>NC_061783.1:10898162-11641912 GCF_022458985.1 Mugil cephalus | reverse complement strand
AGTGGTAGAGGGATTTGAGGAGCCTTTTTCAAGGGCCGTGTTTTGATGGCTAAATGGCTGTGCTGGGGAGTCTCCAAAACGGCATCACTTGTGGTGTGTTCTTGCTCTGCACTGGACGGTTCTACTAAACAGAGGAGAACTGACGATGGGATCAGGAGCGGCCAGTGCTCACTGATGCAGGTGGGGCCCAAAGGCTACAGATACTGCTACTGCTGAAAGAGTTGATGCTGAAAGTTGAACACGCGGTGCGTCAGTTTGTTTTGTATGAGGCTGTCGATGCTGAGTCATGTCCACTGGCAAAACCACCTACAGTGAGCATCAGAACGGAGCCACGGAGCAATGGGGGGTTGCTGGAGCCTGTCCCAGCTGTCATAGGGCAAAAGGCAGGGTACGCTCTGGACAGGTCACCAGTCTGTCGCAGGGCCAACACAGAGACAAACAAATATTCACACGCACACCTAACGTCAATTTAGGGTGGGAGGAAACCAAAGAACCCGGAGAAAACCCACACGGATCCAGGGAGAACATGCAAACTCCACCCAGAAAGGCCCGAGCTGGACTCAAACCCAGACCTTCTCACTGGGAGACATTGTGCTAATCAGTGTGAGATATGCTGGGGAAAAAAAAGTCCCACAAAGTATCTGCTGCTTACGTCTTGGGTCCACATACCTCAGCTCACCTTCAGAGATTTGAATGAGTCAGTGGGTCTTGATGGGTTGGGACTGTTTTAGCAGCAAAAAGGAGACCTATAATATAATTATAATATTAGGTATCATGGTTGTTGTTTTTATTATTGTGCTTATTCAAGAACAACATTTTTTCAAGTATTTTTTCTTTTCATGTTACATACGACATGATTACACTTCATCAGTATCTCTCGTTTCCTGCCGCCCTCTTTGGTGTGGGCTGCCTCTATCCCCCCTCAGACACAACTGTTTCCTGTGTGCAGGTCTGTGCGTCCCAGGTTGACGGTGTACGTCTGTCAGGAGTCCCCTCAGGAGAGCCCCCTGCTGGAGGGACACAGTACCAATGAAAACGGAGAACACAGCATCTCCTCTAGTTTACAAGGTGAAGAGGCTTGTTGGTGTCGCCCCGATGAGAGTCGCTGGGATCGCGCAGGATGAATCTGAAAGCGTCTTCTCTGGTCTGTTTCTCCGCAGTGTACCATGCTCTGTACCTAGAGGAGCTCACCGCTGCAGAACTCATCCGCAAGATGGCTTGTGTGTGCGGCCTTCCACTGGGAACGATCAACCAAGTGTACAGGCAGGGTCCTACAGGAATACTCATCCTGCTGAGTGACCAGGTACATTCACCAGACTCTCCCTCTCTTTTTGAACTTTAATATTCACAGTAACACATTCTCAGCTCCTAAGGGCTTTTTTTAGACTAATCCATTCAACAGTTTCCACTAAAAACAAGAAAAATCATCACACAGTATTTAGGATATGTTGGATTTTAGTTTTATTAATTAGTCAGGAATCTCTAAACAGAGTTGGAGTTGAGAGACTGTGTCTACATCTGGATAGTTTATATTCAGCCGATGGTTTAAAGACATGGTTTACCTGCAGCCAAAGCTCAATCTAATGTGAGTGGATAATACTGACTACAAACAGAAACTACAAACCTTCTTGATCTAAAATCAGCCCTTGCCTACAGGCTCTGCATAATTATATGCAAATATTTGTTTATAGAGAAAAGGGTAGTTTGTAATCTGCCATCGGCCTCTTCACAGAATCAGCTTTACCTTGTGTTAAGATTAATGAATAAATATTAAACACATCCCGAGTTTAAACATTTAGCTGGAAGGAACTTTCTGCCTTAATGCTGCTTCACAGAGTAGTTTGTCTTGTTTTTCTTTTTTTTTAAGGTGTAAAAAGTAAAGTTGACATGATGGAGTTTCTTTTCATGACATGACTTTGGTCAAAACTCACAACAAACAAATAGTAAATGAGGATGAAATGTCTACAGAGGACTAGAAAAGCAGCAGGTCACTATTTAGTGTTTGGTCTGACGGTGTAAAATGCCGTTCAGTCTGTTCCTTATTTGCATGTCATTTACAGTCTCCTCCCGCTGCCGCACATTATATTGTTCCTTTTGTTAGTTTCTGACTGAGAATCACCATCGTCCGTGTTGTTGGTGACGTCTGTTATTTTCATGCTGCCTCTCTCTCCGTTTCCTTTCAGATGGTTTACAACTTCCCTGACGAGAGCTGTTTTTTGATCAGCACTGTCAAAGGTCTGCTCGCAACGTGTCTGCATGTCGGAGCCTTGAGTTCTCTGTCTTCGCGTGGCGAGGATTTCATGTACTTTTTCCGCTCTTGTTTCTCTCCAGATGAGTTGGGCGAAGGACTCCATCTCATCCTGAAGTAGTGGGGGAGGACAGATGGCATCACTAATACTCCACCACTCTGTTTTGGAGCAGAAGCCTCCCTCTGTCCCTCTCCGCCTGCCTCTACTCTTCCCTTCTGCGTTCCTCCCTATCTCTCGACACGATCGCTCGATGGAAAGCAGAGAGACTGCGCTAAAGCCATGTAAATGTTAGAATCTGACATGGGTGTGTCCACTGTTTCATATTGAAAACATTATTAACGGAGGAGATTAGCTAAAAGAAGAGAGACCGGGGAGGATTTGGGATTAGGGGAGAGAGTTAACTATGTTCTATGTATTTTGATTTTATTATTATATATATTTTTTTGTCTTTTATATGGTTTCTGTGTGGAGAAGGGAGGGTGGAGGCTCCAGGAGAGAGGGGTGGGTGATGTGCTGGCCGGCAGGTGATGGAAAGAAAGCAGAGTTTCCTTATTGCTCGTTGCCCTTCCTACACAACGCGCACAACCAGCATTAGGCCAGTATTTGATAACCTGTACTGCTGAACAGCATGTGATCTCATACTAACTTGCTTAAAGGAGAATCCCACCTTAATCTGCTTGTTTAACATTCTTGACGGGGTTGTCTTAATAAACCATTAATTAACCATTTATTGATCAGCTTGGTAACCCCTTCAAATATCCAGGGCGAAAATTTGTGGGAGCGGCGTCATTTCTGGATGTTGATGTTCTTGTTTTCTCGATCTGATTTGATTAACTCGCGTAGAGTCCTGATTCTGACTCGCAGCCATATCCGTGTCGACACGCTCGGCCCTCCCGTCGCACGTCCCGTTCGGCCTGCGCTTTTTACCGTTTTTTTTTTTTTTTTTAGTTGACGCTTTATTTATGGATCCGCTCTCACCGTATTTACTTGTTTCTGGTGCCATATTGGCTTTTTTTTTTTAGCTCGATCTTTTACTCGCATTTACACACACAGAGAGCGCACACACTTCATCTTTTGACTCCTCTGCTTCGTGTACTGACTTTGAAACACTGGTGTAGAGAAGCGCGGTTCGGCCATCAACGTGCACGGTGGAATAAAACCTCTTAAGAATACCGTCTGGTGGAGCCTATCCAAAAAAAAAAAAACTTAACTAAAAACTACTATAAAGGGGACCAAACGGGTTCCAGATTGATAGGCATTTTTTGAGGAAAAGCTTGTGTGGCTCTGCTCTCAGCCTTTAGAAGCAGTGAAAGCATTGGATCTAAGTGGAGTTTACTGTCCACTGACATTTTAAACCCTCCATTCCAGCATCTGCTTTGCGAGAAACAAGCCATCCTGCAGCAGGCTGGTAGAAAAGCATCGGTGACGTCGCCTGGTTTCAGTAATCTCACACTGTTAATTACGGACATCATGGTGGTACTGCATCCATCTTCAGAATGTTTTTGATGTAGCTGAAAATGGGGAGAACAGGTTTTTCGAGTTCCCATATTCGGGACTCATGGGAGCCGGCATTAATTCATCTGACCTATTAATTTTGGTACAGAGTGTCTGGCATGTTTGACTTGGGTTCAGTTCGCACATCAACATGTCAGAATATATGTGTGTGTGTGTGTGTGCGTGTGCATGTGAATCATTTTTTTTGTTCTTGCAAACAAAACATTTTTACGTCACTCGTCATGAACTTTTTCCCTGTTGGTATAATGAAACTGTTTGTAGCTTGCTATTTAGAAAAGAGCATGTGGAAGATCGGGGAGGGTTTGGGGGTGGAACGGATCATCGTCAGTGAGTGTGACCCCATCCTTCTTTTTCCAGACGTTAGAGACCAAGCCTGCACTGAAGAAATTCACAAAATTCAAGCTTGATGTGTGTAGTTGGTAGTCCTACAGCCCCCAACCTTTTCTTATCCGCTTAATGAGAAGGAGAACAACAACAACGACGACAACAAAAAAAAAAAAAAGTTGAGACTGAAAAAAATGTTTTCGTCTCAACTCACACCAGAGCCAGGACTGTAGCTCTCCTGGCGTTTCAATAGACGTGAGTTCATCCACTTGGGAAATTAGTAAGAAACTCCGGTGAGCAGCTTTGGTCCGCTGAAGGCCTGACCGCGTGTCTGTGTGACTGTGAGCGTGAGTGCGACAAGGAGAGGTGACCACTGTTAATGTACAGCCTAATGTTGATGACGATGCTTCTCATGTGCACAGTATCGTATGCTGGAGATGTACACAACCACATGTGCTGGGAATAAATGATTTCATAACTTTCTCTGACATCCTGTTTCGTTATTACACACAGTGACTCTTAAAATAAAAACAAATGTGACTACAACTGACTGGGAAAGATGGATGTTTTTTTAAACAGTGGATTAAGGGTTAATTTTATGAATTTATCCCAAAAAATCCAATATTCAAAAACTAAATGGAAGCTTTATATGCTCCTGCCTGTGCACTGTTGCCTTTTTTCCAGCTCTTACAGAAATATTACACAACTGTTTTTGACTTTTTCCTTAAGTGTTGAATTGGTGGAGTATTCCTTAAGTGGTTTCATCTTAAATGGACCATAAAACACTTTTTCAGCAAGAAAATCTTATTTGGATTACACAACGAATCATTTTGTCTCGGTACTATAAAGTGATGCTACTGAGACCGTTTGTTGAGCAGGTTGTGCGCACAGACCATCTGCCTGCAACCCCGTCACCAGATGTTAAGGACACTAAATCATACAAATTCTTACTCAAGCTTTTTTTTTTTTTTTTTTAACCACATGCTGTAACACACCTGGGTTAAAAAGCAAATAAAGCTGTTTCCAATTAATTACTAGACAGGGTAGACTTGTATCTTAGACTTAGACTCATTTCTCAAGGGTCATTCACTGGGTGCTTGTACAGGTCACCTTGACTTTTTAACTGTCAGGCTCCACAGTCATAACTTCATATTTGTGCGCCAACTGTGCGAAGCTCCCAAGGAAATCCCAGTATGCGGCAGCTTTTTTTTTTTTAATGCTAATTTGATAATTGATGAACAGTTTCCAAAATGTGTACATCAGGGCACTCACAAGATGATACACATAATTAGAACTTAGAGACATAACTTATCATAATTAAAATGACTTATAACTAACTAAAACTAACTGAAACTGAGGCTAATCCACTTTTCCAAATCCGTTCATATGGATCACTGTTAAGTCCAATTTCCCTTAATTTGATCTGATAATCCACACTTTTCATGGTCTCGGTGTATTTACTACTATATTTCACTGTGTTTTTGTCACTCAGAGGGGCCTGTCCTGAGGCGGCAGTGACGTCAATCTATTATATTCTAATCTATTGTAGTATTTAATAGCTGCATTTATACCTATAAAGACTTAAAAACACACAGGTGAACTCCATTTAACTAATGACGTAAAGCGGAAAAACCAGCTTGCTGGAAAAATTGCGATTTACATATGAACACATGATTAAATAAGTGCTGAACTATTTCATACTTTTGGGTACATATATTCATAAATAGACTTAGATGTTTCACTTTATTCTCTTTAGTAGTTATATATTTATATCTATATTTAATTTGAGATCATTTAAGGCTTTGCAGGTGTATGTTGTGTAATCATGACATGTACAATTGTAGGTATGTAACTTTTACATTATATGTATATAAAGACTGTCAACACTGCACTGAGATGAATAGGATCAGGCAGATTACAGGGCCCCACCGGCTTGTGTTAGCTTTTAGACTGGCCATTGTAATTGGTTAATTCTACTATTGTGTCCCGTGGTGTAAATAACAAACTGGCTGTGGGCTGAGAAAGCTAATTTTCTAGTCCTCTCTCTCATTGAGCCGCTACTGCGTCTGCGCGGTGCGCGTCTCCGTTTCCCATGACGTAATTGACGTCCCCTGTCAGAATCCAGGAAGTGTTTCACTCGCTCTTGTTTGTGTTCGTTGCTCTCGGCGTCTGTGTTTTTTTCTGATTTAAAACAGCACTTTCACGGGCCGAAATGGCAACGTTTATTTCAGTCCCGTTAAAAAAATCCTCTGAAGTGGAACTGGTGAAACCGCTGTCGAAATTTGTCACCGCTACGTACCCCGCGGGCGAGGAGCAGGGAGAGTACATCCGCGCCGTTGAGGAGTTGAACAAGCTCCGCAAGAACGCGCTGGGGAGGCCGCTAGACAAACACGAGAGCTCCCTGGAGATTATACTCAGGTAAGAACAAAAAAATGTCAACACGGCTGTAACACCTGAAGCAGCTGCCTCGTTGCTAACACTGTGGGCCACCATCTTACCTGTGGCGGTGAGTTATCTCGGTCATGCCGCACCCAGGTGGGTTAGCTTTTAGTTGCTAACATGGAAGCTAAAGTTAGTCAAGCTAAAATGCTAAGGGCTATTTCTCACACAACTGACTCATAAGTTATTCTTGCCAGCTTTCCCCGTCTGGGAAGGATAGACTCGACGCGTGACATGCTCGTCTAAGTGAACTGTCACATAAATTTAGCCATGGGTGTTATTATCTAAACAAGGCCAAGTAGTCGAGGGCTCAGAGAAAACTTACCTTAGCATCAAAATTAGCTTAAACATTCAATTAAAACTTTATTGCTCCCAAGTTGAAACAAAACACACGTAGACAATATATATATATATAAATAGCTACGTATCAATATCCGTAAATCTTATTCGAAAATAGACCACAGCTTTTTCCCAATAAAATATTCAGCCGTCATCATTCAGGTTAATCATTACTGGCCCGCTGCCTATTTGAAGAAGTTTAGCTGACTTAAGCCAACCCTTCATTGAGTGTGATGCAGCAAATAACTCCCAGCCCTAACAGTTTTCCTACATACAGTAGAGGAAATACAGGGCCACTGTGTTAGCCGCTTTGCATAGAGGAACTGTGTGTGTGTGTGTGACAGAAATGGGATTTATGTCTGTTCAACAAAGTTCCTCTGTGTGTTTGCACCTTGCACTTGTATAAGTGTCACCTGACTGTTGTTAATTGCTGCCTTGCTCATGCCCAATTACGCAGGCTGATAATTATTTTAATGGTTGAGCCTTAGTTTAGAAAGCTACACAGTGTTAGATCTAGCTGGGCAGGTTCTAGTGAACCACCATTAAATATGAAAACTGGACTTAATATTGATCTACATACTCCATTCCTAGGTGACGTATAGATAGACTTTACCCTCTGTAGTGTCAGTCTTTGTTCTCTGTGATTCATGAGTTATTTAATGTACAGGGTTTGCCCAGATTTACAAGGCGCTGCTTATCCATTTTCTCTGCTCTGAACATTTTTTAAACTGCGGCCAAACATGGGTTTGTCTCGTGCTAATACAGTAACACTGAACACTTCACTCCTGAAAGACGATACCAGCTCAAGGTGCTGAGTGTTAATTGCTTTAGTTTGGGAGCGCTGCCAAAACTGAAGTAATGCAGTAGATTGACTTAACCTCTAGATCCAAGGATTGTATTCACTCATACTGCTTTGTAATACTTGTCTGAGATTCACTGACTGTGCACATCACGTCGCTGTTGGTGCAGATTTAAGACGAGGAAAGGAGAGAGTTCTGGTTTTAGACATTGTGATTATCTGTCCTGAGTTAAGGTGCATTAAAGTTTGTGTAATTCTCAATTTAGATTGGTGGTTTGACAACTGTCCACAAAGTGAAAATGTGTCTGTTAGGCAAACTCTGGCCCATTTATGAGGATGTATTTCAGATTATTAATGATAATTGTGTTTGTATTGCAACAGTTGTTCGAAATTTCAGTGTCATCATTTCCGTAGAAGTGCTCTGCGTGTACATGTAGAGTCTGTGTGTTAGCAGATATCTGGTTTGGGCTGTTGCTGATGACTGTTAGCGCCGTCGCTCCTTGGCTCTCCTCGCATGTCGTGTTAGCCATATGCCAGGTAGTCAGAGCGACGGGCCTTTCACAGGCAAGCAGACACTTCACAATTGTGTCACCATGGAGACACCATTGTTTGTGTAGGACATTTGCTTTCTCTTTGTAGTTCACCAGGAGACACACCTCGTCTCAGCTTTCCTCTGTTGTTGTGTGTCCTTGCGCATGTGAAAAGGAAACGAACTGTATAAGTGGGTAGTTCTATGTTTAAAGTCAGTCGTGTTTATGTCTTCAGTCCAGTCCACAAAAGCAGAGTGGATGGTGATAGGGGGATTCCCTAATTGGCCTCTGAATGTTGTCATGCAACTAATAATAGACTGTTTACATCACAAGCAAAGGCGGGCACTGATAACATCAGGATTTGAGGAGCAGTGTCTGCTACCCTGCTCTAGTATGTTTCCTGACTCATTGTCAGATGTCTGTGAAGTGTCATAGTTTCCTCAATCCACAGGCCATCGGTTACGTAATCGCAATCACTACCCTTTAGTCTAGTTTCATAAGTAGGATAAACTACATTACTTTCTAACTCACCTGTTACCTGAACAAAACAAGAATAAAACTCTTTCTGGTGAAAACAATGACACATGATCTGCAGAAAACAGGAATGTTTGGGCTCAGATTCGTTAAAAAAAACATGGTTTTAATTTTGCTCTTTCTGTCTCCACAGATACTATGACCAACTCTGTGCTGTTGAGCCCAAGTTTCCCTTCTCAGAAAACCAGGTAATTGGTTATACGCCACATATGACTGCGGCTCAGGCTCGGTACCTTAACACAGGCAATTGAACACAAAGCGTCTCTTTGTTTCTGCAGCTCTGCTTAACCTTCACATGGAAGGATGCCTTTGATAAGGGATCGCTGTTCGGGGGCTCAGTCAAGCTCGGTAAGTGCAGCATCTTATCAGCTGTGTTTCTGTACGTAACACAAATACAGTTCATTGCAGGAAGAGTGGTTGATTTCACAAGAGTTAATGCTGATTTGTAATTTTGCTCTTTGGCAATAGTTTTCTCATTCTGTGTTTTAATCCTCTTATGTTTGTGTGCATTTATTTGTTTTTGTTTTTTTTTTTCATACAGAAACACACCTAGTGAGAAACAAAGCTTTATAATAAGACCCAGTTTTAGTTTCCATCTAAAACAGGAAAACAACAGGAAACAGGCCCAGCAAGTTGTGTGTAGAAAGTTCGAAGAATGATTAGATACACTATGCATCTAACACGTGTGTAAAAGAGACGTGAACATGTGAACAAAGTTCATGCCACAAAAAGTATCTTAACAACAACATCAAGTCCCAACGTTATATTTATCTTGTCCACACATGAATCTTTTGTCCGCTGTGGTGACTTGTGGGAGTTCATGACTGCGGGATTCTTTACTGGGCGAGAAAAATGCAGAACAAAGAGAACTCACGCAAACAAATGGGCATCAGATATCGACTACAAGACAATGTCCAAGAGATAGAACAAAATGTGTAACTGTATTCTCTATGTAGTCATCATTATTTACTTCCAAGAAATACAGTAATCTTCATAAAACAAAGTGGGGGAAGGGGGAAAAACATGTACTGAAAGTGACACTTTCTGAGTAAGTGTGTGTTTTTGCGTTGCAGCTTTGGCCAGTTTGGGCTACGAGAAGACGTGTGTGTTGTTCAATGTGGCAGCTCTGGCCAGTCAGATCGCCTCCGAGCAGAATCTGGACAACGACGAGGGACTGAAGGCTGCTGCTAAATACTACCAGGTGGGCGTTATACCACACTGTTGTACTAATTTAAAACTTGTCTTCTATCCGTCTATTCACACATAGAGACGAGAAACAAAATCTCACTCACCCAAAATCATTCATTAAATATTAAATATTAAAACTTTGAGATAATTTTAGTGTTGTACAGTTTATCAGATACGTCTTGTGACAGTCGTTCTTGATCTTGAAAACACCTTTATGATCGATAAGGTGTGGCTGTTTGACTCGTATGTACCGTACACAGCATTTGTCTACATATCCTGAAAGCTTTCGTCCTCTTGTTTCTCAGACTTTGGGGACTTGAGGTGAATAAACCAGAACAATTAGTTTCACAAGTGTAATGCATCAGTGTCTGTTTTATGTCGGTTGCGTGCGGGTATTCATGCACAGATACATACATTCATAAGGGAATTAGCAGCTGTAGAAGTTTTAGTTACATTAGCAAAAGTAGGACGCTGGCCTAGTTAATTCAATTAGCAACATGCAATTTTGACTTGTTTCTGTAATTATAATACACGGCATCCTCCGGGTATGAGCGTGCACGCAGCCTGCAGGGCTTCACAAATGCATCTGCAGTATGTGAGTGTAACATGATGCTACCGTTATCTGCGATCGGTGCGTGAGCAGTGCCACCTAATTGTTTCTGTAAATTGGGCCTCTGGTGCATAAAGACAGCAGAGTAGAGAGAGGAGCCGTGATATGTGTGAGGCCTGATCTGCGACACATCGTCTCCAGGAGGATCAATGGACGCACATTCATTAGGCATTAATGGAGCACTTCACACCACTGGGACTGTGTTTAGAGTGCAACATATCTGCTTATGTGAATTTCAGTCTCGTCTGTGGTGTCTGATCCGTGTCTTTGTGTGCGTCTGCAGCTGGCCAGTGGAGCGTTTGGTCACATCAAGGACACGGTGTTATCGGCGCTGAACAGGGAGCCGACCATGGACATCTCCCCCGAGACTGTGGGCACTCTGAGCCTCATCATGCTGGCCCAGGCCCAGGAGGTCTTCTTCCTCAAAGCCACCTCAGGTACCAAAGGATTAACCCGACCACAGATTATTATTGATTGAATCTTTCAGTGCAGTTAAATTAAGATTTAGCACTTTTCACATCTAATGGATATAGAGCTTATTTTACGTCTGGCTCTAAAAGTTGCTTAATATTGTATCTTGCGAGCCTGGATTGTCTCACAAATATAACGATGGATTGTTCTGTAAAGAAATAGCATAATTAATTAACACACTCATGCATAATGTTTGGCCTTAAGATTAATTTCGACTCATGACGGGAACAGCTTCTGTCCCAGTTCTGTCAAAAGAGTTTTGCTTGTTGCAGTTTTTAAGCAGAATAGTTTTTAAAGATTACATCATGAAATAAAAAATAGGTCTATAATCTGCTGAGAAGTTGAGTTTATTGTTGTAAATTAGTTCTTACACTTTGGAGGATGTAAGGACAATTTCATCAATGTGTTGTTTTTAAATTGAGCTGCAGACACCTGGAGGATCTCAGCTGTTGTGAACTGTTAATTAAAAACATGATGTAACGTCTTAAAGGGGGGGAGAGAAAAAAAGAACGCAGCTTCTCAGCTTGTGTGTCTTTCCACATGTAGATATCTTGATTTTAAAAAGTAGGCTTGTCCACCCTACAGATAAGATGAAAGACGCGGTCATCGCGAAGCTGGCCAATCAGGCGGCAGATTTCTACGGCGACGCCTTCAAGCAGTGCCAGTACAAAGACAACCTTCCCAAGGTATGTGAAGGACGCACTTACAGTAACACACTAACCACGAGACGAACACATCCTGTCAGCCACGTGGTCAGTGTGGTGCAGACGCGTACAGATCCTGTGTGTTGTTTTTTTTTTGGCGTGTGTGTTGTGTGTATTGTTTTGTGAGTGCGCACATGTGGAAAACAGGTTGTGGGACTGTCCAAATCACAACCTTTCTGTTCTCATCGGTCCATTTCCATCCTATTTACCCCTACAACCACAGTTTGAGCTGTTTTCTTTCTGATTGGTTTCTCACTGTCTAATCATGGGCATCTGGAGGCATCTGAATTTACTAACTCTTTAAATGGAAACACACACAGAAAAACACTTTAGTAGCTTCATGATTAAATAAAACATTTTTATGCGCATAGTTAAATGTCACATGTGGCACAGAGTGTGGTCAGATTTATTGATTTACACTTGTAAAGAATATAAGAAAGGTTGCATATTTTATTTTTTAATACTCCAACCTTCAAACAGTGACATTTATATTCATCCATGTAGATGTATAAGCTTCAGACGAGACAAAAATTTAAACATTTCATTGTTTTTAATTTTAGCATTTTCATAATTTTTCACATTTAAACTTTTATCATTAATCAATAAATTAGTCAGTAATGAAAATATAAACCAAACGAAGCCGTACCTAGATTCACAAATAACTTCAGGTAAGTTGAATGCATTAAGAGTTTAACATTGACTTTTAATTCATTCATTGATTTTAGTTGGTGAGTGTTAAAAGGTGTTTCCAGGAAACTGTCTTTTCCTCACTGAGACGTTGTTGATTTGTGGTTTTTTATGTTGTAACTGGGTTCATTAAATCACCGGTTTGAAAGTAGCTCGTATAGTTTATGACAAGTTAAACAGTTTGAGATGAAGAAGTCACTTTTTGTTTTCCCGCTGGGTCAGTAACATCAGTCATATCTGGAAAGCAGCACCTGTGTTTTGCCTGAACGCCAGAAATCTTAAACTGTCGTCACTGCACACACACGCACACACACGCACACACACACTCACTCTCACATTTGTGGCTGTGGGTCGTTTGTTGAAGGTGTAGCAGCTTTTGCTGAAAGGTTAAACACTCATGGCCTGTTCTGTTTTTCTCTCCCGTTGTCTTCCTTTCTTTCTGCATCCCTCGTGGTGGTGTTGGCACTGGCTGTCTGCGTGTGTGCGCGCTTGTGTTGTGTTTGCACACTCCTGACTGCTCGTGCCTGTTTGGTGATTGGCTTTCGTGATGTCATTTGTGATTTGACCTCGCTGGTGTGCGTCTGTCATTTTGTGGTTCGCCTCGCTGTCATGCCTGCGTTTGTGTGCGCGTGTATATACATGTTTGCGTGGCTGCGTGTCGCTCTGTGGTTGCCTCTCCCTGGTCAGTATTTTTATTTTCAGGAAGTGCTGCCGGTGCTGGCGGCCAAGCACTGCATCATGCAAGCCAACGCCGAGCTGCACCAGAGCATCCTGGCCAAGCAGAAGAAACGCTTCGGAGAGGAGATTGCCCGCCTGCAGGTACGCAGATTTCCTGCCGGCTTTACGTTTGTCGCCACCTGTCAGATTCCTCGGCGCCATCATCTGTCACGATGTGTCGTCATTTTCGGATATTTCCATCCGTAACACGTCGTATAATCTTCAAAAAACTTCAGAGAAATTAGACATAGACACACTCTCTTTGAAGTTCCACTTCAAAGCCGGAAAACTTATTCATAAAGTATTTTTTCCTTCAATCTCCTTCCCCCCTGGCGATCTCTGCAGCACGCTGCCGAGCTGGTGAAGACGGTGGCGACTCGTTACGACGAGTACGTGAGCGTTAAGGACCTGAGCGACAAGATCAACCGGGCCCTCACTGCAGCCAAAAAAGACAACGACTTTATCTACCACGACCGAGTGCCTGAAGTCAAGGACCTGGAGCACATTGGCAAAGCAGCGCTGGTCAAAGCCACCGCCATCACACCTCCTCTCAGCCAGAAATTCACAGGTACCACACACAGACAAACCTCCACACATGAAACATTGAACTGAAGCGCACGACTCATGAAACGGAGCATGAGAGGAAAAGATGTTTGGGGGCTTTGTGTACAATTTAATCATGTTTTGAGTCATCTTAGATTATCTTATATTAGCTGTGGCAGTGGCTCAGTCAGTTTTAGACAATAAACATTAGATGTCAAACAACATTTTCAGTTGTTTGACTTTGCTGCTTTTTCTCGTCTTACGTTTTACGGCATAGGTCTTCAACAGGGGCACTGCAGGAGGGTTGTAAAATATTTGGTTTATTAGACATTTTTCTATATTTTCACAATTTCCCAACACATATTTCTTTAAATTCACATTAAAGTGAATCCAATATATTTTAGTAAAGGGACATCCCAGATACACGCTGCAATGTTAGCAGAAGAGAAGCTAACAGTGCATGATATATATATATATATATATAGGTATGTTTATGTTTACGGCAGTTGCATGGCCAGCCTACTGTCGCACATGTTTGAACCTGTGTATTATTTGAATATCTTAATATTGAATGCAAAATGATAATAATAATAATAATATGTATTTATAAATGGCCTTAGGCCGAGTTTAATATAGAACACATACAGTAGGTAGTGGGTCTTTACTTAATGTATCATCAGTTTGGGGTCCTTGGCCTGAAAAACTAAGACCCCTGTTTAAGGTACTAAATATTGGGATTAAGGCATTTGATTTTCTGTTGGTTCATAGCCTTGGAAATAGAATCATGAACTAATTAATGATGAAATTAATCAGTGATTACTACCCTTTGAGTACTCAACTTAGATTTTCTTTCACTTAAGTGCCTCAGCGTTAAATCGTTCAGACACGCTGCTTTTTCACCCATACCCTTCCTTTCACATCAGATGACATCCGTCCTACCACACGTCATGAGCTTCGTTTCTAACCAGTTCGTTTGCGTTAATCTTTTTTCTCGTCAGACTTGTTTGAGAAGATGGTTCCCATGGCCGTGCAGCAGTCCATGAGCAATTACAACCAGAGGAAGGCTGAGACTGTGAACAGGCTGGTGGGAATGATGAGGGAGGCGACCAATCTCTGCAACGGGTACGCTGCGATGCGTTTTAGCTTCTACGTGTCATTGTGCTTCGTTAGTGTCTTCCTGTGAAGTGCTTCTTAAAAATTCATAACATAGGAGTGCACAGCTGCCATTAAAACGTCAATAAAGGTACTCGTGTTTTTTACATGGAGCACTTCAGTCACATTAGTTGATGATACGACTAAGTGCTTCACAATCTGAAGTATTTTATCCGACAAAAAGTTGAACGTCATCAAATTCAGTTAATGAAACTACTTCATACGTGGAAATATGTGTTATAAAATAATTTTACAGGCTTAAAATAACAGTTGTGGAAGCTGTTTTTCCAGAACGCTGTGTATGTATGTGTGTGCGTGTGGTTAAGTTTGTGAAGTTGACTGAGATGACGTGTGACTCTCGCAGGGTGTTGGCTTCCCTGAATCTGCCTGCTGCTCTGGAGGATCTGTCAGGAGACTCTATCCCACAATCCATCGCTGAGAAGGCCAGGTCCATCGTGCAGCAGGGAGGGCTGCAGAGCATCGAGCAACTCATTAAAGACCTGCCTGAGCTACTGACCCGCAACAGAGAGATCCTGGACGAGGTCAGTGGTAGAGAGACGCTGAATTACAAACCTAATACCGGTCGGATGTATCCTCACATATTACTGCTCGTTGTAATCCATTCATCTATTCTAAAAAGTGAAGAAGGCACTTTTAAAAGTACTGGATCCAAATCCATTTGGCTTTGCTTTCTTGACAAAGTAGCATATGATTGTATCTTGGACGCCACGGTTGTTGGATGCGTTTAACTGCTGCTGTTACCAGAAGAGCACATTATTACTAAAGAAACTCGCAGTCGTTCCTCGTGGCGTAAATCCCAGATCAGGATCACCACAGAAATCTCATCCACTGATCTCTGGGCCAAGGACGGTCTGTCCACCAGCGCCGGCCAACGCGTCTTTAAACATCTTGCTGACAAACAAATAAACAGACGGGAGGAAAAACATCAAACATAAAAACACAATCTGCTTCCAAGTTTGTTGGCAGAGTTGAAAAAGTCCAAACTGAAAAGGCCCAATTTTCCCCAAACGCAGTCAGTTGTGTTGTGCGAAGACAAAGAGCCAAAATGGATACTAAAAAGGGAAACAAAAGAAACTGTTGGCCAAAAACACACTATTACTCGTTCAGGGATCTTTTTTTGCAAACTTCATTCTTGGGTTTCCACTTTTTAAAATGCATGAATGTAATTATCTGTCCAGAACGATTATTATTTCTGCTTTTGTAAGTTTCTCAAATGTGACCGTTTACATCTCATCATTTCATTAACCATAGTTGCAACCCTACGTGAAGGAACACACAGTATTGTTGCATCGGTAATAAAAGCCTCTAACCTGAGCACCTAGTGTGTGTGATTATACTCAACATGTTTGCCCTTTTGTCCGTCAGTCTTTGAAGATGTTGGACGACGAGGAGACAACAGACAACGAGCTGAGAACCAAGTTCAACCAGCGCTGGAACAGAACCCCCTCTGGAGACCTGTACAAGCCCCTTCGTACAGGTACACGTTGTTCCGCTACACCTAAAAAATGTGCAAAACCTGGATATCGCAATAAAAAGCTGGAAATGGAAAACACCAACATTTTGAAAAAACTGTATCGAAGAGATAACACGTTTACGCTCTCATGAGGTTGTTTTTCAGACATAATCATATAACAGTGCAATCACTAAAGTGCAATGGAAACACTGAGTTCACAATTCCCCATCACCGGTGTCACTGGAGATGATGCAAGAGGACATGTGACCAGTTCATTTAAAGTCCATCTTCCTCAAAGTGAAGTCTTGCATGGCGAGAATTTAACCCTTAAAGACCTAAACATCTGCCTGCACATAAAAAAATATATATATATTGTAGCATTTGAATTACCGTAACTCACCGATGGACAAAATTCTAAGTGTGGCTGAAAAAAAAAAAGCTGCCATTACGGTAATGATGACAAAACGCTGCTGTTGGCTGCAGTTGTTGAGAGGAATTTGTTGGTAAAAACAAAATGTTTTACAGCCTTGAGATGTCACGAAGGTCTGCCACAAAAAAAGCACAACATCCTAGTGTTCAGCCACACTTTTGAATTTTGTCAGTAGTGCAAACCACTGTGAGTTACAACATGCTTTTCACGGATCGTCTGCAATCCGTTCGGTCTTAAAGGGTTTAGAGAATTATGGGATATAGTGAGATGAGACTTTGAGAGTTAGAGCTCATTCACAAAACAAAACTTTCAGTGGAAACAAAGCGCAAATGTAATTTCAGAAATATTGCTTTTATTTTGTGAAAAACTGTAATGGAAACACAGCTAGTGACAGTTTACACCTGTCATGTTTTCTCATGTCTTTTTTTTCCTTCCGTCTCTCCCGTGTCCTCCAAACCCCCCCAGAGGGTGCCAACTTCCGCAGTGTCTTGGACAAGGCGGTGCAGGCCGACCAGGTGGTCAGAGACCGCTACAACGCCCACTGTGAGATGATCGCCCTGCTGTGCAAACCCGAGAACGAGCTGAGCGCCGCCATCCCCTCCGCCAACCCGACCAAGACACTGCAGGGCAGCGAGGTCTGTCTCACGTCTTTATGTCTTTGTTTCGGTGGACAGATGGTGTAGAGTGTATTTGAGCTTCAGGTGGGTCGCCTCATCCCGAGACATTTTCTGTGTCACTTAAGCGCAGTCTCCTGCTGTACGGGAACACTCGGCGGACGGCGTGTGCTTTATGGCCTTTTCCCTCCTCCCCGTAGAGCCCCATTTTTCATTTTGCCTGCTGACTTTGCGTTGTTTTTCACTGGGGGACCTAAATACCTAAGCAAGCAGAACTGGGAAAGAACAAGGGAGAAGTGCACGTCTCTCCAGCTACACAGTTTTCATGCTGAAGTGAAAAAAGTGTGTCGAATCGATGAAGGGTCAAGGACACATCTAGGATAAAGAACTGGGTGTAAAGCTTAAGATGCCCCGTCTGTCTTCCTCCCCAGATCGTGAACGTGCTGCGCTCCCAGCTGGCCAAGCTGGACGAGATAAAGAAGGAGAGGGAGACGATGGAGGGAGAGATCAAGGCCGTGACCTTCGACATGACGGCCACCTTCTTGACGGCGCTCGCCCAGGACGGAGCCATCAACGAGGAGCAGCTCTCGGTCTCCCAGCTCGACCAGCAGTACAGCTCCTACAACCAGAGAGTACAGGCCAGCCTCCGCGCACAGGAGGAGCTGCTGGGACAAGTTCAGGTACGCAAGCCTCTGAAGATACTGTTGATCAAGCAGCAGCAGCGTGGCCTGTCAGGAGCTAATCATGATCTTTGCCCTGTCTATGATGCATCACCTGTATCCAACACAAACCACATGCACACACAGTTCATACAGTTCAGAGCAGGACAGACTCCAAGGAATGAGCGAAGCCCAGTTTGACCTTTTCGGTTGCGCAGTGTGAAGAAATGATTTCCAGTTTTCTGTGGATAAATCTACTAAAAAGGTGTCAAAAGGTTAACTCGCTCCACTCTGATCTCCCTCCAGACGTCCCACCAGGAGTTCAGCAGCCTGAAGCAGTCCAACACGGAGGCCAACCAGAGGGAGGAGATCCTGAAGAAGCTGGCTTCAGCCCACGACAGCTACGTTGAGATCAGCAACAACCTCCGCGAAGGCACCAAGGTACTCACTCAGCACAGCACAGCACACAAGGATGAACTGTTCTGCAGTAATGCATATCGTCTCTGAAACTTTTCTTCTTCTTCTTTTTTTTAAAAACCTGCATCAAGGTGGTTTGCAAACCAGGTGATTTATTTTTGTCCCACTCTGTTTCTCCCTCCTTAGTTCTACAACGACTTGACAGAAATCCTGCTTAAGTTCCAGAACAAATGCAGCGACATCGTTTTCGCTCGCAAGACGGAGCGGGATGAACTCCTCAAGTGCGTACTTAGTTTTTTTTTATATAGATTGGTTGATTTTGATATTCCTTTGACCTGATTAATAAGTGGTTTGTTGCGCATTTCTTCTTAGCTCGTCGACTGATTGTGTGTTTTGACGCTGAAGGCGAATTCCAGCTTTAGTTTAAGGATGAGTTGCAGGTTTCTGTTCTCATATTTAGGCTGTAATAAATCATTCAGTCGTAGGGGTAACCCGAGGACGCCAGAGCTGCTGTTGTAGACGAGAAGGTTGATGAAAAACAGAAGGAAACACAAAGTTTACTCTGTGATCTTTTAAAGGGAGCTGCAGCAGAGCATCGCTCGTGAGCCCAGCGCACCATCCTTCAACGTTCCTGCCTATCAGAGCACCCCCGCGCCCGGACCCACCCCTGCACCCAGGACGGTCTTTGTAAGCAGCCAAACACTGCGCACGTCTTAACGTTACAAAGTCTTAACGATTGTTGTTTACTGATCTCAGTGTTCGGTCTCTGCCCAGACTCAGCAGCCCCCGGAGCAGCCCCAGGCGAAGCCCCAGCCTCCAGCCAGGCCACCTCCACCAAGTATACCCCCTCAGGCTGCCTCCGCCGCCCCCACCAATGCACCAGTGCCCGCTGGCGCTCCCTCCACCAACCCGCCACCTGTGGCTCCGGTCTCCCAGGCCCAGGGACCCCCTTACCCCTCCTACCAAGGCTACCCGGGGTGAGTTTTCCATCCCAGCAGGCAACAACCGCTTGACCTGACGTAACAGTGAAGAGCAGCCTCGTACCTAATTAACACTGTAGATAATGAAGTCTAATGTCGGTGTTGGGGGTGACAAGCTGTCTGTGATCTACCGCCTGCCAAAAAAAAAAGCTTGTTAGCGAGAAAAAAACAAAAAAAAAAAACACTCTAACACCACAGCATGACTGCAACTTTCTTAATTCAACAAGAGAAACACGGAGGTGACTCCTCTAGAGAAATGCCAGAGCTGATCTGTCAAGTTGAATGTGCCTTCGTATTTTAAGCTCATTAAGTTAATAATCTCGTATTTGGAGTAAGTAACGAGGGAAAAAAAAGAGGCAAACCACAGTTTTTTTCATCATTTTATTTTATGTAACGATGCACGTTTAATGTGTTTCATCTGCTCCTCTCGTTTTCAGGCAAAAGATTGAACATTAATTAATCTGCCAGTGAAAATCTGTCTATATATTTATATTGATTGATATGTAGATAAAAAAAAAATCAGTTTTACCTATTGAAAGTGTTTTCAGTTAAACGTTATGTTTATCAGACCATAAGTCTACTTCTCCCTCTATAATCATGTTTCACAATTACTTTTAGTTTTCATTTCTAAAATAAACTGTGGTATCAGATCTT
The DNA here is from genome assembly GCF_022458985.1 of Mugil cephalus. Classification (NCBI taxonomy): domain Eukaryota; kingdom Metazoa; phylum Chordata; class Actinopteri; order Mugiliformes; family Mugilidae; genus Mugil; species Mugil cephalus. The sequence goes on along the minus strand of NC_061783.1, from coordinate 11,621,883 downwards.
TTTAGTCCAGTTCAGCTAAACTCGATCCCTGCATTGATGCATTGACTGTAAAATGTAATAAATCAGTATGTGACAGTTGAAACTTACCGCTGTTGTTTTTCTGTGCAGGTATTATCAGATGCCCATGGGCTACAACCCTTATCCATACGGCCAGTACAACATGCCCAACATGCCCAATATGCCCTACATGCCCTTCCAGGGGCCCCCAGGACAGGGAGGATACCCAGGAGCCCCTCCAGCAGGACAGCCCTACCCTGGCTACCCTCAGCAACCCCCCCAGCAACAGCCCTACTACCCTCAGCAATAACTCTCCTCCTCACCCCCCTCAATCCTCTTCTCACATGTTAACACCAAATAAAATACACCCCCCCAGCAATAACACTTCATCTCAATCAGCTCCTTCCTCCCCCTCTTATACTTTGTTCTCTCTCACTAACAGCGGATGTATGAAGGGGGACCCCCGAGCTGCTTTGCACTTCTCCCTGAAAACCTTTCAATACTTTATTCCACTTTATTTTTCTTCCATCTCCTGTTTTTTGGACAGCACTTTTCTGAATCTCTCTCAACTTCACTCTGTGCGCTAACCCCCCCCCCCCCCCACCTCCCCTCTTTGCCTGTGAGGTTATTTTTTATGTACTCATTTTCTAACGGTTTAGTTGTTTGTTTAATTTTGAACCCTAACCCGTTTCCACCAATAACTGACTCTTTAACTGAGCTGGACTGCTGTACAACACTCACGGAGGCGCACAGAATCCCAGAAATGCTCTTTGTTTCCTGGTCCTGGGAGTGTGTAGCTCTCATTAGTAGTAACGCCGCTGATGGGACGGCACGGCCGCACCCCCCACTCCCCCACCGACTCAATCAACCCCCAGTCCTTCTATATCAACTATATTCCTATTTTTGTAATGAATACCAATGCCTCGCTGATGTATAAACCTCTAAAAAAAAAATACATGGCCTGTAGGTTTTCTAATGTAGAAGATGACTGTTGAGACTGTTTTTCTTTTCGCTCTTATCTCTCTCACCCAGGGAATGTGGGTTTATTTCTGTGTTACAATCAGAGGCTGTACAAGTGGGAGAAACGGATCCATTATATGAATATATGTATAAATAAGACCCTGTATGTGGTTAACCAAGACACTCTGTGTGCTGCACTCTCATTCTCTTTGTGTTTATTTTTATTCATCTGCTCTAATGTGATTAAAAAACAACTGCCAGAATTTGCCTCGTCTCCAAACGTTGGGTGTCCTGTTCTGAGTTTCGCTTCCTCGTCGAACTTGCGGAGATTTGTGAAGCAGCCAGGAGAGGGCAGTCCTGCCGCTCGCATGCGGAGGGGCGCCGCTTCACCTGCCGCTATCGCTTCTTTCAGCCAATCGGAAAGTGAGTTGTCCTATCCAACTAATCGGTACCTTTTGACCCCCCCAAGCACTGGGGGCAGATCCCATTTAGATGACATGCAAATTGCGTACCAGTGAGGTCGTGATCTCATCCAATCATATTTCCCTGCAGGTGATTTCTCCACAGACAGATTTCATCCCCAGATATTTATTCAGTGTCAGGAGACGCTAATGATTTTGCATATCTCCTCCTTGTATGAGCGCACGCGTGTGTATGAGTGTGTGTGTGTAGCAGCGAGGCAGATGGCGACGCAGTGTGATGTCTGGAAGGATGCATGGAGATGTTGGCAGAGAGTTGCTGGTCCCCTGCCTGCATCCATCACTCCACCCCTCTCCATTTGCTCTGCTCTTCTCTCAGTCTAATCCTTCTTCTCGAGTCCCCACCGCCACTCTTTTATTAAAAAAAAACACACCATATTTCACTTAACTTTCCCTCAATGCTCTTCCCATCCTTTGTTTTCCCCACCCATCGTCTTCTCCTCGTCATATTTTGCTTTGCCTTTTCCCCAGTTTGCCACCTGTCTTTTCATATCCTCAGCTGCTCTCTCCAGCCCTCCCCACCACCACCCCCCCTCGGCTCATCTGTTTTTGCTTACCATTCGTCTGTCCTTGCCATCCAAGCTGCAAATCGCTGGCAGTGAGTTATCTACACTGGTCAGTATCTCTTGGCTCATGAACGCCTCGTAACATTACGTCAGTCTTCGGCGCGCGCGCGTGTTTTTTGAGAGCGGAGAACACACTTTTAATCAGATCTAACGGCGCACATCTCCCATTGGAAGTGACACAACACACACACACACACTGCCATGTTTCCCTCCCTCTTCCTCTGTATCTATCTATCCATCCATCTATACAGCATGCCGTTGCTGCTGCTGCCAAAGCCAATTGTGGCTCTGGATGTGTTTATCAAAGGTGTCTGCGCGTCTCAGCCGCTTAATTTTAACAAGACGTTCTCCACCGAAGGAGTGTCATTTTTTAATTGGTCTGAAACCGAATAAAGGCAGCGAACAGAGCACTGCAGTGACAGGTATTAATTACCTTCTGCCTAATGGCTCCCAAACTCAGCACTCAGCCATATTGGTGCTCTCACTATTCTTACTCCCCCACTCTTTTCTCTCGCCGCTTTTCTCTCCTCCTCACCATGTGTTTGTCCATAATAGGGCTGAATCGAGGCTTTTCCTTGGCTGTGATGTTGATAATTACATAGAAATACTCGATTAACGTGACTCTCTTGCACATAGATCGCCAGCAAATGGTATTTATATCCCAGGGACTATTCTTCTCCTGCCGTGGTATGTGTACAGAAGCTGAGATGATTAAAAAGAGAAACTGGGATTAACACCTACTGTATATATAGACACACATACTGACTCAACTGAACACAGTGTAGCCAATAAATAATCACGTCAAACTGTCAAAAAGGAGTTTCTGAATAGCCTTTTATTTGTTTCCAGGTAGAGTGTGCATAAATCACTGTAATGTGTCAGTGTTTGCCGCATGGCTAACAGATAAGCCGGGGGGGGGGGGGGGGTCAAACTCGCTTTAGTTTGGGGGGCCGTATACACCCCAATTTGATCTCAACACAATAATACATTACATAACACAATAATAAACCGAAAGTAACAACAACTCCAGATTTTTTCATTTGCTTTAGTGCAAAGAAGAACAAGTAAAATAGGAGAATGTTTAGATGTAATACACTACCCTTAAAAAAAAGATTAAATTTCTAGGTAAATTTGGGCACATTGATGTCTGCTGTTTAGTCCTGGGGTTCAGTGTTGTGTTATATCCACTTCTCTTTCTAAAACAGTGGATACACGACAAATACCAGTTATTTTCTTTGAAAAATTGTGGTCTTTGTTATTTTTGCACTTTGCCGATTCTTACTGCGGGCCACTTTTACAGTTATAATAGCTGTGTGAAAAACAGTTAATACATTGTTGAATTATAGCCATGCAGGTTATGGAGTTGGTAGTTAAATACCTGAATGTTAATCAGCTCCAAGTAATGGGCATAATTTAGAAAAAATAACAGAGTGTCTCTGGATGGATGGTGTAAATTGTCAGCTAAAAGTGTTGGCTAACCTTTATGTTGCTAATAGATACATTACACTAACTATACATGGTTTTATAAGATCACTACAACAAAAATTTTTTATTCAGCTACAAGTAAAGAAGGAAAAAAAAAAACAATCGGTAATTGCTAACCGAACCAGAAATAGTAGCTAATAGATCAGCTGGGGGCACAGTAGCTTGCTAAAAATAAAGAATAATTGCTTGGATTATACCATTACAACTAATGACTAGCAGTTAAATGTGTAAATAATGTTATTCAGCTATGAGCACACTATACAACACCACACTAGAAACGGGTAAGCGTTAAACGGAGGAGTAGCTGTGGCTATAGGGTTTAAACTGTTCAGTGTAAATGCTAATTGTAACAGCTAGACGTAGCTAACGGATAAATTACAGCTATAATAGCTGTAAATGATAGACGTAGACCACAATATGTAAACGAATAGGAGGAACATATCTAAATAATGTAAAAGTACTTTAAGTTTAATATTAAAAGTACATATATGGGTTATGTCTGGTGGCTAACAGCTTTAAATAAATGGTTGAAAAGGACGTCACAAGTCATGAATAGCAGCTAAATATCAGAGCAATGCCTTTCGCCTACAAGTAGGCTAATTGTAATTGTGTTGCAGAGGTTTTGTGTAATTGCAGATAGATGGTTTCAATGGATAGCTAAAAGTGTCTAATGGATAAATCTCTCATGACAGTGAGCTAAAACCAATAAATATATAGTTGAGTTAGACTGTTAATGGATGAATATTATGCAAATACAAATACTGATGGATAAAAACAAGAGACAAACAGTGAAAAAGAAAAACACTAATTAATCACTAAGCAAAGCACAGATATTGGAGTAATCAATCACTGAGATGATGAAAATGAATGCAGCTCAAATGGTCTCGTATCAGTTGTGTGGAATAGTATATAGTAATGTATACACAGTCGGAAATACTGTTCCATTTTATCCGTTCAGTAGTTTTTAAATGCGGCGCTATTCTATTGTGATAACACTTCCTTCGTGCACCAAGGTGTGCAGACACGACTGGCTGTCATTCAACTTTCCTCCTTTCTTTCACCAAGTGCAAGTAAAAAAAAAAGAAAAAAAATGTGCGAATCTTTAAGAAGAAGTGCTGAAATCTCATTTGTGGTGTTAATTTGAACAGCTACAGTATCTCGGCTCACAAGTTGCCAGTGCGTGTACGTTGCCTGATAATTTAGCCTCAGTGAAACAGCTCTCTGGCCCTGGTATGTGCGGTTTCTTTCCTTTTTTTTTTTTTTTTCCATAGAAGCGAGATGCCTGAAATAGCTCTGATTGACAGGTATAGAGACACAGTTACTATAACAACTACCTCCTGGCTCTCATGAGCACTTCTCTTCCTCTCCATCCCCCCCTCCGCCTCACCTCTCCTCTTTTCATTTTCTTTTACCAGCTCTCCTTTTTTTTTTTTTTTTTTTTTACCCCCGTCTCCCTCTCACCCCCTCACTATGTGCATGTGTGGGTGTAGAGGGAAGAGATTATGAAAAAGAACTCGACTGCAATATTCCTTCGCATGGAGATGTTTGTGTTGCAAGATAGAGAGGCCTGGCACCAGCTATTGGATCTAACCTGTGTGGGTGAGGGTAGGCGAGAGTGGGAAGATGAAACATGCTTATACAACGTGGCCAAATAAGCCTTTTATATTCTTTTTCGTGTTTCCTTTTTGGTTCCTGTTCCTCTGTCAGGTCGAGCTGCTCCGCTTGTATAATCGAGTCGGTCCACCGCGCCGTGTTCCCGCGTGTGTGCAAGCGAGCGAGCGTGCGTGGGCGCCCTTGCATGCGTGCACGCATTCGTGTCAGCGAGCAGCACAGTGGGGCCACCCGATATGATGAGTGAATTTCAAGCACGATAGAATCTGGTGGGACTGACACCGGAGAGCGGCGGAGGGAAAGTGCGCGCGCGTGTGTTTGCTGCTGGGAAGAAGACGGACGTCATTGCTGCCACCTGCTTTAGTGGGACAAAGGCCAGACGCACACAAACACACACACACACACACACACATTTGCATATGCAGACAGCCAAGCAGAGGTCAAAGCAATCTCTTAACATAGCATTAATGATATGATTTACTTAACCTTCTTACGCTCAAGATATCTCGGGCCCTCCGTTCCCTCCTGTCAGAGTCCCCCGCTCTCCTCCTCCCCCCCCCCCCCCCCCCCCCCCCCCCCCCCATGTCCCTGCCTCTCCTTTCATCTCCCCGTCTCTGAGTCATCACACAGGGTGAGAGGTCTGAGGAAAACAAGCTGCCAGAGTTGGACATGCCATAACAATGCAGCACCTGTCAGGGTGCGCGTGTGCCCGTGTGCGTACCTGTGTGAGTACATGTGCATGCAGCTGTCTGAGAGCGTCTGTCATCAGGAGAAAGCAGGGAACATTTCCAAGTGTTACTGTAAATTCAAAGGCACACCAGCCATCCGCTGCCTCCATGTGCGCGCGTGTGCATGTGTGTGTCTATATCGCATGCTAGTGTGTGTTCTCGTCACTGTGGCTTTCTCCAGAAGTTGCTCTGTCGCTTTATTGATTGGCTGTCTCGCTCTGTGGCAGGAAGTGAAATGGCGGGTCTCAACACCTGCGTGACCCCAGCTTCAGAGAGCTCCTCTAATGATCTGAGCTCGGAGCCGCGCGGCTCCCGTGCAGCCAGTCCCTCGCTCGGCTCCGACCTGATCAACCGCACGCCCGTCAGAGTCTGGCACCGCGCCGGAGGAGACAGATACTCGTCCCGCGTGCGTGCATGTGTGCGTGCATCAGATCAAGTAATGAGAGCACCTGTAGAGGTCTCTGCTGCCTTCTGCTTGTTGCGTAAGTTTATGATTAAAAAAAAATAACTGCAACCATGCATCAGGCGCTTAAGTGCTTTAATATACATCTGCTTGATGAAGGAAATTTACCAGTTGAGCTCTAATCTGTGCTTCTGGTGCGTTGATGTCATCGGCTTCGTGGTGATTTCCACACCGTTCACAACGCGATAACTCAGAATTAATTAGGCTACGACACACAGGGGAAGGCGCAGCCCATAATAAGACATTTAAAACAGGATGGGATCTGGTATCCAAGTGCAGGGTATCCATAGAGACCGTTGCTATGGCGGAGAGAAATCTCACCTCATTAGGAACAAATATAAATAGCCTTGCGACTCAGCTTATGGTCATGATGCCCACGGCTGAGAGAACAGGCTCAGAGGCTTCCAGGTCAACGTTGCGGGACGAGGGGAAGGATGGAGTGGTGACAAACGGAGGAAATAATTAGGAGAATTAGAAAGAAAGGGAAGGGAGGGAAGTGGATGGTTTTGCGAGGACGGAGGGAAAAGATTGAGCTCCCGACGGTGGCAGGCAGAGGGGAGGAGGAGGAGGAGGAAGTACAGTATGTGTGGGAAAGAAAGACGGATGAGGAGGAAAATGGAGCCGAAGAGAAAGTTTGTCACCATATCTGAGGTGAATCTGCCAAATGTCAAGTTGTTAATAAATCCATTCGATAGCAAAGCGCGTACTTTATTCTTGGGCATAAATGTTGGAATTTAATTCGGTAAATCTGTGTTTGCATCCAGTGCAGTCAAAGAAAAAAACAAAAAGTGAGAGAGAGAGAGAAGAGAACACAGGGCTAAAATAGGTTTATGAGGAGGTGTGAATGAATGATGTATGTATCCCGGAGCTGACTTTTGCAGAACTAGCGTTTTTGTTTTTTTTTTCTTTCCCAGCAACATACGTAATGAGCGAGGAGGAGAGGAATGCAGGAGTTGTGGGAGGAAAGAATGGGAGGGAGGGAGGGAGGGATGGAGGGAGGTGCTGCCAGAGAGGTTGACAGCCAAGATGGGAGCAAAGTGAAAACTGGAGACGTCCGAGACGTACTGATTGCATCAACAGGTCTGAGCCCCTCTGGCTGTGCTGCAGTGCACCGCAATGTTACTACAGTATTGACTCATCCCGTTGTTGACTGTCCGGAGGATGCGTGTGGACTTCATCTGTCTCACTTCCTCTTTGCTTCCTGTGTTTTACTTTCTCTTTCTTTTCTCTTCACACTTGTGTGGCATTAAGTCACGGACGCTCAGCGACAGCTGAAAGCCTGGTTAGTGACATGAAACCAAAGAGGCTGTGTGTGTGTGTGTCCCCACTCCCTCCCCGTGCAAACCTGCAAACTTATCCTGCACCCTGCATCCCAAACCTGGCCGCGTGTTTTCATCCTGAGTTATTCCTCTTCGCTGGACCCTGGCAGCAACCCCCCCCCCCCCCCCCCCCCCGTCTCACCTTTCGTCAAACTGCTGAAATTTAAAAGTGAGATTATATTATATCATTCGACAAAAGTGCAGCCAGAGATCCATTTGCATCGCGAAATGCCCTCACATCTGTGGCCGCCGCGTGGACTTTGCAAATTTCAGGCAGGCTGATGGGTCAATTAAAGCAGAAATAAGCGGCGACTCCCTCCTCTCGATGCAAATAAACCTTAAAAGCTTGTCGCGGCTTCCTGTTCTTCAAAGCTAAATGGTTTTCTCTGCCTTTGTTGTGAACAGTGTGTTTTCAATTCGGGAACAAAGGTGTCTGGGGCTGAAAGATGAAAACTGCGACAACTGATGAAGATGGTATAGAGTTCAGACGTACGTTTGTGTGGGCTGTCTAATTGAGAAGATTGTTTGATTCCTCTCCCTCCGCGATTCTCCCTCTGAAGACCTGTCAAACTCGCAATCAGTGAAAACAACGCGCGTAGATGGGCCGGGGGAAGAGCGGGAGGGAGAAGAAGAAGTGGAGATGGAAGGACGGCGTTTAGGAAGAAAAGAAGGGAGTTTACGCCCACCGCCTGAAGAGATGAGAAGACAGGCAGAGGAGGGGAGAATGTGTGGAGGAAGCAGTGTGTGAGTGCCAGAGCTCATCAGCCTGTCAAGCATCCGTTATAGACCACAAACCCACACAGCCATCGCACTGCTGAGGTCTATCACTTAACAGGTGCATCGCCTTCACCGTCAGACTCTTATGAACTCCCGAGCACTGTACACACGTGTGTAGGTGGCCACATTTACGCAAGTTTAAGCCTTGTCCACAGGGTGCAGGCCCGCGCTCGTATGGTTTCTTTACAGCTGAAGGTGATCGACGGTGACTCACTCTCATCTATGAGAACATAAAACCAGGTCCCTCACACACGCCGATGCTTCCCAACTGTTTTAGCTCTGCACTGGCAACAATCTGCACTCTCAGCCCAACCCACGTTTGAACCCGTATTATTCCTCACTGCGCTCATAGTTTTGTAATCCTGACTGCTGACGCACTGCATCTAAATTCATCATCCACTTACCCTGGAGAGTTACAGCGGGGTTTGGTACACTTTCTGTTTGTTTCACTTTTTTTTTTTTTTTCTCCCTCGCGTAGCCCCACATAGAGACACGGTTTAGTCCGCAGGACATTGCATAAAGGTGGCGGTAACGCGAGAGCCCCTTGAAATGAGGTTAATGTTCTTCCTTTCTGTTGTGGGCGGAAGATAAAGCGGAGCTGGATCCCTCTTACGAGAACTAAACCGGTGATTTTTAGATTGCCTCCCAAATCCTGGAAGTGATTTCATTAGCAATTTGAACGTCTTCACATGCATTTGCAATCGGATTCTTTGTTTATAGCGTCTGTGACATCTACGTGCATCCTACCAATGAGGATGGTGATATCCGTGTGTCTTGATGTGAACCTTGTTGTGATGCAGAATTGTTACTCCGGGTAGATTACATGCTATTTTAAGATGTAAGCGTTTCAGAGGATCTTTCATCACCTTTTTAGCATTTAAAATGACTTTCTCTGTGGCTATAAATGTGTAGACCGCGAGAATATACTATACATCTGTAGGAGAGCTGCATGTTAACAGTAATGCTTTAACGTAGGTAGGTCACTTGTGAGTTTTTAGTGTCCTAATAAAAATAAAGCCCTACAGTTTTGCTATTTGAGATTACGCGTGCACCAGTTGTCTGTGGATTAAGTGTTTAAGTGGACAAAAAAAAGTCCCTAATATGATTTAGCCGCATCCGTGTTGAGCAGGATGTAAAATACCCCATTGAAACGTGACAAACCTTTGTAAATGTACGTGTGGGAGAGAGACCAGTGATGCTCACAGATTTGTGCGCTCAATAACATGACATACATAAATTACTCTAATATTTCTTTTGCGTACTTGTGGGAACCAACCAGAACTATACATGCACGTTAGAACAATCTTTGTTATGCTAACGCACTAAACACTCGCAGCACGAGGTAGTGCAAGCAATGTGTAAATGTTGCGTAAATTTTGCTTTACTGTATCTTTATATCATCCTTATAATGTGAACAGTTTGCAGGGTTCAAATTAGGAAGCTTCCACTCAGCAGGTTTGCCTCATTTGAATAGAGAAGCTGTGCTGCAAAGCCCTGCATCAAGGCCATTACTCTTATCCTGTGCCGTAGAGTTCACATGAAAAAAAAAGAAAAGAAATCCTGAAAATTATGTATTTGTAATTAGAACGAGTGTAGCTTTAAGGAAAGGCTGTGCGGCTGAGGTTAAGAAGCAAAGGAGAAGGTCTATTTGTCTGTTTCTTGTCTGAGGCTGTCTAGTCACCCGGCCACATGCTCCATCATAGTTTAAATATTCATAGGCCGCCCTCTGAATATGCATGAGGCCCCTATTAATATTTATGAGCTTCACTTGTTGAGGTGTCACTCGATCTCTTGTACACACATCGCCGCAGAGACATTTACACACACTGACGATCAAAGCTATGTCTGCATGGGCGCATTCGCAGGCACTGATGTAAGTTATTCTGGAGCTGTGATGTCATGGTAAATAAAAGTTATGCCTCATGTTTGCAATCAAAACAAAAAAAAAAACTCCTTGCAAGCCTAGTAAACAGGTAAAAAGACGTGTTTGTTATTATGGGAAATAGGGTATTTCCCATAGGCAGACTTAGATGTGAAGCTGATAAGCTTAGATAAGCATTAAACTAATAACTATATATATATATATGAAAAAAAAGTTGCTCTGTTGTACAAAAAAGTACAAGTAATTAACTCTGTTTATATTTATAGTTTCAGGAAGTGTTTCAACAATTGCCCATTTTAGATTAGATTCACCTTTGTTGTCATTTCACATGTACCAGTACAGAGCAACGAAATGCATTTGAACATGTATGCAATATTTTAGGCCTTACAGAGTGGAAGATTTTTAGCTTTCGGTTTTGGCATTGAGTGAACGGTTAGTACGTTTTTCATTGTGTTGAATAGCAACAATTAGCTAGAAGTCTATATGCGCTAGCTGTTCCTGCGCGTTTCCGTTCTCTTTGCTAATTTACGCTGCAGGCCTCATATTTAGCACATATACCGTTCACTTCCTCATTTAACTTTTAGCACAAAGGTGAATAATCAAACACCATGGGAAATTAAAACAAAGGTTTCAAGTTAATAAGTGTATGTATTTGGAGATAAATAAATCATTTATGTAATTTTATAATTTTATGTGTTGACCAGAAGAAAGACTGAGTCTACCCTTCACTGGTTCCCTGAGACGAAGGCCGGTCTGATCACAGTTCCAGTAAGGTCTTTAAACGGACATCTCTGCTCATGGCCGAGGAACTGGAACTGCTGTAACACTATCACGAACACACACACGCACGCGCACATACAGTCAGCTGTGTGCTTTCTAATGAGTGAGTTTATGTAACAAGCCACAGCCGTGGTATTTCTCAGCACGCGCAACGGGAAATGAGCGCCACCGAGTCCCTGTCCCCTGTGCACACATGCCAGCCATACTGTCAGAACCAGCAAACAGCAGGTGTGTTTGTGTTTGTGTGTGTGCGCGCGCGTGTGTGTGTGCATTCCAGCTATGCCACTTTTCAGGACAATTTTTAGAACGTGTGCACACCAGCTGACTGTGGGTGAATTGTTTAGGTGGACAAAAAAATGTCCCTAATCTGATCTGGTCATATATTGGTTGAGCAGAATGTGAATCTGTCCTTTTATTTAAGTCAGTGAAGTGTCATTAAAACATGACACACCTGGGTAGATATGAGTGTAGGGGGAGAGAAACCAGTGATGCAGACAGACAGAAATGTCTGCTGGCATTTGCATGACGCACATCCTGAAGCCCTCGCTCAGTCATCTCTGTAGCTTTGTGGTTGTACATCGAGGCTATTTGGTGTTGTGCGCCTACCTGCACTAAGTGTGAACTATTGCATGCTGTACGTACTGCACACGCAACATTATGACAAATGACACATTTACTCAAGACGTCATAAAACAGCTTTTGATCTCTGGAATTAACGATGGCCTCTAGGTGTTACCTATTATTTCTGTGTATACTTCTCTGGCTAATTTACGACAAACTGACAATGTGAACTTCTATTTCCTCCAGTCGAAAAAATACTCTTATCAGTGATTATGTGATAAGAGAGAAGCTGTTGTTTTTGCCCTCTTAAGTTCAGAGATTCTCCCAAAACTATTAAAACAGTGACTGGTTCAATATAGATATTAGCAGTGTCAGAGCGTCTTTAAAAAGTTCACATCAATAATTTTCTATTTTAGGATGAAAGGGTGAAGCAGTGAGGCAGTTTTGACTCCAAGCCACATTCATCATTGCATATCGGGGGGATCTTCTTGTGTAATTTTGTCTTTGAATAATGGAGTCTGTGAATGAGACTAATATTAATGGAACGAGAATGAATCTGCCTCAGACTTGATACTCACATCTCCTCCATGTTTCCAGTTGATGCTGTCTGTCTTGGTCTTGATTGCTTTCTCAACAGGACTTTGTCAAGAAAAGGAGATATATCCCTTTTAAAATTACCCGCCTGGGTGTACCCATAGTTCCTGATTTAAGCTGAAGAAGTTATTTGTTCATGTAAGAAGTGCTCATTTCTGTTGGAAGTGGGAAAAAGAAGTCACATACACATTAACGAGGCTGAATGTAATGACTTTTAAATGAGACCATCAATACGTCATAAATGTGACTCCATCAATGTGCAGTGTACAAGCTGGACGGACAACATCTGATGTTGTTTTACGTGTGAAAATGTAATTGTAACACCGTTCTATTTTAGTCAGTTTCTGTTTGCATGCGCTAAATGTTGCTAAATTAAACATTTCTGTTCAATATATGACTCATTAACTGAAAATACAAAACTTAATCAAGCAAAGAGATGAACACACTCTGTAAATTGAAAGGCTTTGCAGTGGTTCACATTTATCAGAGAGGACTTTCTTGGTTACTGTGCCTTGTCAGTTGAACCTATGTCCTTGTGGTGTTCCTCAGGGTTCTGTCCTGGGTCCAATGTGTTTTGTATTGTACCTGCTATCTTTTGGACAAATTTTCTTTAAGCCTAAATATAGCCTAAATGCTCGCGCATCTGTGTGCCCTTATTGCCCCCTGTGGACAAATAAAGTTTTTCTGAATTTCACTCGAGAACATGCCTCAACAAAGCACATTGTTCCAAACATGTCAAAACGTATCTTTAAGAACTTAATTCAGTCACTTTTCTGTTTTTATGTTCTGTGCTTCTAAATGAATGGCTTGTAATCAACTTTTATAATAAGTAATCGGACCTGCACATATTGCATATATTACAAAGCGGCATAGAGCTACCGGTACCTTTTTTCAGTGTCCTTACCAGATACAGCTGGTTAATTTCGTCTGTAAAGGATGGTTGCACTCAAGGCTGTAGCCATCATTGGACTAGAATATATGACCTCAATATTTCTAAAACAGACCTGGCTGCGATATAAGGCTTGGTAACATTCAGCGAGATGTCATCCATGTAACAGGATACCATATTACTTGCATCTGTTGTGCTGAAACCATAGATAGAGGAGACTGAATCATTCAGATAACCATCTCTTGCCTTTGAGGATACTGAGATCTCGTTCCTCTGCAATATTTGTTTGAATTGTAGCCATTTATTTTGACAATTACATAAATATTACACGTGATCTCCTAAGATCTATTATTATTTACATTAACTATGTTGCTAAATGGATTACCTGGAGTCATTTTCTAGCTTACGAATTGAAAGGTTAGAAGTGTATTATGTTACAAAACACACTTAAGAAAAAAATAATGATCCTCATACTGTAAGATCATATCTGTTGTTTTACTTCAGTAACAGTTTGAATTTATTGTACTGAAGTATTTTTATTACTTCAAGTAATTACTTCAAGTTGCCTTCAAGTAACTGAGTACCAGACATGGCCAGTGCAAACAGACTTGGTGATATACAATCTTTTTCTCTTGAACTGCCTCTAACAAACAGACTGTAATTTATTTGCTATTCATCAAAGAAAAAAAATGAACTCTGACATAACAGGCTATCTAATTATTCTCATAGAATAGGGTATACATATACAACTCTTGTCTCTGTAATTAACTGCTGTTTAGAATGGTATAACGTAGTGCCGTGGCAGGTTTTTAATTAATAGCACAATCTAAAGGCCATATGTGCAGAATATATAAAGTGCTATATGCTTGATTACAAGAGCCAAGAGACAAAGCCTGAATTATATGCCACAATAGTTTTGATGCATTATCTTCTTGTTATTAATAGAATAATTATATTTTAACATAACTTGGGTGAAAGTGGAAAGTTCAACTGGAAAACCAAATTTGTATGCATGTACTGTCAGAAATTAAACAATATAAATAACATGAATTTTAACTTTAAATCCATTCACCAACCGTTGGTTTAATGTGGGTCTAACAAATGAACAGTAACAGATGATGCAATGAAAATCTCACTCATATTAAATTAAACTGTATTGGAAGAATTTACTCTAAGCATAAAACAAGGATACATAAGTAAGGTTCCCCTCATACCTATTGGAGAGTCTTGTGGTGTTCCTCAAGCTTCTGATCTAGGCCCGATGGTGGTAGCATTGCACCTGCTACCCTTTGGCCAAATGGTTAGCGTCTTTTACAGCTCTTCAATTGTACATGTCATTTAAGACTAGCAGTTTCCAAACTATTGAATCAACTCTATAAAAAACATGTAGCTATTTGTCTCAAACGTGTTTGTGAAAGTGCTCCAACTTGAATTGCCTTACCTCACGTTTTGATATCATTGTCTGCATGTATATTTTTATACATTTGTATTCATTTGGGAAGCCCTTTGTGACACCTGCACTAACTTTAGAAATAAATTGTGCTTGCTTACTTGCCCACTTTAATGTGTATAATTAACTAAAAGCCTACATTATTGAGACTTTTTTGAGAGCACTCTACCATCCACTAGCTGGCTGTAGCTAGCTGCTAGCTTCCGTGGATGGAGCTGGGGTGCCAATTTTAACTATTTAATGTGATGCTGGGTAGTTTAATCTGTAATAGTGAATCGTATCTTTTAACTAAAGTTGTAAAATAAATGGAGAAGAGTGAAAAGTACAATCGCTTAAATCCTAAAGTGTTAAAAAAAAAAGCAACTTGTATCCCGGACGACTGAGAACAATCATTTAGCAGTAAATGTACTAACCATAAATGTCACGGGGGGAATGTTTAGCTTTGACTGGGCTACGAGGTATATTTGAAATGTCAGTGCAGTAGTAAAGGAATCTGAATTTGACTGGAATTAAGACAGAGAGCGAAAGAGATGAGCAGGTTTCAGGAGGGCTCGCGCATTCCTCGTTCTCGCGCGTGTGTGTGTGTGTATGTGTGTGGGCGCGTGGCTCAGAGTTCAGAGCTGCCCCCTCCCCCCTCCCTCCCTTCCCTCCCCTCGGCCGCTCCTCCTGCTCCGACAGAGACAGGCAAAAGGCGGAGGAGGAGCAGCGGACCTCCACAGTTTAGAGTCGCTGGGTGTAGAGCAGCAGTCGGTCGGCGGGTCGGTTGGTCGGTAGCGACAGCGGGAAGACGTCACCTCCTCACGGTAAGAAAACGGCCGCCGTCACCACGGTGACAGTTGAACGTCTAGCTCGGTTAACGGTCACTCGGCTCGGTGCTCGATTTCTTCCTTAATTGTACTTTTCGCGATATTGATCACACAGCACTGATCATCAACCTTTAGCGATTGATTTTTTTTTTTTATTTTTTAAAAATACATAATAAATATAATTTAAGAGGTGATAGCGGCTACGTTAGGAGATGTGATCATCTAACTGCGCCTGCCATCAGTTTCCCCGGTGCATGTAGCGGTGGCCACACCACTAGACGACGACGGTCATTTAATCTTTTTTTTTCATAGCTAGATATGTATCTTGTTTATAATTAAATTTACATCACAATAGACGCGGCATTGAATTGATTGATTTTCGGAGCCAGTAGGTTCTTTCTTTGTATTTTCTGATTGCTCGTGTGCGATCGTGAAGAAATAATACGGTTTTTAAGTTGGCTGTTCTGTGTTTGAGTTCACATTAACGCCCCCCCTCCCCTGCTGTGTACCCTTCATCCACCGTCCTCCGCTCTCCACATGCGGCTGACAGCGCGGTGAAGTCCCGGAGCAGGAGGTCCACTCCCTGCCCCGGTGTAAAAATAGCCCGGTGTGTCAGCTTAGCCTGGGTCACGGTAATGCGACACATACACATACACACCAATATATATATGTATATATATATATATATATATATATTAGAGTATATATATATATACTCTAAAACATGGATCCAACCATCCTTTCAAAACCGAGAAAAAAAGTGGATCCCAGATGCCCGATCAAAACACTGGTCGGTCCCGTGATGTGGGTCAACAGGATGTCAGAAAGTTGCGCATCAAGGTGCCACCTGTTTCTCTTTACCTACTTACCGCATCCTCCTGAGTTGCGATGCTTCATTTTGTGTGAAATGTCCCTTTGGTATCAGCTCCTGTCACTGTGGTGTGTGTTGTGTGTATAGGTGCTTTCCTCGTCTCACCAGACTTCAGCTGCAGAGCAATTGCAGCTGTCAAAGCCACAATCACTTGGTGATAAGACTGCTGTGGCTGCCCAGGTGCTGATGACAGGACGGCGTAACCTGAATCTCACATGTGTAGCCTACTTTCTGATGCGTCTTGGTCTCGTCTTAAAGTGGAGGCTGGGAAAATACACCCCCCTCCCTCCTTTTTTATATATTTTTTTTATTTTACTTTAATATGCAGCAGGAAAAATTAAAAAGCGCATGCACACGAGATGAAACGAAATCCAAACACAACACCTGATTTAATGTCTGAGGGAAAGCAGCCCAATTAGAGGCTTAGGAGCGAAGCCTGTGCACATTATGGATAAACAAAGCGCTGACAGGCTCTGGGTTCGCCTCAAAATACTCAATTATGATTTTAAACCAGAGAGACCTGCTCCCTCTGTCTCGCTGAACCATTTCCTAATGAGCTCCTGAGCTGAGGGAGACAACAACATATGAAATCTTGTTTTAGATTGTGCTGCAGCCGGAGAGACAAAACACAAACAGCAGCTCCTCTAACCAGAGGCAGAGATGATTTCCAGTTGTTATAGGGTTTCTTGAGATGGAGGGGTGTAAATGAAAAAAAGGCAAAGCAGAGCAGGGTGTCCTCGGAGATATGAAAAATACACCGACAAATGTGTACAAGTCCAGAGGTCTGGATAATAAATCAGAAGCTATAGCGGCTATTCTTCGTGTTAAACAATACGGGAGGCATTGATAATTATAGCCCTGGTATTCAGAGACAGATTTGTCAGTGGTCTTAATTACAAACAGAACTGCTCTGAGCTTAAGGACTTAATATAACTTGTTTCATCTTACAATGGCGGTCTAAAGTAGCATTTGGATATTTTCCCACTGGCCTGCCCGTGTGTCAGTGTGGATGAGCCAGGCAGCGTTTGGCTGGAGAAGAAAGGTGTCCTGGTGAGTAAGTGGCTCCGAGGCTCGAGGCTTCGGGGAGAGCAGCAGATGGATGATGATGTAGCGGGTACTGGCGCTCCCTGCCTCCCGTCGCCATCCGTCACACGCTAATGATCGTGTCACACCTTCTCCCCGGGCGGCCGGCCACTTCTGCAGCGCTCAGCTCAAAAAACTGGTAGCGCCGCTCAAATCCCTTTTCTCGCGGCCGGCGGCTGAAAAGCCTGGAGACGGTGCTGCACCGCGAGCCTCTCCGCCACTAATTCCTCACTTTCCTCTTCCTCCGCCGCCTTCCTTCACCCCTCTTCACCTTTAAAGTCCCCACAGACTGCTTCCTCATCTCTCTTCATCCCCTGCCTCCCTCGGCCCCATTCGTCTTGTTTTCCTTGTGGAGCACCTGCTCCATATCCTCCGTTTCCTCTTCTCTCCTCTCAGATTCACGGGTATCGCTTCCTCATTTTTACCCCCATTTTTCTTTATTGTGATAATAAAAGAGGTGTGTTGTTGGGTTTTTTTTCCCCTGGTCCTCCCCTCTGTGAGGTCTGAGGTCAGGGTCAACCACAGTGCAGAGATCTCCTATCTGATCTGGTTGGCTGAACGACAGCTCAGCAAGAACTCGTCAACGGCGCATTAGGGAACCTCCCAAGTTATTATGTCCTTTTGAACGTTTATTGTGCCTCTGAAGCGCTTCCTCTTCCTCAGGCTGTGGTAGACCACCACACCAAGACCACACCGTACAGATCTTGTGCCGCGTCGTGTCAACCGTAGCGCTTCAGCTGTGAGAAACAGCGCGGCCGCGAGAGATCGTCGCTCTCATTAGTGGTTAATTTATCATTTCGTTCCTCGGCGCGGCGTCTATAGAAAATTAGCAGCTGAGACAAAGAAAACAAGCAAACCTCACATTTGAGAATCCACAGCGAGATGAATCATTTTTGCTTGAAATGACTGGAGAGAAGTTGCCAATTTTTCTTCCCTATCGACCGTTTGCATACGTTTCTAATAGAAGGCGGATGACATGTCTTCAGTTCAGGGAGAGTCCCTTCATAATCCCTGAGTTCAAGGATTTGTTGCGTAACAAAGGCTTATTTCTCTGTGAAGTGGTCTTTTCAGTACGTGTGGTAAAATAATCATTACAACCACTTGTATGTGTCAATAAAAACATTTCTGCCTATTACAGAGCTTCTTGTCACGCCAACATCTATAGAGCAGCATAATCCCCCTTCCTTTATTAATGTAATAACGCAGCACGAATGGTTTCCAAAGACGATCCCACTACCACAATTACAGACTCCTCTGTAGCGTACTAAGAATATTTTTAATGGATGAAATCACAGCTGTCGTGTGCAGTGTTTTATTGAAGCCATATGGGAAGTAAACAACACTTTGGTATCACATCCATTTGACAAGTCTTTTATTTATTTATTTTTTTAAATGCCGTTATCTCCAGTCGGGTGTTAAATAACCATGTTGAGGGACTCGGCATCCTCTGAGCTCGTTATTCCGTCCCAGGTGTTGCAGGACTAAGCGTCCCCTGGAGCTGTGTGTTACAACAGAATGCGTCCCCACTGAACGCACTTGGCCCCTAAGAAAAGATGGTGGAATGCCACTTCCTCTCGTGCGTCTGCCTCTTCGGTCTCGGCAATATTCTCACCGCCGGGATCAGAGGCTCGGCGCGGCATTCTGGGAATATCGGCGCCCGCCGGATCGGGTGATACTCCCCGCAGCTGCTGTTTCTAAGAAAAGCTCGAGGACACACTCAAACAAACACCGCGCGCATGTAAATACACAAGCAAATGCCGCGTCCAGGCACAGGCCTATATGTTACCGTCACGCATGCACAGACACGCTTACGGTAACGCACCTACTACTGTAAAGCTCCAATTAACTGTCATGCCAGGGGAGTGTTTTGGAAGCTCAGACGGAGGTCAACATACGCAGACACGCAAGCTCAGGCTACTCCATGTCATTTCCAGCCGCTCCGCTTTTATTCTCCGGCAGCTGTTCGACGCGAGCGCGTACGCGAGACGGCGTGGTGGCGTTTCCGTTGTACAACAACCACTGAGCACTCTCCTGTGTTTTTTTTCTTTTTTCGATCTCTTCAGGCTATTTTCTAGTGACCAGTGAAGGGCCAGCAGGGAGAAGAACAGCAGAGGAGGCGAGCAGAGGCGGAGACGGTAATTGCATTTCTGGCTGCCCTGTGGGAACATGGGATATATGACCTCATCATTCACCTGTGAGCCTCTCCACTAAACAACTCCAGAAAGGAAAGGTAAGGGACGACTCATGCATATGCAGGAAAAGGATGTCTTTCCAAAGCAGGGCAAATGAAGGGAGTTTGTTTTTTTCAGAAGAATGACCGAAGTAGCCGTAGAAAGTGTCCTCCTAAGCGTGACGTCGTGTGACGCCATCGGCTGCACCTCCCCTCCGCCGTGCCTGCCCCTGTGCAATCAGAGCGAGGACGAGGAGAGTCACAATGAGATCAAGAAGCTCGAACTGCAGGTAAGTGTGACGCCCAGCGCGGATCCTGCTACGTGCCGCATTAAACTTCTTCATCCTCCATCCGCCTTTACTCGCTGCGTTATAATAAATTGTCCTCACTCGCAGAAACTCTGCAACCAGGTGCAACCAAAGAAAAAAGTAAAGGTAAGCTAAAATAATTCTGCCTCTCATTATTCATCCCTGCTTGACATATCGATTGCATTAGACTCTATGAATTTGTAATATCGCTTGCTCATGTGTGTGCGCGCTTCAGGCCAAAGGAAAGTTGGTGCGCAGCATGGCGGTCTGCGAGGAGTCCTTCCTGTGTGAAGACACCCAGGTAATGCACGCACGTGCGCACCACACCGCCTTCCACCTACCTCCTCAACACTGTCGCCACTCTCAACTCATTCTTCTCCGTTTTAGGCGTCCCCAGACGCGAACATCTCATCTAGCTGCCATGACAACGAGAGGATTTCCTGTAAGGACGAAGAGCCTGACAAGAGCGCGGATCCAAAGAAGCATTCACTGTCCAAAGGTTTGTGTGCTTACTGTCTAATAACAGAAAGAAGAGAAAAAGGCAAATAAATGTAATAATAATACCAAACAATTTAGATGTTGTTCTCCTGGGGCATTTCTTTGTTTCTTTGCGCGTTGTCTTGTAAAAAGCCTGCTTGTGTCTCTCTCAGAGTCCAGCGTGGAGTACACCGACTCCACCGGCATAGACCTGCACCAGTTCATCGTCGACACGCTCAACAGAAACCCCAGAGAGCGCATGATGCTGCTTAAACTGGAGCAGGACATGATCGACTTCATCACCAGCAATAGGTGTGTGTGTGTGTGTGTGTGTGCGTGTGTGTGGAGGACAGTACATAACCTGGATTCTTCAGTGAGCTCTCTACTCGTTCCATGTGCAGATGCGCATTAAAGATTGAAGCTTCAGTTTAAAGCGCCGCATGTTTTCAGCTCATTTATTATAATTCCGTCCATACAGCTTATTTATTGTATTGATCGATACACTGAGCGGGGTAAGCGTGGGCATGTTTGAGCCACCAGAAACAAATTTGGGCCCAAGCCAAGAAAAGCAACCAATCTCAATCCACGTCCTTCCTTTGTTCCTCCTCCCTTACCATTTTCCCCTTCCCTCTTTGCATCCTTCTCCTCACTCCTCCCGCTATGCAATCTTTCAGTACCTTTAAGAAGTTCCCTCACATGTCGTCCTACCACCGTATGCTGGTCCACCGGGTAGCGGCCTACTTCGGCATGGAGCACAATGTGGACCAGACGGGAAAGTCTGTCATCATCAACAGGACCAGCAGCACACGCATGTGAGAAATGAATAATTCATGCGCGCGAATAAGAATAGAAATCCCTGTGTTTTAGTGCCAATTAACATCAGTCCTTTCTCTGCTGAAGACCGGAGGAGCGTTTCGTGGACAAGGTGCATAAAGAGGCAGAAGAGATCCACCAGTGGAAAACAATTTTAAAGAGAGACAACAGCTCGGATGACCAGGTCTGTTTGTCTTCCTTTATGCGCTTGCCTTCCTCCATAATTGACATTGATTGTGTCCTATCAGTGATCTGACCTGCTCTCCTTTCCCTCTTCTACAGAACCGACTCCACCCCTTGTGGGAGAAGCAGAGCAAGTCAATGGAGGAGAGGGAGGAGGAGTACCAAAGAGCACGAGACCGGATCTTCAACCAGGAGGTGAGAGAATGACACCGAGAAGGACAAAACGGAGACAGAAAGGATTCTCACTAATTTCTATGCCATACTTTTACAGCCACTCTGCACCCAGGAGAGCGCCTCTGCAGAAACCAGGTAACCTTGCCTGCAGTATAATTTTTCCATGTTCCTTGCAGCTTATTATATTTAGGTGAGAACATTAATATATGTCTGCGCTCGTGTGTGTGTGTGTGTGCGCAGGGATGTGGAGGACTGCAATCCATATGCTGAGACCCAGAGGAGAAGGCAGCTCTTCAGGTAGAGCTCCGTCTGCACAGATGCGTAGTCATTTATCATCTTAATCTGGTCAGCCTGGCTGGCACGCAGCGTTTCAGAGTCTGCAGCGGAAACGGAAAAGAGGACTCAGATGTGATTTGATTTGGCTGCGTGTGTGTGTCAGGCTTTAGGATTCTTGGCAGAAAGGAAAGGTCTTAATAGACGATTTCAGTGAAGACGCGTAGCATAAAACGTTCAGCCCCTTCATTATTCGTGGCATATCAGCAGGTGTGGGAGACATTTTTTTGCCGGCGTACCTCCCGTGCCGTAATAAGGCTTTGGGATAATTCTGGATGTGCCTCACAGGGGGAGCCGTGACAGCTCAGGCTCCAGCTGGACGGGCAGCAGCAGGCAGAGCAGCACTGAGACCGACTGTCGCTATAGCAACGACCCCCGACCTTGGAGCAGCACCGACTCCGACTCATCCCACCAGTGGACAAATCCGGCCCCGAAGCCGTGCCAGCCCGCCAACCGAGGGGATCCGCGAGGTTCAGGTGGGTCTCTTTCGAACCCTCGCCTCAGAACAAACACTCTCATCCCCCTCGTGTCACGACGCTCGAGTCGCAAATCGAGTCATCGGAGGTGAGACGCTTGACTCCCCTACACCTGCGTGCAACTCGCGCGCGCGCTTCGTCACCGCGCTCGGGGGGGAAAAAATCGCTGTTTATAAATTATCGGTTCTTTATTCGGTCGCATCTAATTAACAAAAAGCAGTGGAAGTTCTTCTGGTGTGAAAATGGAACTCAGTCCACGAATCTTCGCACCATAGCTGTAAATTTTCACACAACACCTCCAGTTCACATATTCAGGAAAAAAAAAAAAAAAAAAAACGTCATGGAGATCGGGGTATGTTTTTAGAACAGATGGGTGGAGTGTGTGTCGTTGTATTTGTTTTTACCAGAATGAGATGCTGAAATTCGGCACGATAATAAAGCTTAAATATTTATTGTTACTCTTTATTTTCTCATCTCTCTCTCAGGCTCCATCTCACTCTTCAGACTGCCATCCACCTGTCCTCTCCCGTCTCCTCCCCCCATCATAGAAGAGCCGGCTCCCAACCCCGTCTACATCATGGAGAACGGGATCCCGCCGGGGAGCATATTAGTGAACCCACACACTGGTACGTAACACACACACGCACACACACACACCAGTGAGAGTTTAAAGAAGACACGCACATTAATCAGAGTCGACGTTCGGCCTCTCAGGACAGCCGTTCCTCAACCCTGATGGGACCCCTGCTGTGTACAACCCTCCAGACAGCCAGCAGCCAATCAGGAGCCAGACTCAGCTGCACGCCTCTCCGCCTCAGCAGGTAGCGCGCACGCGGCGAGACGCCTCTTTGCACTTAAGACATGTTCACGCCAGCGCACACACGTGTCGCGGTTTGTGCCTTTATCTCTGTCTCCATATGTGCGTCTCTCTCAGGTGGTTCAGTGCTCTGTCTCTTACGCGGCTCCGCCGATGTTGCCTGTCACCCCCTCACAGCCATACTCGACAGTATGTATCCGCTGTGCGTTCGCGGCTCGCGCGTGTTTCCGCGGCGCCCCACGTGCCGTGTTGACCCCCTTTTCTCTTGACCCCGCAGATTGAAGATCTGTCCTCGCAGCTTGCCCACGTGACGATGGGCTGTCAGTCGGCGGGGGAGGTCCCGCCCCTCTACCCTCCCAGTCAGGGTTACATCTATGCAGCTCCTCCCCCTCCTCCCAACCCTTCCAGCTACTGCCAACCCTCTCCTCAGGTCAGGACACGCTTCATTATTTATTCATTTATTTATTTATTTTGTCGATTAAGTGCATGAAATAATTATCTGTTGTCCCGCAGGTGCCTGTGTATTACTACGGCCAGTGCCCTACCTCAGCTCAGCATGCTTGCAGGCCAGTGTCGCCTAGCCAGCACATCCACAGCCAGGCAGCACAGCCAGCAGGTACTTTCTATGTATGTGTGTGTGATTGTGTGATTGTTGGTATGAGAGAGCGCTGTGGCAGTAGAGGAGGGGGCCGTTACACTGTCAGAGATGTAGTCTGAGGGTCTCACAGTGAACCGGTCTCTTTTCCTGCTGCTTCTATTCATCACTGCGACAATAAGGAGAGAACGACACAATTCACTCCCGTCATCCGTGGCAATTTATGAAAGATGCTATTGAATAAAAAGTAGACAAGACTTCGGAGCAGATACACAAATCAGCAGGACTGAATGAATAATAGCAAACATGTCAATGCATTTCCTAGCTTTGTTTACTTTTCTTTTTTTTTGTTGCAGCTATTATTCAGTGTTGTTCCACTAAGTCTGCCACACAAACACATCTACCGCATCAGAGATATACACAAATAATATAATATTAATAAAGCCGGCAAAGTGGGAGTTTGTTAAGTGTGGTTCGTTAAAGCTGTGTATAAACTCTGAGTTGCTCTTTGCGCGTCCTCTGTAATGGTCTATATATATCTTATATACTGTACTGTGTTTGCAGCAGGTTATGCTCCTGCTGTGAGGATGCAGCAGTCTTCCCACACCCAGCCCCAGGCTGTGCTGGGGACCTACTCACCAGTTGCCTCCCATCAGTGTAGCATGGTTCAGGTAAACACCGACGACTCAAAGGCCTCGTTCTGCATCAAACTTTTAACGCCTCCACTGGAAGCGTTTAGGAGTTCACAGAGTCAGAGCGAATCCCCTGCATCAACATCCTCTTTCTCTTTCTCTGTCTGTCCTTCTGTCTTGTCTCTGCAGGGAGGTGTTTCTGTGTCCTATCCCCATAGCAAAGTTGTGAGCGGGGTAGGCGGGGAGGCCGGTTACTGCTGCGTGGTGCCCCCACCCTCCCACCACAGCTGCACCAACCTCAGCGCGCCGTCCTGGAGCGCACAGTACTGATGCCGTGATGTTTCTTTTGGTTTCTGCGTGAACTCAAATGCACACACAAGACACAAACACCCTTTTTTCACGGACCCCAACCCCCCCACCACCAACCCCCTCCCTCACCTACACACCCTCCTTATGAAGCCCCCCGGATATGCTGTTCACACAACGTACCCCGACTCACAAAGATAAATGTACCCCTGTACCAAAGCTTAATAGTATATATCAGAGCTGCTGTATTGAATGCATAATTTATATACACAAATGGAGTTTTATATTGATATTAAATTATATATTGTGTTTTAAGGAAATGCACTGTGTGAAGAGAATAAAGTGCTACGGCTGGACTTATGAGGTCGCATTTCTTTTTCATCCTGGCTCCTCGTTTCCTCCGCATACTGATGATGATGATGATGATGATGATGATGATGATGATGCTAATGGCAGTTGATGGAGCCGTGATGAGAAACATACATCAGGAAATTGAGTATGAGAACATCTGTTGTTTTCACCTACAGACAACCTAGAGCGACTAGAAGATATAAAGGAAACTGTGAGAGCATAGCCTCATTTCCTCCATTAGTATCTAATCTATCTATAACAAGGTTTGAATTGATAATCATCAGCATTTATCTTAAGGTATATTCGTTTCTTGCAGATATTTGACGATAAACTACAGCTGTTTTATAAAGAAGCAAATGCATTCTGATGCAAATTATGCAAAGAGAGAATATTTCCAGTTAAACCAATGGAGAATTTCTGCTGTTAGACTTTAGCGCCCCCTCCTGCACAGACACCCTCATTACACCACTCTGCATTTTTATTATTTTTTTTCTAACTAGCACTGCGGATAACAATTGATTTTGTTACTGAAGCACAAAGAGTATTTGTACAAATATGTCATCAGTCACTGATCTGTAAATTAGTGCCCACAAATTTATAATTCATTGTCATAGAAGACGAATTTAGACATTTTAAATCTGTTTAAAATGTGGTTAAAAGAATTAAACACAGATTGCAGATTAAATCTCAACCTATTCATTAATAATAATAATAATAATTTGTTGATAATGTTAATGAATCATTAGGCTTTTTTCCTTGGTGATGAATTGCCCTGTACGTGAGAAAACAGACGCAACATTCACTCTCCGACGCCGAATCAGCTAAATTGGAACTCAGCCTTCATCCCTTGTGTTTATAAGTGCGCTTATAACGCTGCAACATATCAAATTATCCACTCACAAAAACAGACCAGCACCCCACTAAATGCTCTCCCCTTTCATTCTCCAGGCAGCTGACATTTTACTCTGCTGTGATATGTTCCCACTTTTCACGCTCAAGCAAGCAATAACAGCCAACGTGACAGTGTTCAGACTTCAGGTAATTCATTTTAGTATGCGATTCATATCCCCCCCTCTCCCCTCCCCTCCTCTCTCTAGAATTCAATGAAACATATCCATCATCCACACCGGGCCTTAAAATTAAATTTAGATTTCATAACGGGGCAGAATGCATAATTTATCCAGACGTTCACAATCTGGAGCCTATTTCTGGCCCTTCTGTTCGTTCAGAAACACACGCACGCACGCACACACACACACACACACACACACACGCGCGCACACAGGAGCAGCCGCGCAGGTTCCATGAACTTTAATAAAAGGCACATGTACAGCCATAGTGAGATGAGTGAGTCCACCGGCATAGAGACAAAGCATTAAAACACAGAAATACAGGAAGTAGAGGTCAGGAGGAGAGAGATCTATCTGCTTTACAGTAGAATCTACTTAAGTAACATCTTCTCGTTTTCATTCAAGTAATTCTAACACAATTTTTATTTTTTATTTTTTTTTTGTAAGATGAAACCCCCTCATTGCAACCCCCTGCCATCCATCACCATCAAGAGTCCTCGTAAAGGGAGGGGGGGGCTGATCTCCGAGAGGACGACTCTGACTTTATTGTGAAGACAAGCAGTATTATGATGCTGCATCACCCCATCAATTAGTTTGTGGTAATTTGATTCAAGAAAAAAAAAATAATAAATAAATACTGATATTCGGAGATGCGTTTGACTTGGTTTGATTAATTTGAAGTCAAAAAACTAATTTAAAACATGCCTTTTTATCAAAGCAAAAAGTATTTTTTTTCTTTAAAATGTCATTATAAAATGAGCTAAAACTAATCAAATGAATGTGTTAAAACTACAAACATTATATCCAAGAATACAAGATCCACTTTACAGTCTTAAAAGTAATCAAATTACCAGAAAGCAACTGACGGTGGGTGCGGGTTCACTCGCTGGAGGTCTGGGCCCCGCTCGCCTCGTCCTTTCGACGATTGTTCTTCCGTTCGCAAACGTGTCTCTGTTCACGCACACATACGCAGGCAGCCGTTCACGCGCTATAAAAACTCGGCGAAAGGGAGGAAGGGAAGAAAAAAAAGAAAAGAAAAAGTAGTTCACAGGTACTTAAATATTCAGGGTTAAGAGAAATAAAAACGGTGTTAGTGTTGAAGGTTAGCTATAACCACAGCTGGAGGAATAGGTCGAAGAAATAAAAAAAAAGCATGCAGCCAGGCCGTCTCTCCTCTTGATTAAAAAGTGAGGGGTAGCGGGGGGGTGAGGGTGCGGGGGGGGGGGTTAAGGTGAGATGCCGTCGCTCTTCTGCCAATTCTCGGGCACCAAGCGTGTAGAGGGAGGGGGGCAGACACGCGCTCACGCTCTCTCCGCCTCCATTCACACGGACAAAGAACAGCTCAGTAGAGTCGGTCGCTCTAGTTTCACATTATCACGTCTTTGGGACAAGAAAGTCCGTCCACTCTCTCTTAAAAACACACACACACACACACACACACACACCCGGCGGTCCCTGCTTTGGTTGGTGCGTGTGTGTCAGAGATGAAACGTCGGTCACAAACCACAGGTACACGCCAACCACCCCCCTTCCCCCCCCAACCCACCACCACATCCGTGCCTCTGCAGCGTTCACCCCCGACCCTCCGTCCCATATCAATGCCCACCCATCTCCATAGCAACTCACAGCTTTCCCGAGCAAGGGGTCTCACTATCTTGTAAAAGGAGGTAAGTGTAATTAGTGGTGTGTGTGTGTGTGTGTGTGTGTGTGTGTGTGTGTGTGTGGGGAAACCCTGCGTGAAGTGTGTGCTTGTGTGTATTTGGGTGTGTGTAGGTGTTAAGAGGTATCAATGGTTCAGTGGCGTCTCTCTTTAATCATCACACCCTCTCTCTGACCCTCGCCTTCCATCACCCCGCTCGTCCTTTCCATCTTCCATCTTCTTCCTTCTTCCTCCTCCTCCTCCTCCTCCTCCTCTTCTTCTCCCGCTCGCCTTATTTTTGGACTTGGAAGATGAACAGGCGCAGGTTGATGTTTTTGGCCGCCAGCAGTTTGTTGCACTCCACCGAGTCGGAGATGGGCAGGGGGACGTAGTCGGTCTCGTTGGTGTCGTTGCTGAAGGAGTGGTGGTGGATGACGGGCTTGATCCGCACGTCGTCGTACGGCCCCTTCAGCAGCAGGAAGGAGCACTCGAGGGCAGAGTTCACCTGCGCAACACACACGGAAACACATCCGCCTGAATATATAGAGCCCGAACCGAACAGGGCTACATTACAAACACCTCTGACCTTAATGTTACTGGTTATTTTAGATGTTGCTGCGTTTTTATTAGGATTTGTCTGGACGCTTAAACGGCGTTTTAAAGTCGTTTAAACCCGAAAATGTCCAGCTGAACTTTTTTTAAGACACCGCCGCATTAATCTGTTCCTCTCGTTCAGCTCGGCTCGAAAGCCTCCCCAAACTTTTCCGGATCTGGTGACGAGCGGTGACTCATCCCACGCCCTGAAAATCACGGCAGACACAACAGCAACTTAAAAATAAACACGGGCTGTAGGAGAAGCTGTGAGCGTACCTTGCTCTTGAGGATGAGCTGGAAGGAGAGGGTGCGCTTGCAGGAGAGGTTGGGGTTGCGCTCGGAGTCGTTCACGCGGGCCTTCAGCACCCACGTCTGGTTGAGGACAGTGAATCGCGGTGTTTCGTAGTAGAGGCGGGTGATGAAGTCGTCCGTGCGGTACGGCCTGAACTGCACCTCTGGATGAACGCACAAGAGGAGGGCTAATAAGAATGAGGGAAAGCGGCTTCTCTTTCTCTCTAAGAAAACAGTGAGATTAAGACCGAGGCGTGAATGAACCTGTAAAGCCGATCTTCTCGTAGCAGAGCAGACTGAAGATGCTGTTGTAGAGCTGCATGTCTCTGCGGTGGCTCTGGTCCATCTCTCCCAGAATCCCCATCAGCTCCGTACCAGTCTTGGTCGGATGAGAGCACTCGCTCTCGTGTGCTGGCAGCTCATGAAACGGACCTTGCCAGGGGCAGCCGATCCTCTTGTACTTACACTGCGTCACCCTGGAAACATAACGACATGAGGGAGTTAAAGGCGGAGGAAGCCTTCGTATAAATTAGATCTGTACAGAGGGGCTTTGTGATGAATGCGTGATACTTGTGGTGCGTGGAAGGCGATAATATCAAAGGTACTAATTAGCCCAGGTTGTTAACTGAGGATGATTAATGCAATGCTAATTATAAGTGTTCCCTTAGAGCTAACCTCAAGGAAAAAAAAAAGACATGGGTTCATATCAGTTACATCCTGGACAGAGGAGCTTTTCAATGAATACCTGTTACTTTCTCACTGTCATAGAGAGGTATTATCAATATGTAAGGTACCAGTTAGTCTCTGCAGCGAAGCACGGCTCTACATATATATATATATAATTCACCCTTTTGAAAAGTTTTGTCTTACTCAAACATTTCAGTAAGATCGACAACAACAATAACACCCGTAATCACCGGCTGTAATCAGAGCGAATAAAAACCCCGAGTTCACTCCGACCCGAACGTCTCCACACACGAGCGTCACTTTCCGTCTGACCTGACCAGAAACACCTGGTGAGTGCCATGGCCGTTGTCGTAGCAACGCCGGCACAGGCGCTTGCTGTCCTGAGCGGGGGGTCACCTGTTGCGATGGCAACAACCCCCATGGGATTTCGCGCAAGGCCTGAGCATCGCACACGAGAGATGTACAGCCTGTAATCACGTTAGGAGTTTCTGCGCTCGTCCATCTTCCCCAATTTTACTCTGTGTGACTCTGCCAGCGCACACAAGTAGTATGTTTTTTTTTTTTTTTCAGTGTGCTAAGTCTATTTGGATGAATCTTCTCTCACTTTCTTTCAATAAAGCCCCTTTCACACTAAAATCCTATTTTGTTGTCCCGGATTTTATTTTATTGAGGCTTTTGTTTGATCTGCGTGAAGGATGAGCTTACAATCAAAGTTTAGACCGATGTCAAAGCGCAAAGTTGATTTGTCGCTGAACTATTCACCCGTTTAGACGGATGAAATCATTAAATCAACCACTGATGTGTTCATCGGCAAAGGTGGAGCTGATTTAAATTGATTTAAGTTCTATATTATCAAAAATATATTGTTATTATACATTATAATTTGCAAAGCAGAGAACACGTCCGGTAGACGGTGGCGTGTGTGATGTGTACCTGTCTTGGCACTCCTCTTTCTGGTGTCTCTCTAAGCTGGAGCGGGGGAACTGTTTTAGGCAGAAGGTACATTCTGTCGGCAGCTCACTGACAGCCTTCTCCACCGCCAGGTTCCTGCAGCACAGGTTCTTGCTGATCTCACACCTACACAGACACAGAAAACAACAAATTATGCCCCGGTGCAGTGGTGTATTTAATATTTATGGTATGTACGATGTGTTCATACATGTTCCTGAACGATGCAGAGCCATGAGTGACTGTCTGCTTAATAGAAAAAGTTGTGCTTGTTTTGTTTGTTGATAGTTCAACAAAATCAAGAAAATGGTTGAAATACAAATACTAATATAAACACTTTGACAAGAATAATGAAATATGCAAGCGTGAATATATGACTATTAGTCCTATCACTATTGCTGCTTATTAACTGGTCACAATTATAAACACTAACACGACTATTTGGCAACAAAAATTGTTTTAATTCACCTGCGTATAAACAGCTGGATGAACCTAAGAGACTTATTTGAGATCTGACTGCCGCTCAGTTAATGACATCATCTCGCTGCTTCTTCTGCTAGACTTTAACAGCAGCTGAGTGGAGAATTACTGCCATCAACTGTTTACCTTGAAGCACATAATTTCTAACATGGTGTCTGTACGTAGACAAAGACACGACGCTGTTCAGTACAGATAAAGTAAAATAAAAGACGCACAATTTAACCATTAATCGCTATTACAATTAATTGTCTAACAATGTTTTTATGATTGCGACAGACCTAATCCTGATCAAATTTGAGCGATCTTGAGAATTAGAGAAGGAGTAAATACAGCAATTATTGCATTTATGTTTTTTTTTTCTGTTGGTTGCCTCCATATTAAGAGGTAAGTTATACTTTTTGACAAGTGCAAACATGAAATCTCTGTTTAAATTAACAATATCACGGACACAATAATGTTCAGATCCACCTCGTCACTATGATCATTAACTAACTCTCGTGACTTCATCTCAGTGCTACTTTGTTCTTCATGTCCAGGAACTAGTCTTGTCCAAAGTGTATTCATTAGGTTTACCTGCAGTTGGGACACGTGGCCTGTTCCTCCTTGAGGCGAGAATCAGCCAGGAGGTGGATAAAACAGCCAGCGCACATCAGGTGTCCATTGGTACACTGTAGTAGAAAAACAGGTCGGTCAACCGCGTGTTTTCGATAAAAACGTTTCCAGCTTTAACTCTCTAAACTGCCGTTGCGTGTATCTCCTCGCATTTAGCATCCTCGGTCATGTTTTCTCTCGTCAAATCTTATGACACAGCATGTGATCATAATTCATTACAAGGGCTTCTTTGATGACTACTAATTGGGGCCTCATGAAAACAGATGCTTTGGAAAAATGTTTTGAAGAACCGGAGAGCATTTAAGGGCTACGGCTTCTATTTATATAATGTCACTTAAGTTGGCTGCAACGTGAGCGGATGCGTTTGGCTAAGAGTGAGAATTTTTTAGGTTTAAATTTTGGCTAAGTTAAAACAAATGGATTAGCTGAAGCTAGTTAACAACAGAGCAATAAACTTTCTTTTTTTTTCTTGAAGAAAAACTACAACTGCAGGAGCACATTTGTTGAGGAGGAATATCTGGGGTTTGGGCTTTTACACATGAATCATGGTCCTGTGGGATATGTGGATGTGGATTTATGTTTATACTGTTAATAGATGTTTAACGAATGTTTAGCATACGTTATGCTAAACATGCTCAGCACGGCACGTTGACGCCGAAGACTATGTGAACAATGTTTCACGTGTTCACTTGACATTGAAGAGAGCGGTTTGAGGTCATAAAGGACGGTGTTGTTGAGTTGAAGGGCAAAAGGAGAGTAAGATTTAGACTAGGCTCCTGTTCTTGTGTGTGGGTTTAGGGGTAAGGTTTTGTTTTTGTTGTTGTTGTTGTTTGTTTTGTCTTTGGGGCCTTTCCTGGGGATAGTTAGCCAGCACAGCTGACCACATGGCCTAGTTGTGTCTGATCTCAGCCTCATGGCTCAATCTGCAGAATAGACAGTTAGGGCCTGTGGTGGATCCAGTATCACTAAAAATAAGTGGAGCTGGCCAACACATTCAACAGGTTGAAACTGATGGTTGGGGGGGGGGGGTTGGGACACATGGGGAAGCCTCTATGTCGGGGTTCAGCTGGCTTGCTGATGTTTGACAGTAAGTTTAGGGTTATGGGGGAGGTTTGTGATTGACACCACGTTTACCTGGTATACAGACGCCTTGGGCAAGTCTAGGCACACGGTGCAGCACAGCACTGAGTACAGTCTCTCCTCCAGCTTTCCTGACTCTCCTTCGGGTATTTTCACCCTCTTCTTGGGTGGCTCGTCCGGGTCAGGCTCGGGCCCTTCTCTCCGTATCCCAACCTCCTCCTGCATAGCCGCGACCCCGGCCACAGCATCCACCGCTGCCCCCACGGCCCCGACCCCTAGGCCGGCCGAGGAGGAGCCAGGGGCGGCCGCAACGCCCACGTCTCTCTCTTCCAGCGAAGACATGGCGATGGCTGCCTTGAAATGTCTAAGATGTACCTGCCGCGACCACGGCTGAGCCCGAAATATTAGCAGGTTAGCTCCGGGCTGGTTTACAACCTGTCCAGCTACGGTCAGCTGACAGCTAAAGCTAAAGCTAGGGCTAAAGCTAGAGGCTAATGCTGTCAGGAGGATAACTTAATATTAATGTCACTGTACACGCACGAACTTGGATATTAACAAGCCAATTGTTGTGTAATAACGAGAGCATGTGCAAAGTGTAATTATGACTATCTGGAGCAGTAAATGTCGACTAGTTTTGTTGACTTACAGTGGTGCTAGCAGACTATGCGGCTAGCTACGTTGACACAAACACAGCAGTCCTCTCCCTGTGCCCAGGCAGAACAAAAACAACTCGGGCTCTCTCAGCTGTTGTTGCACTCTCGACGCCGTTATTCGCTATGACAGCAGATTACAACGAAGAGCACCGGCGGCCCGGCTCGGCTGCTCGCTGCCTCCCTGCTCCGGTACCGGCCGACTCCCCCCACGGGACTCACGGGACGTGTCGGTGAATACAGCCGCTGCTAGAGACAGTTCTGTCGGGACTTGTCTCTCTGGCTACACAGCCATCTTTGTTTTTTTCCTGTCCGTCTCCCCCGACTTCACCCTGCACAGCCTCTACGACTCCGGGTCAGATTCGCTACGAGTCGGGCAGGTTCTCGGCCGAGGCTGCTAAGAGAAGTTACGCATTTAAAAGTAAATATTTTGCGTGTGTCTGGATGGGCCTCTACGCGCCTGTGAGTACTTGGCCACAGCCGTGAATTGGCTGACAGCGGAATGTTTTGTTGTGGCAGATGACTTGGGGTATTTAAAGAGTTTTAAAGGGCGCATGCGTAGTGAGCACCTGCGGGTCAGTGTATGGCAGGACTTGAAAGGTGACCAGAACCTGATATGCGACAAATTTAGGCGTCTCGACCAAAGGACGCATTATTCACACCGTCTGCGAGTTAATGAACCACTTCCATGTATTTATAACATCACAATGACGCCCAGCGACAACACCGTGTGACAACTTTTAACACAACTTTGTAACAGAAACCACCCTGTTTCTGGGGCTCTGGTATGCTGAATGATGCAATCCATCAATGTGGCTCAACTGGTTGTGAGGGACCCTTTGCATGTGTGTATGTGTGTGTGTGTGTTAACGATGCCTAAACTATTCTGCCAGAAAGACAAGGTGATCGATAAAAGCCTTAACCACCCTGTCACCGACACTGAGTCATAAGCATTTATAAGCTTTTCTATCCAGTCAGTGTCCCACATATGAGGCTTAAGGCTTGAGAAGGGTATGTGTCTGTGTGTGAGTGTGTGTGTGTTGTAGGTCTGCAGAACGGGGGTTGTGTGTGTGTATTTGTGGTGGGTGGGGCAGGATGTCAAGAGTGTCAGCTGTGTGCAATCTGGAGGGACAGGACTAACCACTCCTCTGGATGGACAGATATGCCTTATTTGGTCTGTGTCGAATGGCAAGGGAGCAATACCACCCTCAGCTATGCACACACAGTTTACGCGGTGTGGGCACACTGTTCTCTGTGTTGGCCAATTCCTGTTATTAGCCACAGGATCTTACGACACTTCAGTGTTTCCAAACATTGTCACAGATTGCTAATTCAGTGGCGGTAATTGATATCAGCAGTAGTTTGTTGTCAACGTAACCCAGAGTGAAATAACTACAGTAAACACGCTGTTTGTAAAGATGGCGTTTAAGAGTTTTCTGGGACTAACATGAAAAGTTCTCCGCTCTGTGTTTACAGGTATTTTTAGATCATGACCGTATAGTGAACATAACCTGTCCTAAAACAGACATCGAGGAACCCACTGCTACGAGTGTGAAAGGAGGATGGGTCAACAGATGAGTAATTAAACATAGCAAAGGCGGACATGGTTTGCAGGGCAACATAAAAACTATTAAAACAAAAACACTTGTGCTAAAACATTTTTTTTAATACACCACAACATTAAAAATGTGAAACTCACTTACTACTTACTACTTCCCATCCTTTGTCTTTAGATAGACATGTGCCTTTGTCATTATGCAACATCTCGTGATTAACTTTAGATTGCAGCACAAATGGATTACACACGTTCGTGAGCTGTATCTATCCGTATCAATCAGACCCTTTTCATCCCCGAGACAGTAAATCACATCATTTGCAGGTCACAGAAGGATTCAGCTGCCTAGAAATCAGTGGTATTGTCGGGAACAATGAAAGTGATGACCCTGATCTAATCACACTATCAAATAGGAGGTTGACAGTAACATCTGGACTGTGTGTGTGTGTGGGTGGGTGATGGTGGTGTGACTGCTCGGTTCGTTGTGGTTTTCATTTGAGTAAGAAGCATGGTTGTGCATGGCAGAGGTTGAGCTCTATAACAGGAGAGAGTGTGTCTGAGAAGCTGCTGCTGCTGAGTTGGAGGATGTGCTGAGTGACCCACTGTGGTTTGTGGTGCTGTGTTGATTGGAAGTGGTGAATCTGGAGGTGACTCCTGTTAGCTATCTCGTTTTGATTGTGTGTTAACCTCAGATGAAACTTCAGTTTGGCCTGTGGGGAAGTCCAGCTGATTAAACTCATAGTCTGGGTTTGGCATCTTGGGCCTCAGATCCCGTATTTCTTGTCTGCTGTGCTGCTCTGTAGATGTGGATTCTGGTTTCTGTTGATAAGGTGTGCGCTCTCTTATCAGTGGAGATACAATATGGACTGTGCTTGTCTCTTTTGATTGTTGCTGTGGTTGTTTGGCCTCATCTTGTCCACCTCTTGTGTTCCCCTCAGTTTGTTTCTCATCATGGTTGCTGCGTGTGATTTCTTCTTCATTGCCTGTGTGTTGTCCTGGTGATTTGTCTATTAGTGATTCTGCCGCATTAATCTTAGCCGGCCTCTGGACTGTTTCTGCTTCTGCTCCAGTATCTACAGTGTTCCTCTGACTTTTGTCTGTGAGCGCCCTCTGCCTGCAAACTGAAGCCATAGATTTCACCCATGGATGCAGGAGGGTCTGCTCTGCTGTTAGCCTCACTGTGGGGTCCGGCTGAAGCAAAGCTCTGACAAGGCCTCTAGCTTCTGCACACAAACACACAGATTAAAAAACAGGTTGTGTATTTATGTATGACTGGACAGTATGATGTGCGTGTGTGTGACATTTGTGCCAGCATGCATTGTGTTTCTACGCGTCTCACCCTCTGAGATGGGGTCCCAATATGGGGATGGGAAGTGAAGCTGGCTTTGTTTTATCAGCTGGAACAGCTCTTCCTGGTTGCGATCCCGACTGCGAAATGGAGGGAAGCCGCACAGTAGGATGTAGAGGATCACGCCCAGAGCCCACACGTCAACGGCTACACCGTAACCTGAAAGGTAGATCACCAACAAACCCTTTCAAAATAAGACAAAAAAAAAGAAAAAAAAAAGAAAATACATAATACTGACATCCAGATGCAGGAGTCTTATGAAGGCTCTACCTGTCTCACAGAGGATCTCTGGGGCTACATAAGTGGGTGTGCCACATATGGTGTAGACTGGTTCAGTCACAACCATGGCAAGACCAAAGTCTCCCAGCTTCAGTCGACAGATGTCGGCAGCAGCTTGTTCTATCTGAGCAAGAAAAGCAACACAGAGTCAGCAGTGGAAGCAAAGTTGAGTTTTGCAGAAATAACAGCAACAACACTCACATAGTTGCCACTCGGTTATACAGAGAAACTGGTGTTATTGATGCATTTGTGTATTTTGAAAAATATTGACCCTACTAAGTGCAGCGCCATAAAATATCACATAATAAAAATTATACTAGTATGATGCTGCCAGATTGTGGTGAACTGTGGTATGTAAGGTCAGAAAACAGTAGTAGATAAATAAAGGTCTATGCTCAGTCACCTGCAGCTGGTTAACCAGTTTTTTCCATTCACAGTGTGGTTTTGTTACCACATAAATAAAAGTTCTGAACATTTGACTGTGTGGACCGCAGTGTCCTGGACTTTGGCAGAATCTACTGATCAGCCCTACAGTGGTTCAATGTGTCGCATGGTTCTGTAAAGTAAAGTGACGGCTTTTCTAGCCACAGGATATCAATAGCTCATATCTGTTGAGTCTTAGGCTGAGATAGAAAATACTACAGCCACTGTTTTTATAACTTTAGATATTGTTTTTCAGATACCTACCAGCAGGTTCTCTGGTTTGAGGTCTCTGTGGACGATGCTCTTGCAGTGGATGTAATTCAGAGCTTCACTCACATCAGACACCATCAGTCCCGCCTCTGCCTCCGAAAACTTCCCCCTGTCGCTGATGGCCTCGAACAGATCCCCTCCGCTCACCAGCTCCATCACCAGGTAGGAGTGAGTGCGGGTGTGGTGGTGTGTGAACAGCTGCACTACACGAGGGTGACAGAGGCTACCCAGAAGGCTCAGCTCATTCTGCATCATGTGCTCTCGACCAATCAGCTTGGAGCGTTCGATAATTTTCACGGCGAGGCTTTGACCGTTGTCACGGCGGCGGCACTCTCGCACCACCGCAAAGTTCCCATCGCCGACAACACGTCCAAACTCATAGCGGCGCTCAATGTCCGAAAGGTCAACGTTGCTGCTGTCTGAGGGAAGGCCGAAGGTTTCCTTCCTGTGTGCGGGTTTGTGTGCTGCATCCACATCTGGAGCTGGATTTAAGAGATGTAACTGTATTTGGCTCTTCTCATCGTCTCTGCTGATTGGCCGAGGAGGTGAAGGCTCATTACAAACCTCCACCTTTTTCACTTCCTGCACTATATGAGAACTTTCTTTTTGCTTCCTTGACACAGGAGGAAGTGGGACCCTCCCAGATAGTGTATTGATCAGTTCTGGACCCTGATGTTTAACTCTCCTCGATAAACAGTTTTCACACAGTGTAGGAGAGAGAGTGTTTGCTTCTCTAAGATCCTCTTCATGCTTAAATGGACCAATAGCAGAAGGCTGTTGCTCTTTGACTCCACCCCTCACACGTAGTCTCTGCAGGTGGTTAGGAAGGTAAGCAGGTTTTCTGCGTGAAATCTGTTTATGAGGCTTCTGAGATGTATGGTTTTCCGGCAGGCGTGTGCCCGCGTGTTGAGATTTGTGAGCATTAGTGTGATTCTTGACATGCGTGTTTGTGTCTCGCCGTGTCTCTTGGTTGGTCCCGCTGTCGTCTGTCCCCTCACTGTATCCGCTGTCGGCCTTAGCAGCTTTATCCGGTGCTGGTCGGAGTCTCTTCTCCCAAGCCCGCACCGCATCGGCTCGGTAATGTGAGGGTTCGGGATAAAGTTCCTCCAGGGCTTCCTGCACACTGCTCAGCTCAGGACGAGCTTTACCGAGAGCCAGGAAGGCCACCTCACCTCGGAAGAAATCACACACACCTTTAACCTGTGAGAGAGAGAATTTCATATTTTTCTTGATTTTACCCAACATTTCGTACATTATTTATACAACTCATATCAACATTTGTCTTGAGGACACTAAAAGAAATGTTTACATGGGCCACAGACAGTTTAAAGAAAAGTGGAAATATGATTATTTTGGAATTTAATGGAACTATTTCTCATCTAATCAGCACCAGGAAAACTGTCATTCTTCTAGACTAGAGTCCTTAGCGACATTAAGGCTTCAGCAAGTTTACTGCATTAGTGCTTACGATGCAGAGTTTCAGTTACTGCCTACTAAAGCTGATTTTCAACATGTGACCATTGTCTGTGCTTTACTCATTTTTGTTTGTTTTTACTTGGCAACCTTTCAACCGATCAGCATTCAACCTACACATACCGTCATCTCTAAAGAGCGTCGGTGTGTCGGAGGACTGCACACAAGCATGTCCCTGTCGCATCTGCATTCATTGATTCCCCATAATGCTGAGATGGAGTTTTACCATACATACGCAGCACTGCAAACCTCACTTTACCCCCCCGATCATGCAGGGCAGTAACACAACAGCTGACACAGACAACAGTGGAAAAGATGAACCTCTCAGCTACAAACAGATTTATTGTTTTATTGTTAAAGCCTGTGAGTTATTTTCTTCATTGGAGAGTTTTCATGTATCACATGGGCAACACTGAGATCAATACATATGACGTGGGTTTCACTAACTGGGTAATCATCCATACAATGAGTGTTGTACTTCTAATGAATCGGTTTAAATAGGTGCATTTGTGATGAGTGAAGGTGTGTAAGGGTCAAACTTCTACAGCCAGTCACTGGAAAGTCATTTATACTAGTTTAATTGAAAATGAGACAGAACATGTGTGCACATTTTAAAAGGAGGGACTGTTTTTTTTTTTGAATCGCACTTGAGTTTAAGTTTATCAGTTCATTTTGTAAAAGAGCGTTGCTATCACGTCTGTACGATTGAGCATATGATGACGTTTAACTCTAATTAATGTCCTTATAATTCAAGTTAAACATGTTATCAAATCAAGTAAATCACCACACAGAAAATCGTGGCATCACAAACTCATCACCCGTAGTAACTGAGTTATGGGTTTTTATGGGGGGCAAACTGTGCATTTTTTCACTCTCCCTTTCGGTTGTAGTTGGTCATGGTGGGGCCTCACCTCTCGTGCGTGTGTCGTGTATAGGCGTGTGACTCTGGCTCTGTGCCAGCGGGGAAACCCCAATGCCTCCGAGATATCCAATAGCAGTTGCTCGAAGGACACCACACCCCTGCGGTTCAGCAGCACCGTTACCTTGTAAACAAAGAGATAAAAATCACAGTTAAGTTATGAGTGACTAGAACCGGTACCACTGTTGGAAACTGAACCCCAGACAAACATGGAGCGTTTGACCACATCTGAAAATGTTTGCCAAGAATCTAGATCAGAACTAGATTTATAACTGCAGGCTAGATGCCTTATTACGAAGTGAAGACACCTGAGGGTGCTATTTATGTATCTTCACTACATTATTACTAGTTATTATTATTAGCAGTAGAAAACACTGGTTACAACCCAGATAGCCATCCATGGATACTAATATTAAAGCGCCACCATAATGAATTCACCTTTCGTAGTGTACTTTGACCACATGGTCGGACTATTGTGACCAGACGGGGCCGCTCTGCGCTCTCCTCTGCATGTCGGGTATGGAAGATGGGGAGGTGAGGAGGAGGCAAGAGGGACCCATGGACATGTCCCGCAGGGTTAGGGTGGACGGGCCATGTCTGGGGTGCCCCACCTGGACGCTTCAGCGAGGGGATCGGAGGAGCTGAAGCGGAGAGAGTTGGAGGACAAAGGGTGGAGGACAAAAGACAGAAAGCATAATAAAGACATTGTGTGCTCTGTCTGGACTTGTATACCAAGGAAAACTCATAAGTAACTCAATACTAGTTCTTCATCCTGTGTGAGTGTGAAAGCAAATCCGGCTGATCAGATTTGAGTGTTTTCCATCACATGGAGTGCAAGGGCCATTTGAGATTCCTCAAGCACCTTGCCCCAACCGGCTGAATAATTTAGGTTTCCTTAAGTCACGAAAACCCACACACATGTACACGCACACACACCCACCTCTACAAAGGCTTGCTTGACCTGGTTAGGGCTCAGCTGAATCTGCATGATTAATGAAGCATTAGAGACACGCAGCATCTTTGACGTTTCACTTTCTGGCACTGAGGGAGGCAGAGATGTTATCCATCCACTCAGCTGGGGTTTGTTTTGTTGTTGTTGTTTCCAGACACAGGCTAGAAACACAAGACCCCATATACCTCCTCCAGCACGACCAGGGCCCCCTTTTAACAGGACACCACTGAGGGTGACCAACAGCGCACACTTTCACACACAAAAGCTTTTCACTGTGGACACAGAAAGCCCTCCGCGTCTTTCAGCTTAAACGTCTCACAAAGAGCCAGCTGTGGCCAGTCACACTCAACCAGCCCTTTATCAGTGTGTTTATAAGGAGGCTGTCCATGGTTTCCTTTCTTATAGTAATAATATATATATATCGTTATAAATGATATTTTCAGTGTTTTGTTACCTTTTGAGCATATTTAAGTTTTAACACAGAAAATTACATTTGAATAAAGTTTTTAATTTAGTTTCCTTTTAAATAAATCCCACTATTGACTCACCTGCCAATCTCCATTTAGCATTGTGCGTCGCTTCGCATCCATGCCTGGGTCTCTGTGAGGGCGTCATGTCTTAAAAGATAAAATAAACAACAAGTCTATAACTACAAATAATAATAATAATAATAATAACAAAAAAATAACTGAGTGACACTTATTACTTTCTATTTGTCTTCGTTGCTCCATGAGCTGCTGCTGCTTCCAGGTAAAGTAACGGGACGCACCGTGAGGCGACCGTGTAACTACACCGGTTGCCATGGAGACGCGTCAAGTTGACCGGCTCGAGAAAGAGGAAACACCGGACGCTGAGCTAGATTACCTTCAAAATAAAAGTAAATAAAAGTATTTTAAAAAACGTAACTTTAGGTCCGTGTCTGGTGTATATGCTGTGGGGCAATCTTACGAATAAACGCGGGGTTTCACCATTTTAAGAAACACTTCCAACAACATCATATAGGTATAGAAGGTTAGTGATGAGCACAGACCCTGTTTTTATTTTGAAATGTCTCAAAAGAAATTCTAATGTGAATACTTGACACAAAGTAGAAGACACCTTTTAATGAGGGAGCCACCGTGGAAAGCTTTCAGAAGAGTGAAGAGGTAAAGGGAACCTATGCAAGGCCGCTTTTCTAATTTTACTCAATCAGCCTGCCTGTTTCTGGGTCGGGTATGATCTATTTTGTTTAGCTTGACATAACTTGTGCAGTATTGGCATCACAAGAGGACAAATGAAAATAAAGTTGCAAAATCACATGTGACATATAATATTAATTTAGATTTGAACTGTTTGAAGTATGGATGACTTTTGGATCATGCATTTTTAAAACAAGGGCCCCAGAAATGCTAATGTGGTTTCTAACGAAGCACAAAGAGAGGTTTAAAGTATCCGTCTGAAGATTTTAATAATAATACTTTATTTCTTTGACTTTATTTGATTTTAATTTATCTAAAAGTTTTTTAGTTGTCTCTAAACGGCATGCTACATTATTCCCAGTTTTGAACATAACACCTCAAGGGTATCTACTGGCCAGGTTAAACCCCTCTTTTCTCTTGACACATTGAATAAGAAAGAGAAAAAAAACTGAACGCTCACACAAAACCCTTTATATCTCAAAGACTGGATGAAAGTTATGGTGAAAAATCACCCTGACAGTGGGGGAGAGAGGAGCTGCCGGTCTTAGAGTCAGTTGCCATAGTTTCACAGATGGAATCCAATACTCTGCCACGCACACACTCTCTGAAATATAAGCGGACACACAGCGTGTCCAGTTGATCTTTTAATACACTGCCCCCCGTGGCTCTGTCTCCACGGATACTGTTGATATTGGATCAGGAAGCAACAACATCTATTCCGGCTCCTTATCCGGGGAATCACCAGGGAAACCTGTGAACAGACCTGTGTGTTTTCTCCAACTGATGATTTTTTTACTCTTTAGCCATTTGTTTCCCGTATTTCACTTGCTGCTGGGACTTTTAGATGACAGTATAGACCCAGTATAGTCAAGATTACCATTGCACTGTGCATTAAAAGCCACCTTTCCTTGTTTAACATTATGATGGGAAAAATAAAAATCCCGGAGGTTGAATGACGATTACTGCTTCTTTATTTTGGAAGATGATGATATTTCTGTCAAGTTTAAATTGAATCTTTTCATGGTTTCAAATTCAGAAATGGGCCTGCAC
Source organism: Mugil cephalus (assembly GCF_022458985.1). Taxonomy (NCBI): domain Eukaryota; kingdom Metazoa; phylum Chordata; class Actinopteri; order Mugiliformes; family Mugilidae; genus Mugil; species Mugil cephalus. The sequence goes on along the minus strand of NC_061783.1, from coordinate 11,579,449 downwards.
TCACGCCTACAGTGCACTACCAGCGTCTGACCAGCAGAGGGAGCAAATGCGCCTACTGGTGCCGAGCATTGTATTACTACCACTCTGTACTAGTGGTGCATCTGGCATGCAGCAGTGCAATACAGGGTTGATTCTGGCAACTTCACGCCTTAGCTTCAATTTCCAAAGTAAAGGGGCCTAACTCTGGCAGACTGACTCAGTGCAGTGTCCTTGACTCACTCTTTACTGGTACACAATCTTAAACCTGCAGTGGCTACACAAACACAAACACAAAACATTCAAACATTACGCTGCACTTCTTCAGCACGTACCAGCAGCCACTGCCAGGAAATACAATAGCACTGCTTTTCAATAATAATGACAAACAGTATGTTACAGCATAATGATTATGTTTATTTTATAAAAACTCCTCTTGCTCTGTGTTTATCCTCCTCAAACACAAACGCTAAACTCAACTTTAACAGACTTGATGGGTTGCCATAAATAACCTTTCATTAAGAGCTTATCAAGATATAAAAACCCCATTTAATGTGTTGTTACTAGCTTGAACTGCTCTTGTAAAGGCGGTGCGTGATAAATAAATGCATGTTCAAACATCTACTTTGCATGCTGTAATCCGAGCCATGCAGAGACTTGATGCTGATTCTTTCCCCCCTCTCCGCTCATGTGATTAACTTTCTTGTTACTCAAGCTCCATATGAACAAGTAGAATGAGAGCAGACGAGTGGAGCCAGAAATAACAGAGGCTGCCAAATGTGAATGAATGAACAAATGGCTGTGTGGTAGAGGCGGGGTGGGGCAATGGCCAGATGTTTATGCAGTTGTAGTCGCACAAAGATGCCGGGTAAATCTGGAAGAAATATCAGCATTCCCCGGTTTACGGCTTGTCAGCTCTTCCCCCTGCTCTTCTGGGAATCATCACAACAGCAAAATGAGGCCCTGCAGGAGTCTGCTTATTCTCACACAAACACACACACACACACACACACACACACACACACACACACACACACACACTTGGTTAAAATACTGTTAAAAACTGTTCAAGCAAAATATACTGTGCCGTTATAAATGTGGTTATAAATATAATCTTAACAGCTGCTTGTCATAACAGCTGATTTAACCGTTTACAGCTCAGTAAAAATAAGATGTCATAATTTTATGAGTCACGAGATAAAGATGTTGTTCGTGCGATTGTTAAAATCTGTGTCAGACTTTATCTGTATAAAAAAAAATTCCAGAGAATTTCTAACCCAAGGAAATCCATTTTAATGTGACTTATGACCACAGAGCCCTGTATCACGGGCTGGAGCAAGGTCGAACACACACCCACGCACATGTCATTAGCACAACAGCATAACCGCCTGTGTCATTTTGGAATTGCGATTTTTCTTGTTCAAATGTGACTTGGGCAATTTTGCAATTAGGCAGCAACAGTGTTGAAACACGGCGACAGAGACAATAAATTTCTCAATTTTATCTTGTTCCCGTTTCAAGTATTTGAAACAGATGGCAAATAATGCAAGTATTTATACGCCACACACCGACATGACGCAGTTTACACAAGAATACATTTAAATCCACACACGCACAAGTGGAAGAAACTGTAACGAAGGCACGGCAGAGCGAGAGGAGAAGCCGAACGGCTTCAACCTTTCACCTCCTCTCCCTCCTCCGCTTATTTTTCCATGTGTCTCCCTCACACCTGTTTGTGTCAAATGTCTGAACCCGTGCGCGCCGCGGAACCCGTTTCCCCCGCGCACATGTGTGCCGCTTTAGACACATCAGCAGACGGGTGCGCGGGGAGGCCAGGGAAGGACAAGGGCAGTGGGTCAGAGTTTGTAAAGCGGTGAGATGTGATGTAACAGTATTGACTCCCCCTCTCCCCGGTCTCTGTCGGCATGTGTGTGCCTGCTGTTTCAGAGAGTGTTTGTTAATAACGACCAGAGACCATCTGACCCAGCATTTGCTGATATGGGAATTTCGTCAGCCAGAGATGGTTTCTCTGTTTCTGAATGAATGGATGCAGCTGCCGCGTGTGTCCTTGTGTGTCTATCTGTGCGTGTGTTTGCTCTTGCACATCTATATTTGTACGGACTGATCTGAATGTGTGCTATTGAAATTGTAAGCAGGTAAGGACACGGTGGCCTGTCCTCTTGCCCACGAGCTTTGTGGTCTTTAAGGCACCGAGCAGTGGATTTAAATTAAAGTTAGCATTCGTTCCTTTGATATATTTGGTAGTTGTTTATAACAGAGTATTGTTGAGAGGATTTATACCACTCTATTGTATATACAGCTGTAGCTTCAGGCTGAAACCTTGGTGCTAAGCTTAACACAACTTCAAAAGTCACCACCACACCCTGCTAAGAACTAGTCCAGCATGTAATCCCCCCGTAAACTCGCGCGTTCTCAGTTTTTACCTCTTCGGACGTGTGCACAAAGTTAAGAAATGAAATCTGCGTTAAAGCTTTACACGTGTTGATTGATTTTTATGTTTGTACTGATTGATTTTTTGTTTTCCTGCAAAGCTAAGCAAACGGGATGCACCGCAGTGTTAGCTCAGGGAGGTGCACGTCAGCCTGTGGCTTAGTTCCAGTGCAGGACCATAAATCTGGCTTTGCACTCTGCAAATTTCCCCAAAGTTTAAACTGTTCTTTTAACAGCAGTGTGCATTTCTTCCTCTTGTGCTTCTAAACTGCATTTCTATGACCTTTAATGCTCACGGGAAATAACTAAATAACAAAGTTAATTGCGTTATTCATCGGAGGTGCAGACTAGTCGTCTCGGATGGGGTCTTATCTGATGAGATTAACAATGGTCAGGCAACACAAACAACCCCGCGACACCCGTCTCATTCCGATTTAAATGCTGCAGGCTTCAATCAGGGCCTCAAACTGATTGGCCGTGAGTTGCCTGGAAAGGCCACAAAAAGAGCAACGGCAACCATGTACTCATCTTAAAATGCCGTGTGTAGGGCTCTGCCCTTTCAAATTAAAGGGAAATTTATTTTTCCAAAACAGCCGGACACTGTAGCTTTTATCAAGCAAAGTTTTCATTGGAGATCTTTGCCCTTTTCTTTGGATTTATTGACAATAAGCATCATCGTAAGATGCGAAGTCAACGTGCAAAAGTCCGCCTGAACAACAAACGCAAACTAACTGCGTGTGTGCAAAATAAACAGCAGTTTAGCGCCCTTATCTTCACACTCATGACTCCAGCCATCACATGCCTGTGTGAATGAGCGTTTACATGCTCACACAGGCTCTTCGGACACCCTGTTGCCTCGGGCCGGCCTGATTAAGGTCAGAAAAAGTCAAACAGCCCCCGAAGAAGACGGATCAGAGAAGACACAGATGGAGACTGATAGAGAGGACAGGGGGCAGACAAAACTATCATGGCATTCTCAACCTTCAACAACCCCCTGCAAGACAAAAAAAAAAAATAAATCAATCACCCCCATCCTCCACTCAGACACGATCTGCTTTTCTTCTCTTTCTCTATCCTTGACAGCTGAGAGCCATTCATCAACCTCTCCTCCTCCCCCACCTCTTTTCTTTACTCCGTCTCTCATTTTCCACACTTCTCAACCATTTGCATCTGCCGCTCTCTCTCTGTTCGGGCTCTGTTCAATACTCAACGTGCAACCTCGTGCAATCAAACACACAACCAAACAAACAATTTTATTTGCATTGAACTCTTCATGACAAAACCAAGTCTATCACACACTCCACATGTCTATCGCCTGCCCGCCTCCTCCCGCGTCCCCCTCCCTTCCTCCCCGCGCACGGCCTGATGACATCACGAACAGCCGGTGTGGATCCAGCCAGTCAGATCGCAGCGAGGCCGCCGCTGTGCTGACTACCCTCCCTGCCGCTCTCCTCCCTCCCTCATTCTGACGCTCCCCCTCATCGCCGCGGCCTCGCGCTCATCCTCGCACGGTTACCTCCGCACCCTCACTCCTCCGCGCCGCCTGCAGACATGGTCGAGGCTTTCGTTGGCACATGGAACCTCAAGGAGAGCGAGAAGTTTGATGACTACATGAAGGAGCTGGGTAAGTGTGTGCGCGTGTGAGTGCGCGTGGGTTGGAGGAAATATGAACGCGAGCGTGCGCGCATGCGTGCGAAACGGGAGAGGGATGCAGTCGGTGCAGCAGCGCGTGTGAGCACATGTGAAAACAAGGACGGGGGGGAAAGATAAATGGTGTATGAGGTGTGTGTGTGTGTGTGTGTGTGTTGACGTTGAAACGGTGTAAGTAGCTGTTGGTAGAGGGTGTGGGAAAGGCAGAAAAAAAAGGCCGAGTGGGCACAATGAAGTGGTAAATAAGGGAGGAACCAAAATGGAGAATGAACAAAAAGGTGGAGGAGTGCGTGGAAAGAAGAAAGAAAGAAAGAAAGGAGGAGATGGGAACCTGAGGGGGGAGGAGAAGAAGGAAGAGTGGTTGACCGCATGGCCCTAAGTGGTAGAACAGCAGGGAGGGGCTATCTTTAGTGGAGAAAAGAGAATCAGCCCCACTGTGGGAAACTATGAATGGCAACAGGCATTCACACACACACACACACACTGGAGTATGTGGGTGACCTTTGTTGAAAGCTGTTCATTGTCTGAGGCCGTGGGGAGGGGCTGAATACTAAGGTGGTACCAGTGCCAAGTCGCTATCAGGCCGAGAACGTTGGCTTCAAAACATCACACTGTTTCAGTGTGTGATGGGGGCAGGTGCGCTGAGTTTTACAACACAGTGCGTCTGTGTGCCTGCTGACCTCTGAGCCATATTACTATTGACCCGCCTGCCCCCGATCGCCATAGAAACCGGAGACCCCTCAGCCTCTAACCCTGTTTTTGATCGACGAGGCGTCTGTGTGCAGAGCGACTTTGTGTTGCACTCAGTGTGGGAATGTGCCCGTTAATGGCTTCTGGAGATCATCTAAACTGTCAAAACAAGGAATTCACTTATAGTGGGAAAGGGCGTGAGTCACCGCCAACCAATGAGGTGAACTCGGTTGATCCTACACACACACACACATGCACACATGCCTAGACAGGTAGTTGGGTCAATGAGACCCTGCAGTGTTTGAAGAGCTGCAGGGTTGGTAGCAGATAAATGGAGATCACAGAGCGTGCTTGCTGAGGGAGGCATGCAGTCTATCATCTGAACACAGGTTGGAGTGAGAAAGTCGGCCTCATGTTAGATCTATTATTTTACAAACTTCGGCGTTCAAATAACCACCATGTAATTCTTATAACATTTAAAGGTTTACTTTGGGTTTACTGCTCGTTTGCAAGTAGCTTGCTAAGATTAGCATTTACCTTAGACAAACAAGCCTCACCCATTCAAGTGAAATCTCACCTGTTTGTTTGATTGCCTGTGTGTCTTCTTTTCGTGCAGGCGTGGGCTTCGCCACGCGTAAGGTCGGAAACATGACCAAGCCCACCACCATCATCTCGGTGGAAGGCGACACGGTGACGGTGAAGACCCAGAGCACCATCAAGAACACGGAGCTCAGCTTCAAGCTGGGAGAGGAGTTCGACGAGACCACCGCCGACGACAGGAAGGTTAAGGTGAGGGAGTCAAAGAGCTCAGGTTGCAAAGTCAAGACAAAGCTGTGGAACTCAATGCACACTTAAAGTCCCGGAACAAACATGAATATAGGACGGACGGGAACAATGAGCTTGACAGAGGGCTGAACAAACCAGTCTGGTAGGGATGGAAGCGTATTGGAAAGGTCAGAGGTGAGGGTCAGAGCACATAGCGATGTCATGTAAGACCTGAGCAAAGATTTTGAGATAAGCATTTCACTAGAGGCAGAATAAAAAGTGAAATAAAACTGAAAAGCTACATCTACAAGTGATGATATATAATTTATTTGTAACACCATCATTCAGTAAATAGGGGTTTCTCGTTCTACTGTTGCAAAACATTTGGCATTCTCCAACATGTCCGTGCCCTGTTCAGATAAAGTTGCATAAGTTGCCACTGCCTGAACTAGACGTTGCATAAAATGAAAGCACTCCAGCAGCTATCCCCTCAAAACTGTACAGCAATTGCTTCCATGATCTTCACGATGTGATGAGTTCTTGTGTGTATTAACCACCCCCCCGGTTGTTTCTCTGCTCCCCGCAGTCCATCGTGACAATAGACGGCGGGAAGATGGTGCACATACAGAAGTGGGACGGCAAAGAGACGAGCCTGGTCAGGGAAGTCAACGGAAACAACCTCACACTGGTTAGTGCACCTGGCCGCACAAAACACACAAAAACATCACATGAGAGTGGTTTTCTGACTTCTTTTCTCCTCTCGTCACAGACGCTCACTCTCGGATCGGTCGTTAGCACACGTCGCTACGAGAAGGCAGCATAAAAAACCCCGTTGCCGTGGCACCGTCACCCAGACTCCCCTAACGGTTCGACAAACTCATGATACGGCTGCTGCTGATTCCGTTTGATGTCCCTTCATACTGTACTTTCAGTATTAACAGTACTGCTGACTGTGACCCGTCCCCCCCCTCCCCTTTTTTACCCGTCCCCCTTTCTCTTTCTATTTTGTTCATCCTACCTTAAGAAACACTGAATAAATTCCAATGATTTGTTGTTGTTTTTGTTTCTCTACAAAACTCCAGGTGGTCTGTATTTTAGTTTTTAGAAATTGTGCTTTGCATGGTGCCTACGAAAAACCTGGAGAAGTATTTTCCCTGTGAGAGTTACCAAAAAGAAATAAAAAATAAACATGTCCGCCGTTGGACTAACTGGTTAAGAAATGAAATCTCCCTGGGAGAGTGTGTTTTTTTTTTTTTTTTTTAATGAAATGTTTACAATTGTTTTTACTTATCTGGGACCTCAACGTCTCCGAGATATCATTCTCATCTATTCTGCATAATCAAATAACATGTAAATGCACACTGCTGAGTCCCATTATGTAAAGTTTCACTCATGGCTGAATTTGCAACCTTGAGTGAGGCCTGAAAGTGTCTGCAGTGTGAGCCACAGTCGTGCAAGTTCAAAGAAAACAAGCAAGGGGAAAAGAGTTCAGGAGCGCAATTGTGCGTTCCAAAGAGCGTGACCGCACTTTCCATCACAGCTGGCTTTACAGGCACTGACGCAGAGGTTAATTATAGCTCGTGCCTCTGCGTGTGTGTGTATATCCCACCTTTGCCCTGGCGAGGTTGTGGGAAAGATTTGTTAAAGCTGGTTTTAGGTGCGTGTGTGTGGTTAACGTTCTGTCCTGTACTTGTGAATTAGACGTGTGCGCTTTCTATATTTGTATCATTCCCTCCGTGGTGTCATGTGTTGGTGACGACGCTGCCAAGTGGATGCAGGGTGAAGGGGTGAGAGGGCAGAGGAGGAGTCACATCAGCTCCGCCCGCTGTATATTAAAGTCGCCCGGAGCTGAAATCAAGACGTCGGGTGAAGCGTGAAGGCAACGGACTTGAACGTAGCAAAAGCAACAGTGAGGTAACGCCGACACCTGTCCTGATGGTGAAAACACCTCAACACCCGTATCAGATAAAAAGACCCAAGTCGAGCGAGAGGTTGGGCAAAAATGGTGTGATGTAATATTAAACTTGTCCATTCATGAAAATGAAAGTACATTTTTAAACATGGAAACTGGTTTAACCACAAAAAAAGTCTGAATCCAGCATCTATAAAAAGATGATGAGATGCAGATGAAAGTAAATAAAAATAAAAGCCCATCCTTAGATTATAGTTTTACTTTGCCACTGGATTGTGTGTCCAGCTCATTGTGGATTTTAATAAATTTAATGCTTCCTCGGACTGTCGATATTCAAGTCAATGATTTCAGTTAATGACTAATAGCTGGTGACATTGCTGTCGGCCTTGGTTTTACTCTTAGTTTACTTAATAATAGTGAGTGTGCGCTGGCAGTCAATACAGTCTTACGCGGCGAAGGAGATAAATAAGTTAAATAAACACTGTTATTGTGAGGATGTCAGCGATGCATGGCTGCAGTGGAAGTGCGGTGTTGGGAGCGCGTGCATCAATGAAGGGCATTGACACAAATGTTAAACATCAGTCCCAGTTTTATGAACAGTTTTATCTCTAGCGTCCTTCAGTTTGAATCCCTATCTGTATCTGTAAAACAATGTATAAAAATCACAAGAGAAGTCTGATACTTTCTCGTAGAAGCAGCGATGTAACAAATAGAAAGATCCTCCTGAAACCAAATTAAACATTTTCAATCGAGTGTTTTGGCAGTTACATTCAAGCTGTGTATAATAAAACAAAACAAGCTCATAACTACTTGTTGTGTGAGCTCTGGATCATAATGTGTTATACATATGTCTGGTGTAAATGACTGAATGTTAAAAAATTAAAAAATGAAGGAGATTCTTGAGAGCACTGGAGCCGTTACAAACCGTGCGCAGCTGGAAACAGTCTTTCACTCCTCACTGTTACAAACAGAAGCCTGAAACTAGGTCAGCGCAACAAAAGCAAGACAAGGCTGATTTTCTTGTTCCATATTGATGGGTTGGTTAAGGTGTCCACACCTTAGATGAAAACATTAACTTCACATGACATGAGGGTGGAGCGGACCAAACCCTCTTTAATTCCTTGAGGAGTTAACAGCAGCATCATGAGTTCAAGGTCCTCAAACAAAGAGGTCAAGAGGCGTTTTAGTACCCTTACAAATAAAAACAGCTTTAATGGTGTTAACAGGCCACATGCAGGAAGAGCCTTGCGTGCACCGAGGGGTGTCCCTTGGAAACACAAACGTAAACACAGATTATGCTCATATCACCACATTATGGGCTTCCTGCTACGCTCACTTGTTACACTTCCTGTTTGTCTCTACTATTTCCTGCACGCGTTTCTATTCAATGGTGCGTGTGATTTCAAGGATTCTGCATCAATGGGGTCGGCTTTACAAGGTCTCGTCTGCTCAATGGATTCCCGAAATCATCAGAAACCGGATAGCTGTGCACAACTTGGGAATTCAAAAAGGAAGAGCCCCTTGGCGCCATATTGCTTACGTCTATATGATTACGTGTGATGTGTAGACTCCTCCCCTCGGGACTTCAGGTGGGGTTTTTCTTTGTAAATTTTGAGTTGCTTCAGATAATGTGGAGAGAAATAGTGAGCAAAACACGATTTAAATGAACAGATTCTTAATGCAACAGCCCTTAATAAGGGTATTTCTTCAGATAGGTTATGGTTTTGGATTTTTAAGACTTTTATAAAATGATTTGCTCAGTTTCTATTGTCAAATATTGTCAAGTCTGTCGGGCCTCAGTTTCACTTGTAGTTTACTTAGTGAGTGTACATTAGCAGGCAATAGTCATATATGAAGAAGATAATTAAATAAAAGAACGAGTTTCTATAATAAGCTGTTATCAGCTGGAAGTCTGTCATGCCGTCTATTCCTACCCACTTCCCCTTTTTGCTCCAGTCTAGTAGCTGCAGTGTGTCTGACTGAATCTGTGTGTGTCTGGCCGTCTCAGCTGTGTTTGTGAGATTTATGCTTTTTGTGTCTCTTCTTCTTCTTGTCTTCTCTGTCATGACTGTGGTCATGGCGCCTCCTCTTGGATTTACACTCGCCGCTGCTGCTGCTGTCGCTGACGCTCCCCGACTCCTTTCTCTCCCTCTTCTTCTTCTTCTTCATTTTCTTTTCCTGGAGGAAATTACAAACAAGATTAAAAACAAACAAACAAACAAAAAATTACACGTGAAAAACTTGATTCTGCAGAAATACGCAAAACCTCGACAGCAGTTTTACTACCACAAAAATCTAAATGTTTGTTAAATTAGCACAAAATCCTGGTCAGCGCAGAACTTTCAAAAGATCCCATGAAACTAAAACTACAGACATGCAGCGTCATACAGAGAAGAAAGAAGAAGGTAGTTGCGTCAGCCTTGACACAGCAAGGTGGAGGATAGATAAAAAAAAAGGAAGTGCGATCAGCAGCATTAACTATCACATCTTCACCTTCTTTTTCTTTTTTTTCTCTGAGTCTTCCCTTGGTGGGACTGTGGAGGTTTCTCGCAGTGGCTCATCATCGCCCTCTTCAGGCACAAGCGCGTACTGCAGGCCCGGCGCAGAGAAACAGTCCTTGGTAAAGTGGCCTAAAAAGAGTGATGATTTATTAAAAACGGCCGCATGAATTTGAAGAGATATCAGACATTTTAGCAAAGGTATGAAACAAATTCAGTATCGTTGTTGTCGTACCCTTGCAGCCGCACTTTGAACACGTTGTGTTAAGTACAGCTTCCAGTGTGATCCTGTTGCTAGTCTGGTCTCTAAACTGCCTTCGTCGTCTTGCATCCTGCCTGCAACAAACACACCCACAGATGATAAAAACACACATCTGTACAGTAAGACACACTCCAAAAATAACACAATGAGCACTTACTCTGCCATAACATTGTTGGGATCCAAGTCCCGCCCCGTTCCCTGATTGACACATTTCATCGAGAAGGACAGCTTCACCTTGTCACCTTGAATCTGGCGGAGCAGAGGACAGAGCTGTAATCACCATGGTCTGACGGTGGATTTACATACAGCATTGTGCGTGTGTGTTGTTGTTACCTCTCTCCCAATTACTTTAATCCACACCTGTTCGCCCACATCCACAATTTCTGAGGCATTCTCAACACGGGTGGCTGACATTTCACTCACGTGTACCAGACCTGTATGTGTAAGGGAGATAAAATATTCATGTTATATTTATAGTGTATGATAGCATAGCAAAGTGTAGACTCTCATGTTTAATTTAATTGTATTCACCATTGCTATAAATTGGTGGAAATACATTTTTAAACAAAGTGACATATTTTCAACAGTGCAAATGTCATCAGACAAATTAATATTATCTTAAATAAAATGTCTGTAAAATACTTTGTCCGTATTTCTTCAGATTCAAGCAAAACTTATTTCCGGCCATTAGAAACCTTTTTAATATTAACTAGATTACATTCATTTAAAGTATGCTTTCTTTTTCTGACTCTCATTTTAAACATTTAAAAAAAAAATTTCTGGGTCACAGGTTGTATATTTATCCCAGTAAACTTTGCTAAGTTCGCCCTCCAGTGGTGAAAATCAGCAGGTGGACATGTAGGTCAAGGGCAGCGGTGTTACAGACACAATAAATCATTCTTCATTATCAAAGACTACCTCTAGTGTAAATATAGATACAAGACCTCCCACTTCATCAATCTGTCCCACTTCTTAACACCCCTGTCTCTCCTGTACATCCCGTCCGCACATGCACATCTTGAATTATTAGCTCATTGTACAATTATATTAAAATTAAATTGTATTATAACATTATTAGTGTGTTGTGTTTTCAAAATGCAGAATGTTATTTTAAACAAAAATATTAAACTGACTTATGTATAAACAACATGAAGCAGCCACTTTTCAGCAGGTTTATAAGAATAGTTCCTGAACACTGTATTATTTCACGTAACTGTAGGTATTCTACTTGTGCAACCTTATTGCATCTTTGTTATTTGCTGTAGTATTTCTTCCTTTATATTACTATGATTTGTTTCACTCAATTTGCTTATTTGTCTTTTTTCCCCTTCTGATTAATTAAGTCTTCCAACCGACCTTCCTTCTTGTATCCTGGCAGTCGAACAAATGCCCCGTAGGTTTGCACTGAAACCACTTCTCCCTTGGCGATGCTGAACAGTGGAGGTAAACCGTCCAGGCCAGACGGTTCTTCTGCTGAGCCATCCCGGTTTGACATGGTCTCAACTGAGGTAGACCACTGATTTCAATAAAAAGGACCTAGAAAGATTATAGTGAAGTGTAATGATGTGTTTCATTACTGGTGGCATGATAAAATCAGAAAGAATTGATACTAATTCTGGCCATTAGGAACTTGGTCAAAAGCAACACATGTCAACAAGATATATTTGATGAACAGATTCTTTATGTTTTGTTTATGACAAATATATTTAAAGTTGTTAATATCACAATATTCATTTCATTATAGGTAAGATGATGCAACAGTGCATTCAATTTTCTTATAAAAAAGAAAATGGATTAAAACCTTATACACGATTATGTTGATGGTTACCAGAAATAATCGCTAAACATAGAGTGAATCTCAAAATAATTACGTATTTTTGCAGATTTGTTGAAAAACAGATACACATTACTAATCATTTCAATAAAACTGAAAATACTCAACATTTAAACATTTACTTTTAAGGAGTTTCCACTTTTAAAACTCTGCACCATAAGCACTCTTAACACCTTTTTTTTTTTTTTAATCTTTGCACATTCCTGAAATTAATCGCCGCGTCCCTACGTTTGTGTACTTAATTAGTATGACGTAAAAATGCCAGCAGAATGTCTTGGATATGTATAAAAAATGAGTTTACATCCGCTGCATGATATCAATACTAGCAGTGAGGCTAACGTTAGCCAGATTATAACATCGTCACCTTCTTAGCAAACATGGTTAACGCCACAATAACACATAAGAAAACAACGGTACGGCGCTGAAATACAATGCTAATAAGAACAAGCTCCACATGTCGAAGGACTATTTTAAAGAAAAAATGTATATATTCATAAAGAAACGTTACCTTTCGTGTTAGCAGAGCCTTTCGGTGTTTTACATCCGGTTCTCGTCGGGTCAAGCAGCCAATCATCGCAGACGTTGAAATCCTCGACCAATCACAGGTCTTGTACGTACCGGAAGTACTCGTTCAGTGTTCTTCGTTGGTGCCTTTTCGCTCGACGCCTTTCATGAAATACTTCCATTCATTTTGTAAATTGCAGCATTGAAGTTTAGCATCTTTGCTTCGTTTATCGTCGACTAAGTCGCAATGATTGAACCCAAGAAGAGAGCAGCGGACATGGCGGTGGTTCCGGCCGCCGTGAAGCGGCCCCGGACGGAGCTGGTGGCGGCGGCTCAGTCTCAGCAACTCGTGGCTACGGTAAGAAAAGTAGCTAACCTACGTAGTAGTAGAAACTAAAACACCAGAAACATATGCACACATGCCGATACATCACATACACCATCACAAACAGCTGTGTATTTATTTATTCAGCTTGTAAAGCTTAATAAACTGGATCAGGCGGCTAGCTGGAGGATAAACAGGAAATGGAAATAGACGATAGTAGACGAAGAAGAAAATACTGTAACGCGTTTAGTTTGTATTCATCCACATTCCAGCTATGACTGGAAAAAACATCGGTATTCACAATTTAAATAATCTACTGATAGATTTGTACTTGAATCATCCCCAACATCTTCAATAGTAATTTCAGTAGCAGGCATTGTAAATCATAAATGTTTTCTTGTCATAGTTTAATGTGAATTTATGCCATAGCTTCTTAATGCAGCCCTCATTAAGTTATTTCTTCAGGTAGGTTGTGTTATTAGAGTTTTGACTTTTATAAAATGATTTACTCATTTTAATTCATTCAAATTTCAAGTCTGGTTTATGGATTTCTTGTAAACATGTTGGTTCGTGTAATGACCATACAGTGAAACATACTGAAAAGCCGTCTTCATATTGTGTTACAAAGTATATTTTAGTGTACTGTTCACTGAACAGCCTGTATTGACCCAATATTTGTCCTTCCTAGGGCCCCCCACGGACCTCCAGCCTTCAGGCTCCTATCATGCTGATGTCTGGCCATGAGGGTGAGGTCTACTGCTGCAAGTTTCACCCCAATGGAGCCACGCTGGCCTCCTCAGGATTTGACAGGCTCATATGTAAGTTCCAAAGACAAGTTTACAAATCTGCTGCTGATGGATTGTTGTGTGAATGCAGGGATGTTCCCAGTGACTGCGAATAACAAAGTTTCTCTGCTGTAGTGATGTGGAACGTGTATGGAGATTGTGACAATTTTGCCACTCTGAAGGGCCACAGCGGAGCAGTGATGGAGCTGCACTACAACACAGATGGCAGGTATGAAAGATGACCAGCGAAGTTAAAGATTGTAGGTGTACAAAACAAAAAATATATTCACACCAAACCCATGTGTCTTATTATTATTATGTAATTTAACCTAATTAAAAATGCAACATAAACCTATGGATTAAGCTTTCAAGACTGCTGATGTATTGCTTTTCACATAACGAAAAAGACGCCACAATGTGCAGAATTTGATCTGACAAGAAAAGATCCAAGTGGCTTAAAGTTGCTTCTTGATAAATGGATGGTAACTGTGATTTCTGTGTATCTCAGCGTGCTCTTCTCAGCGAGCACAGACAAGACTGTAGGTGTATGGGACAGTGAAACGGGCGAGAGGATCAAGCGACTGAAGGGCCACACCTCCTTCGTGAACACCTGCTACCCGGCCCGCCGAGGTCCCCAACTGGTCTGCACCGGCAGCGACGACGGAACAGTCAAGGTGAGATACGAAACACAAATGTCTTGACACGTTTTTATATTATTTGTACTGGAATAAGAATTTCTGTCAGTGGGAGATTAAACGTCACAGGTCACACTTTAGGACCTCAACTGGATCTTTTCTGTTTTATGTGTTCGTCTGCATGGTAGCTGTGGGACGTCCGCAAGAAAGGGGCGATCCACACCTTCCAGAACACCTACCAGGTGCTGGCTGTGACATTCAATGACACCAGCGATCAGATCCTGTCCGGAGGCATCGACAATGATATCAAGGTACTGGACTCTAGTATTTATAGAAATAATAACTTCTCGGCTGTTTTTGAGGAAGTATTTTACATTGTACTCCTACACTATTTAACCATGATTGAAACGAGGTCACTCATTTACTGTTGTTGTTAGCTACACTTTTTCTTTTTAATGGCCAGCCTAAATTAAACATGATGATCACGGAGGCCAGTGACCCACTATAAAGGTGGGGTCATGGAGATTGATTAATAACATTAGGTAGGTTTGTGGTATGTTCTGAGTGAATACCCTCACCTGATAGATATTTTTAGAGACATGCGGTTTCCAATAATATTCAACGTCTTGTGACGTCTTTAATATTTTGGTCTAAAAGTCAATAAAACTGTTATATGTACTGGTGAGATTTACTGTGAGACAGTTATTTCTCCTTTTTTTAGACCCAGCTACTGGCTAAGATTAAATTTAATCAAATGTACAAAGTTCCACTTTCATGACCACGAAAGTACAGACTAAAAAAAGTTGAATACTGTATATAATATATAATATAATACTGTCATACATCATATATATTTATGCAATTAGATTACGAATAATACATCCGATAGCTTTCGTGTTAATTTCTTTGGAATCTGTGGACGTAAAATGCTTCTTTGGCAAAATGAACGATCGCTTCGAGCTTTTGGTTTTGATCTCAACGTTGTGCTGTTACACTGTTGTGGCTCAACTCTGGTTGTTTATTCCATTTAAAGTAAACAGTAGTTAGTTCATAGTCAGTTTGGTGGAAGCAGTGGGATGAACAAGTCCACGTTACCCTGCACACTGCTCCTCGCAATATTCTCTGTACCATGTCAAAAGATGCTGTTTGTGTTGTGCAGGTCTGGGACCTGAGGCAGAATAAGCTGATCTACAACATGCACGGCCACGGTGACTCAGTCACTGGACTCAGCCTGAGCTCTGAGGGATCTTACCTTCTCTCCAACTCCATGGATAACACAGGTATTTTGAGAAATGGAATTTAATCGGCTCAGAACTGTGACGACGACTCTTGTTATTGACTTCTGACTGTTTCTCGTTGAAGTGCGTATTTGGGATGTTCGACCATTCGCGCCCAAAGAGAGATGTGTGAAGATTTTCCAGGGCAATGTTCACAACTTTGAAAAGGTAACCCTCTTAGTGTTGTCTTAATGTGATGTGGTGCCTAACTCTATTCCATATCTTTGAATATTTTAATACAAGTCACTATCGGCTACACTCAAGCTGGTAGTAGTTATATGTTTCGATGATCTCATTATGGTGACAGTAGCTCAGAGGTGGAAGGTTCTGGCTTGACGCTAACGCTGGTTGTCGCACCTTTTCAGAACTTGCTGAGGTGCTCCTGGTCCACTGACGGCAGCAAGATAGCAGCAGGATCAGCTGACAGGTGAGCAGCAAACATACATAGACGGTAAAAGGCCGTATGAAAAACACAACTCAATATCTGGTTCTTACAGTTTGAAATGAAATCTCTCCATTGGTTTACTACCATTTGTGAGTATCGCTACATTAGATTATAAGGATCCGACTCATGTTCCTTTTATGAAACAACAGACATTATAATGTAATGATTTACAGGATTAGGCAAATAATAGGTGAAAGGACTGAGGCAAAAATAAATGCATTTCAATAAAATGGATGAAACACAATTAAAGTACAATTAAAAGGTTGTTTGTGAGCTGATTAATAAGTTTAAGATCCCATCACAGTCTGTTTGCTAAACATGTTTTGTCTCAGTGTGATTTAAAAAAAAAAACACTATGAACATGTGCGTCAATTAGTGGTTGTAAATGTGTATCCATACACGTACATGTGTAATGTGGAGCTTATTTAAGTTCAGATAAGGTTGTGATTAACTTTGGCTTCGGTCTACCCCTGTTGAATCAACAAAGCCATTATGTGTAGGGTGTGTGCTGTAGAGGCATATCATGCTATTATTGTATTTATTTTTAATCATTTTTGTCTTAATTTTATAATTCTGTTGGTCTCTATAAAGCCAATGTAGAAACTTTCTACAGAGGCAAAGTTCCTTGTCAGTGTTAAGGGGGAAATCATTTTATTTAACTATTCAATAGACTATTAACACTGAAAATACAAAGAAAGTGTTCAGGTTAGTAAGTCATGTCGGCATAACTTCAGAACTTTTTGACTCTAAAATCTACCCAGACTACTAAAGATCAAGTTAGAAAATAGAAAAAAATAAAAATAAAACTTAATTATCCATGATAGAGATTCATCGTCTGAAGTTCGGCTAAACAATAAAAGCAGGATAATGACGAGCGACGTGCAGAACTAATGTGGCAACAAAAACAATTCACTGTGTGATCTTTATGCTACTGTTGCATCAATGCATCACTGTAGCTCAGTCTCATACCCTACCCTTATAATGAGACGTAAATATAGGAAGGATTTTAAACATTTTCTTTTCAGTCTTTGAAACATAACCCTTAAGTTCTGTTTCATTCTGTCTCAGTTGTCTCACATCGGGAGTTTTGTTAACTTTTTTATAGGTTTGTGTATATCTGGGACACCACATCGCGAAGAATCCTGTACAAGCTGCCGGGCCACGCTGGCTCCGTCAACGAAGTGGTCTTCCATCCAGATGAACCTATAGGTGAGTCGAAGAAGCTCTGATTCATATTAAAAGATTATTTTACTTTAGCTGTCTATGTTTTACATGTTTAATGATAATCTTTTTTGTCTCTCTACACAGTTCTGTCTGGAGCCAGCGATAAACGTCTGTACATGGGAGAAATTCAGTAGCTTGTGTGTGTACAGTGGAAAGTATGCGTGAGTGTGTGTTTGAGTGTCTGTGTCCTTGCTGGAAAGTAAGTGGATGGGTGGTGTTCGACAGTGGGTTTGGAGTCTCTGTAATTTCATGTGGGTCGACCACGTCTCAGAACAACCTCAGGATGTACGTTTGAAGTTTATTATGCTCGGCCACAAGAACCTCCACCATGTTTTTTAATCTGACGTCTTTCTTTTTAATAAACTTCAGTGTTCTGGAGAAGCTGTTTGGGAAATTTCTTTTGTCTTGAATACACCTGAATGCATCTTTCACCACTAATTATAAAGATGAACATTGTACCGCTGCTAAATTTTGGTAGTGTTTAACTGTTAGCAATATATAGATCTATTCTTACATATAAACAAGACATCACACTGTTTTATTAAGCTGTAATATTCTGTCCAAACTCCTCGTTAATCGTAAGCACCAGGATTTGAATGTGACTCAAAAACACTGTAAACTGCATCTTGGGTTTTCCCACATAAACCCGCCCTGTACATTCTCCTACTCTTTTTTTTTCCCATTGGTTGCAGTTTTCCAATAAACCTTTTACAACTCTCAAGAGAGACTATAGTTAGCATATCTTATAATGTCCCATTGTTTAACCGTTTTTTTTATTTTTTTTATATCTGCCTTGCACCAAAAAGAATGAACATAAGGAATCCTTTAGTTAACACAGAAACGATGAGACCATCGCAAGAATACGGTGCTATCTGCAACTGTATTTTTACTGAAAAGATTAATCAGTGTGACCAGAAATTAAGTTAATTGTAGGGAATGGTGAATAATTTATTCACTATAATAAGCTTTATAGTTCCGTGCCTCTGTTGCTGTTCAAGTTTTTTTTTTTTTTGTTCTGTGTAATTGCACAGTGAATTTAAAATTACCCCATAAGAGGCCGTTATAATTATATATTTTTGAGTTTTTCTCTGCAGTAAGCAAAATAGAGGTAATAGAGGTTGTTCTAAATGGATTCACATGAGACCTGATGAGACATTTAAACACAAAAAAGGGAATTAAGATTGACAAAAAAACAAACAAACAAAAAACACTACAGAGAGAAAATATGTTGTTGGTTAACTGCTGGAATATACACAGATCAGGCATAAGATTATGACCACCTCCCTAGTATTGTGTTGGTCTCCCTTGTGCCTCCAAAACAGTTTTCACTCATTCAGAGAATTGACGTGGGTCTTCTGGGGGGTGTCCTGCAGTGACTGGTAACAGGATGTTGTTAGTCGGGGCCTTTGGTTTGAGGGGAGGGAGATACAGATACTTGATCAGTTTGAGATCTAGTCAATTTGGAGGCCAGGTCAACACCTTGCGCTGTTTTTCATATTTTTTGAGATGTTCCTAAACCATTTTTGTGTGTGTGTGTCCGGCTGCATCCTGCTGGGAATGGGTACTGCCATCAAAGGGTGTCATTTCTATGTGGTGGGGGTGTCTGGTCTGGTCTAGGTGCATGGTACATTAACATCCACATGGATGCCAGGTCTAAAAAATTTTCCCAGCAGAATATTGCATTTTCGCAAGATGTTCAATGTTATTCATGTCTTCTGTCAATGGTTTTATTGTTGTGTCTGATTAGTGTATGCTGTCATAGGGTGTCATAACCAGTTAAAGGTGCATTCACTTAAATGACTTGCATCACGTGATATAACAAGATATAAGTAAAGACCGGTTGTGTCCACCGATTGCCATATGGCCTTCCGATAACCGGTCGTTATCTGCCCTCTCATCGCGCTGACTATCGGAGTGTCACACTGCTCGTGGTTAAGTAGCTGAGATTAAACAAGGCTGTTAATTGTGTTTCCTCAGCTGTAAATAACCGCAGCAGGCTGAGCGGTGGAGGAGGGCGATAACACACTTTATTATTGTTATTATTATTACCATTATTATTATTGTCGGTCTGTCTGGACCTCCTTGCCCCACCGCCCCGTTTCTTTTGTGAGCCTCCCAGACCCCCCCTCTTTTTTTTTTTTTTTTTTTTTTTTTTGCGGGGCTAGCCACTCGGCCGCGCGCATTTACGCACGCGGATCTGCAGAATGCGTGCAGCTCCTCCTCGAGGGGTCGCGGTGACTGAGCCCCCACCCCCTCCTCGCCCCGCTCTCTCTCCCTCTCTCTCTCTCTCTCTCTCCCTCTCGCTCTCTCTCCCCCCGGCTCCTCCTGCTCTCGCCCCGGCACCGATATTGTTGACAAAAGACGCTGAGACGCGGAGAGACGGAGCCCGGTACCGGTGAGCAGACCTTCCCCGTTAACGTGACTTTTCCCCCCCTCGAACAGCTCGAGGAGAAGAGGATCCACACGGCGGTGGTTGGTTGTGTGTGCGTGTGTTGTGTGTGTGTGTGTGTATGTATGTATGTGGGGAGGGGGGGGTGAGGACTCTTCCGCTCCTAGAAAACCGTGAGTCACAACGGGCTGCTTTGTGTCCGTAGCGGCTTGCATGTAGCCAAACGTTAGCCGTAGTAGGACTGCGGGGTCGGTCCCCTCCTCCCCACCGCCCCCGTGTGATCCGGTATCATATGATGCTCATTTCTGCCTTCAGCCTGGGGCTCATTATGACAGCTTTCCGTCTCTCTTTGTGTCTTTGTGTGTCCCCTCTCCGGAAGGTGTGGCCGAGGTGATTCGGTGGTGGTCGGACCGCAGCAGGCCGGTGTGGAGTGGACCCCCTCCTCCCCCCTCCTTCCCGAACACCACCCGCGGCTCGTATTTACCGACAAAGGCAGGGGCCACGATGGGTCACCCGCTGTGAGTGGAGGCTCCAGGCCAGGCGTAGCTGGAGGAGGAGGAGGCGGCGGCGGCGGCGGAGGAGGAGGCGGCCTTGGGCAGGTCTACTCAGCCGGGAATGGTGTGAGCTGAGACGACCAGGCAGTCTGGATCTGACCGGGGACCCGTCATTCCCCCGGAGCCTCCGCGGCTCCAAGCCGCGTCCCGAGCCCTCCAAGATGGGGAAGTGCGACGGAAGATGCACGCTGCTGGTGATATGTTCACTGCAGTTGGTAAGTGAGCATGTTTGTGTGTCCGGTCTAGTCTTGCCTCTTCCACTCACTCACCATGAAGATATAATTAGAGCAGCGTGCTACAGAGCCACATTGTAATCAGACATTTTTTTGTCCAGCCTCTCTGTGCAGTCACACTAAAAAATGCTTTGAGCTGCAGCTGCTCCGGGGCCATGCCACATTACAGACTGTGCTGTGTGTGTGTGTGTGTGTGTCTTTGAAGCAGAGGGGACAGGACATGGGGGCGCTTTGGTATCAGGGTGGTCTGTGTGTATGTGTGTGTTTGTGTTGAGAGCGGGGTGATTGCTCCATTCAGGCAAAAAAACATGTGAATAAGTTAAGAACAAGCGTGAGAGGGAGGCCCCCGTTCACCATCTGGTCCCCATTCTGGAGTTAAAGTTAGATGCTTCTCGTGGCCTCGAAATAGCTCCAGACTATCCCTCCAAAATGTACTAAGTGTGTGGTAAGAGTCGCTGTGATGTGCTCCTGCGGGGAGCACGGCGCAGGCATGTGCAGCAGCACGCCGAGCGCCGGTTATCTGGGCTATTGTTATCTGGGATCTGGGCTGATGAGTTGTTGTGCACCGGGGGGATTTGGTCCATAGATTCTCATTAGTTTGGCAGAGCTTTTTTTGGGGGGGGGGGTGCTCCTCTCTCTTACAGTCACTGGACTTGGCTGGTGCTCTGGGCTGTTACCATGGCAACAACTGCGGCAGACCTGTGTATGTGTGTCCCTGTCACTGTCTGCGTGTGTGCGTGTATCTATATTTGGTGTGTGTGAAGCCTTGATTATTTGTGTGTGTGTGTGTGTGTGTGTGTGTGTGTGTGTGTGGCGTACTGTATTTGCAGGTGTCCTCACTTGTGTGTTTCTTTTCTAATGTGTTCACATGACCCCCTCCTCTCTGTCTCCCTGTCCCCTAGGTGGCAGCCCTCCAGAGGCAGGTGTTTGATTTTCTGGGCTACCAGTGGGCTCCCATTCTGGCCAACTTCCTGCACATCATGGCCGTCATCCTGGGCATGTTCGGCACTGTGCAGTTTCGCTTCAGATACCTCATCTTTGTGAGTCCCTGTCCTCACCCAGTTTTACGTAGCGCACAATTTACACGTGTAATAACTTTTATACTAACACTGATCCCCGTGTCCGTTTTGTCAGTATGCAGTATGGCTGGTCCTTTGGGTGGGCTGGAACTCCTTCATTATTTGTTTCTACCTGGAGGTCGGGAACCTGTCTCAGGTATGTTGCGTGTGACCAGCTGTTTAGATACTCACTAAAGCGTTAAAATTATAAGCACAAAAGTGGGAATAATCCCTCCTTGCGTGTGTGTATTCTGTGTTCAGGACAGAGACTTTCTCATGACGTTCAACACATCCCTCCATCGTTCGTGGTGGATGGAGCACGGCCCCGGTTGCCTGGTAACGCCGGTGCTAGACGCCCGCATGGCCCCCGACGACCACCACGTCATCACCGTGTCCGGGTGTCTCCTCGACTACCAGTACATCGAGGTGTTGAGTTCGGCCATTCAGGTTCTTTTGGCTGTAAGCGCAACTGACGTTTTTGCAAACACTATTACTCTGCGCCTTGACACTGTGATGAAACGGTGACTCAGCTTGTGCCACGACAGCCATCTGATTTCTGACCCTCTCTTCTCCGACAGCTCTTTGGCTTCGTGTACGCCTGTTACGTAAGCAAAGTCTTCCAGGATGACGAGGACAGCTGTGAGTGCTTTTGTCTTCTCCCCTAAAAGCTTGCGGATCATCTTCTCGCGCCTCTTTTAGCTGATTACTTGTCATGGAGTTGAGAGCTTTCTTTGGGTGTGAGTGATGCTATCACATTGTTTTCACCGGCGTGAGTCATACTTATCACTGCAGAGGATTCCCTCCGGGTGATCTGAGCTCTCCATCTGCGGCGAGTATTAAGAGATGTGTGCCGGAATATTCCCACCATGAGAGTGTCCGTCCGTCTGTCTGCCGGCTCGGGTGTGCCATCTGTGTGTCTGAATGTCTTTTTTTTCTTTTGTGTGCCTCCTGTGAGTGCTTTACCCTGAGTGGTAGAAATTAAACTAAAATTATGACATCATGAGCATTGACTTCCTGTAAGAGGAAGGGCATGCAACAACAGAGTGGTAATTACGGAGTAA
The DNA here is from genome assembly GCF_022458985.1 of Mugil cephalus. Classification (NCBI taxonomy): domain Eukaryota; kingdom Metazoa; phylum Chordata; class Actinopteri; order Mugiliformes; family Mugilidae; genus Mugil; species Mugil cephalus. Next base: position 11,556,921 of record NC_061783.1, on the reverse strand, counting down.
AAATAACACCCACAATATCATTACTGTACAATGCCTTTATATGACATGATATATATCATACTCTTATCAGATGGGGTCTGGTCACACAACTTTTGGATTTCATTATGGTGCAACAGCACTGGATAGTCATGCGACCAGTCGGTACTTTTTGACAAAATGCAGGTCGCCCGTTAAGTTATTTCGTTGTCAATATCGTTTATTGATTGATTCTCAGGTGGCAGACTTTTTTTTTTGGTAAACAAAATCAACTCCATGGTGCTCAGATCATAAAGTTTGCCCACTAAAATTTTGTGAACACCTTTGAAATAGACACCACTCAACAATATATCTGCAACGAGCTAATATTGTATATTTAATGAAATCAGGATGACTTTTATATTAAAAAACAAACAAAAAAAGAGAAAGAAATCTGAAAAAGTTATGCCTGCTGAGTTAAAACTCAAGGATGCGGCTGGCTATATCTTTTTATATATATTTATATCTTGCTTGCTTTTCTGTTGCACCTCAGCCTTTAATTTTTGTTTATATCTCCACTGACAGTCAGGGTCTATATTTTTTTTTATCAGCCGACGCAAATAAAGTTTGTTCCCTGAATCAATTGGGAAAGAGTAGAACAATGTATCAGTGACATGGAGGCGCTGAGTAGGATGAGACGCTTTGGTGTTGCACTCTGCAGACTGTGATGCCACTGTGGCTTTACAGTGTCGAACAGGTACACCGAACGCATTAGATGATACTGTCCCATTAAAACAGAATCTGATCTTGAAATACAACGCGTGGTAAAAAGAGACAGTTTCGAGGAAAGTGCAGTGATGTCATTCCTCTCCTTTTTTTCTTTCTTTCTCTCCTTCTGAAGTTGATTTCATCGGTGGGTTTGACTCGTACGGCTACCAGCCTCCTCAGAAGTCCTCTCATCTGCAACTGCAGCCTCTTTACACGTGAGTTGCAAACACTGTTCGCGCAGAAATCTCCTCGCTTTCATGATTTTACTGTTGAACATTTTAAGTATGGTGGCACACAATTAATTTAATACCGCAGTTTAATCAGATTTGGCAGACTCACAGGGGACAGATTAAAAAAGTAATGGTTAAACTCAAGCAGCAGATGCTACATTGCCTACAACTTAATGGTACCTTTGTATCATCTTTCAAACTCCGCATCGCCCTATATCGCTTTTCTACTCTTTCCTTTTCCCTCTGTGCTCCCTACGTAGTCACATAACATTTATTTCTCTTATGAGTGCTGTGTAAAGTATTGTAACTACTGTATATCTTTGTCTAGTGATGATGTGTGACTGTGTGAACCCGTCCTGATCTTGTCCTCTCTGCATCTCCAGGGCTGGTTAACCGTCGGTAGCGCCCCCTTCAGGCCGATGGTGTCACTGTGGATGGGAAGCGGCGGTCGCCCTGATTACACTCACTCTCTGTGTCACAGTTTACCTGAGGAACAGACTGGACCCCACCCCGCCCCGCCCCCACCCCCACCCCCGCCCCGAGGGAGAGATGTATGTGTGCATGTGTGATTGTGTCTGAGACCCATACAGCCCTGATTAGAATGTACAGAGCTCAGGGAAGAACCAGCATGCCAGGTGGTGTGATAATGATGATGATGATGGAGGAGACGCGGGAGGAGCAGGAGGGGAGAGGACAAGAGCTGGGGACATGTCTGTCAAGTAACCAACACTTCACTAAACTGCCAGCTCTCAACACTCCCACCAGTGTGTGCGTGCGTGTGTGTAATGTGTGTGTATGACTGTGTAACTCCACAGGAATAGCTGGTGCTTCGTGGTTGCACCCTGGACTCTTACCACTTAGTGCCCCTGTGGTTTATTATTTTCATGTTTTTTTTTTCTCCGTCAGGGTGCTTGTGTGTTTGGGGTCACATAATAAAAAGAGGCACGGCTCGTACCTGTTGTCGTTTTAGAACGTGGTGATGTCAAACTAGAGCAGTCTTAACGATTCCCGCTCCCAAAGCCATCTCTCCTACCTCCCCCACTTCCATTAAAAGCCACTGTTGACATTCAGGGCTTTTTACATTACAGCTCAGGCCTGCTGAGTTAATAAAACAGAGCCGGTGGAGTGGAAAGGTTGAACTCCTTAAAGGATGAGGCTGGCTATATTTTTTATATATTTATATCTTTAAAAAAAAAAAAAAAAGCAGCTTGTCTGTTGCCCTCAATGCTAAACCTGCTCATTGTACGTTATTTTAAAAAAGGCACTGTAGTTTTTAGCAAAGTTTTTAGCAAAGTTCAAACTTCAGTAGTTTTGTTGGGACTATTTTCTGCTGCGGATGTGGATTCATTGGATTGATTAAAACTATAGCGCTCCACTTTATTAATGTGTTTGTAATGATTGAACAGAACTGAAGGACTCAGTAGTGTTTTTTTGCTCTTCTTTTAGAAGAAATACCGATATCGTCAGCCTTATCCTTTAGGGTTTTCGTCAGGCGTGCGGCGTCAGACTATTTCATTTTCAGGAAAACCAATTTGGGCCTGTCATTTCACATGTAAAGCTGATGGTTATTAGGATGCAGGTGGCTTTGGGATCAGGCATTAGTGTGTCTATAGGGGGGAGCAGTGGGGATACTGTGCATGTAAATAACCAGCCAATGATTGTTTTGTTGGTTCCATTTAGAATAAAGGAGGGTTGCATTAGGGGGCGGGTGGGGCCAGGGGAGAGGGTTACACAACTAATTTCTTATCTTTGTACCTGTTTCTCTGGTTCTCTCTTTCTGCATACCTTCTTTTAACCCATCTAATATTCCCCATTATTATCCCACTAATCACATAGCGTAGACCCCTGCCGGTCCCCGTCAGAGCATGGCCATTAAGGAGATTCGGGAGGAAAATGTATCACACACAATGACGTGCTCTGAGTAGTTATTGTAGATGTAACTTGAGACAGGAAGAGGGAAGGAGGGAGACAGGTATGAGGTGATGACATTATTGGGTGTAAGGTGGAGTTTGAAATAATAAAAATACACTTTCTACATTAATTATGGCTTGAGGGCTTTCATTCCTTGATTACAATGTGTTTTTGGTATGATGCTATTGCACAATGAGGATTTTGATTTTCATAACAAGTAGATGCATGCCTCTGAAAGACTGCCCGATATTACATAGATGGCAGTGAAATATTCATAAATGGCCTAATTCTGAATTATAGTGAGAGGTGAGAGTGAAGATCTCAATGCCAACATAATGTTACTTTGATGGGCCGCGAAGATTACCCAGAGTGGAATAAAATGTGACCTTGTGGAGTTTTATGCAACTATTATCTAACTCAAGTACACTCAAAGTTGAATTGTTGTTTGCCAAGTGGCACATGAGGAAGTGGTGTAGCTATTATTTTACAATCAACATCGCAAACCTTTTCAAATCAGGTAATATATCTGGTTTCAACTTCTATGTAAATCTAAAAATAATATCTGGCTTTATAGGCACACGTCAGAGATGTATACTTGAAGCCATATAATCCAGACTGACTCTGGCAGCCATTCCTATAAATGGCCATATGATTACCATAGATTTTATTTAGGGGCAGCCATTATCTACTGTATCCGCATTACGTCATTACCCTAACACCGGTACAGGACAGTTTCCACTCCGGTCTGCAGCCTCCGGGTCGCCACTGGCACATTCCCAAAAGCCCGCCGGGGTATTTTTGTTTCGTGGGCCGCACACACCCTGCTCTTCTCGCCATCCGCTTAAATTCCGGAGGTGTAACGGAGCGTCCCACGGCCGCTCTCTCCGTGTCTGGCCGTGTGGCGCAGCACGTTGCCATGGCTGCCAAGCACCCCGTTACCGTAGAGACCCCCTGAGCATTGTGCACAGCCCATCCCGAAAAACTCATCTAATGTCGCCGTATAAGAAAGGATAATATGATATTAGCCATTATTTTCATACTTAGCACTGGTTATATCGTTTGTAAAAATTTTAAAAAATATTTTTTTGTTGTTTTCTCGTCGAATCCCGTTCCAGTTACACAAAGGACGACACAAAAAAATACGTGGTAAATAAATTTATTTTTTCCTCTCCATTGATAGGCATGTGAATGATGTCAAAACAAAAGCAAAATAAATACACCCTACAAATAGACTATAACAAAGGGACCGGTCCGGTATGACCCTCCCCTCCCTCCCTCCCGGTTGGCGCAATGAACCTCTCTCTCATCCCTTCCCGTCATGCAGCGCTCTCGCCTGCTCCTCCGTCGAGCCGCCATGTTGTCGGAGTGAAAGCCTGGGGTGTCAGAGAGAAACTGGGGCCGAAATCCGCGACCATCCACCCTCTCCGCCGGTGAGTATCGCCTCGTCGCTTGTCGCGGTAGAACCGGACGTTAATTAGCCGCCCGTCGGTGCGGGTATTGTGACAGTTGCGTCTCCGGGAGGAGTTAAACGGGAGTATTTTTGTGAGACAGAAGCGGCTGCCTCCCATTCTGCTGCCTGCCTCCTTCCTCCCGTTGTGTCGGTCTTCCGCTCCAGACAGCTCTCGGGCCTTTGTTAGCATCCGCGTCACCGGGACCTGCGGTGCTGCTGGCCCGTCAGACAGGTGTAGACCTCCAGGTGTGTGTTAATAACAACATAGTGATGTTAGGTTACTGCTACCGCTGTTAAAAGCATTGTGTGTGTAGCCCGTGTTTGGCCACCGGTTGGCCCGGGCTGAGCTTGTGTCGGGAGGCCGTGTTATTGTTGGTAGACACGGGGCAGCTCCACAACAGATCAGTGGACTGTCCGCGGTGGACGCAGATGCACGGAAAAGGAAACCCCCCGGTAATTGTCACAAACATGTTCACCCACAAATTCCGTTTCGTTTTGATGTGTCATGTCTGCCGGGAGAGAAATGCCGCTGTATGTCGAGGCACCTAACGTTATCTCCTGCTAGCTGCAGGTTGCCTGGTGGTATTGTCACACCCCTGTCTGTGCCCGGTATGCGGTGGATTGATCCCCCGGTATTGAATGATTAACCCAGTTAGAGCATGGGGCACTGTGCCTGTTTCCGGGTGCTGAGTTAAACTTGTAGCACACCGAGCCGTGTGCGCTTCTCTATGGGGAATGGCCCTGTCGTACTGTGCTGGATTTCCGGGTGTTTCTCCGCCTGATTTCGAGCAGTAGCAGCAGAGGAATAAGACCCTTAAGATCCCCTCGTTGCTGAATCAAGAGTGGGGCAGGACAACAAAGAGGTGTGTGGCCGATCGGTTGGCAGCCTGGTTTGTTTTGATCTTTTGGGACAGTCCAGCAGGTCAGCTAGTGGTTTTTTTTATCTTTGTGCAGGGGGGTGTGTTGCTCGGAGAAAGCTGCATGTGTTTGAAGATTTGGTGTCAGGCACTCTCTGGCAAAGGTAATTACTGTATATGGCTCGGTGTGAAAAAGAACCGCTTGTAATTTCCTCCTGGCCTGTAGGGACACTAATGTGAAACTGCTAATTTTAACAGAGATTAGAGCTTGTTGGACAAGGAGAGGCTGTAAAATCCAAATTATATCCCCCCCTGATTGCTGAAAGCCAGTGATGCTTGTTGTGACAAACGTTCCCCACGACCTCCAAGCAGCTTGCATGTTTCTTGCAATTATCACCGTGCGCCCAGTGTCAAACTGGTCTTCACTCTTTTTTACCCAGGTTAAGTAACTAGGCCCCCGTGAACTTTTAAAAATAGAGACCACCATTTTGTCTAAATTCCTGGGCAAATAAAGTTGGTAAACACCCCCTGTGCAAACTCACTAAGACACTGTTAGTTTTAAAATCGTTCCATTTACGCAGCACACTCAATTGCATGTTTGTCAGGAACACCTAGTTTCCATTAATGTAGGCTTATACGAGGAGGTTGTATGCTTATGAGTGTGCTGCTTGCTTAAATGGTGTCTCTAATTAGCTCTCGCATGCCACTTCATTAGGTACACTAGTGTAAACAAGTACATGCAAATATCATGAATGTTATAGTAGTCTGACTTTATTTGAGTCAACTGTGTTTTAATTTCGGAGGCTGTGGTTTGTAGTAGTGCTATTGAACTGTATTGTGTTGTACTGACACGTGCTACTATTATTTTGTCAACCCCAGCCTTTGGACTCGGCTAAGTAATAGAAACTATTTTGAATTTAATTCAAAACGGTGTAACAGCACCACAGACCACATCCTCCCAAATGGTTGTGCGTATGATTTGTCACCTTTTTTCAACGAAAACCGAACATTACAACACTCAGGAAGTATAGGTTATATCACACTAGAATGCATTTGTTTCCTGTACCTAATGACAGGCAGGTGACTGTGTATTAAATTGAAACTAAATATTGAATAGAAATGCGCTTTTTCAAAGTAATATTGCATGCTTCTTGCATTAGTTAAATAGTAAGTCACAACTGAGTGTATTCTTGAGGAGGTACGACACACCAGCTGTAACTATGTGAACTTTTACCATAACCTATAGTAAAAGGTTACTATGTCCCATCTAAAGTGAGGCCTACAGACCGTTTCATAACAAACACATTTCTCCTTATAGTACACCTTGCTCCAGAGATGGGTAACTAATCCGTGTATGGTTACATCACTGGTTATGTGTCGATGTTTCACAGGACTCTCATGTGGTGAACTTCTGTTTTTTGGGTTCCATGTGATCAGAGCTGATACCGTTCATGGTGTCAGCCAAATACGGAGGTGCAGTAAAGTATGCAGATGGACAGGTAAATGTCCTGCTGCCTTGTAAAGCGATTCTCTGATTGTTGGTCCTGGAGTTAATGGCCGGTCGCCGCTTTGTCCGGAGGTTTTTAGACGTACAGTATTATTAATGTTAGTGTTGTCCCTACAAAGTGAAGTATATACATTATTTTCCCCTCGAGATGGTAATTGATTAAATTACGCTTAAAATGCATTATTACAAGGAGGCTGTTCATTTTCTACAATGACTGAACTAATTTCCGTTCCATTTACATTACATAACATGTGACTTCTTATTCATGTTGGACTGATAAATGAGGGGATTTACAGAACTGCAGCACCACCTGTTTTTAAACCCTACTGTATATCATCAAAGTTTGCAGCAAACCATAGCCTGTGTGCTGGCATCAGGACTTGACTGTGCAAGTTTTACTGTGAGATATCAACTTGATGGATGGCTCAGACTAGATCTATGTTGGCTCGATGACCATTTTATTAGGTACACATAAAATCATAATCTGTACAACCCTGCAATAAATTCTACCTTCACAAAGATTTGAAAGTTGTTTCTTAGTGCCATGCAAGGGAACACAACTGCTTTTAAACTATAACCTCTTTTTAAAAAAAGTTTTTTCGTGATGGATTGTTCAGTTGGGGGGAGTTAATTATGGGACTGCATTATTTTTAGCTGGGTGTGAAGCAGACTTCTGGCTTCATGGGGTTTCCATCTTAAATCATTTCAGTGTTCAACTTGGGATTTAGTGATCTGCTATTTGTACAGATCACTTCATTAAATGGCTAACGCTGCCGTCTGAACGGTCCTACTGCGCACGAAACGGAGCAATGTTGTGATTGTTCGTGACACAATTGGGACAGCCGCACATCTTGGAGGTCGAACTTATTTTGTAAACAGAGAGCAAAATGGTGTTGGAAGAATAGCAGTGAGCGCACCAACAAACTGATGGAACACGTCTGAAATGCCCATCTCCGCTCCAGTTTGTAACTCTGAGAATTAAATCAAAGTGAAAACATGACGCACTAGAGGCGAGGAGGTCAGACTTTGTACCCAGACAGCCATATGCCCACCTGATCACATGGTCACATGAGTTCAACTAAATCTGAGTGGAGACTTTCTCATTCTCCCCGGATACACTTTTGACCCAGTTGCCCACCCCTGCTGGAAGTGGTCATAGCTTATCAGACATTTTTTATTGTTTAATTTATTGATCTATTATGACATTGCTTGCATGTGATTGATGTCTCTCTCTCTCTCTCTCTCTCTCTGGACAGGCTGTGGTGGAATGAGCAGTGTGTGTGTGTTGAAGAGGAAAGCAGTGCTCTGGCAGGATTCATTCAGCCCCCACCATAGAAGTACATCTCCCAGCATGCCCGTGGTGCTGAGCAGCGGAGGACATGCCCCTCCAACTGGGCAGACCCCCCAGGCCACACCCCCCAGCCAGCAGGTAACACACACCGACCACCCTGACACCTATCATTCATTTATGAAGGGACGCGTCTCTCTTTAAAAAGCTCTTTCCACTCTCTGGATTAGTTTGTTGTATTGATCCAGGCTGTAAACGGCTCACTTCCAGTGTTTTGACCTCGCACCGCAGCGGTTGAGTAGTTTACCTAAAATGCCTCTTGAAGCTCAGCTAAATGCCATTAATTGGTTGATGAACAAATTATGTCCCCTCTGACTCGTACACAATAAAATCGTCCCGCTGGTTCGCCAGTTGCAAGCCTCCTGTGCCAAGCAGCAACAGCAGGAAACGTTCAGTTTTGCTACAGTAATGATTGTATACGTAGATAACACTGCGATACAACTGAAAACATTCAGAAATAAAGATCATATCTAAACGCCTAAACAGGGGCACAGGAGGGAAACTAAACTCCAGACAACAATCAATCAGATAGTAGCTGCAAACAGGACGCAAGCTCAACACAGGCAGACATCACAAACAGACATTGCCCTCTCGTTTCCAGTGAGTAATAATAGTTGAGGTGCTGAAGGCAGGTGATTAGATGTGGTTGGCCCGGCCAGGCAGCAGCATCTGTAAAAGCTATCGTTAACTATTTGTCCATACAATTTACACTGCTGTGCGTTCTTCTGGTCACCTGACAGCCTCTACTTTAATCAGGATACATCACACAATAATTAAATGATCAGACCGAGTCACTCATATTCTGAGCATGTTTACGTTGTGACGAAGCTTCTCATCATGTCGGTGGTTTTAAAAGATGTTTCTGTATGTTGGGCTGTCAGCAAACTGATAAACTGAGATAAATAGTTGATCAATCTGTAAATGTCCATATATTAACTGTGCTACAAGAGAACAACTGTTTATTTTCTTGTTAGTTGTGCATTACATTTTATGGGTGTCATGAAGCAGGTGATTGTAGTCTTATCTCACTAGCCTAAAGACGTCTGCAGGGTGTTGGTTGATATCTGCTATCTAAACAGAGCTAATGATCAGAATCTGAAAAGACTTTATTGCCAAGTATGTTTGTACATACAAGAACGTAACTTAGTGTGTTTGTTGCATTAAAAAATACACGTAAAAATAACATCATTAACATAAAAACACTCAATAGACTGTATATACAACAATAAGCTCAGGTAAGATTAGCTCATCTACCTGGTATTATTATTGTTGTGGTAATTAAGCTGCCATTAAGCTGAACTTAACTAATGGAAAAATCAGACTTAGTTGATGGAGTAAAATGTCAAAATAAAGCAGTTACTCAGCTAAAAATGGCTTTATTTGTATAGATTTTATTAACTGAAAATATGGTAATGGAATGAAAATAGTTAATTATTATTATCGGGGGGTGCGGTGCAGTAATACCTTATGTCTTCCTGGTTAGTGGAGATGCTGCTCTTAGTCAGGATGTCTGTTGGCCTTTTCTGAGTTGCTGTTAGTGTTATAGGCTAAAAGCAAAACCCACCGTCGGTGTGCTGCTAACCCTAACCCTGCTAGATGACAGGCGAGACCTTTGGCGGTAAGAAACGTGGTCTCCAGCTCTGATCTGGCCTGTGATAGGTCTGAACGATGCCTTTAACAGTGACGTGTTCAAGGTTCCACGATGGTCTGAAGTGATGGTAAATTGTTATGTCTTGATAACAATGTTTTCATGACTATCCCCGACCAGCGCAATTTAGGCTTTTAGATAAATAACAATTAGTTGTGACTGGCATCTGCGTAGCATGTCCCGCTGCACGGTTTGCGTGTACAGAAAATGACTAAGCTCAGTTTATTCCAGTACACGTTGACTGTTGATTCTTTGATGACCGCGTCTTGTTGGGAATTTTGTGTTTACTCTCCAAGTGAGTAAGAGGGGATGTTAACTCACCCTTTGCTGAGGAAAAGAAATGCCTCATATTTGCAGATTTAGAGAAGGGAGGATGTGGCCGTAAATGCTTTGCCTGGTCTTTTGATTTATTGTAAATTCATGTGGAATTTTAAATAATTGAAAAAAGTTTCAGTTAACTGACCAAAAAGCCCATTATTACATCATTACGGTCTTCATTTGTTTAATGTCCTGATGATTTATTTAGCTGAATGACTTTACCACATGGAGACGCTGAGTGCCTTGTAATCTTGTAGACATAAAATAACTTTTGTGCATTGTTATTAATTTGTCGCTTTCAATATTTCTACATGTGTTTCACTTACAGTAAAGTGATGTTGATGCATATATCCCACATTTTAATACTTAAATCTGCACCCAAGTACGCATCTATCGCGCACGTATATTTTGATTAAAATCAGCGAGTGTAACTAATGTAAATCTTGTCCATACTTGCGTTTCTTTACTTGTTTCTCAGACGCACTCTGCTTGTAAGTAACTCCTGGGTTAAGTGCATGTGTATGCTTGTGTCTCTAAGGGTGTGGCGGGCGCTGGACGTTCCCAGGACGATGCCATGGTAGACTATTTCTTCCAGCGGCAGCATGGGGAACAGCCCGGCAAACATCGCTGGCCCACCGGAGACAACATCCACGACAGCCAGGTGTGTGCATGTCTTAGTGGTGGACGAGTAGTAACATACAACTGCGACAATAGAGTCTTACCTTTGGCATTGAAATAAAATAAAATAACGCATTTTGCTAATTTGAAAATAATTTTTACCCAATCCAACGTTTAGTTTTGGGCGCTGTAATTAATTTATTCAGGCATTTATAGTAGAGTTTGTTCATTAACTGAGCCTGAGAGGCAAAACATGTTGTTGTTTCCACGTCTGACTGGGCTCTCTGTCTGCAGGTACGGTCCATGGACGAACTGAACCATGACTTCCAGGCTCTGGCTTTGGAGGGACGCGCTATGGGAGAGGTGAGGCATGAGGGCTGATTGTCACATCTCTGTTGTTGTATGCGACAGCGTAGCTTCAATGCTCAAGCAGATAATTGAGCATTTGGTTGACTCGTACATATTTTAATTTCTAAACTTGGATTAAAATAACTGGTTTGGAAAAAGTTGCATGCAGCCTGTAAACAGGAGATGTTAAAACGTCTGCTCTGTATTTCATAACTCGGGCATCTGGCTGAATAGGCACATGATGGATTACCCGAAGAGACTCAAACTTGAAAAACAGGAAAGCAAAGAAAGAAAGAAATAGATCATTGGAAAACCTTAAAGCCAAAAGTAGTGTTGAGCTGGCATTGTTTGCGCCGAGTGAAAATCTCTGAAAGATGAGAAGAGATGTTTTTTTATTTAGGCTGGTTGGACTGGCACTTACTTTGTTTATTTTCGCATGTAAGTCTGCTCATGTTGGGCCAGTGCCTGCAGTTAGTTTTGGCTTGTTCATGGTGCTGAACCGATGACTGTTCATTTGTGCTTCGTGATGGTATCCCGTGATGTTTCTTTTTCTCATCTGATCACATTAGTTTTCAGACCAGTTATTGGAATTTTAAACTAATAAATAATGATCCCTGTTTGTGTTTTTGATCCACTCATCCTGTCAGAAAGGCATGTATTTCTTTGTTTGAGGGCTCCAAATACTTCCTGCAAATGTGTGTGTTCCAGGAAAGTGCAACATGGACTGCTTGACACCAAAAATGTTAACAAAACAAAGCCAAAAAAAAAAAAACAGTTTTGACAGCCTTTCTACTCTGAAGGGCAGTTACTCTGTATATAGATTGATTTTTGTTTGCCCTTTTCTTCTCTGTGTTAGCGATCTCTTTGTAACCTTGTCTCCCTTTTCCTTTTCCACCTGTTTCTCCTCTTTATTGCATCCCTGCAGCAGCTGCTGACCGGTAAGAAGTTCTGGGAGACAGATGACTCCGGGAAGGACGGACCAAAGGGGATCTTCCTGGACCAGTGGAGGGACAGCGCATGGGGTGCCTCAGGTATGTACCGGTCTGGGATATGTTTGTGATACGGTGGCAGACAGTAAGCTGTGATGAATGCAGGAACTTTGTGAAATATGGCAGGTGTGTTTTTTCACAAGCACATCAAGAGACCACGGTCTGGAGTTAGAAAATATATATTTAGATTCCTGCCAGGATCAAACGCTGGTGTCACAGTGAAGTCACTCTTATGTTCTCCCCGAGGATGATGAGATTTGAGATGCTGTGTAGTTATTTATATGCATGAAATGATGGCAGAAACATTGAGTTGAATATTCTCTTAGACTGTTTCACATTGCAGGTGACTAATGGTTCATATTCAACAATTACTGAAGTACTGTACATAAGTACGATTTTATGGTACTTTGCTTCAGTTCATTTGATCAGTGTCACTACAGTCCTGTTAAAATATTTATTCATTTAAACTGTAACACATTAGTAAAGTCAATATCTAAGGTCTCTCATCATTTTGGCATTTTGCTAAACCTGGTGTGTAGTTGGTCACATGTCTGAGTTCAGATGTAAAGCAGATTTTCCCTCTAATCTTCTCACATGGATTCACATTACTAAATACTAAAGTGAAGAAATATCTCAACTGGTATTTTTACTTTAATACTTATTTACATTTTTCTGCTAGTATTTATCAAGTTTTTTTTTTTTAATGCTGGATTCATTTCTAATCAAGTATTATTCTGTGCTAATATTGGTACTTCTAACTAAAGGGATATACACCGCTATGACCAGTGAATGTGATCAGAGTTGGATAAGTGAGAAAAAGTGTTTTTGAATCGATCCAGGTGGCGCAGCTGTTAGCTTTAACTCAGCATAGGCCTTGTAATGTAGTGTTGCCGGTTAAATCCCAACTTCCGTCAACACACCAGCGTGACTGGTTTTCAGGTGCCGCGCGGTGTCTTTGCTCCTGGCAGCGGTGCTTTGCCAGAGCATAGTCCCAAATCTATATCTGTCCCAGGCAGTTCCTTTCTGTTAAATGCACTCGCCTTTGTACTTGATGTGAATGTACAGGTCAGGAGACGTTATGAGAAAAATTCATGAGTTTATTTATCACTTTTACGAATGACTGGCTGATACTTTTTTTTTAACCACTGTTATGTGTACACTAATATCAAATGTGACTATTCATATCACAAATGAACTCATGTATGGGACATATTTAGACATAAAGAAGCACAAGACAACTTAAAAAAATAAAAAAGAACGAGGAATTCCAGTGAAATCAAACTCTTATGCATGCGTCAGGGTAGTTGTGGACCTGGTGTCACCTCCTGAGTTTAATCTGTCCGAACATTCAGACCTCACCAGTTAGTTGGCAATGATTCATTTTTTTTCAGCTTTAAGAGCTGGATGTTCAGTTACTGCATTGTGTGATTACTAAACTCTAAACTAAACGCCTGCTAATGAGGCTTATGTGTTGGAAGTTGTCACTATTATGCCTGTAAACATTGTGTAAATACAGCGTTTGCTTGTGCATGACTGTTATTGTTGTTGTTATTATTAACAGTCCTTGTTTCTCCTTCCACAGATCACTCAGTGTCTCAGCCAATCATGGTGTCCCGTCGGCCAGGGCAGGGTTTCCATGGCGGAGGTGAAGTTGGTGTTGGTTCTGTAATGTCGCCGCGATCTGAGAGTGGAGGGCTGGGTGTGAGCATGGTAGAGTACGTCCTGTCCTCCTCGCCGGCTGACAAACTGGACTCCTGCCTCCGGAAAGGACCCTATGTAAGTCCAGACCACTCTTTTACGTTTTTCTGCGTCTCTTTTTTCCTATTTATCATAAAAAAATCTTACCTTTCTGTCTGCTGTTCCCGCTCCTTTCTTTGTGCGATCACTGTCACTGTATTTCTGTCGTTGACTGTGTCTTCTTGTCTCGCCGTCTTTCAGGGACAGAGGGATGGGGAGGTGGAGGAGGAGAAGAGGGAGAAGCCAAAGACGACGTTTGAGGGAGAGAAACTGAAAGAGTTAACGGAAAGTGAATCCGACGTCATCAGCGACGTCATCAACCCGAACGGGCTGCCTGTACAGAACGGCCTGGACGTCGACGTCAAAGAGTTCGGGTAGGATTCGGTTTTACGCACGGACGCACACCTCATTGTGTGGGTGTTTGATACTCTACACACACACCTTTACGATAAAGCTCAACCTCTGCCTCTTTCTCATCCCCGCAGTCGTCCTTCAGGCAACATGCCAGCCCCCGGCCCTGATGGCGACCTGCTGGGAGGTCCCGGTGGTGTAGGGGCCGAGGGCATGACACCCCTGGGAGGCGGCGGAGGCCCCAAACCCCCCGAGGACTTCTCCGGCGTGGAGCAAGGTGGTGTTACTATGGACCCCATGGAGTCAGTGATGGAGCCGCTACAGTTTGACTACAACTCTCAGATGCCCATGGACTCTGCTCCGACTGTGGGCTTATTTGATTATGCTAACCAGCAGCAGGTGAGGGCTACAGGCAGAGAGAGCAGCGTGTCTTCATTTATCTGCAGCTCAACTGACATTTAAACTGATTCAAATCTGTCCCCGTGCTGTATGCAGCTGTTTCAGAGAAACAACGCCCTAGCAGTGCAGCAGTTAACAGCAGCCCAGCAACAGCAGTACGCTCTGGCAGCGGCACAGCAGCCTCACATTGGTAAGAGTGTGCGTTTGATAAGTGAAGCGTCTCGTTTGTCAGTCGAGATGTTTTTAACATCGAGTTCACCAAGCAGCCCACTCTCAACTGATAATATTAAAGTATTTTATCAGCTTTTTGTCACCGTTCCTGTCAAATATTTTGCTTTTAGTAGTGAAGGGACTGAAGTAAATCACTTCACACAGCTTTAAAACTGAAATAGAGAATACAACTGTGTTTTCATTCACTAAAATATCCACAAAGTGGACTTTACCTGAAATATCAGACCACAAGTCTGACATCAGTGCAGGTTTTATGGTCACAGGATCAAATAGCTTCCTACCTGCTCCTCTCTGTCGTTGGATAGAGTGAGTCTGGAAATAACAATCTGACGTTCACATCCACTTTACACTGCGATTGTTCAGTAGTGTGAGAGGTGAGAGGAGTCATCGTTATACTCCTCGTTCTGACCCACATCTGCCCCCATTCCTCCCCTCCACTGAGACAGCCATCTTTTCATCACACCTCCACTGTGGCTGGAGTGATTATGATCTGACAGCACATCTTAAGAACTGGTGCTGAGAGGCCATAAACTTGTCCTAACACTGTCCCGTGAGTCCCATAAACACGCTATTTGCAGGCAT
Source organism: Mugil cephalus (assembly GCF_022458985.1). Classification (NCBI taxonomy): domain Eukaryota; kingdom Metazoa; phylum Chordata; class Actinopteri; order Mugiliformes; family Mugilidae; genus Mugil; species Mugil cephalus. Next base: position 11,541,674 of record NC_061783.1, on the reverse strand, counting down.
TTAAAATATAATGAGACACTGTGTAGATGATGCAACATCCCATGCTGTGGAGGAAAAGTTACAAAACCCGACATGTTGCTGCAAACAAAATGGTCAATATTTCTTTGGTCCTAAACACTGAGATGTTTATTTGATTAGTATCTGTGGTCTTAAATATGGATTAGCTGTTCATCTCTTAAGTGGTTATTAAGTGTCAGGGCGTGCAATGAGTTTTCTTCATGTATTATGTAAAGCCCTTTGGCCCCGGCTTACCTTTTCCCCTTCATGTGTTTTCCAGGTCTGGCCCCTGCCTTTGTGCCCAATCCTTACATAATCAGTGCTGCGCCACCTGGGACAGACCCGTACGCAGCAGGACTAGCAGCAGCAGCCACACTTGGTGAGACGTGCATATGTTAGCTTGGTTAAATCTCCACAGCTGATCGCAGCCGCGAGCGTATGCACAGACGCCCTTTCTCACAGCTACTACGTGTCTGTGTTTGTGTCTAGGTCCGGCAGTGATGCCTCCACAGTACTATGGCGTGACGCCCTGGGGTGTGTACCCAGCCAACCTTTTCCAGCAGCAAGCTGCTGCAGCCAACAACTCGGCCAACCAGCAGGCGGCAGGCCAGGGCCAGCAGAACCAACAGCAGGTCAGTCGGCTGCCCGCCAAAAAAAATAAAAAAAAAAGGAGAGACACTGATTGCCACTGGCTCAAGATGCTTCTGTCACAGCTCTTCTTATGTGCCAGTGCACATAAGGCTACAGGTGTGTGTGTGTGTGTGTGTGTGTGTGTGTGTGTATGTGTATGCAATCTTTAAACATTAACTACAGGACTTGATATGTACTTGATAGAGACTTACAGCGCGTCTCCTCTCGGAGGGAGATTCGGCAGCACTGTTTTTGTATGAATTTGCATCGTGATTATGTCGATCTAAATGCTTTTTAATCTTGCTTTTGTGAAGGTGATGCGTGCTGGAGGAAACCAACGACCTTTGACCCCCAGCCAGGGTCAGCAGGGTCAGCAGAACGACCAGCTGGTTGCGGCGGCAGCAGTCAACTCAGCTCTCGCCTTTGGACAGGGACTGGCAGCAGGAGTCCCAGGTGAGTAAGACACTCTGCAAATTGGCTTGATCACAAACTCAGCTGTATATATATATATTATATATATTATATCACCTGAGTACTCATAGTATTCAAACAAGAGGCTGGTGTCTGCACAAAGCAAACCTGTTGGAATCCATTTTATTAACATTTCTTTTGTTGCCATCTCTTCCTCAGGGTACCCAGTCTTAGCACCTGCAGCCTACTATGATCAGACAGGAGCCCTGGTGGTCAACACCGGAGCCAGGAGTGGCCCCGTGCGCCTCATGGCCCCTGCCTCTGTCATCATATCTCCTTCCGCAGCACAAGCAGGTAACGCAGTAATTCACAAAGCGTGACCTCTTTCTGTTGTTCGCTCTAGACGACAACACGAAGACTATTGTCGTGCACACAAAACAACAGATTACACATTGCGGCCCTTCAAAACATGTTCTGAATGTCCCGTTTTGATAGAACATGTAATTATCAGATTATGAGACTACCAATTAAAGTCTAGGGTTAAATTTGTACGAGGAGTTCACATGAGTCAGTGTTGTTCAGTGTCAAAGGAATCCAGGGTTTACATCACATTAAAGTTGATGCAAGGTGCCATCAAGAGAAGTAAAACCAAACATACTTTATCTTCTTTGATCTCGAAAGATGATTTACTGGGACTGGTTTGAAAGGACATCCCTTCATCCTTTAACTCTCACCTCCTGTCTCCTGCTCCAGTTGCAGCAGCAGCAGCCTCAGCAGGTGGTGCCAACGGCGGTTTGGGCGGCGGGGCCAACGGCCCGTTCCGTGCCATGACCTCCCAGCAGCCTCAGCAGCAGGGTGGCCCCGGCGGCGCTCTGGGAGGAAGCTCCTTCTACGGATCCTCGTCCCTCAGCTCCTCCTCCCAGAGCTCCTCTCTTTTCTCACAAGGCTCTGCTCAGCCTGGACCAGGGTCTGCCTCCCTGGGCTTCAGCCAGCCTGCCTCATCCTCCCTCGGTGCCACTCTTGGGGCCACACTGGGAGGCTTTGGCACTGCAGGTATACACCCTTTCCACTCTTATTATTTTCTGTGTTTAATTATTTAAATTACACGTAAGTGCCTTGAAATAAAAATTAGCTGTACATACGTAAACATCTGAAATTACACAGTTCCTGTTATCAAATTCGTATCTTTGGCTCCATCCAGTGGCCAACTCGAGCGGTGGAAGCGGTTCCAGACGGGACTCCCTTACAGGCAACAGTGATGTGTACAAACGCACACCCTCCAGCCTCACCCCGATTGGCCACGGAGGTTTCTATAACGGCACCTTGGGCTTCAGCCCGTCTCCTGGTCCTGTGGGAATGCCTCTGCCCAACCAGGGGCCCTCCCACTCCCTCACACCCCCACCCTCCCTGTCCAATCACAGCTCCTCATCCAACCTCAATCTTGGTAAGCGTCTATTTTTTTTAATGATTTAATGGAAAATGTCGTGAGTTTTGAGCCTGAATAATGTCTTCTAAAATACTTTATTATTTTAGAGGCTGGAACATTTTTTCCATGCGTATTTTATTTCATATTCAAATAATGATGTTGCTTTTTAAAATTCGCATATTAAAAATGCCCAGTCTGCACCAGCCACGGTTCAGTGAGCAAGATTTTCCAAACCAAAAGATCATGATGTGACCGTAGACTTGTATGACAGGTATTAATTACCGACTGAGTCTCCGGCTGCGTCCTTTGTGTTTTGCATGATTGACAGTTGGCAGAGTGAGGGGTAATGTAAACAGTCAACACAAGCCTGATGAAATGACAGTCAAACAAAAATGACAACCAAGCCAAGGCTTCGTTATGAATGTGATTGATTACTTGGTGTTTGCAATTCGCGTGCCTTTGCAGGTGTCATGGTGTACAAATATAAACCGCGCTGTACGGCGTCTTTTGAAGGAGGACATGTTTGTCTGCACAGATGTTCTCAGTCACACTGTGGGCCGACACAAGTGGGTTATTTATGTTCTGTACATGGTGGTGTTGACTCATTCTCCAACAGCACGAACAAAACAAAAGCATATTTCACTACAGATGTCGCTCGTGTTAATTAAACCTCGGTGTCATGAACACATTTGTTTGAAAGGCTGAATCAGGGAAGTACTTTCGTGATTTTTGAGGTAATTGTTGGAAATACTGGTTTCAGTGAGTGTTGGTTTTAAATTTTGGGCTGTGCTGCCATCCAGTGCTGTGTCTCTGTGCTGCAGAGCTCGTGTGTAAATTTGATGGTACCAAATTTTAATACAGCATCAATTTCAGGACTATTTGTAACTGTAGTTAGAAAGATAAAAGTTTAAAGGACATGTGGTTGTAGAGTTTGTCTAAATATATGGATTGTACACTCACTCATTTGTTTTTTTACCTGTCTGACTTCACAGGAGGCCTGACCAATGGCAGTGGGCGCTTCATTTCTGCAGCTCCAGGGGCGGAGGCCAAGTACCGCAACGCCGCCAGCTCGGGCTCCTCGCTCTTTTCACCGAGCAGTCAGCTGTTCCCGTCGTCGCGGCTACGCTACGGCATGTCGGACGTGATGCCGTCGGGCCGGAGCCGCCTGCTGGAGGACTTCAGGAACAACCGCTACCCCAACCTGCAGCTCAGAGACATCGCCGGCCACATCATGGAGTTCAGCCAAGATCAGCACGGCAGCAGGTGCACATGAGCAAATCACTCTCAAATCAAATACCACGTAATGCGCTTATGAACCACCGCTGCAGGTCCGTCACAATGTGATTACAGAGCCTTTCACTCTAAATCGGTGACCATTGCAATAACGTCACTCATGTTGGTATCAAAATTTGACCCCTGAAGGCCCCAATACACTTTAACAGCTTTGCTCACGCTGCAGTCTGGCAGGTTATCTGGATATAACACAGCAGACAGGTCTAATAAAATGGAAATTGCAGTTTGTGTTTTACTATTTTAGTTTCACGCATTGAACAGTGAATGCCTAATTGTACTAACCAAACATAAAAGAAAAGGCCAAGTCTTAATTCACCAGCTGAACATTATATTCATTGATTACTATGCTAGTTACTAGTTACTTTACTTGGTGGGTAACATTTACTTTGCCCATTTCCTTAAGCCTAGAGTCTTCAGTGTTTTTCAGGCCAAGGACCCTCAAACTGATACAGAGATTAAATAAAGACCCCATCTACTATATGTGTTCAATATTAAACTTGGCCTAGGGCTACTTATAAATATACATTATTATTATCATTTTGCATTCAGTAGTATCCCTTAACTAAAATATAATCGATTCATGTTAATATGTATTAAAAGAAATGTAAATTTATGGGGGGGAAATTAAAAAATATAAAAATGTCTAATCAACCAAAGATTTCACGACCCCCCTGCAGTGCCTCCGCGGACCCCCTGTTGGAGACCTATGCCTTAAGCCAAATCCTTTCTATGTTCAATCGTCTACAAATCTTCACATCTGAGAGAAATAAATTGAGAAAATTAATTAAATTTTTGCAGATTTATTTGGTGCTAATCGGCGGAGCAATCCTCTGTCTGATCCTTTGATCACAAGACGTGTCATCAACTTGCATCATCCGTCTGTGCCTCTTGGTTTTGATAAGGAAACAGCGTTTTCAGGTGTTTCTTCCTGCTCAGTAGATAATGAGAATGCTTCATAATGCGCTTACAAACCACCGCTGCAGAGATTGTTTGTCCTCCACTGACTGTGCTGTCATATTTGAGGTTCTTACTGAGACACCCTGACACGCCCGTTTAACATGAATCTCTCAGCCTCTTTTTGTTTGGTTTGAGGTATTTTGGAGGCTCGTATCTCGCGTATTGTTACTGATTAGGAAACAAAAGGTGTTCACTCATCTGTTGCCATCTCTGCCTCGTTTTGGGGTGTTATTTGGAGACCACGCCGGGGCCCTGGTTTCTGAGTCTCTTGTGGCTGAATCTGTCCTGCCTCCAGTGCAAACTTTTACACAGACTTGTTCTATTAATACACCACGGTGTCCAGTTTGCACATTCCAGACATTTTTTTCCCTCCAGTCTCTTCACCATCTCTAAACTTTTTATCTCTGCCTCCGCCTGGCATCCATCACTTCACCTCACAGGCTGCTTGGTTCCTTTAACTCCTTCTTTGTGCTTTATCCACCCTGAATTCCATGTGTTGTTTTTATCCGACTGTTCCCTCAGGTTAAAGATGCAGGAGCAGTTCTTTCTGTCTCTGTGCATCTGTCTCTACTTTATTACTCCGTCACTTTCCGCTGTGTTTATTTGTCTTTGTCTTCAGTTTCGTTCGGATTTTGTAAATCTCTCATCTGCTGACTGGATCTGAGGAGAGCGGCCCGTGGCCTTTATTTATTGCGAAAGCAAACTGAAATGAAGGACTGAAGACCAAAACAAGAACGTAATATAAAAAGAAACCTGTAGTCAATATAATTCATATCCTCTTTGTCTTTTAAAGGTTTATCCAGTTGAAACTGGAGCGAGCAAGTTCAGCGGAGCGCCAGCTTGTCTTCAGTGAGATACTGCAGGCGGCCTACCAGCTCATGGTGGACGTCTTTGGAAATTATGTCATCCAGAAGTTCTTTGAGGTGTGTAAGAGAGGCTGGTTATCATCACCAAAGACTGCGTGCTCTCTTTGTGGTTTAGGAGCCATGATTGAATTCATGGGAATATCAGCCCCTTTTCCAGAGGACCTGGGGTGTTGTGTTATGTATTGTCTCCTGGATTAGGGGAGTTACAGGATTGTTTTTTTTTGTTCTTGCGTCTGTTTTTCTTTTAGTTTGGCAGCCTGGACCAGAAGCTGGCTCTGGCAGAGAGGATCCGAGGTCATGTGTTGTCTCTGGCCCTGCAGATGTATGGCTGCAGGGTCATTCAGAAAGCTCTGGAGTTCATCCCCTCGGATCAGCAGGTCATTGTAAGTACACCTATTAGACTGTGTGAGGGGGGTAAACAACCAAAACACACGGTACCTTTGCACTAAAATGACCTCAGTGTAGCTTACCCTGTCATAACCCTGCTGTTTTTTTTTTTTGTTTTTTTTTTTTGTTTACTGAAAGGGAAAAAAAAAAAAACGTAATATCCTAGTGTCCCAATTTGTGCTTACAATCCCGTCGTGAATGAAAGTGGTTTCCTCATAGATCACATCTATTTATACGGCTGAATGCCGCATTGATGAAGAGGTGCACTCCTGTGCTGAAAAAGCATTTTTCATCTCCATTATGTTGGAGCTGCCTTGTGTAACAGCAGGTTCCTTGCACGCACTCTATCACCAACCATGAATGAAGCTAACGACGGCACAGTTTATATGCAAATGTTAAACTGCAGGTAGTAAAATGGATGTAGATGAATATCAACAGGGAACGGTTCTGCTTAAATTCTGTGTTTTGGGGGGATGAAAGCTGTGTGTATGTGACTGAGAAAGATATTCATCTTTTCATAATGGACCCCAATAGTTTCTCCAGGGCTTCTGCTAAAAGCTCAGTGGTATTTGTTGGCCTGTGAGCCACGGTGAAAAATGAAGGTTTTCAGAATGCCTCAGGCAGTATTTGATTCCTCACAAACAATTACACATCCCTCTCCACATTCTGCCTCCCTCCTGCTCTGCTCCGTCTTCCTCTGCCTCTGTTCTCCTCCTCCTCCTCCTCCTCTTCCTCCTCCCTGCAGAGTGAGATGGTGCGGGAGCTGGACGGCCATGTGTTGAAGTGTGTGAAGGACCAGAACGGTAACCACGTTGTGCAGAAGTGCATCGAATGCGTCCAGCCTCACGCGCTGCACTTCATCATCGAAGCCTTTAAGGGACAGGTGGGTCCCCTCTGCGCTCGCACGCAAAATATTTCCACATTCAATCACTGAAGCCCGTCGGTACTTGGCTGACATCCACACACACACACACACACACACACACACACACACACACACACTCATTCCCTTTTGTTGCCTTGAGGCGGCAAGCATATTGTCACCGCCGAAGCACATAGACACTCATACTCAGTCCTTTTTCAGGGACGGGGTATGTTACCTTGGCAACAGAAACCTCAGCCCAGTGGCAACAGCGATTTTCTACCCACTAGCTAAATGTTACATTAGCATGAGTTGTTAACATAAGGACAACGTACAAACGCGTGTTAAGTAGACGGGAGAGTTTTCACTTTTGAGACTCGTGGCACCGTGACAGTAAAACTCACTGAAGTGAGAGTGTTTTGCTTCTCATGCATTTGCCTGTTGTTTAACCGCATGTTTTCTACTCGGTGGTTCAGATTTGTTTGCGTAGCTGAAAGCATGTCAGGAATTTGCTTCACCTTCCCTTCAGGGGTGGGCTTGGTGAGAAAGTATGTCCCCGATCATTGAGTACTGTAAGTCGAGGTGCTTTCCGCAGCAGGATCACCTTACTGAGCTCGGTGTTTGCGTGCGTAATGACTAACGCTGTTTACTTACGTGTGTCTCTCAGGTCTTTGCTCTCTCCACTCATCCTTATGGCTGCAGAGTCATCCAGCGCATTCTCGAACACTGCCTTCCTGAACAGACGCTGCCTATTCTAGAGGAGCTCCATCAACACACAGAGCAGCTAGTGCAGGTAATACACAACATACAAACAAGCGCTCGCTGCTGTCTTGGCTTTTTCCTCCCGTTTTCTGTTTCTCAGAATAATCGCACCTCAAGTTGGCTCAGACAAAGCTCCTCTCAGAGCCTCCGGACTCTGAAGTTGGCTGCGTTTGATGTGACGTCAAAGGCACCAGCTGTCCTCCTCACATTTTACTTAATGTGTCTCTCCGGTTTGTTTTATTTAGGACCAATATGGCAACTATGTGATCCAGCATGTACTGGAGCACGGCCGCGCCGAGGACAAGAGTAAAATAGTGGCTGAGATCCGAGGCAACGTGCTGGGGCTCAGCCAGCACAAGTTTGCCAGGTAAACTCCAGCACGAGCACACCGACGCACACGTTTTCAGGCAACACTGTGTCTTTTCTCCTACCACCTGGAACCTTAACTTTCATTTCTCTGCATTTCTTTTAATGCTCCACCACCATGGTACATGGCATGTCGGTGCTTATTACTCCACAGAACAAGATAACATCATAAACAATACAAAGTAGAAACCGACACAGCAGATGAGCATGATCTTGTTTGTTTCCTGCATATAGTTTCACATCACTTACAATGTTACACAAATTCAAAGTGGTTCCAGGTATATTACACTTAAAACAACATGTAGAATTACACTCGTTAATAAGATAATTGAAAACTTTTACAATTTTTGATTGAATGAATATCTTGTTCCCCTTGTTGACACTCATTCTCTTCTTCGTCCTCCAGTAATGTGGTGGAGAAGTGCGTGACCCACGCGTCACGGGCAGAGCGGGCCGTACTGATAGATGAAGTGTGCAGCCTGACTGAGGGCCCCCACAGTGCCTTATACACCATGATGAAAGACCAGTACGCCAACTATGTGGTACAGAAGATGATCGATGTGGCCGAGCCTACACAGCGCAAGATCGTGATGCATAAGGTCGGTAGATGGTCTAGGATCACTGCATGCGCCTCATTCAAATTTTAATGGTTGCAAATGGAAACCTCCTTTCAGTGCAGTATTGGGTAAATCACAGGAAATACTCACAGGCTAATGGTATCATGTGTTGCACCGCTAATGTCGGAAACACTGTTGATGTATTAAGTTGTTTTAGCTCTGATACCTTCAGTAAAGTCAACATTATGACAGTGTCGTGTCTCTATTGACCCTGCCTCCACATTTCCCTGCGCATCAATTGATCGGTCAGTTGTGTCGATGGCTTCCAGGGCAACGGCACAGCGGCTGACATGAGTAGAAATTAATGGGGGTTTGATGCTGGAAGAAAAAAAAAAAAGATTTCGTTGCTCTGATGGTGTGCGATGTCTGTGCACATAAAAGGGAAATGCCAACGACAGAGAATAGAAGAGAATGTTGTTATTGTCATTGTAGAGGTACGACAAAATTAAAGTGGCCTAAGGTCTAAGGTCTCCCCAGGTGCTACAGAAGTATGTACAAAAAATAAAACAGCCACTGTTATTGCGCATCACTGGGAATTATTACACAGGTGTATTGCACATTGTGTGCCTCCATTGTGTGTGTGTGTGTGGTTATAATGTCCAATCACATTTACCTGTGTCTCTGTGTGTGTCCTGACAGATCCGGCCTCACATTTCCACCCTGAGGAAGTACACATACGGAAAACACATCCTGGCCAAGCTGGAGAAGTACTATATGAAGAACGGAGTTGACCTGGGTCCCCTCTGTGGCCCTCCTAATGGCATCATGTAAACTGCCCCACCCCACCCCCAACCTCACGTGGGCCACCACGACCACCTGACCTGTCCCCTCCCCTCCCCCCTCCCTTCAGCTCACCTTCTTTATGCTGTCTTGTCCACCCGCCCCGCCCTTCTCTCCTCTCCCCTCCCCAGTCCGACCCTTCAGAAAGCATCATGTCCACTTTGATCCCTCCAAATTCTGCTCATTGGGGATGCGGAGTACCCGTCGCACCACTGTTTCCATGACAACCTTTCGGGAGGAGCCTGTTGCTGCAGGCAGCCTTAGTTTTTTTGTCTATTTTGTCACCCCTCCCCCCATCTGAGCCCAGGCCTACTGAACCAGGGGAAAAGAGGGAAGGAGGGCGGGGGGGTGGAGCAAAGAGAGAGGTGAGACCTGATCCTCTGATCGCTTCACTCCCTTCTTGTTTATTTCCCGTTTCCTTGTTGTCATTGTTTCTGACAAAATTCAAAAAAATCATTTCTCCTTTTTGCTACTGCTGCACACACAATCCTAGCGTCCCCTCCTCCTCCTCCTCCTCCCATCCTAGCTATTTACCACTATGAGATGGAGTATTTAATTTGTCACAGAATCATAGACAAATGCACACACACACACACACGCCATCAGCTAACCAGCAGACAGATCATTTAGCATGGGAGATTCGTTTTCTGGTCTTGCTTCTATAAATATAACGTGTATACTTGGTGTAGACCTTTGCATATATATATAAATATATATATAAAACTTTGTAGTTTTTCTGGTTTTTGATGTTGATTCTGTATCTATAATGTATCCTAGTAGTGACCACATACTTCTGACTGTATAATTGTACATTTGTAAACCCTTGTAATGTAAAAGTGCTTTACCACCCTTTTTGGTATGAGAAGAAAAAAAAGATTAAAAAAAAGCTTACTCTTTAAAAAAACAAAACAAACAAAAAAAACACCTGTGCATTTCAGTGTATATTCTCACCTCCTTGGTTGTGACATATGAGTTGTTGTATATTGTAAATTGTAATATCAAATTTTTGTTTTGAAAAGCCCTTTCTATACAGCGTAGTACTTGTACAAAGATTCGCCACGCTTGGTTTTATCTTTATCTCGTCACTGCTTAACTTAAGACGTCAAATCTCCCACTGACTCCCAATTGGACACGTTCTGTTAGACTTAGTGGTGTCTTCTGGTTTATGTTGGAAGTTCTTTACGTTCGACATTTTGTCCTTTTTTTTAAGATCTTTTTATAGGAACGCTTTACTCGATGAAATGTGTCATGCGTATGGGTGTGCTGGCCGGGCGGGAGGGAGAACTCTTACCCATTTGAGCCCCCATCAAACCCATCAGTTACCCATGACTATTTTCAGGGGTAAACCCATGGATTGTACAGAGGAGATTCTTGTGTTTTTTGGCATTTCTCTAGTGCTGTAAGTGCTGTATCATACTGTCCATGTCCTTTTGGGTGAGAGAGGCAGCCCGCCACAGCGCGGTGTACATTTGGAGCAGCCTTGTGTATATTTACTACGAGCACACCTGTAACCATATGTGTATAGTTAACAGAACCTGTGTATGCTTATTGCCTGGGCAACTATTTTTTGTAACTCCTGTTGTAGATTGTCTCTAAACAATTGTGTGATCTTTATTTTGAAACCAAACTGAACAAAAAAACTTTGAAAATTGAACCGTCTCAAGTGTGCTTCTTTGAATCTTTGCAGACAAGTTTTCAAATGGGAAAAAAAAAAAAAGTCAGTATCTGTGCCGTAGTTATCATCTGAATGAATGACTACACAGCACGAGTCAGAGGGGACCTGGGACTTTGCTCCTGATGCTCTACTTTCTCCATAAACGTGGCTGATTAATGAGGCTGGCACCTTAATATGGCACGACCCCGACAGACAACCAGCAGCGCACAACAGCAATGACGGCACCCAGTAAAGAGTAACTCGTGTTGAAATAACAATCTGTTATTTAGACTTCCTGAGCAGGTTCTCCAAATAATTTGAAAGCACCCCAGAGGGAGAATGTTTTCACAGAGTAGCCCAAGACCTTGTTAATACTTCTGACATGAGTAATGAGCCAGAGGCGTGGGACAAGATATCAGACGGCACAACGGTGTTGTGCATGTATCTTATCAAAACACTCCTTAGTTCATGTGCTTCTACAGTTGAATCAATTAAAGAGACTTGTAGACGTAATAAACCTGTTCGTACTTGTTCAGGTTTTGTTTTGAGGATGTTGGGTGTCACTTTGAAAAATGAGCGAATGTGATGTTGGCGGCATTGATTTCTAAAAGCAGACTAACACAACAAAGGACTTAATCGGGAAGGAAGTGAAGGTGCATTAAAAGGTTTAAACGACATGAAAGACCGGTTAAACCTGGATTATTGCTTTATGTAGGACTGAATTACGCATCGACTCTAAAGCTGATGTCCCATATGTACTATGTTGCTTGTTGGTTTTACTTTCAAAGCACTATGCCTCACAGTTGATTACTTGTCTACCTGTTTTGTAGTTGGTCTTTTATATTAATATTTACATGACACATAATGATTAAGGATTTTGTGTTGAACCATATTTAAAATGGTTAACTTGGCAATAGTTTTGTAAAACAGCAGCACAAATAAAACCATCTCAGTAGTAGGGCGTGAAAGGGCTGCTCATTAGGAAGAACAGTTTTAGTTTATTCAATTTAAAAGCTAAAAACCTACACAAAACGCTTCCGGTGCGTTCAACAGCATCACGTGGTCTCCTTCGGCAGGTAAACCCTTGAAAACAAAACCCGAGCAAGCTCAGTCTGAACCTGAGTCTGTATCTATAGCAAATACGTGACGCCGTGCATCTAAGTCACCATTTAAAATTACAGACTATATTGTAAGCCGACTTTTATATTACGCCCGAGTTGTTTGGGCATAAACTGCGCGGTTGCTACGCGACACAAGCAGAGCGAGTATCAGCGAGTGGCTACTATTAATGACTTTTGCGCAGGCGCGAGGTGTGATCTCACCGTGGCGACGCGCAGCCAATTAGAGCGTAGCAACACAGGTGAAGGGGCGAAAATGACATGAGGTAATGACTCTGTGTACACAGACGTATTATGTTCTTTGTGCGTCTAAAGAAAAGAAGCGCGGCGGCAGAGCTGGGTGTGTAGTGAGGGCACTCGGCCAAACGGGGCCACCTGGGCGCCGAACAAAGGGCACGACCATTGGCTGCATATAATATACTGGGGCACGCTACCTGTGAGCGGCCATGAACGCTTTGCGTCGTGCGTGCGTGAACGTGTTTGTGTGTGTGTTTAGAGGCTGCGGCTGCCTCAGTGAGCTGCAGGGGGCATCCTCGCCCTTGCTCGCGGAGATCCCCCAATCTATCTCTTTAAACACACACACACACATATCACACGCACACCACCACCTCCTCCTCCTCCTGCCAAACTCCCAGGCAAGGCAGCGTCGCCATACGGAACATCCTGCCCTCAACGGAGAGGGGGGAGGAGAGACACAGAGAGAGAGAGTCTGAGCGTGTGTTCACATGGAGAGAGAGAGAGAGAGGGGATAGAGAGAGCCCGTGTGTGTTGAGAGAGAGAAATAGAGAGACGAGGTCTGGCGTCTCCCGGTAGTAAATTATCAGGTTTCGCGCATAAAAAAAAACTCTGAGAAACAGACAGAGAAGAGGGAGAAGAGGCCGCTTAGCTTTACTGGCGAGAAGCAGCGCGTAAAGCCTTGGATTAAAAACTAGCAGGACGGATGGTCGCGCTCTGAAGTTGGACAGACTACCCAGACACCGAGAGCAAGCAGGCGGCAGCGGTACCAGCTCCTGTGTCCCCCCTTTCCTCACTCCCTCCCCCCATCCCGAACCCCCTGAAGGCAGCGGCAGCAGCAGCAGCAGCGGCGGCGGCGGCACCGTGAGGCTGTGCCCGCGCACCCAGACCATGAAGCTGCCTTGGCTCCTAGCGCTCACGGCGGTGCTTGCTCACGCCACCACGGTAAGCCTCAGATCCTTTGTTAACCGGGGAGCTCTTCTTGCGTGCGTGTGTGTGTGTGTGTGCAACATTAATGAGACAGTGACGGTCGGTGATCGGTAGGAAACCCTGCACTCGACCTACATATCATCCCTTGTTAGCCGTCCGCGACTCCTGTTAAGGGGGGGCCGACGACTTCTGTGCACCCCACCCCCCCGCTTTTTACGCACACACACACACACACACACCAGCCTTTGTGTCTCAGTGTCGGGGTTTATTGTGGCCTCCGTCCCCTCTCGTCAGGAGGTGCGTGAGTGTGTGTGTGTCAGTAATTAACGGGTTATCTCTAATTGGGCTTGATTACGGGTCTTCGTGCGGTGCCTCGTTATGTGGTGTCTGTGTCACCAGCTCACATCCTGCCGTTAATTTGGGGGGCTCCAGTCATACTGCGGCTCTAACGACTTTATTGCCGGGTAGTCGCGCTGCAGGACGGTCTGTGTGAGACTATGCGCGTTTTTGCGTATGAGTGGATGTCCAACCTGTGTGAGGCGCACGCTGCTTTAATCTCGAGATAACCTCACCTCCAGAATCCAACCTTGGGGTGAGGGGGGGGCGGGGGGTCTTCCCGTTATAACCGGAGGTGTGTGTGTATGTGTGTTTGCGGGTGTGTGGTGAAGGTGGGTGGGGTAACGGTGGAAGTTAACGGGCGATGCGGTGCGCGAGGGAAAGATGGGATGGAATGATGTCATCCGGAATCGCGAGGACTCGGGAAGCTGGTGAGAAATGCGCGAGTCCCCCCCCATCCTCCCTCCCCACCTTTCTCGACACACACCCCCTCTCCGGATCCGTCCACGCCGATGTCCACCCCCCCCAGCACGCCCACACCTTCCGTTACCAATGAATCCAGATTTATCCCATGAGCGGGTGGAGGAGGAGGGAGGAAGCTCGCTGAATCATTGACAGAAAAGGAAGCGAGAAGCTAAAACGATCAAAATGCAAATCTACTTCTGAACGTATAAAGCACAAGAATAGGCTATACGTCCCTTCGTCTCCTGTATTTTTTTTGACTTTCATTCATTTCATTCACAACTGAATTGGCAGTTCATTAGTTACACTAGGGAAATCACATGCACTCTAATGTAGCCAACCTGCACTAAATCCTCCTTCGTGACTGTTACAATGTTCAGTTCATGTTGAAACAAAACCACAAGGGTGGCCATTCACCTGTATTATCATTTTTGGATCACGTGGTCGGTGATGCCGTTGAACTGGTTTTTAATTAATTATTAAACTGTCATTGTTTGTATCCCTGCTTGTCAAAATAAATAGGAGCAAGAGTTCAACTGCAACGGTGGCACGAACCACGACCTCCAAAACGAAACACAGTCGAATCCGCAGCTCTGTCAGTTATTCTACACAAATGCTGAATGCTATAACCTTCACCAAGATGAGATTTAGCACAGGACTGTTAGATCAAAAATGCATTTGCATAAACTGGCAACAGAGCAACCAGCGCCTTACTGAAATGCCACAGAAAGATCTCATCACACTCGTTCACCAACGTTCAAATCACGTGCATCAAGTCAACGCATGTGATTTAAATTTGTGGTCGTCTCATCGAGCACAGCCTCACGTTTACACGTATTTATATATCGTATTCACCAACACATTTGCAGGAGATCAAAAGCTTTTGACCTCCTGTGAACCTGAAGGTCTCTTTGTCACCTTGATGCCTGGGGCTGTGGGCGGGCCAGTGGAACGCCTGCGGCCTCGCCTTCATTTCTGCGCTTGGATGCAATATTTGTATTGTCAACACGTTGGGAGTTTCATTTCGCTGTGAATCGGCGCTGGATTCGTCAGGGGATTTCAGCACTCGACACACACACACACACACACACCGACGCTGATTACCACTAGGTCAGCCGCTCACGATCTGTGCCAAAGATCCTCGGTCTCCTGCTGACCTGATCTGTCTTCACGTGAGACAGGTGCGACACACACACACACATATATATATACACTTAAATATAAGTGCTGGCACGCATAGCTGCAGGTGCTGCACGTTCAGAGGAAACGCACACACACACGGACAGACATCAGTGGTCTAATAATTACTCACCTCAAAGACATCCAGGCCTTGAACAGACACAGACACACATGACCCGTGGTCACATGCTGACAAGATCTTTCCTCAGATGCCTGTTGTCTTGAAAGCAGCTGACTCTCTCTCTCTCTCTCTCTGTGTGCGTGTGTTGTCTGAATGATCCCTTGTATTGTGTCTCCGAGCATTTCCTGTTATCAAAGTTCATCAAAGTGACATCATATCCGGGTGACTATATTTTACACAGGAGACTGATTTTCCCACAGACATCTGCTGTGTGCCGCGGATAGCCAGTTTGCGTGCGCTTGTGCGTGCGTGTGCATCCGTTTGCCTTCAAGAGAGCCCTGACTGTCCATCTGTCTGTGTGTGGGCTCAAAAATAGTGAGCGTCCACTGCCAAAATCTTGTTCTCACCAGCCCTCTCGCTCCCCCCTCCCTCCCCGAGAAGTGTGTGTTATGGTGCGTGTGGCGGAAAAGCGCTGTGTTCTCGAGGATCATGTTTAAGTCGTGGAATGAATCAGTGTTTTGTGCCTCCGATAGCGGACAAAGCCCCCCATAGAGAGACGAAGAAAGAGAGAAGGATCAAGAAGGAGGAAAAAATAGCCAGAGCGAGGCGGGTTGAGGGAGAGTGTGGAATGTGAGAGGCAATTTGACACAGGAAGTGGGTCCTTCTCACTCTTCTGGAGGACAAAGTCCCCTCACACACACACACACACACACACACACACACACACACACAGGTAGAAAACTCTGCAGGGGTGGAAGAGGTATTTCAGGTGTGTGTGTGAAAGGATGGGATGTTTGCATGTGGGTCACCTTCCAGTGGGCAAGGGGAAATGAAAAGGATCACAGTTCATATCCGGGCGCTGCATTCAGTGCCCCGCCGTCTGATTCCCACAGAATAACGGCAGCCTTCAGTTGGGAAAAATATCTCCCACCTCTCACCCCCCGCCCTGCCTCCACCCCACGGCTGTTTACGTTTTGATGTGTACACACACTGCGTGTCCATATCTGAAGGCAATTTCTTATCACATGGGATGAAGCGGCTCAGCAGATGTGCCACATTTGACTGAAATTAGTTTTTCTTTTTCTCGCGGAGGGAGTTCTGGTGTTTGATGGAGCTTAGACGGAGAGGAATTTCCCATTAAAGCGATAGCGGCGTGCCGGCGACGGAGAAACCTGCATTCATAACACCTTTTCTTGCAACATGTCCTCCCTCTGAGCTAGGAGGACAATGGGGTCTGAGAATCTGCACCTCGGTCTGGGGTTTTCTAACTTGTGCACAAACTTTTTTTTCAGCTTGAATAAGGATGAAATGTGCGGCCGTTCATTTTGGTGCAGTGAGAACTAAAAACAGCCAGCAGCAATCTCTGAGACCTTCAACCTCAGATGTCAAACTCCAGACTAATAAATTAGATGTCACATTTGACCCCTCTTTGGATGTGTTCTTAAAGTAGCACTTTTTATGGTAAGGCAATTATTTCCACAGTGGAGTGAATACAGAATTTGCTCCAAAGAGGAGATTTTTTTTATTTATTTTTTTCTTGCTTGCAATATTATGACCACCGACAGGAGAAATAAATCACATTGACCATCTCCTGACAATGCAATGTTCCAATGTTCTGATGGGAAACGTTTAGACCCGGCATGTGTGTGGATGTTACTCAGACATGTACCACCCACCTAGACCAGACCAGACCAGACTCCCCCCACCCCCATAGCAATGACAGGATGCAGTCTGATACACATAAAAGCACTTCAGGAACCACTCCAACACAAGAACAACACAAGGTGTTGGCCTCCAAATTTGCTAGATCTCAAATTGATCAATTATCTGTGGGACGATCCACAGATACCCCCCTTGTCACCCCATAGGACCCAAAGACCCCCACTGACATCATGCTGTTCGTTCAGAACTGTTTTGGAGACACATGCATGTGGTCATAATGTTATGCCTGATCAGGGTACAAATAACTTCTAGCTGTATTACCGCAATATTATGGGGTACAATAGAAAACAGCCACTGTAAAGTCTCCCACTCTTTTGTTCTAGCTGCAACCACCCCCAGTAATCAGAGGGGTAATTCAGCCCACATTTTGGCCTGAAATGCTAAACTTGCTACACTCAACTGCCCCTGGTAATGAGTGAAGGCGTCCCAGACGAACGCCGAGAAATAAATCCGGCCTTTTGTGCCTTCACGGGTAGATTATTGTAATTTAGTGTACTCTTAACAGGGCTGGTCTGCAGATGGTTCAACGCGCCGCAGCTCATCTTCCCTGCAAAGAGGCGACGAGGCCCCTGAGCACATGCCTTAATTGCTGTGCCTTCGGAGCATCGCCCAGTCTCTCGACTCTCCCAGCCAGCTCTGCTCTGGAGGTGCGACTTAACACGAAAGAACGTTTGTTGACACGACACCGAAATCTGGAATACCTCTCACCGTTTGAATGCGTATCCCGGTAATTCTTTTTATATTTGCGGCCGTTTAGGCAACGCGAGGAAGCAACCACTTTGTGCACTCTGTGCTAAACTTTCCCAGTGGAATTCCTTTGTATTAGAAAGAATGCCTTCATCGCCCGAATTCATCCGGGCTACCAACTTTCTCTTTTCATGATCGGCGAACGCACGCAAGTGCAGACACGCTTGCTCTCTGCATGTATGGAGCTGGCGCACATTAACATTTTACTCCCGGTTTGCACACACGTTTGGGGTGCTCGCGAACGGCGGCGGCGGTGGCGGCGTGCAGTGGTTTTGTTGATTCAGTGAGTCAGAGGGAGACGGAGAACGCTGGAGGTGTTTTAGGTAGGTCAAAACAGGCTGGAAACACAGCTCGTGCGGATACTAAACACACACAGACTCCCCTCGCAGTAATTGGGCAGCACTGCGCAGACATACTCGCATACATATTCTCTGGAGTTTGGTGGGGGTTAGATGAATATAGAGACAAGAGGAGGGAGGGAGGGAGGGAGGGGAATGGAAAAAAAAGGGGAGGTGTACGGACCACAAGATAATGAGGAAGAAGGAAGGACGTAAAATGGAGAGAGGGAAGGATGGAAAAAGAGTTAAGGTAATGGCAGTATGGGGAAGCTAGATGGCAAGGAAGAAAAGCGATCGAAAGAGGAGGATGAAGGAAGGGATGCTGAGGGGACTGGGAGTGGAAAGAGAAAAAAAAAAAGGAGGAGAGGCGATGGGCGATATTGGGACGTGGGGAAGGACGGGGGGGTAAAAACGAGGGCTGGATGACGGGGACGGAGCGAGGCCAGAGCGATGGAGACGGAGGGATGTTCGAGCCGGAGAGGGAGGGTGGGGGAGGGAGGCGTGCGCTGCTCGCTCCCGGGGGACGGTGCTCTACCTGCTCTCCGCGGCCGTCGCCATGACAACCAGCATGGCTGCCGCTGTCACAGCTTTATCGCCCCTCTTCTCCTCTCCATCACCTCCCCTCCCTCCCTCCCTCCTTTTCTCTCTTTCATCCCGTCTTGTTGCTTCTCTCATTCACAGCCTCTCCTGTCTCATTCTCCTTTTTTTTTCTCTTCCCCCCATCCCCCCTTTTTCTATCCATTCTTCTTCTAACTCTCTCCTCCCTCCTAATTCCTTCCCTGCCCGTCTGTTCCGCGACGATGAATTTAAAAATGGAGACAGAGAGATGGCCGTTTTGTTTCACCTTTACAGTAGAGTGTGCATTTTGTGTGTGTGTGTGTGTGTGTGTGTTTGTGTGTGTTTGTGCTATTACAGGACTCTAAATTAGAGAGCATAAAGGCAGTACGCAGTCTCCCAAAACCACAAAGCATTCTGGGATCTCTGTGTGTTACAGCTTTTGCTATAAATAAAACACCCAGAAACAGGGCGCCTCCTTCCCACTAACAAACCTTTTTGTGTGTGTGTGTGTGTGTGTGACTGAATCATAGATGCCTTCTAGCAGCATATTAACTATACACTGAGACGATATTACCATTTTTCAGTCGTATTAGTCACGATGTGCGTATTTGTATGTGTTTCCGTACCAACCTGGGTAATTGCGTTAACGAAGGGCCGGATGGGTGGGGTCGGGCAGAGCCGTCCAATGGGGGTGCTGGAATGCGTACTTCCTGGCAGGAGGCTGATAAGAGCAAGCTAAGGCCGTGATAAGGTCGGCTTTCACACTCCCGACTAAACCCTGAGCATCGTCTCTGTGAGGCACGGCCTCCATCTGACCTCCAGCGCCCAACGCCCCGCATCTCTCTTTCCATCTGTTGGCCTAATGGTCTTTTTTTTTTTGTCAGCAGTTTTACATTTAAAGCCAAGCAAAACTTTTCAGTGCACTTAACTCTCCAGACATAACCTCCCCCCCGCAAAACCCTCTGTTGATTAATTATCCAGAAACAAAAAATAAATCATAAATGTTCATCCCTCATCTCAGAATTTGTAGTTTGTCCAAGTGGCACTTAGTAGCTCCTCCTGAAACCGTAATCTTTATCACACGGACCTCGTCAGCCTGTTTTGTAAGTGGATCTGCTGACATAAAAACCCTGTTCATGTAACATCTGGTTCTCGCTTCTAAAAATAAAATGTACGAGATTTATCTTCGCCCATGATGTTTACATTAAATAATCCTTCGTGTGATTTTTTTTTTGTTCTTTTTTGCTGTTATCTGACACTTTGTAGAACAAATCACGGGAAATAGAGGAGAATAATCTCCAGATTAATTGGTGATGAAAGGAATAATTAGCTGCAGCCATATGCTATAATTACAGTTTTGATACTCGATTAATTGTCATTTATTTAGAACATATGCGGCGTCCTCGTAGTGGGCTTTTAGGACACCGGCTATCACAGCGGGGGGACTTTTTGCTCTCCCATCATTTACCGTCTTAACTGCTTAATAATAAACCACTTAAATATGATGATTATTTTGATTTATATCTCAGTGAAACTAATTTATTTTTTCAGTTTTGTTGGATAAAAACTCACTTTGGGTTGTGCGAATGCTCTTTTATTCACTTGTGGAGTTTTAACAGGTATTAAATTATCCGTGAAATAAGACTGTGTGTGATTAACTGTGCGTTTTGATTATGATATAGTCAAAGAACCTGTATCCTTGTGCTGAGTCTTTGTTTCTGATATGAAACGGTTTGCTGTTCCATTGGGAGGCCGTCTTTCAAAATAGCCACTATGACCACTCAGCGCCTTGTAGAGCGCATGGATGTGATGTGAAGACCAAACAGCACGGTTTTTCTCAGGGGAACGTCTTTAAGGAGTAAAGTGGGAACGACTAAAGGTCAAAACTGTACGCAACAGATTTTACATGCACAGAAATTTGAATGGCGACGGGAAACACCTGAACCTGGAGAGGGTCAGACCTGCTCTTGAATGAAAAGGTACTATGAAGCAAAGATTTATGCATTTATTTCATCTTCCTCTTTGATAACTGAGAGATGTTGTCAGTTTTGATCCACAGATATCCGTTTGTGATGTTTTCATCAAAGCTTTAATTTATCTATATGTTATTAAATTAGGCTTGTATGGTCGTGGTCTTTACTGATCGGGGGTTTCCGGCTGTAATATTTCATCACGATTTCATCAAAACACGTAATGATGGGGGTCTACTTGTTGTGCACAGTTTGTGCGCTTAAGTGGTCACGGGGTTGTAGCATGGACACAGGAAGGGAGTATTTATAGATCCGGCCAAGTGAAGAGAGAGCTTCCTGAGTGGTGCACAAAGAGGGGATTTTATATAGGTGTGTGTGTTTTTACATGTGTGTGTGTGTTTACATGTGAAATGGAGGCAGAGGAGGTGAATGAAGGAGCAGAGGGAGGCGGCTTCAGAGAGAAATACTGTGTGCGAAAAGCCATGTGACTGTGTATGTGTGTGTTTGAATAATTTAGCCCAGCGTCCCGACAGAGGAGTGAACGAGGTCAGGAGCTCAGCGCTGCAACATTTTTCCCCTCTCCATCCATCCATCCATCCATCCATCTGCACGCCCACCATCCTTCCTCCTCCTCCTCCTCCCCCCTCCATCGCCACGGAGCTGCTCGTTTATTCTGCCCGTCTTAATAAACAGGAACTGGGTAACAAAAGGCTTCCCACATGTTACTCACGTCCCCTCAATTATCGGCAAGCCATGAGGGAAGAACATCGATCCAATTAAATACAGACACTGAAACCTGCTGTGTGTGTGCGTGTTTGTGTGTATGGACCCTCTGAAGTAAACCTTTGAACCCCGGCTCTTTAAAGGGCCCTTTCAAAGCCGTTTGAACGAGCTACTGAAACTAATGAGCTGTGTGTGTCTGTGTGTGTGTGTGTGTGTGTGGTTGTGAGGTTTGGGATTCTGTAATATTGCTCAGTGGTTGCGGCAGATTTCTTTCCCCATAGGGCCCTTTTTCTATAAATGCTTCCACACACACATGCACAGACACACACACACATTAGCGGCAGCAGGTGATTCATTCTTAATCTTTCATTCCAACAGTCGTGGATTAGCCCTAATCTTAGCCGCCAGAGACTCAGGTCTGAAAGGCTGACTGACACCGAGAGCGTGCACGTGAGGCGTGTGAGCGTATTGTTTATTCAGCCGCGCGCGACGCGATAATTGTTTCCCCCTCGTTGGGCCGAGTGGAGCGTCTGAATGACAGGACAAGATATGACTGAGGCAGATACGCAGGAGTGACTGACAGGTCACACAGCACTGAAACATTACACTCAGCAGGAGGAGGAGGAGACAGAGGAGTCAGGGGGACCTGTAAAAGAGATGTCTCTTTGACAATAATATTTATTTTATTTTTTATGCTAATGTGAGCCCACCGGCTGTGAACTGCTTTCACATTTAGTTGGGATATCACTTAAGATCACCATTATTTTCCATAAGCAATTAATCTCTCGGCTGTTTTCTTGATTATAAAACAACAGAACTCGCTGAGGTTCAATTCGCATGATTGGCCTCAAGACGATAAACAAGAGAGAAAAGAGGAAATGCATGTCTGCACGTCATTTGTTTTGAGCCCTGCGACGGCTTTAAGCTTAATTCATACATCTGCTTCGAATCTATGCCGCAGGTGCAGTTTAGCTGTGCAGAGATGTAGCTACACATTGCGGTGCGTTTCTTCGCTGGCGTCTATCAGTGGTCGGATGGGCACATATCACCACTCCATCCTCCCTTTTTTCTCCTTTCCTGCATTGCAGTGATTGAAATATAAGTGACTGTGGTTCAGCGTCTATTAGGTCCACTGTGATTCTCTCAGTGTAAACTAAGCTCAACGTGTGATGCCACATGTTTTTTTTTATCGTGAAGTCTTTTCCACATCAGGGGTAAATCACAGACTGCATATAAAGATGAAGAAACGTTTTGGATATCTGAGGTTCTGTTTGAAGTCAGCCTCAAGTGGTCATTTTAGGTACTGCAGTTTGTTTGGCTTTGACATCTGGACACCTGCAGTCCAACGATCAGAATGTACGCTCTCTCAGTACAGACGTTTAATGCGCTACTGCAACTGTGACATAAAGCATTTGGCTCAGTTATAGCCGAACATAAATTTAACACCCGGGAAATAACAGCAACTGGACAAAGCAGCAAGGTGTGGCAACAGAAGAGTGATTAGACATCGGGGCTGGAGGTGGAGGGAGAGGAGATTTGAAGAAAATGAAAGGGGAATGAGGTCAGAGGCAATCACAGACAAAAGTGATATGAAAGCGCGGTGCAGTGGTTAAGGTGCAGCCGGAGCAGAACGAAGCAGCAGATTTGGAAAAGAAAGAAAGAAAGAAAGAAAGTAAGAAAGAAAAAGAAAGGGGGCGATAGAAGAATTCGTTAATGTGTTGAAGTGGTTAAAAAAAAAGAATTTGAGGAGCTCATCCTTAAAATAGAGACAGAACGAGGAGGAGCTGGCTTTAGGTAGAGGGAAATGATGAAAGAGCAGAGGAGCTGACGAGGAGGAAAAACGAGGAAAATGAAAGGAAGACGGATGGGCTGGATTGGTGTCCTGGTAGCAGCAAAGAGAGAGAGACACACACACACGCACAACGACTGGTGGTTAACACAGGCCAGTAAAGAGCTTACAGCAGCTGAGGCGGATTGAATGGAGGGAACAACCTGGACAGGATTACACCGAGACAAGAGAGCGGGGAGGACTGCGAGAGCAAGATAGTATCATAACCCATATATTTCCCTGTCCTCCAGTAAAACGTTTCCTCTGGTTTACACGGACGCCGGCCACTTCAACACCACCTCCGCTTTAATTAAGTGGCAGTCCACCAAGAACCAAGGAAATAACGATCACCGATTTATACCGAGCAATCTGCCGCTAATCTGTGCGTTACACGGCCATTCTCAAGCCATTAGTTACTTAAATCTACCTCCTAATTAATTAGTCAGTGAATACCGTTGCCTACTGAGAGATGAAGCCATCGTCGACTGTAATGAGAAACAAATGAACACGCTCTCACCTGGAGCTTTTGGTGATGTTTGACTCAACAGAGGCTGAAGGGAGATTCTCTGTGGCAACGAGGAACTGTCTATTTCCAGCTACCCGCTGCACGCATGTGTTAATATTGCTAAATATAACATGCAGCGGAGCTTCCCCATCGGGGTACCCTTCTAACAGAATAGTTCAGCCTGTTTGGGAAATACACTCACTGCTTTTTTTTTTTCCTCCAATGGGGAAACAAGAAGATCTTTACCGGTCTCATATCTGTGTAGTAACAGTGAGATGAGGGCAGAAAGTAAAGCAAGTAGCTTCTATGTCTTATTTACATCATATACTCTATGTTGTGTTGAAGCGAATACTTAATAATCAATAGTTGATCAGAAATGGTTAGCAAAAGTTTTTGGTTTTGTCTCCCGGTAGGATTAACCACACCACATAAAGATGCATTTTGTCTACTCAGATTATTTAATTCTATCTTTCAAAGGGACCACATAGTGAAAAATTACCTAAGGAGACCCACCACCCACTGCTCTACTTGCAAGACGCTAACACCATAATGCACCCTAATGCTAATTGCATGAATGAGAACACATACGAGCAGTATTGGTAGGTTAAAGACTCAATTAGGGCCGCCACTGGAGCTTATTGTAAGAGTCAATTAATCTACTTCCTGCGACACACTAGGTGATTGTCGGCTGTCGGCCAGCTTTGGGCTGGGCATCTGCTTTGGTGGTGTGTCCCGCACAGTTGGCACTAGCCAGATCCAGACTGGTGGATTCAACAGGCTGAATAAGCGACGGGATGAGTCGGTTGCAGAGTCTGGTCTGATTGGATGTTTATCTTAAACGTACCTGTGCGTGAGGCGGTCGTCTAAAATGAACAAACTGATCAGCATAACTCAGGAGAGGCCAGCGCTGGAGGACAGTTTGGAGCTGTTCCTAGCGTCCTAGCTAAAAGTAGCTAGAAAGTGTGGACTGTCATCTCTCACAAGCAGCTGTTTTAGTCTTAAAATGTGTTTGCTTTTGCGAAACCTGCATTAGACAAATCTAACCCAGCACAGCATGACACCCCTCGCAAACTGGAGGTCATCGGGAGCGCGGCATTTAAAGGGTTAATCGTTTCGTGCTCCTTTAGCGAGGGAGCTGCAGCCATATAGGGTTTTGGCAAATTCAATCATATCGGGCAACACAAGACGCATTCATTGCAGAAATCAGGAAGAAGCAAATGTCTCATTTCCCCCGACTCGTCTCTCATGTTGGCTCCAGATTCTCCAAAGTCTTCTGACATTGATTCGCCGCGGTTAAGCAGTATCTCATGATAAATATCTGATTAGGTCACAAGCATTCAGTCAGCGCGGCCTATTAGGGCAGAGGACCATATGCTGCTCTCGCCTTATCTCGAGTTCACTCCGCCGCCAGATCTCGCAAACCCCGCGTAATTAGTATTCGATATCAGGGGCCGTTATGATACGGGGGGAATCAATCAGCTATCTGGCGGCGCTGACAGCCACTTGGCCGGCTGGTGTCTGGCTGGACGTCGCTGCGAGGCTCGTCATTTGCCAAAAGTTGGCCGACCAATGGGAGGGCGCCAAGAGAGCGCTGAGGGTAGCCTGGGAGCAGCCGTTTGTTTACCTCCTCTGTACGTGTGTGTGTGTGTGTGTGTGTGTGTGTGTGTGTGTTTGAAAGGTACGGCCATGGTAATAATACTCATTACACCCTCTGCTCACACACCCATAGAGTTGCATCTTTCCATTTCAGATTGAATTACACAGGGCTGATTGGATTTTTCTCCCCTGCATCAAAGACAGAAACACTCCTCTCTTTGTTCTCCACTCCACCGCCTATGGGTCCATCCATCCCATCATTCCTCAGCGCAGTTTTTCTTTTTTCAAATGCTCTCCATTTGTACCTTTCCTCTCCCAAACGGCCTTTTTATGCATCGATGTTTCTCCTTCTCCTTGTCGCTGCTTGCTTGGGGTTTGTTTAGTTGCATGACAGTCATTAGCCTGATTACACAAGCTGTAATTACAGGAACGCACACGCGCAGATGTTGCCTCGTGATTCCCATCACTGTATATCGGTAGAAATGTGATTCTCATCATCGTCCCTCTGCCTCTGTGTGTGTGTGTGTGCGTCTGTGTCTGTTGAGGTTTTTCGATTTGGGGCTGACAGGAGACCATTGATTACCGTTTCTCTGTGTGTACTCCGAGTGCCCCCTCTCTCTCACTCTCTGCTACACAAAGGCATCATGGTCCGCGGGGCGCTCTCTCTCTCACACGCAGCCGCATTTCTGAGCCCTTTTGAAAAGTTCCTTAGAAACACGAGAAAAGTTCCAGCCACAGGCACCACGCCCTCCCACTGGCCCTGCAGAAATAGGCCCATTGAGCCGGGCTATAATCACACACACACACGCACGCACGCGCGAACACACACACACAAACCCGCGATCGGCCCCGCTCCTTCTCCTCCAGCGCTCATAGAAGCGGCCACAAAAACGCAGTCACTGACCCACCAGCCAACCAGCAGCATTCACTCGAACCAAACACATCAATACACACACACACACACACACACACTGGAGCACCAGGGACAGAACTTCTAACACACTAATAAACACAACAAATGCACTGCGGTGCGTTGTGGAGTGTGGGAGCAGTTTCAGAATCTCGGGGCATTTCTGGCAACGGGACAGTGACACACACTCGCTCAAACTCCCACTCGGAGATGCATGTTTCATAAGGTCATGTATAATACAGGAGGCCTCGTGTGTCCGTGTGTGTGTGTGTGTGTGTGTGTGTGACTTTGCATGTGTGTGTAGTTGTGTGTTAGCCTTGAGATGTGGTCTTTAATCCTGGTGGATTGTCAGATTAGTGTAGCAGCTGGGTCCTACATACAGATATACGTCTCTCGGCCTCTCTGGCTCAGAGTGTATCCCCCCTCCTCCCTCCCTCCCTCCCCCGCCTGATCCGTGTGTGCATTAGTGCCGTCTATGTGTGTGTGTGTGTGTGTGTGTGTGTCCAGTCATGGCTCCAGTGCGTTACATGGTTTCAGGCCAGCTGATGTGTCACTATACAGTCACACGACCTCCACTGAGTCTGCGACGAGCTTTGGTGTCAGCTGCTTGTTTGGTCGGAGAAACTGAGACATCGCAGGTCAAACAACGCTGCGCCCCAGAGGGCTCAAGTCGCTGCTCTTTTAGCCCAGACCAGCTGATCGAGTTTAGACAGGGTATTCGCTTTCAGAATTAAGAGTAAAGAAATAATAACTGTTCCTTTTTTGAAATTAAGAGTGTTGACATTTGTGGTTTGATTCTTTTCGTCCAGACCAACGCTGAAAACCAACTAGAGCCCAACTCTGGCGCTCTCCTTTCCTCCTCTGCTCCCATCTCCCTCTTTTGTCTCTGTCCCTCTACCCAGCTGGCCTCAAGCACATGGTTCTGCTCAAGGTTTCTTCCTAAAAGGGAGATTTTCCTTGCCACTGTCGTCTTAAGTGCTTTCTCTGGGGGTTTCAGGCTCTGGGTTCTGTAAAGCTTCTGGAGGCAGTTTGGATTGGCAGTGATGCTACACACATATAGCTGAATTGAAACCAAATGAAACTAAACAAAAGGCCTGTGGATACGGTCACAGCCTCAATGGACAGTTTTGCGATTTATATTTTGCGATGAAACTTACAGAACTTCTGAAGCAGTCCTGCCTGCTGGGCCGAAAGCAGTAATTGTCCATTTGTGTGGGTAGTTTTACAAGCCGAGAACTCACTCAAAGAGCTAATAAAATGTAAAAAGGAGCCGGAACAGTGACAGGAATTCCTTCGTTGCACATATGAACAAAGAGATGCTGGGGGCAGATGCTTGTACCGAACTTTAAAACTCAATATAGCTCCTAAGACAAGAAGAACCAGATATATTTCAGTAATCCGTCCTTTTAAACTGTAAAAACAAGTACGTATTTTGTCTGTGCTGCGTTCGGAGTGTGAACGCACCCCGAGTTTCGTTCCTGATTGGTTTGCGTGGCCGTTCCTGATGGTTAACAGCACCTCCAGTTCAACATTTGTTAAAGAGCCACTTTTCTAAAATGCATCTAAAGAGAAACCGGAGTATGTGTTTAATGTGCAGCCAAACCCAAGTGCTTATAATAGAAAATCAAATTGAGCAGTTATCCTCAAATCAGCAGGTCTCGGTGAGTTGAGCAGCGTTTCATCCCACATTTCTTTTTTTTTTTTTTTTTCTATTACTGTCTGCAGTGTTTAAAAATTAAACCAGCGTTCACTTCCTTGACAAACACGGTTCTTCCACTGACTGCTCCATAAAAAATGCCGCCAGTTTGTGTGGGATTCGTATTAGCATTAGCGTGATACACTTCTGATTCAGCTGTGGGCGAGTCAACGGCAAATAGTAAAGCTGACATCGAAGCAATAAAATAACACAATACTGGATTACTTAGGCAGACAATGGTGGGCGGGAATGTCTCAGCCGTCTATTTACAATGAAAATACAATATGGGGAAGTAATTACAGAAAAGAATATTGTACGAACTGTTTATATTATCTGCGAGAGGTCAGAAAACGTCTTGTCGTGGGCATTAGTAGTGACAAAGGGAACCAGACTACATTTGTTATGTGATTAATTTTATGTGAACCACAGTTGGGAGACCTCAGTATCTGACCGTATGAAAAGAAAAGGCTTTGCAGCCTCGTACGTAATGAGGATTAACTGTCAACATAACAATGAGAGCATTTGACTGAACCCCGAGCGCCGCCACATATTGATTTTGGTCTATTGTTTTGTCACAGATATACGAGACACGTTCTGAAAGGAGGCAGTGCACGAAAATGGATTCAAACTCCTGAGATCTAGATCCCTGAGTTTCCTCCACCGTGCACCTGTTCTGTCCCTGCAGCTCTCTGACCAAGCCGTTCACTGTACCACGCGCCATATTTAGCATATGCATGACTTTCCATAAGGGCATTCATCACTTGGATCATCTTTGTCCCTATAACTCAGCGGAGAGAGATAATATTAGAAAGATAATATTAGTGCTTGGATGCTGTGGTTTGGTGCTGCAGTGGGAGGGCTTTAGGGCCAGAGCAAGCTGGAATAACAAACTAGAGCTGGTGTAATGCCATCCTCCCACAGGTTTTGTACATGGGAATGAATACGGCCAACTCGGCTGCAGTTTGGCTCAACCACAGTAGCGCTATCAGGAATCCGATCAGCAGAAAGGACTAAAAATAGTGAAGGGAGAAAGAGTTTCTTTTCCTGGCCGCCGCTCGCGAACATGTTTATAGTCTTCCCTTGGCGGTTCACGTTTATTGGACACAGCGAGCACGCAGGTGTGAAAAATCGAGAGAAACACGTGGGAAAAGATCAGAGACGCGCGTCTACCTTCCCACTCGGCGCCACTTAACAGCGCCGCGTCCACGAGGATGCCATTGGCAGCAGTTTAGGGTTATCACATGTTTAAAATGAGCCCGGCAGCTATAAATGTCACGCTTTATTTTCGTTTCCGCGTCTCAAATGAGTCTAAATAATGACATCTAACATGCATCTTGGCAATGACGCCCGCGCATTTTTGATTTTATCCCGAGCCATTTCCCGTCGTTTAAAGAGTTAATAAGTGTAAAATTGCTCAGCGGGGTTTTTCTTGCTGACAAAAAGTGATGCCTGCCCATAACCCCCTGCTGCAGCTGCTACTGTAAAGAATCTCTTGAGACCAAATGATAATTTAACTTTTAAATGTAGAGCAGTTGTCTCACAGCCGAGGAAAACAAAAAACACCCCCGGGGCCAGAAATTTGTGATTTTCTTTCTTTTTTTTTTTTGAAGGAGACTTTTGTCACAGGCATTAAAAGCCTCACGATAAAAGTCCTGAATGTATTATAAATATGCTTTAAAAATCACTTGCTGTCATAAAGCTTAACACCTTTTATTGTGTGAAAAAATGTTCAGTTTAAAGGCACAATCCTGGATTTTTTTTATAATTTAATATTTCCCTGAAGCCGTTTAGTTGGAGTTTTGACAGTGACCTTGGGGGGATTTTATGATTTAAGAATAAACCATAACAACAGTCATTTCTACACTGGTCTTTGGAGCCGAAAAGGTCAATGATCCCCAAAGCTGGAGTCTTCACAAGCTCAGTCAAGAGTGATTACATTGGATGTGCTAAATGGAAACACAAGGAGTTCTGGGAAAATATTGCAACAACTGTTTATGTACGATAAAGTTCAGCAAAGTGCGACAATATTGTGAGGTACATAAATCATGACGGGACATATTTTGTCCCTTTAATTTGTCAGAAAGCAGATGAAAACATGAGGAGTACGTGATATTATGAATACATAATGAAACATAATTGGCGACCGTTTTTTCCAGCGTATTTTTGTGCATATTGAGGTTTGACCACCACTTACTTCAATGACGTCATTCGACTGTGCCTGGTGTGGTTTAAGTCTGTGTTTTTTGGGGAGTGGTGGTAGTGGGGGAGGGGGGTTAATGGCATGTTTACGATCTGGGAGCGTTCACAACAAGATGGCAGCCGCGAAATACTGGAAAGTCCGGCCGAATCCAAGTTAACATTCTGCCTCTTCAACACCACACTGCTAGTCTGGAAGCCAGTCACACGCCCCCTGCCCACAAAAGACTGCGGCAGAAAGTTGGTCTGGGAGCTGATTGTGATCTGGCAAAGATGCGCGGGGCCAATCAAAACGCTTGGGCGGCCTCTATCCGACGCTGCACAGAAGTGGCTGCGTCCGAGCACAGAGGAGTCGAGTTTGATAGGAGAGTAATAAAAGTCTGCTATGCTGCGGTGTGAAAATCTACGTTTAAGTACCTTCAACAACTATGGGATTTCTTGCTTATGCTGACACTTGAGAAAAAAACTACTCTTCCAGTCATAAGTATCACCTCCACGCCGACGTTCTTATGTACTTATGTAACACAGTAATTATCCCAACTCTGGCATGACATAGATGTGTCGTTATCTCCACAGAGTTTGTGCCATCAGCGCTTCTTGATAAGCAGTGAATGAAAATAATAGGCTGATGTGAGCGGGAATGAGGGAGTGCATCTTCTGCTTTTAAACCACTTACGTCGACCGAGACTCGATTTACTCGACCCTCTCGGCTGTAGCGCGCAGGTGTCGGCTGTTTTCTGGTTCACTGGAGCTCACCTGACGTCACCGCTCTGAGGCACCGTCTCAACGTTCGGCCTTCTTTGTGTGTGTGTGTGTGTGTGTGTGTGTGTGTGTGTTTGTTTGTGTGTTGCAAGGCATCAGCGAGCGGGTGAGCAGCGTGACTGTGCAGACGCTTTCTGTGCTAATCTCCGCTGAGGGTGGCAGGTGTCTTAACAAGGCCATCACCTGGTAACCTACTCGTATGCACGCACAACACACACACTGGCTGCCCTCTATCTCTCTCACATCGTCTTGTCTGGCTGTAAGTGTGTTAGTGTAAAAGTTGGCCGACCGCCCAGCTGCTAGAAGAGTGAGACGAAAAGCACTAGATGGAGACAGATTAGAGGTCACTGCTGACAGGCTCGGGGATCCGCTCCGGAAAGGCGAGACGGGCGTGGAACAATACAAACAGTAAACCCGGCTGCAGTTTTTTTTTTTTTTCCTGTAAGCAGGCCAAGCAGTCGGATTCTTTCCAGGTACAGAGAGGGCCTTCTGCTGTCGGCGAACAGCACGGCTCAAACTGTCCGGCTCTTATCAGCGTGGGTCAGACCGCTCCACAGAGCAGGAGAGGCAGAGACGCCCGTGAATCAGCAGCTGCTTTATGAAGCGTGGGCTCTCCACCTACGGTGAATTAAAACTGCGGGGAGGTTTGAAACGCGGCCCACAACAATCATTTTTCCTCAGTTTGGGGCTGATCCCGGTCTCAAATTTCTGACGGATGATTATTTTTGTGTCTTACGCCAGAGCCGGTTGCGCCGCGTCCAAGTGCCCGGTTGACAAGTTTTGACATGAAACACTCCCAACGCAGGCAGGACACCCACGTTGAGTTACCAAAAAAAAAGAAGAAGAAGAAAATCCATTTAAACAATAAGGCACATTTTGGCCACGCGATGCTGTGAAACAAATATCATCAATCTCCACGGACGCTCTGTAAGCGGAGCCTGAAATACACACCATTAATGAGCACCAACACAATGAGACGAACCCTCGCAGATCACAAACATCTAATTGCTGTTATTGGAGGAGGTTCAGGGAGGGAAACTCAGTGTTGCTGTGAGGATGTAGAGCCAAATGTGCTTGGACCACCTAGTGTTGGAGATGCTGTGTGCCATCAACATAAACGATTAGTGTACTGAACATATAATTTACCTGGAGGACTGTGCAGGGATTATAACAAACCCAAAAGTAAAGACTCGTTTTTTTTTTGTTAGTAGTTTTACCTTTATTGGTCACTAACGTTATTAAAGTCACAAGGAACCAGAAGTAGGGAAGAAGAGCATCTTTTACTTCAGTGGTGTGGTTTCCCATTAAGCCCTGATTTGTGGGAAGGAGCGCGTCGTAAATCAGAGCAAAAGCAAAACCATAAGCAGCATATACTTATATTAAACAGCATTTTCTGCTACCAGCGCACCATAATAGTAGTAAAACCCTGGTATTAGAGATCGCAGGGCATTTGGTGGAAGGTAACCTGTACTGTTGGCAGTACGGTTCGACTTCACCCAGGAAGGTGAATATTTTGAGGTCTGAATTCGAGTCTGATCCTAAATGAGCAGTGAAAAATGGACGAGATCTGAGTGTTTCCGTCCCCCCGCCGCAGTAAATGGAGGGACAGATAGACTCACAGATGGTGCCAGAAAGCAGAGGGAGCGTTCAAATTATTCTTCACAGTTTGAGAGCTTAGAGATGCCGCAGCAGTCGAGAACATTCACTGCCGATGAAATCGCACATATTAAAAAGCACAATTAACGATTATTTCCCCAAAGCTGAGCGGCGTTGTGTGCGTTGTGTCAGGAGCTTAGTGTGCGTGTGTGTATATATGTGTGTTTGCCAGCCAGGCATTGTGCAGCAGCAGCAGCAGCAGTTACTCAGGAATGCATTTGAAGTCAATCACAATGAATCTCTCTATCTGCACAGCGAGCCTAAAGGGGATCTCCAGTCTGAGCTGAGCTGGACCGGCCGGGAAGCTTCCTGCATCTCATCATTAGCGCGTATAGATACGTTGTATAGCTGCATTGTACTTACATGCAAAACACACGCACACCTTTGTCTTTTCTCTCCCAACACTCATTCTGGTAATTGTCACCTCCAGGCATACATACACAGCCTCGTTCTCAGACGCGCTTATAATTTAGTGTTTTTTTTTTTTGTTGTTTTTTTTCTTTCACTTCAAACTTTAATTAAAATCTGAATCTTGCGGTGCATCGGCGAAGCCGCAGCGTCGTCAGCTTGGGCTTAAGATCCAGGCTGCGTAGCTGTAAAGCGAGCTGACACACGCGCTCGCGGAAAAGCTATAGAGCATAGGATCGGATTTATATTGAAAAGGGTGATGTCAGCTTCAGATCAGGTTTCTACCTGAGTCACTGCAAATGTTCCAGCATCCGTCAGAGGACACACCTGTGTGTGTGCTTTGCGAAAACATGGCCTCTTCTTTGTTTTGCTGTCATTCCTTCCCCCAGTTTTCTGTTTTCCCCTTCTCTTTTCACATAAGTATACATAATTATATATTCCCAGCCCCGGGATTGTTTTAAAATGACTCCAACTGGCACCAAATGACTTACAGTGGCACCGCTTCATTCGTCGCCAAAAACCAGGATTGCATTCGGCTGAATACGGCTGTCATCTTACGGTTTCTTTTTATAACGAACGGGAACAAAATGCAGCGGTGGAGAGAAATTGAGGGCAACGTACAGATGATTTTGGCCCTAGGTTATGCGTGTGGGGAGGCGAGCTCGCTGCGTCTCGTTGTGGTTAGTTAGCTATGTGGCGCGGGCTGAAAGTGCAGCTGTTTATAGCTCCTGAGTCGGAGGCAAAATGCAGAGCTGGTCTTATTCGACTCCCCCGAAATCACGTAAAAACACACGCTCACACCCACGCGGAGAGGTCTGAGGGGGCATTTGTGTCTGCGTGTACGTACATACCGCAAACAAAACCCGTGATTATGCCCATTTGGAGACACGCACACTGTAATTATGTACAATGACGCACAACTGCCCGCCATACTGTGAATTCACACCGATGACATTGGCTCATAATTTAAAAATGTCAGTGCGCAGAGGGTGATTATATATCCCTTTAAAATGCTGGGATAAACATAGGTGATGCACATTTAAACCCACGCGGACGAACAAGGGACGCGAGTCTGAGTCGTCGAGGTTGTGGTGTTAGTTAGGGACGTGTAACTGGGGCCCCGGGGAGGGCTCTGCTCGGGGGTCGGGTGTGTTTATTTAAGTGTGTGCATGTGTGAGTTTTGTGAGTTACGCCGAATTTAGGGGCCTAGCCTCAAGATAAGAAACGGAGCTTGAGATGAAAGGAAAATGGGACGAGGACGGGGAGACACTGGCAGAGGGTTTGTGGAACCGGAGAGAGAGGGGGGGAACAGATAGGTGGGGGCAGTGGCAGACTGTTGTGATGTTGTTTTTTAGGTTGTTTCTTTGACGTTACATAACACCTTTGCTTATGTAGTTAGTGCTCTTATATGTGTGTGTGTGTGTGTGTGTGTGTGGTAGCTTCTCACTGGGAGACGGGAATTTCTGTGAAAGGCTAAGGTTGCCCATAGCAACGGCCTTCATTGTAAAACCGATCCTTGGAATACAGCACACACACACACACACACACACATTCTCACCACATTCGCACCGAGACGTCTTTTCAGTATTTTTTCACCGCTTTTGCCGTTTGACATCACCAGAACTTCACACACACTTTTCTCTCTGTCTTTTTCCACGCACACACACATTTGCACTCAAGAAGTGAAGCACGCACTCACACACTCCCATTCTCAGCCCTCCACTTTGTGAAGCCAATATCCTCAGTCTGTCCGGGCTCCAAACAACTTCAAGTCAATTTCATTTTCAGGAGGTACATATAGCGTTTCAGCTCCACCTCATGCTGTGAAATGATGGACTGAGATGCTCGGGTTTCTAGATTCCATTATGCTTTTATTGGCTTTTAAAGGCATCAGGTTTCCTCTGTCTGGAGCCGGGGCGGAGCTTCTGCTTCTGCTTCTGCTTCTGTGTGTGTGTGTACAATTAGCATCACCCAGGCTAGCGAAAAACAGCTCAGCGGGGCCCCAGGATGGGCTTAAGATTGCTGAGGAGATAGATTTTGCTTTGGTCGGATTTTCAGCAGTGGACTGACGGTGTTCCAATACCTGGAGCAAAACTGAACTCTTTGCTCTTTTTTTTTTGGCTTGGGAACATTGTGCCGCTTACCGTGCAGTGATCCAGATCTGGGCTCAAATACACAGAATGCGCTAGTAGATGGAAGCATAAACAAACGTGTCAACTCCACACCACCCTGCGTTCAAACATTTGCGTCATCCTCTCCTTTAATCTTCTATGAAAGTGCTGCTTTTGTCCACATCTTAACACTGACGACGGACTGTAATGACTGCATTTGAGTCAGAGGGGCCGCTCCGGTTCGATCGGAAGTTCCTCCCAGTCCAAGGAACCATTTGGTTCTCTTCGCCCGCCCTCGTCCAACTCATTTCCCGACGCAGCAGGCGGCTCAGATGACGAATCCCCTATACTCTCACTGTCCAGCATCAAAGACGCACAGACCACATTAGTGACGTACTGGTGAACAGATTGGAGCGTTTGGCAGTCAAACAGAGATAAATCCATTAGGAGTCAATGGGGACCAAAACGAGAGCTGTTGCTTCATGTGTGCTTGATGTGTAAATAAGCTAATGTTTGCTAGCAAGTTGAGCGCATCGACTACAAGGGGATGAAATGTCAGCGTCGCGTCAGTCGCTTGTTCAGCTGCGCCCGAAGCAGCCTTTATACAGAACAGACCCTTTGAACTCATACATACATACAGTCGGTAGGTTGGTAGTTTACTTTGTTACGGTGGTACCAATGTGTCGTATTATGTCTTCTGTATGACATGTCTTTACATGCAAAGCAAACCGTTTTTCTACCAAATACAAAAGTAGAGGGTTTTAATACAAAATGAGCCACTTGTTAATTCGTCTTCACCAAGTGAGTTAAGGTAACGAGTTAAAGAAACGAGGATTGAATCTGCAGCACAGCACAAACCGTAATGTATAGCACTGCGTCTCGGCGCTGCAGTGTGTGTCCCTTAATGCATTTGATCGTGGTATTAGTTGACCCTGCATGATGGGAAAAGCCTCTGAGTGCTAAAGTGTGTGTTTAAACATTGCAGGGATGTGGGATTGAGGTCAAGAGAAAGAGAGAGAGAGAGAGATGAATGGACTGAGAGCAGGGATCAGCCTCCAAGCGACCGGCGACTGAGGTCATTCACGTCAGAAGTTCGACCTCTGAACGAGCCACGACTAATCTCTTTTACCTGACCCCGGCGATGGTCGGCAAGGTTGCTCCCCTCCCCCGCCCTCCTCCCCCTCCCCTAAAAGGCTTGCATGAAATAATTGTAGATTAAAGTGGAGTGATTAGGAGGGAGGATGCTGTGAAATGATCCGTGAGAGACGGTTACGGGCACATTACAGAAAGAGAGCGTTCAGGGAGCTGCTGTAAAACTCTTAACGTGGAGCCGCAGTTATTCAGAAGAGATGGCCGTGGCCTCACACTTAAAAGCCACAAGAGGTGTTCAAAATAGCGATAAGTGATTTGCTAATTCTAATCACCAGTTAATACTTCAGCACATTAAATGAGACAGTTTCTTCTTGTGGATTCTCACATGCGAGGAATTTTCTCTTCGTAGACTGTGCCTGAGCAGCCTTAGCCGTGCTAACTGCGTAGCTGTCACTTGTCCTACCACTTGGGTCCAGATGGACGTGTCTCAGCAACTCTTGGAGTGACATTCATGACTTTTTCGGGATTAACTGTAAACACTTGTGAACTTTTAACTCTTCTCTTTGGTGCCAATACTGGGCTCATATTCAGATTTGTCAAAGCTCGGCAGCACTGTGTTACATCAGTGGTGCTAGCTTGGCTGCAGACTCCTGTCTGTCTTGATGAATTTGTTGCTTGATTAACTGTTTATCAGGGAAATATGTTTAATATTCTCTAACGCCTTGAATTTCATGTTGCGGCCTGTTTTAAATCATTTTGAACTAAATGGATTTGAAACGTATTAATTCTAAGACGTGCGCTTCTTGTGCTTTTTTTTCTCTTCGTTGGGTGAGGACATTATGGTTTTGTGCTTTGTTTTTTTTGGACTGATGCTAAGACAAAGCAATCAGTCATAAGACCTCAACATGTGACAGTGACAAGCCTTTTGAGTCATGCTTGACGTGAAGCTCTGTGGAGGATCGTGTGTGTCGTCCTACCCCTTTGGTACACAATTCACAAGTTTGTCAAGATAAACTTCGGTCATCCTTTAACTTTTCATCTGGCACCAGTACCAGATGGGCTAATTATAGAACCACAGAGCTGGTAGCAAGGCTGCAGATTCCCAATCTCGTAGAATTAATTGAGTGAATAACTGATTGATTATCTGTTTATCAAGGAAATATGTTTAACGTTCTCCTGCTTCAGCTTCTCCGCTTTCTTCTTGCTGCTTGTTTTACGTAATTTAAAGTGAACGATATTCAACAAAAACAAGTGTGAATGAAATTTTAACATTTTATTTACTGGACTAATAATATAAAAAAATGATTAAAAAAAAAAGTTTGATGAGCTTGGGTCTTAAAGTTAATTGCTTTCCTGTGCTTTGCTGCTTTACAGTCGGAGCATCGCTTGCAATTGACACGCGAGTGGAGACTGAATGAAACCTCCCCCCCTTCTCCTTAAAGGCTTTGATGTTCCTCTGCCAAAATCCCAGCTTTAGATCAATTCATTAACTATTCTCCTCCATACAGTCGCAGACAGACAGATGTTACCCTGGTCAGCGTAATGCAGCCCCCCCACCCCACCCCCTCTCAGACGGACTGTTGTGTGCGTGGCTGTGTGCGTGCATGTAATCCGCCAAAGTGGTTTCTCTTTCGAATGTAATGACAAACGACTCGGCCGCGCATGATGAATAACTCTAATCTCTGTTACTCTCTGCGTCTCCATTAGGGACAGAAGTGGTCGCAGCCCATCGATGACGAAGGCTCGACGAGAGATGAGTTTTACGACGACGAGGACCTCTACTCAGGCTCCGGCTCCGGCTGTAAGTTTGTGTTTCGTGGTGTGTGTGCGTGTGTGTGTGTAAGGTTACGCACTCACGCCCTGGTCCTTTCAAACTCGACAGCTGCTGAGTTTCAATCTGTTGACCCTGAAGACCCCCCCTCCCCGTCCTTGAGTTATGATCGCTCTATTCACCGCGCGTACAGAGGTCACACACACACAATCACACTCTATAAAAATGGCGTTTGGATTCAGGGACTGAATTTGGATTTAGGTTTACTGAAAATGCCTCAGACACACCCTACCAAATAAGCGCCGACGCAGACTCGATTCCCCCAGATCTTATTTACTCTAATCAGATAACAGTCCCCACAGATTAGGTGATAACACGCACACCGGCAGTCGGTTGTGCACACCTATCCGACACCGTATGTCTGCCTTTGAGTGAGCTGGCTGTCTGCATGTGGAGGAATTACCTACTTAACGCAAATCACATTGGTGTAATTCAGGCTGATTTTTTGATCTGGCTGCTGAGGCTCGAGCGCAGCTCTCCTTATTAAACATGACTCATTGAGGGCTGCCCCTCGGTTCAGGCACTGCGCTAGTGGCGAGCGAAATAAATTACAATTCAGAGCAGGAGAGCGTAGCAGAGGCACCCCCTGTGGATGAGACAGCAGCCTGGCAAATTGCTTTATCTCAAACCGTGATATGGAGTCTTATGAGTCCAAAGAAAGGGCTCGTTTTTAACAGACAGATGTACGTTTCGTATCGCCGCTGCTTCTGAAGGAGGCGTTTAGAAGCGTCTGATATATTTCACAGGAGCTGCATTGTCAGAGTCCGTATTTCGATTTCCTCTCTAGCTGCTCTGTCATCCCTCATGTCTTTGTGCCTGTAAATTCAATTTGTTTCTCTTTCAAGCCAAGGAGCCTCTCTCCTATAACAGAATGAAAGGTGGACTAATACTATTATAGCATTTAAAAAGAAAATGAATCACTCTTCTCTTCTCTTCTCTTCTCTTCTCTTCTCTTCTCTTCTCTTCTCTTCTCTTCTCTTCTCTTCTCTTCTCTTCTCTTCTCTTCTCTCTAAAGATCTTTATCCATACTAAAAGACTATGATTATATGTCCAAAAACAACCCATTAACCACGACCTGGATGACTGAGAACCTTCGCAGGCTCTTATTTGGCAGCATAAATATATCACAGCAAACATCTGGTCAGGAGACTGAAGGACAGGCCGGATCCTCTTTACTCTTTACTTCTTGGTTAAACCTCCGGTCTGTCGCCTTCTGCACCTCCAGGATTTAATGCAGCTGAACTCGCAGTTTGCTGTAGCTGTTTTCATTTACATTCTGTTGTCAGGGAGCTAAATGAGCAGAAAATGGCGATTTAATTGTGACTGCAATTGCTGCGCCAAGCCGTCATTAAATTCACGACTAACAAACTCTGGCTATGCACTGTTTATGTGTCACTGATATAAGACGCCTGTTACCACAGAGAAAGTAGGATACGGGAAATAATTCTCCTGTAGCGTAGTGTAGCGTAGTATCCAAGAGACTGAAAGTCAAGACGTCTCGGCTTTCACGGCACCTTTTTTGTGGCAGCTTCATATAATTAGAAGCAATACTACCCACTGACTTAAGTCAGACGTACTCCACAAACAGGTTTCCCTAAAGCTCAGTTTTCAGATTGACAATCTAAAACATGCCCTCTTACTGTAAACTGAATGAATGAAGAGAAGAAGGAGCCCGTCTGATTAAGCCCTCTTAAGGCCTCCTGGTAGTGGTATTGGATGTAAGTAACCCTGACATCCCTAGTCTGAATCAGGGCTTAGTGGTATATCACTTCATACCGAATGCCTAATACCGAGGCATGGTGAAGACGGAACAAGAAGACTTGTGCCAAAAAAAGGTGCTGTGTCGTTTTGGACGACCTGCTATAACTGTCCCCATAAGTGTCACCAATTTTATCTTTATGAATGACAGGGGAAAAAATGGTGCACGCAGACTACAGTTATTACGGTAATCTGTTGCGCTGCTATTGACATTACGTAGACGTAGCAGTTGAGTAATATGGTGTTAGTTTCTGGTTATTGTTGATTATTGTGACTCAGTTTGTGTTAGAGTATAAGTCTTTCATGTGCGGTAATTTGTTGACTTATACTTTTAATTTCTCTCCTCTCCAGTTCCTGAGATCAGCGTGAGGCCGACGTCTTTGGGCGTGGCCTTCACCACGGAGGAGACCCTCCTCCTCTCCACGACCCAGGCCACTAGCCCCGCCCCCTCCGCCTCACCCGCAGCCGAGCCCAGCCCCAGCCCCAGCCCGGACGACGTCACCTCCACGCCGCCGACCACCGAGGCTGACGGAGAGAGCGGTGCATTCTATGAGAGGGAGAGGGAGCTGGAGAGAGAACGAGAGCTGGAGAAGGAGAGACAGATGGAGCTGGAGAGGGAGAAGGAAAGGGAGAGGCAGTTGGAGAGGGAGAGAGAAAGGGAGAGGGAGAGGGAGCGGGTCAGAGAGATGGAGAGGGAGAGGGAGAGGGAGAGAGAACGTGAGCGAGAGAGGGAGAGGGAGAGAGAGCGGGAGAGGGAGAGAGAAAGGCAAAGAGAGAGGGAGCTCGAAAGGGAGAGAGAGCTGGAGCGGATCAGGGCGGCGGCGCAGACCACCGCGACCCCGCGGTCACCTGAAGCCGTTCCCGTGGTGACCACCAACCCGGCAACCAGTCCCGTGGAAAGCGCGGCACCCTCTGCGGGTTCAGACGACCTGAGCACCACAGAAGAAGAAGACGTAGATGACATCTACCTGTCGACCACGCCCTCCCTGGTTTACCCGGACATAGAAACCACCACAGAAGAAGACGCGGCCACCGCAGCAGAGGCCACCCCTGAGCCTACGACAGCCGCACCTACCACGACGACCACCTCGGCCGTCACCACCGCAAAGACCAGGGTCCCGTTCAGGCCCAGGGTTCCCATGACAACAGCCACTCAGGCGGCGCCGACAGAGAGAACGACACGACCACAGCAGCCCACGGCAACACAGGTAGGAGTCATCCGGGGACAGGGTTTGTCCTCATCACTCACTGCAAGAAAACACAAAGCTGCAAGAAGACGGAAGTGACGTCAAAAACACCACTGCTCTTCCCCAGAAAGGATGATGTGCCACTCCTGTTCCAATTAAAGAAAATGAGGAAAATAACATGTTAATAGTTTTAGAGCTAATGGTAGAACAGTTTCCAACTGCTCAGTCTCTTCTAAGCTGGGTTCATCGCATCTGGACTTCATCATGAGAAGCAACTGTTCTCAAATGTTATTCCAAATCCCATGAAAACACTTACATGCCATGTCCGCATCAAGTCCAGTAATTACCATTCCCAGCCCTCATATTTGAACGATGTCTAAACACAAGCAGCTGTACGTGAATTCTGAAATAACAATGAGGATAAATGTGAATAACAAGCAGTCATAAGTTTGACTAAGGATTCACACACTAGCTTATTTAATACTTCATACTAATGGACTAATTTCTGCCATTACCAATAAAGCGTTGAGGTCTGATGCTCAGCTCTTTTCCTGACTGCTTCTTTTACACTGACAGCTTAATTATTTACAGAGCAGAGTCACTTCCCTGATTGGCGTGCTTCTGTTTATCTGCAGCAGCTCGGCATTAAAGCTCAATGCGTTTAGATTTTCCCCAGTTTCCCCTCATAGTAATTAAGCTGCCAGATGTTATGAAGTGTGTATATGTGTTGGACAATATGCAACTTTCCACCAATCAGAGCACACACTGGCCCATTGTTTAAAAGGCAAACTTGTGCCATGGAAAGTTCTCTGCGTTGGTTTGGAAACATTTCAGTGCGGCCACTCTGTGGAACCAATGTGATTAGACCAAATGTAAATTTCCCGTCATTAGTCTCACATTTCTTCCCCTGTCTC
This sequence comes from Mugil cephalus, assembly GCF_022458985.1. Taxonomy (NCBI): domain Eukaryota; kingdom Metazoa; phylum Chordata; class Actinopteri; order Mugiliformes; family Mugilidae; genus Mugil; species Mugil cephalus. The sequence continues at coordinate 11,499,778 of NC_061783.1, read as the reverse complement.
AGGAGAGCAACAATGAGGTGGGAGCCGTGGGACCGAGCGGAGATTTCGAAATCCGCGAGGATCGCCGCAATGGTCTCGGCCGAGGTTTAATGCCAGTGGATCCCGATCTGAGCGGTAACACGGTGGACGGAGGAAGCTCTGCTGCTCAGCTGCCTCAGAAGAACATCCTGGAGAGAAAAGAGGTTTTGATAGGTAAGAGTGTCTGTCAGTACAAGTTCCGGTTCTGGCGTTCAGGTCTGGATTTTTGCCTGATCGCGTCCTCTGTCATTCTGCCGTTCTCTCACATAAATCACTTGGTAATCGCATTTTAGATTGACACAACGTTTCCCGTTGCCTCCTGCACGCTCGCCCTGCTTTCTGGGAGCTGCTCGGATAAACAGCCATTCACATGGTGCAGATTCATCACCATAAGTGAATGTGCTACTTAGCCCCGTTTGACCCATTGAGAACAAGCAATCCTCCTCTTGGGTTATCCAACCCCTCCTCTCCTCTCTACCCTCTTTTCTCTCCCCTCACCCCCCCACCCCTCCGGGTAAATCCAATTTCTTTTCAAGTGCCCTCTTCTCCCCATCCCAAAGAGCTGCTGTAGAAAGTGAGGGAGCAGCCAACTTGCCTGACCTGACTGGCTCTCTGTCTCTCCTTCAGCTGTTCTGATTGGAGGACTGGTGGCCCTGGTTTTCGCCGATTTCCTGGTTATCGGTAAAGAGCAGGAGGCAACAGAATTTAGACTAGAGTGTGTGTTAGAAGTGAATCACAAACCACCGGGGCTCATAGATTCAGAGCTAGTGCTGTGCATATTCTGTGGGCAGAACAAGTTCCCGGACTGCGTTCCTGTCTTATTCCTTTAATCAGAAACTTCAGTTCTGCATTTCACCTCCAAAAATGTCTCTGTAGTTTAACTATTCGGAGGCTACAAAAACCGCGGGGGCTTTGAGCTTAATGCTAACCCTACAGCGCAGCTGAGGCTGAAGGGAACGTCCTAAATATTTGCAGGTACTTGGTTATAAACTAAAGTGTCAAGTAAATTCTAATCAAGGACTCCAGCGAACATGTGGACTGACTAATATTCTCCAGTATCACACTGTAAAAGCAAATGGTAAATGCACTTAGTCATACTCTACATGATTAGACTAAACTTGTTGGAGTTATGTGTGAAATTCAATTACAAAACGTGGTGCAACAAGTCAGAAACCCTTACAGTGAAGGGTTGTCTAACCTCAAATAACTTGCTGGCTACATCTGCATCAGTGCAAGTCGCTTACTCATCGAGTGAGGGCACCCGCACACTTATCTGTTGAGTTTATTGGCGAAACGAAACAGAGAGGAGATGGATAAACGCGTTAAACCCCTATGTGACACTGCAGGGCTGCAGTTTATCACAAAGCTGCTGGCAGCACCGAATGTAATGTTGGCACGTTCACGCTCATCAGTCTTCACTTAGCAGCCAGGTGATAGTGATGCTGTAGTAGACTTGCTTCCAGACTCCTTTTTAAAGCGGCGTGTGAGGTGTTGTAGTCTCCCCCAGGACGTGCGAGTGGCTCTAATGGCATTTTAGTGTTTGTTCGTAGCGTCTGTAGCTTCCGCTTCGCGGGTAAATGGGAAACTTCTAACGTTCTGTTTCTTGTTTTGTTCCAGCGGTGATAGTTGGGGGCGTGGTGGGCGCCTTGTTCGCCGCCTTCCTGGTGATGCTGCTGGTGTACAGGATGAAGAAGAAGGACGAGGGCAGCTACACGCTGGAGGAACCCAAACAGGCCACGGTCACCTACCAGAAACCAGACAAGCAGGAGGAGTTTTATGCATAACAGAGAGACAACGCCGCACGGCGAGGGAGAGAGCTCGAGCGAGAGAAGAAAGAAAGATACTCTAAGCCCTGCCCTCCTCTTCCTCCTCCACCTCCTCTTTCTCCTCTTTTTCTTCTTCTTCTTCTTCTTCGTCGCCTTCCCCCCCTCATCTGCTCGACTCCTTTCGTCCCTCTCTCCTCTCGTCTCCAAAACACTCAAGAGCGCCTTTCTCTCTGCGGACTTGGAACTTTCTTTTCAATGAAAACGAACAAAAGAGGACAAAAAAAGGAAATAAAATCCAAATATACTCAGAAAAAAAAAAAAAATAACACATACACACGAGATGTTTTTAAAGTAAATGTTGTTATTAATATTCTACAGATTCTCTTGTTCTGTATGTGATAATATGATTATTTTGTAAAAAAAAAAAGAAAAAAAGGTACAAAACACATGCTCTTAACCTGTGTTTTCCGCCACAAGACAAGAGCTCCTCTTCTGGTTTTACGGAGCGAATAAACGTGAGAGGAGAGGAGAGGAGAGGAGAGGAGGGGGGGTGGAGCGAGCTGAGGGACACAAAACAAGAGAGCGCCGGGCTCGACTCCGCCCCTCACCACCCCCCCCCAACAAAGAAAACACGCAGAGCGTCTGGTTGGCCGCACAGAGCCCAGGGTCAAAGGTGAGAGGAAAGGTCTTTTTTGTGCCTTCCGGCCCTCTGGTGCTCAAAGACACGCACAAACAGCTTACAGCCACATAAACACGCAGTTTCACGAACACACACACACGCGCGCTCACTCACACACTCGGATCTGCTCGAAGGTGGCGCTGACCTCTCTCTCTGTGCTCGGCCAACCAGAAAACGGTGCTCAACCCTCGGCGTGTTTCACGACGTCAAGGAGCCGCTGTGGAAACACTTGTCTGGTCCCACCCCCCCACCCCGGCTCACACCGAGCTGGGGGGGCACCTCTGCTCCTCTAAGCTGTACAAAGACTAGTTATGGATAGTAATAATAATCAATAATATATCAATGTTCTTGGGCTGGATGGTGAATAATAATAATAATTATAATAATAATAATAATGCCGTAATAATAATAATAATGATAATAAACTGAAAACAGGAGGATGTGTATTTAGCAGTTTAAAAAAAAAAAAGTTTATATGTAAATATCAGCGTATCCTTTCTGGCGTCACTAACCATCTGCATGATCATGAAGAGTTTTTATTCATCACATCCGTCATCACTTTAGACGAGCTGTGCTCCTGTCACACAAACACACACACACACACACACACAGCTGCAGACGTAAAACTTGCATCTAAGCGCACCACACGGACTTTTAAATACACTGTTCGTCATGTCATGTCGAAAGCATCACCCTCACCCTCATCCTCATGTGTGGCGGTCGTCGCTCATCATTCGAGTCAGATCAGGTGGTTTCAGTACGTTATTGATTAGTTATCGATCAGTTGCTGGTTGGTTTAGAGTTTGCTCTGTTTGTGTAAAAGCACAACTACATGTCCGGTCATCTTGACATCCGCTAACCCTCCCCTCCTCACACACACACACAAACACAAACACACTTTTTGCATGCTTCGCTTTCTTTTCCTTCCACCATTGGCTCTCTGTTTGGGAGCAGGAGGGGCATCTGGGAAGCATGAGGGGGCTTTAATGAAAAAGTGCTCGCAGGAAGTCGCTCCCACGCGCACTTATCTGGCCCACGTCATAACATTTGTCGTTGAAGCTTCGAGTTATGAGAGGAGCTAGTGTCAGTGAGGAAAAACTTGAACCTGCTGTCGGACCATTCTGGGGAAGGGGGAGGGGGGGGGAGGGAGGAGGGGGGGGTGAGGAGACGGGAGGGCTGTGCTTCTATCTAAGAGATTGTAACAATAACCACACCAGTGCGACTGGGCTAGTAGCTTCTATTATACTCAGTACTGTAGATCAAAAAAATGCATGGGAGTCAAATCTATACTCGTCTGGGTGTGTGTGCGGATGCCTGTGCGTGTCTTTTTGTGCGCGTGTGTGTTTTGAAAGAAAAGAGGGGCGAGTTAAAGTCAGAATGTACTGTGGTCGGGTGTGTGTTTACCTACTCCAGCAGTTCTCACGCTCTTCCACAGACGGGTAACGCACCTCTTCCACTCATGTGTGTTCAATCACCTGCCACCCTCCCCTCCCCCTCCATCCCCTCCCCCCTCGCCGCCACCCCCTTTCCACCAGTGAGAGAATACACATGTGTGTGCGTCTACACCTCACCTGTACCTGCCCCCTGCACATGTGTGCATGCATGAGTGCTTCACCTTGGTATTTCACAGCAGACTCTTGTGTACACTGACTAGCCTGTCGACGTGTGTGTGTCCACGGCTGGACGCGGCAGATGCTTGTCCCGCACGGCGGCTTCGATCACACACACTGACTGTGTCTTTTCGCTGTCTGTCTGACTCGTGCACCTGTCTGTCTCTCTGCCGCAGGACAGACGGACGGACAGGCGACGCACCATTTTCTCACAGGCGGGAATGATCTTAACACGTACTGTCTTTTCTAAAGTGACTGTCGAAGCGTAAACATGTGCGTTTGTACCCATCTAAGCCTGCGTAGCCAAATAAGACTTGTGTGTGTGTCTCTGTGTGCGCGAGAGAGTGAAAGAGGGTTAATTTGTATGTGTGTGTGTGTGAGTCTAAGTGTGTGAATGCGTGTGAAGCCCAGTGTGGGCTACACTATTCTATGTTTGCTGTTCCCATTCCTGTTTTTATACATTTGCATTTTTTTAAGGCTGAGTTTCTGTCATTGGCTGAGTGAGCGAGAGGAGGCGGATCCTCGAAGCCACCGCCCTGTCACTAATCTGCCACTCTGTTCCAAATAAAAAACCTGATTGGGTAAATCTCGTTTTCTCTCGTCTTTTATTCCTTAAATCGAAAATGGATAAATCAAGGCCTCACTCAAGAATACACAATGGATGACCTTTTAGAGGGCCCTAGGGCTAAATTCTGCTTTCAGGCCTCTGAGGACCACCCAGCCAAATCCTTCAGTGTAATGAGCGTGAGCCCGATCACCTTCACGTTCCAATTTCAAGACTAATCTTATATTTTGAGAAATCACTTATTGATTTTCTTGCCTCTCTCATTTGTTCATTCTAGTGTTGTAAATGTGGCACTTCAAGCTGCAGTCGGTTACCCTAGCTTAGCGTGTGACTGCAAATAGAGAGGTAGCCTTATTCTATGTTCACCCTACTTCCCCAGAAGACTCTTTTTCAATGGAAGCCAGATATGAAACCACAAGCTAACGCCTGACACTTGTGGCTGCATGATGCGACAATTTCAGCTGTCTTTCAACAGTTTAATGGCGACTCCCTGAACACATTTAGCTGTTTTTCCTTTGCATTACTCTATTCAAGGTTTAAAACAGGTTGTTTGGTATTTAACCTCCTGAGACCTGAGCTTTTGTTTGGCATTTTTAACTTCTCCATTTTTCTTTATTTGGGATTATTAGGATCTAAGAACTATACAAACTAAGCTAAAAACTAAGCATCATGTTTGAACAGGAAGTAGATTTGGGTAAAAAAAAATGATGTCCTCATGTGTCGACACGGGGATTATTTCACAATATTATAATGGAGTCACCGATATGTAACAAAATATGAAACTGTTAATTTTCATGTCTGAACATTACGAGACAGAATTGCAAATAATGAAGTCCCAACGTTCTCAATCGAGGACTTGCTAATTAGCAAGGATCTCATCTTGTCTCATCTTTTGCACCGCTTAATCCTGCACTAGGGTCGCGGGGGTTGCTGGAGCCTATCCAAGCTGGCATTGGGCAAGAGGCGGGGTACACCTGGACAGGTCGCTAGCATATCGCAGGGCAATCAGCAAGGATAAAGTTCATTATTATCGATAGAATTTGCATGTCATATTAAACTAGAAAAGTTAATATATATAACTATAAGTTTCAACTGTAAAATTTTATGGTGTTTTGTACCTTGTCCACTTTTGAATCAGCTGAAATGTCATGTTTTTACACCAACTAGTATCTAGTTAAGAGGATAAAAGTTTAAATGAAGCAGAATAATCTGCCACAAACCTAAAACTTCGACACATGAGGACACAGGGCCTCAGGAGGCTAATATTTTTTTTTTTCATACTTGCAAAAAGTCAATACTAAAACTGAAAAGTTGTAGTTTTACTGACACTTACGTGTCAGTTATTAGGTGTTAGTTATTTTCTTGGCCAGGTGGAGTGAGGCTTTACAGCCACTGGAAACCAGAAGCAATAAACTGGCAGAAGCAGATTGCGGTGTCCGTGTTGCCTGGGCAACTACCCAAAGAGCCACTGGCCAACTAGCATGTACTTTTTCTACCTGCGTCAACTCCCCACCAGCAGGTGACTGTTACTCAAAAAGGGGAACTACAACTGAACTGAACACATATGCACACCATCTGCAGAGATCTGTTGGCTTAGATAAAGGTGAAGATGTATATTGCCATGAGTGAAGCGTTCTGTGTGCGTACATCAACTTTGTTGTTAGCTTGCTTTTGTCTTGCCTCAATAAACTGATATCACCCGATCAGAGTGGCCTCTCTGACGAACAGGCTCTGCTGATTCAACATGTTCAAACTGCAATCAAGCGTCTTATCCAAAACTTTGAAATACCTTTCAATGTGCACACAACAGACTGCACAGTGCAGTTTATTAGTTTTCATAGAGGCTTGGATACCAACCTCTACTCCTGTTCTACAAAATTATTACCCCGACTAATCAGGGCTAAAAAAAAATAGCCAGCCCAACTTTAATTAATGCTGTAGTCAAGTCATGCTAATTTCTTGGCAAACACCATTAATCAAATTACCAAAACTAATTAGCATGCAGTGAATCTGGGAATTTTAGAGCCTAGGCAATTCTGCATTCACTTAATGAAGCACAGAAATCAGCAACTTTGACTGCGTGTCTTCCTCTCGTTCAGCTCAGGCCTAGTGGCAACTTTAAAATGCCTGTAAGTGTGTCTGTGAGTGTGAAGGCCCGAATGTTTATGTGTTCCACGCAGGCTGTTCAGTGTCTACCTCCACCTCTCGCTGAAAGCAGGCTGTCACAGTCTGCAGATGAAAAGAATTCACTGGGCTTTAGAAAAAAAAGTCAGGTGAAGGGGAAGCATGTTCGGATGTGAAATCTAAGTATTCACTATAATCAAAAGCAGCAGAAAAGGCTTCTGAGAACGTGTGCTTGCCGTCTATGATCTTAATCGATTTAAATAGCTAATCCAGAGTCTACTCAAGTAATGTTCAAGTGCTTTGATTTCATTGATAGTAATCTCTCCAACACCCAAATAAAGCTGCAGTTTGTAAAAATTTTGTATGAATAAATTAATAATAATAATAATAATAAAAAAGCATATATAGCCTCTAGTACACGTAACCATGCAGATCACTTTTCATATGTGCGGCCTTTCTGTTTCTGCTCACAGTGGTCATGCGGTTTTCTCAAAAACAACAACATCTTGTTCTAGATGTGGTGTCCTGGCTGCTCTTGTAAATCCAGAGAACAGACAATCAACATTACAGCTTTGTTTAGTAGAAAGTACTCTGGTTCCAGTGAGGACCGTTGTCATCGAGTCTGTGGATCATCCACAAGGACATTGTTGCTGGAAAGACATGCTGCCGCTGAATTATTTAAATGACATGTTTCTCCTGTGCTGTGAGAAAATTCCATTTGTACCCGTTTCTCCGCGGTCGAAGCAGAAATCTCTTCTTGATATCTTGGAAGCGTGAAGCCAAAACTGCCTTTATGCCTTTATGAGGTTTGAAGGGAAATATGTATTTTATTTTATTTTTTTCAATGTGGGTGAACTGCCCCTTTAAATTATCGGCCTTCACTGTGACTCAGCTCTCCTTGCGGTGATGGATTGCTTAAACTTGAGGCCGAGGTTTTGTTTTGTGCGTCCACTCGTGGCTCAGCAGCGAATGCTCTTGAAGCAGCAGATAAATATATTTTGGTAACATACATTGAAAGGAATTTGCATGCAGACACAAAGTCTCTCACTGTGTTATCACACACCAGTATTAGCTTGGCCTAAATACCGCATCTGACCCTCTGACATTAAACACAACCCTGCTCTCCTCTGAGCTATGGCATATGTAAACTATATGTATAGATCGTAACAGCCCATTAGACGTCTTCAAGTTTGCAGACCCTTGAGGGAGAAACAGACAGAGATGACATTAATCTTAAGGCGTTATATTAAAAATTGACTATGCACCGAAATAATTAGATGAACTGTCCGTGGGGGGTTTGCGAGCAGACAGGAAGGGAGATTATTCCTCGTCTTCAGTTTGCATTCGAAGCATCACACCAGATGGGAACACGCAAGGTCACCTGATGTGGAGGAGTGGGTTTGCAGCTGGCCATCCCTGGAATCAAAGACGGCAACAAGCTGTCCTGGCCTTGGTTATGGGGCTGCTGATGTGGAAATATGCCTCCACACACAGACACACAGGCTGAGGGGGGTTGTGTGCGAGCCTCCTCTGAGAGGGAGGGGCAGAGCAGGAGAACACAAACTGAACAGGAGAGCTGGGGCAGATTGAAGGAGGCTCACACGTCTGGGGTCCAACCACCAGTACCCCATCTGGTGGGTAATAGAGGAACAACTGTAGCAAAGAAGACTGAAGACAAACCCAATTTAAACGTGACATTATCAGCTACACTTACGTAGAGGCATCCTTTTAATGTATTTTGCAAGATCCTTTTTCCCATTTTCTAATCTTTAACCGCAACTTACATCAGCGGGTTCTAGTCTGGAGGTCTGGATCACCATGAGGAGGCACAGGATAGATCTCACAGATCACAGGAGTTTTTAATTCGAGTGGAAGACAGATAAAAACATCCAAGTACAACATTTCCAATGCGTTGCATTTACATATATATTTGTATTTATATATTTATTCTTAGTCTCCATTCACTCCTGTCACGGTTTCACAGTATTTCCACGTTTGTTTTTCATATTTTAAGAAAGATTAAAGTGTAAATATAGACAGCTACTCTATATTCATATTAATAGCCTAATTATTTTTACAACACTCTAACCCACAAGTAATCTGTTCATGCACGGACTACACCGATTATTTGATAGAAAGGTTTTAATCATGCAGTAGCCTATAGAAAAATAGTGAATGTGTATTGGATTTTAAATAAATTTACCAAGAATACATTATAGGCCTAGCGTGTGTACAGGGCTATTGAGATGATGAAATATAATAAAAACACCATTCCTAGACAATACTCCTATTTACTTATTCTTTTTCCCTGAAAAACAAATAAACACAGTCAGATAAGACAGATACATAAAACAAGCACTTTACGCTCCTCAAGTAATGTAGATTGAAGGTAACAAATCACATGACAGGCTTCTCGGCTTTTCATCAGTTTTTTATTGCACCTGTTTTGAACGCTGATTGGCTGCTTTAGTTTCACCACTTCCGTCTCACTGCTCAGAGGTAATCAATCAATCAACCTCATTAGCCCCGGAGCCATTCGCTTCATGACTCAGCGTGACTTAATTGATTATTGGTACAAGTTTATTGGTTTTGAATGCTATGGACGAAGACTGTGGTTTAGCCGAAGATTTTGGTAAGGACACTTTAATTGTTTTATTGGCCTTTTTTGGCATTTGTTTTTCCACCGTCGAATAAAGTCATAAAACTTATTTAGCATTCAGTGAACTTTGGAAGACTCCAATATAAAGCTCATAATCTTTCCTGCGAGTGCGGCTCCCCGTGCTAGTCGGCTCCACGGAGACAATTTTTAAGTTATTAACACTCACGACCCGGCGTTTGGACACGGGGACAGGTTAGCTAGCTTTAGCAGCAGCTAGCCGTGCTGAGTTAATTAACGGCCAGGTGTGGTGGCACGAGGCGCCGCACAGCTGGGACTCTTAATTAAGTCACTGCAGGCCGCAGCCCCTCCTGAGGATGGACCTTATCAGGTTTTACTCGACCTGCAGGTCACAACACGCTTCGTGAAATGTGGGAGAGAGACCGCCTCTAACGTCATCAAGTTATTTCTTACACTTCCTGGGGTGAATTAAAAAGTATTTATAAGCTCCAGGAGCTTTGCTTGGATAGCGAAGTGGGATTAACTGATATAAAGTCACCTCCCTTCGAATTAAATATGTCCAATGCTGAATTATGTGTGGGTAAAGCCACAGGGAAATACTCACATATTTTGACACAAACCGTATATACAAATAATTTAGTTTTTTTTTTTTTTTTGTATAATAGCTCTATGTAGGATCAACCACATCATTAAAACCACTGACAGGAAAAGTGAATACCATCAACCATCTTGTGACAGTACAGTGTTCTGCTGGGAAACATTTGGACCTGTTATTGTTGTGGATGTTACTTAGACACCTAGATCAGACCAGGCAGCAATCCCCAACCGGTTAGAAACAACGTTTAGGAACAACTCCAAAAACACGTATATCCCAAAACTGATCAAGTATCTGTGAGATGATCCACAGAGGGCCTTTCCCTTGACTCATAGGACCCAAAGACCCCCCCACTAACAACACTGTGTTACCAGAGAACCACAGGACACCTTCAGAAGACCCATGTCCATCCTCTGATGAGTCACAGCTGTTTTGGAGGCACAAGGGAGACCTACCCAATAATAGGAATGTGGTCTTAAAATTATTCAAATTCAGGCCAACCAGAGTATTGCAGGATCAACGTATATCCAATAGGATATCCAATAAACAAGCAATTTGAAAATATTATGACATTCTGGGTGCTACTGTTCAAATATGGTAAAATATGACATGTTGAAATTAGTAATTCTGCTTTGGAAATCATCAGTCTTACACTAACGTTGAACTTCATGAAGGTTATTGGTATTCACCAGTTGTTGGTCCCAATAAAACCGTGAGGGAGTGTAGATCATTTCTTAATACACCCACTGTGTGTTAAGTAAAGAGCAGATGACATGACTCCGGGCTTTGATTGCAAAACCAACTTTCGTTGCCAAATCTAAAAATGGATTCCTTTGAAGAAATCAGAAAATGATGATGAGCAGAGAGTCATTATGAATTGATTTGTGTCCAGGGAGCCATAATATGAAATATTAAGATGCTAATGTAAAACTGTACAAAATGCAGAGACCCTCACTGTACGTCTCCACAATACAGACACAAATTGCAGATAAGGGATGACATGTTCACTACTCTTTGTTACAGACTGTCCAAGTCTTCTGTGTGAGGAACTGGAGGATTTGGAAACAAAGGACAATGAAGGGAAGATGAGAGGTAGGAGGAGAGTAGGAGAGGAGGAAGTGTTTAGTAAGAGGGAGGATGAAGAGGCAGGAGAGGAGACGGAGCGAGAAGAGAAGGAGGGGGAGGAGAAGAAAGAAGAGAAAGTTGTATCAGAGAAGGAACTGATGGCGACAGCGGGAGAAGAGGAGGAGCAGGTGAAGCCTGAGAGTAGGCTGGATGCGGAGGAGGCGCTGGAGGTGCAGATAGAAAACAGTGAGATTGAGAGCACCAAGGAAACTATCGCTGATACACAAGAGACTGAAGTAACAAGAAGTGTAGAACAGAAAGATGAGCAGAAGAAGAGTAGGAAGAGGCGAGGTAAGAAGCAAAGTGAGCAGGTGAGAAACAGGAGAGGAGGAAAAGATGTTGGTGAGAGGTTTGAGGAGGGAAACAAAGCACAGGGGGGGCCAGCGATGAGCTTGGAGGAGAGCTCGGCTCTGTCTGAGCCTTCTGTCGGCCTCATCAACAGCTGCGACTTGTCTGACTCAGTGTATCTGGGTATTGGGGCGACGGGGCTTTATTGTCCCCCAGTTCCCATTCCCCTGCTGTACTCCTCACAGCCTCCGGTCCCAATTCAGCCTGCACCTCCTCAGCCACGAGGGACCAAGAGGCCTCACAGCCCCCTTCTACCCCATAGTCTCCCCCAGCAGGGGACGCAGCCTCTCGAGGTGAGGATGCACACCTCATCACCACTTATCATCAGATGTGTATAAAGAACAGTTCTGAACTGTTGTGTAGCATTTTAAAGACTCCAGAAACACATCAGGTCAGACGTTCAGACTCCATGAAATATGTTTCACCTTCCATCTGATTGAAAATATTCTGCATCTTATGTTGTTTTTATTCACTTGAGCATGTTCTAGTGAAATGCAACAGGTTTCTAATAATATCTCATTTGCTTTGAATAATTGCAGTCTAATTTGCATGAAACGATTCACGCCCACAACCTTCTGCATTATTAATGATGCAGCTGTGAAAAGGCATCTTGTATTTGAATATGGGCTTAGTGTGTGGTGTTGTGTGATATCAGTGGGTGACAGAGCTTTAGTGAAGCATTGCAAACTGTTGCAAATGATTTCATCTTAGTGTAACCTTCCTCATTATTTTCCAGTATGACATACTGTCTCTACACCATGACATGTGATAGTAATCTGGATTTTTTTCTGTTCAGCATATAAAGTTGAAAAGTCGTAGGAAATCTCAGTTGTCCTGATTCCAGGCTTCAAATGTTATACCAGGGGTCTTTAACATTTTTCAGGCCAGGGACCCATAAACTAATGGAGACTATATGTTCTATTTCTAAATATACATTCTTATTATCATTTTGCATTCAATAATAAGCTATAAATAATACACAGGTTCAAATATTATTTTTTTTATTTCAATCCAAGCCTCCTGTAGACAGTAGGCCCCGCCCCCTATTGCTACTCTACCAATCACAACGCTGCATATTACATGAATTTAACAGTGTTTATAGTTAAAACTGTCAATCTTTCAGTTACTTTTTTTTTATCTGTCAGTTATATATATATACACTTATTATCTTGCCAGTTTTAACTTTAAACATAGCTATATACTAACATACTAAAAGATATTGGCTTTTGTGAATGAGTATTTAAAGAATTTTAAACTAGTGTGGCAAAATTGTGGGGGGAAAATAAAAAAAACAAAGAAATACATATAAAAAATGTCTTATCAACTTTTGCAACCCCCCTGCAGTGGACCTGTTTAAGACCTACGAGTTAAACCATATCAAATCAAAAACTGTCCTTGAGAGTGTACAATATACATACTGTACACAAGCTGCTGAAAGGTGAAATACAGGAGATTCATTGTAAAACTCTGTCTGTTGTTTTAAACAAATCTTCAAAGGCTGCTGCTTTTCTTTGTCTTATTATACTAAATTTCTTCCCATTGAACCTGACCTAAAGAAAGGAAAAAAAGAAAACTTTGCACCTGAGAAATTGCAGTTTGTGTTTTTCTGTATTTTCTGAGTTTTAATTAACCAACAAATTACAGAAAATGAGAGAAATCATTGTGTGCAGAATGTTGGCCTAAAGCAAAGTGTCGTTTTTACTGTATGGGGCACAAAGGCCTCACAAATGAATTACTTAGACTTCCTGAAGTCCTGAACCCACTTTTATTTTTTAGGACTTTTTTAAATAGTTTTGCTCTATGTCGGCTGAAACATCAGTCTGAGTATTGATCTGTAAACCTCGGAGCTGTTTTATCAGTTGAATATTGTTATTGGCTTTTTGGTGTACACGTCAACTTTAGTCGTCCTTATTCAGCTGTAGTCACAAGATTGATATTTTCAAAGGATCAACACATTAAATGATATAATGTTTTATTGATTGAGTTGCTGAGCTTGGAGGTGATGTTCATCTGGTTCATGGCAGATGGAGATAAACCAGGTCTACTCCCATCAGCGCTCCCTGCGTTACAACAACAGGGGCCGAGGCCGAGCCCACAGCTTCCCTCTGCTCCCAGTGTTAGAGACTGTGGACAGTTCAGCGCTGCCGCCCGCACCGAAGAAGAAGACACGGACACTCTACAGCACAGGTAAGAGAAATGTCTGTTTCACAACATGTGCTCAGATTTGACCCCTGTGGAAATAATTGACCTCCAATTTGTGTGTGCATGTACGCTTGTGTGCAGATCAGTTAGAGCATTTAGAAAACCTGTTCCAGGAGGATCACTATCCCGACGCAGAGAAGAGGAAAGTCATTGCAGCGTCAGTTGGTGTCACACCTCAGAGAATAATGGTTAGACTGCCATCTTCCTCCATTAACTGTCTGAGAAAATTTATGTAAGACCATACTTGCTTGGTGTTCTACTTCTTACCATGAGAAACAAACTTTTAAATAGGTTTCCCCTTCCTGTGAACAGATTTGATTGTCTTCTGCCCTCTCTCTTCCTGTTCACACCACTTGCCGATAACCATTTCATTGTCTCCCTCTGCATGTTTCTGTGTCACAGGTCTGGTTTCAGAACCGAAGGGCTAAATGGAGGAAGGCACGCTCCGTCACAGCAAAGCCTGATCACAGACAGAGAGGAAGTGAATACAGCAGCAGCAGCCCGCATCACCAAATCAATCACACGTTGCCCTCACTGGCACCAAACAGGTAAACCAGTGTGTCTCATGTTTTAGTTGAGCATATGTCGCTGGATGATTTATTGTTTTTTCTTCTCTTTTCATCACCAACACATTTTCCTCTGTTTCTAGTTACTTTGCAAACAAGCTGCCTCAGCTCCCTCCTGTAGTGCCTTCAATCCCCACCCTGTCCACGCAGACCCCACCCTCCAACAACAACCTTCAGCCCAGCCTCACTAGCCCAGGTGCTGAAATCCACGTACATTCACATATTTTAAAAACTCTCAGTGCGTTAGGTTTTTGTGCAGCCGTTTAAGTTCTGAGAGATTCTGTTTCTCTCATCTATGTGAGCCGTGAAGCCTTTGTTAAGTATTGCCAAGTAATGAACTCACATTATATTAGCTTGACTTTTTTAATGTCTCCACAGTTAAGAGTCTGCTTAGAAGCCTACCAATTATTTTGCAAAAAGTATTCATAAATTATGCTATGTAATGGCTGTGCATTTTCTGGTAAAGCGCCACGAGGACATGCCCAGACTGGATGAATTGCAGTCCCCTATTTCATTTCAATGCACATTGCATAACGGAGATGGCGCAGTACAAAAAACAAGTTGTCCAGTGAAATGTTTCATATGGTTCCAAAATGCTGCAATAAAATATGCTGTCACCTGAAGTACTCGAAGCAATAGTGAAATTATTGACTTTATAGCATAAGTTGGAGTCTGTAGCAGCTTAAACTATTCATCTTTTGCCCTTCTTAAGAGGAGCTTTATCTTGATGCCACAGAACTGTTCAGGCTCAGTGGACCTTCACGCAGCATGTTGAGACATTAAAATTAACTGGAAACTACAGTATCTGTCTGTTCTCAGTTTTTAATCGGTTTGTTTCATCTCCAAGGTCAATGCAGAGTGAGAGAAGCGGGCCAGCATCAGTTTTCCTCTCAGGGGGGTTTGGCAGAGTACCACCCCCGTCCCATGCACAGCCCTCCCCCACTGCGACGAGCCTGCCTGCCCCTTTTCACGACAACCTACAACCCTGCCAACCCCACTCCACCACTTCTCAACACCCCAATTCACACCCCTCCTTTTTTCCTGGATGCTCTGGAGGGTGGCTCCACCTTGGCCCATCGTGACACCCAGTCTCTGCAGACAGACACCAGGTCAGCTCAGCTCACAGGAAACTGTGACATGAATACTAGAGGGTGATTTAAACATGGACAAGTGCAAGAACTGACAGGAGGACAGAGAGTAGGCAGAGAGGGTTCTTGTGAAATACTGATATAATGATGGCTCACACAGTGCTCGCAGTAGTGGGGAGGCAGCTTCAGATGGTGCTCTGAAATATTTCAGGAACCATGCTGGGAGAAGTCTCAGTCAATAATTGCTTTGTACAAAATTATGTTTGTTTGACTTTCGTTATATATCACAGCACTCAAAAACACACCAGTGCAAGACAATTCAACGAACAAACAATGAATATCAATACATTATCCACTCCCGCTGCTAAGAGACTTGAAGGATCATTTCACCCAAATTACAAAGAAACATTTTTTTTTAACCTTCTTTCTGTAAAAGTAATGGTTTCTCTAAAAATGCTTGTTCTGCAGAGTTGTTTGGACATAGTGCCTCTAACTGTGTTACTTGTGAATCTAGACTCAGTAATGGTAACTTTAACACAATACATATCTATTTATGTGCGTTTACAGCAACATTCTGCTTTGTGTTGTTCTCAGTTCAGTCTTTGACTTTACGGAGAAATTGGACTACCTGACGTCCGGCCAGCAGAACAACAGTCTCTCATACCAGCTCCAGGCTTCCTACCCCCCCGGCCAGCCTCAGCATCAACCTCAAACATCTCTGCCCCGCATGGCCTACCTGACACCCTCCCCCTACCTCACCCCAAACCCTCCAGATTCCAACCCTGCCTCCTATCTGACATTCGGCCCTGGAGGAAACTCAACTGGCATGGTGACCTACTCCACCGGTGGCCATGCCTTCTTCCCGTCCCAGAACACTGGACAAATCCTACTGCAGTCAGCTGGCCATCACGGTGAGTCACTGAGATGAGCTAATATTTAAGGACCCAAAACTAAAAATAAAACTGTGCGTCCTACATTATTATTAAAAAAACAAGCAAACTGCAGTACATTCAGAATTCAAAACATGAATTTGTCCCTGGCCAAAGTCAAACCTGGCATGAAGGTACAGTTAGACTGAAGGATGAAACGATTAGGTCTCAAAAAACTCTTTATTCGGTCACGTCTCAATTCAAACGCTAATTATGACAACGTTTTTGGAATAGGATCAACTAAAGTGACAAGATTTTATACTGGAAAACTCACTTCACTGTGACGACATAATGTCCTGTCACTGCTCTGGTGCGTGTTGTGAACTAGTGCAGTGATTGGTGGCTGAGAATAATGGAGCTGCATGACGCATGCAGGGTAGAAAGTGGAGGAGCTGCAAGAACTCTGGAGGGATGTGAGATAGAAGGCGGGAATCAGTTGGAACACAGACCGTGACAATCAACCGCCATCAGTTAAACTACTTGGTTACATAATTATAAGGAATGCTGTCAGTTCAGGTGTACCCACTACAAACAAACCACTCCAGTGAGGGATTGAAACTCCTGTCTAACTGGGCTCAGCTCAGTTTATCTGTTCCAGGACAGTGTTATGATTACGAATCACCTTGGCAGGAGAACACTTCTTGTTTATGATCAGGGGGGTCACACTTAAACTCATAATGCGAATATTTGTACATTTACTCTAATAAACCTCAATTTTCTCTTTGGATCTGCATCCAGGTGGGATAGCATACCAGTCTTACCCGTGGGGTAACATGTACAGTCAGCCTGCCATGCACCAGCATACTCAGTGCCCTCCAACATACCCAGCCAGCTTGGGATCTGCCCGGGACCACCAGACTCCCTCCACCACCAGCCTCCCTCTCCCTTCGTTCTTCCCGCGGGGGGACCCTGGGCCTTCGCATGCAAACTCCCAGCGATCATCTCACACCCAGACCCACACCACCACCAGCATCACCACCGTGCTCCCTCCTGTGTCGAGTCTGCGGCCCTCTTGCCTCAGAGGGGAGAATAATCCAGCCAAGGTTTCATCCCTGTTACCTTCTCAGGTCAGCTCTGCCTCTCCAGAAAGTCCTCCAGTGCCCCCTTGTGTAAAAATTGAGTATGACAGTCCTCGAGAGATACACAGCCACTTCCAGTGCGACTTCTCCCCGATACATTTTTGACTCTGAGAATGTCTGAGTGTGTGTGTGCGTTAATTTTCTAAGTAAAAGACGTGTGAATCTTTGTGCTTTCTAGTTGTATTACTGTTAAGATGTCTAAGTAGCATAATACTGCTACCAAGCTTGGTTGAGCTGTACTTAGCTGGGCTACAATAAATGTTCATTGATCATTTATTTCTGAATCTAACCTGCTTTGCTTTGATTTAAATCAGGACTTCCAGACATAATTTTGATGAGAAATTTGCCGTGAACCACCAGACTGCAGCGCAGTTGTTTTCACCGTCCTGTCAGTACTTGCATGCACACACCCAGATTTTGTATGTTATTGTTCAAGCATCTCACAAAATGGATGCAAAGATGCCTTGGCAGCAAAGTAGACGCTTAAACATAATGAGAGAGAGAAAACAATTCTCATGAGCGTAGCATCCACACAAAAACAAAACCCATGTTTCATTTGGTCTATATTTTGTTGTGGTTACCTTTTCAAATCAAGAAAAAAGGCGACAACACTTGTAGAACAAGTAAAATTTTACATAGTGCTAAATGACCAAGATAAGTTGCATATATGTTACCTACTGTAATAAAAACATCTATATGTTGCCGGGCATCACAGGGAGTGATCAGAGAAAATAAAACACATACATATTTCCTCTTTAAAGGTAATTGCTGCACAAATAATGGCTCTTAAAGTTATATTTATCATATGGCTTCTTCCTTCTAGTCTCTAACAGTCCCAGTCTCAGTGCTAATCCACAGTCCAGTGTAAATTAGATTAAAATGTGATGTAATTTGTAATCAGACATAGGTTTTTAATGTAATTGTAAATTGTGTTATTTCTAAATTAAACAAATATAGACCGCTCAGGAACACACACACACACAGAATATTATGTTCTGCTGAATAGTGAAAAGTGGTGAGACATGTAGTATGTCTCACCATGTGCGATATCCACCATCGGATTAGAGACTAAGGACGGAGTCCTCTCTAGAGCGGAGGTGTCTCAGACCCTCACTGATACTGCCCAAATCCTTAATCTGTGTTGCCATCTGTTGTGATCTCATACTTACTACACTTTCCGCTCTGTTTAACCTCAGTATGCAAGTCAGTTAGAAAGACTTGTGGAAAGGAAGTCCCAGAACTCTGCCTCTAAAAGAGCTGAAGGCTTTTTCCTGAGCTTAAAAAAGACATCTGGGAGTAGTGTGTCATTTTTGCTCTTAGTAGTGCGAGTTAAACAAGTAGCTTTTAACTCTAGTTAATATTCCTGATTCGTAGTCCTGCTGTACTTAAAGTAAAGTTTGAAGTGAGGCTCGGATGATGTGGGAGTAAGAGAAGAAATTGTTTGATGAGAATGAGGAGGAGGTGGCAGGGACCAAGGGAGCAGATAAAGGGGGGGTGGGGGGAGATGGAGGAGCGAGGCAATGTGTTGGTCTGGGAACAAGGGAGGAGAGCTGAGATGAGCAGTTGCTATGGGAGGAGAGGAGGATGATGGGTGGGCTCTGCCAGCAGGCGTGGGAGGGAGAAGAAGATGGGGATGAAGGAGGAGTGTGTTTGCAGCACAGGGGGTTCTGGGATGAACAGAACTGTTGGTTATGTAAGGGCAGTATTTGGGTTTTTAATGAACCTCTCTCTTCCTGCTTACTGGCTA
The DNA here is from genome assembly GCF_022458985.1 of Mugil cephalus. Taxonomy (NCBI): domain Eukaryota; kingdom Metazoa; phylum Chordata; class Actinopteri; order Mugiliformes; family Mugilidae; genus Mugil; species Mugil cephalus. The sequence goes on along the minus strand of NC_061783.1, from coordinate 11,480,720 downwards.
CTGAGCTGTTACTGTTGGCAGGAGAAGAGCAGCAAACACACGCACACACACGCACGCACAAACTTCATTTGCAGTGCAGAAATATTTCTTAAAGACACACTCACTCCATCACCAGCATGAAGAGTAAGAGCCGTATTCAAACTTAGTGCAGCAATTATTTAACTCTGGATTTTATTTATTTATTTATTTATTTTTTGACGGTGAAGTCTGACACTCTGTGCCTTCCTTTTGGCCTTGCACGGGTGCCAGTGTACATAGTTGATATTCATGTGTCTGTGAGCTCCCACATGTGACTGAGGAGAGCTTCATGTCGGTTTAACTTTGTAATTAATTTTTCCACGACTTCCCTGGTGTGAACAGAGAGTGCTCAGAGCACAGCTGGAGGGCACCAGCGTCTGTGTCGGCCTTTACGCATGTCTATACGTGTGTGTGTGTGTGTGTGAGTGCATATATACTTGTGTGTGAGCTCAGGTATGGGATGCTTCTCTCCACACCGATCCCACCGTGTCAATATTTACTCAGTATTCTGAGATTTGAAGAAAGGCAACTTGTTTCAATATTTATGGATGTGGTCAAACATGAAATCCTCACAGTCTTTCCAAACCCTGTCACAGTATGCACGCACACACGCCGGCTAAATGGGGGGAAAAAAGTCAAAGAAAACATCACACCGCTCGGTCAAGTCAAGTATTGGAGTTTATTGATATTAATGGATAAGGTTTGTTGATACAACGAATTCAAAGTAACGATGTTGGTTGTGTAACAAAACTGAATCGGACGATCCGCTAGTCGCTTGGCTCTGTACTGCAAATAGACTTCAGTTTGTTTTTAGAAGATATGACTAATAGACTTGGTAGGGACTGGAGAAAGAGGCAACATAAGGTCGAGGGACTCTTGAAAACAACAACCTGATGGATGAAATAAATAGATATGCACATAGGGCTAACTGCAGAAGGTTCAAATTTAGCAAATATAAAATAACTCTTGATTGTAAATATCTGGAAGCAGCGTTATTTGAATGTCGTCTCTTGTAAAAATGTCTGATGGCATGCAGCGTGGCTGAGCTGAAGGGATTTGTTTGTTTTACACTTCTTCCCGTTTACTCTATGGGTCTGGCAGCACCATTGTGAAGAATATTTTCTAAACTGAGCTCCCCAAGGTGGTTTGGCTGTTGGCAGAGAAAGAGGACTTACAGGAACATTTCCTTTAACAGTAAAAAAGCAAATATGCCATGTCTTTATATTAGAATTCTGTTTTGCTACAAGCATGTAAATAGAAGAAGGGCAGAAAAAACAGGCATGTTTTTTGACATCACTCAAAAAAGAAAATCATTGGGTTTGTGGTGACGATCAAAAATGATTTAATTGCTGATAAATCAGTGGCTGCACTTTACTAATCAATATTCCAATTGCTTTCTTAAATAAATGTAAAAAAAAAAAAAAAAGATTCATAAATGCTGCAGTTTTCCAACACCAAAGATTTATCAAACAGACTTCGAATGGCCAGTTTTCACTTGAAAAGCAGAATAAAATCTGGTTTCTGATTGATTTTCTTTTGGTCAGACATAACCAGAAGTGTAAAGATGCCTAACAATAATGGGTTACATGGAGACATGATGTTTTTGGATTTCTAAATGGATGACTGGATGACACTAACAACCCACAAAATGTAACTTCTTCAGTCTTGGCACAAGTGTCCAATATTAATGTCAAGGTTTAGAATTTAGCGTTCAAGGCCCCAAGAATTCAAATGCTACTTACGTTCACATCTCACAGACGTCTAATGGGACAAAACAAATAATTTATGACGTTTCATATCCAAATGTCCACACAGATGTAAACTGCAACTAGATTGGTTGGTCGAGAGTTACGTGATTTTAGTGTTAAATAAGAAAAAAGTTTGTCCTTTTAAAGTTTTGGGCTCGTTCTAATCCACTTTTTTTAATTTTCAGCTGCAATCGGCAAATGATGAGAAGAGAGTAAATTTCACGGAGTTGTGAAATAGTTCACAAAAGCTGATGGAGGGTACGATTCCTCAAGCTACCTGCTTATGTTTATGTTTGTCGGGCCTGCCAGGTAGACAACGTTACATAACCCGTATGTGAGTTTCTACTGTGTGCCGCCACGTGCGTTTGCATAAATATATATGTGTGTGTGTGTGTTGTGTCTTCTCGTTTAAGCCTTCTCGTAACAAACCGGTCCCAGAGATGACACGCGGTCCAGCAATAACATCTCATCTCTTTCATCCCCCCAAACCATCACCACTGTAAAACACACACACACGCAAACACACACACACGCAAACACACACACACACACACACACACACTGTTCAGTTGGATTTGCAGCTTAGGAAATCTGTCTGACTGGTTACTGTACAGACCGAGCTTCAGCTCCCCTTTCCCTTCCAGAGAACACCCTCAATTGCGGCTTGTTCGGGGCCTGTGTGTGGATGGAGGTGTGTGTGTGGAGGAGGAAGGTGGAGGGGGGGGGGTTCAGTGGAATGCGGGGTTGAGCAGGTTGGGTGGAGCGGGTTGTTGGAGGGAAAAGAGGGGTCTCTGTTTGGTGTGTGTGTGTGGGGGGACTCTATAGAGAGATAGATGTGTACGTGAACGTATGGATGAAAGTGTGTTTTCCTACTGTGTTTACTCACTGGGGGGCCATCGCCTCCCTGACAACAGGACAGTGATGGTGAAGCATCTGTTCAGAAGCACTAAAATCTCGACCATGAGTTTATTTTTGAGTGTCGATGGTTATAAATCTGAACGTACACTACCAGTCAAAGGTTCGGACACACCTTCTCATTCATATGATAAATTCGAAGGCTTTAGGAGAAATGATGGAAAATGACAAAAAGACTGACAGAAAAATACAAATATGACTCTGAGCTGACTTTGAGAAGCCAGGAAACGACTTGTATACCTCAATTTATAGAGAAATGCACACACATCCCAACGTGCGGCGCGGCGGGAACACTGTCGGCTGTGTGTGACGGCGCTCCTTCACTTCCGCACCATAAATGCGTGTTTGCTATACGAGGGAACACGGGGAGAAAAGAGGAATTCATGTTGGTGTTTATTTGAGCTTTGGCCAAATCCAACCTGGGGCGGCTGCATTGGCGCGCGCTCTGCACCAAACCCCAGCCGCTCCTGTACCCCCAGCCAGACACACACTCGTACTGTACCCGCTCAGGCACCGGGAGCGCACACGCAACGCACGTTCGCTTCCTTCACATACACACTTACCTGTCTGTCGTAGCCATATTGAGGTGTGTTTACCTTTCCCTGCCCACTGCTTTAGGTCCTCCCAGGGCTGGTATTTCCCTCTCTTTCCCACAGACGCACACACATGCACACACTTCATCCGTGGAAGGGGGGTGTCTGTGGGCAGAGTGTGTGAAGCTCTTGCATTGATAACCTGCAGCTCAGAGTCACTCGGTCTCACTTTGTGGCTGTCCCCATCGCCTGGATCTCCCTTCGCCCTTCCTGCTTCTCACTCTAGGACCGTGTGCGCCCGTGCTCGGACCCCTCGCCTCTAGCTGTCACCATGACGCCTACCCCGCCGCTTTTCCTGCTGCTGCTTGGCCTCGTAGGAGCTCATGCCACTGCAGACCAGCGCATGGCCGCTGCCATGGGTAAGAAAGATGACCTTTAACCTTTAAACTCAGAGCCTAACTCTAAACGAGGACTCGGAGGGTTTTAATCATGATGCATTGGATCCAACACTGGTTTTCACTCTTTAACCGAACAATAGTTCAGTAGATGTAAAAACTGCTCTCAAAAGGTGAGATATAGTCATCTAAAAGTTGTTTTAATGACAGCTTTAAAATCTTTTAAGTTTCCTCTGAAGTCCTCTCCTTACATTATGTGGTAGCTGTATCAGCAGTTTCACCAGCGTAAATGAGAACAAAGTGAGCAGGAGAAAAAACGTAAAAGATCTCATATTGTTATTGCCGGCACCTCTGAAATTAGTTTAAATAAATGTTTGAGAACTTTGAGAGATATATTCAAAGTTTTTATGGTTTCCCATATTTAATTGGTGCTGCCCCACTGGCAGAAATACTGTCAGTAATGATTTTTATTGGTTAAATGAATAATGTGCACATTTTGGACTGGAGGGAGGCAGAGAGGTGAAGGGTGAGAAGGGAGATCAGTGATATTTGAAGTTTCGGTTAACGGCCAATTACATCACGTTGCTCCATCTAGTGTTTCCATCTCTACATGTAAAGCTGTTCAGGGAAAATACTTGTATGTTGTAGTGTCGTTGTTTTGAGTAAAAATCTAAACTGGGGTCTGAAATTTTCGTGAAAATATAATCACAGTTTTTCACTAAACTAAAACACATTTTTTAATAACTAAATAATAAAGATGGATGAAGTTGGTAATGCACAGGAGCATGTCTTTATATATATTTATATATATACCCTTAGAAATGTTATTTGATCTATTACTGTGCTTCACCTTTGTTTTTCCTGCCAGTCCTCTCTCCATCTCTGCCTCCACCTTTCCCTCGCTCCACCCTCGTTACCTCCTCGTGTCCTGTTTTTCTGTTTCCACCCCTTTCCTCCCAAATACATCCCACCAACCTCCAACACCTACCCTTTTCCTCTCAGTACCTCTTTTCTCCTCATGCTCCTCCCACTTTTTTTTCCACTCCTGATTTTTTTTCCACCTTTTCAGATTAATATTAGGATGAATACTTTACAAATCTACACACTACTATGTTTTACTTTCTTGGATAACAATTATATTTCTCTTCATGTGCAGCGGCAGGTTTGTGCAAAACACGTCCCACAGACCTAGTGTTCATCATCGACAGCAGCCGCAGTGTTCGTCCTTCAGAGTTCGAGCAAGTTAAAGTATTCTTGGCTAAAGTCATCGAGGGGCTCGATGTTGGACTCAACGCCACCCGTGTGGGGGTCGTCAACTACGCCAGCCGTGTCCAGAGCGAGGTATGGATGCGGTTTTAGATCTTTTAAAAGTATTTTTCAACCCTTTCATGTCACTTACTTTAGCTGAGTTTCTTTGTTGTCATGGAACCACAGGTGTCTCTGAAGACTCACCGCACCAAAGCTGGGCTGATCAAGGCAGTGACCAAAATCGAGCCCCTGTCCACCGGAACAATGACCGGCCTCGCCATCCAGTTTGCCCTGAACATTGCTTTCAGTGAGGCCGAGGGCGCTCGTGTCAAATCTCCTGACATCAACAAGGTCTGGCACATGTTTAGATGTGTCCACACATGCAGTCCACCTCATCCCACAATTCTGATATTCATGTTGTCATATTTTTGTTACAGGTTGCCATTATTGTGACAGACGGGCGTCCCCAGGACAATGTGAAGGACGTAGCTAAGCGTGCCAGAGATGCGGGTATTGAGATTTTTGCCATCGGTGTGGGACGTGTGGACATGAGCACTCTGAGGCAGATGGCCAGCGATCCCCTGGACGACCATGTGGACTACGTGGAGAGCTACAGCGTCATTGAGAAGCTCACCAAGAAGTTCCAGGTGGCCTTCTGTGGTAAGAAGGGAGTGGGGGAAGAAGAGGGGCAGAGTTAGCAGCAAGAGAAGAGGGATTAGTCAGTGGTTGAGAAAAAGTCAAAGACGGGAGAACACTGTCTGCTGGCTGCCCTATAGTGAGGGTAAGGTGTCAGGGCTGTCATCCTTTCCATTCCAGTTTATTGTTTCTTCCCTTTTGTCCTCTGCTACTCCCCAGCAAGCTCATTCATTCAGACTTGTTTAAAAATTGAAGTGCATGGGGGCATCAGGGCAGAAACAACCTTTTGGAACAAGATTTGCTCCTGTTCTTCAGTCGACTCTCACATAACCAAGAGGCGAGACTGATCTATCTGTAATTACCAATCCATTAGTGACAATCATTAAACCTCTAATTAGAGATGCCCTCCGGCGCTCTCAGTCTGCGGCAGTTTTGACTGCTGTCTTTGCAGCAGCCAGTCTCGCTGCAGATGTTTCATCCAAGGGCAGAGCTGCATGATTGCAGTGGTGGATTGTCATTGGAAGAGCCACACTTAGAAACAGAACAGAAAACAAATCAGATTTTGCTAATTTCAGGCGACTCCAATCTTTTCCACCTGTTTGTTTTAAGGATCCACTGGATTTGTGCCTCGTCCACTCATATGACAAATTCCCGAGGTCAACTGCAGGTCACAGTGGATCATTAAAAATAGATGCTAGATCTCAACTGACATAGTTTTATTTCTCCTTCTAACCCCAACCACCCACCCCCTCTTTGTATGTGTGTGTGTGTGTGTGTGTGTGCCTTTACATATGCAACTGTGTGAACGTGTGTGTTCTGCATGCACACGTTCACACACAGACCCACCCCCACCTCTAGTGTCAGACCTGTGTGCTACTGGGGATCATGACTGTGAGCAGGTATGCATCAGCAGCCCAGGATCATACAAGTGTGCCTGCAAAGATGGCTTTACCCTCATGGACGATGGTCGCAGCTGCAGGGGTGAGTGTGTGTGTGTCTGAAGGTTTTTGTCCAAATGTGATTACTGTGCTCCTGCGGTTACATGCTCCGCCGTGTGTGTTCTTATGACATCACCAGGTTGCAGCAACTCTGCAACGGATGTGGTGTTTCTGATCGACGGCTCCAAGAGCGTACGTCCTGAGAACTTTGAGCTGGTCAAGAAGTTTATCAACCAGATCATAGACAAGCTGGACGTCTCTGAGAGCCAGGCTCATGTTGGACTGGTGCAGTACTCCAGCACCGTCAGACAGGTTTGTATGCCTTGGGCTCATACTAACACCAGGGTAAATCACTTCCTTCTCTCCCTTCTCAACATCCCAATCCCTTTCATTTGCAGGAATTCCCCCTGGGCCGCTATAACAGCAAAAAAGAGCTGAAAGATGCTGTGAAGAAGATGGTCTACATGGAGAGAGGAACCATGACAGGCCACGGTATAAGGCATATCACCGACGTCACCTTCACCCCCGGTCAGGGTGCACGGCCCGGAGTTACAAAGGTGGCAGTCGTGTTCACTGACGGACGCAGCCAGGACTACATTGGAGAAGCTGCCAAAAAAGCCAAGGAGATGGGTAATAAGGGAAAACGGAAAATAAAATGTTGATGCGTGCGTGTAGTGAAAGTAGACTAATGAAATGCATCTTTATTTTTTACGTGGCAGGCATTAGGATGCACGCTGTTGGAGTGGGCAATGCAGTTGAGGAAGAGCTGAAAGTGATTGCCTCTGAGCCTATTGCAGAGCACTACTTCTACACTGCTGACTTCAAGACTATGACCCAGATCGCCAAGAAGTTACAGATTAACGTCTGTCCAGGTCAGAAGTTTCCATTAAATTACAAACATAATAAATCCTTGTGTTATTTGTTGTTTCTGTGTGCACACTGGTATAATAAAACTTGAACTTGTACCACTTTCTCGCCCACAGACCCATGTGAATGTGACTCCCTTCTAAAGTTCCAAAAGAAAGTAGAAGGTGCCCTACAGGCACTAACAAAAAAATATATCCTTTGTGACAGCTCTGAGAATACGCTACTGTGAGGGGTGTTTAAATGTTGTTGTTATATTGTCTGTCTTATTGACTGTTTCTGTCCTTGACTAAATCTTACTAGAGACTATGTCGAAGAGGATCGCCCTGCTGGAGAACAAAATCGTCTGAGGGCTCGCACCCCACCCTCCTCTATACACCTGCACACCAACCCACACACAAACACACACACACAAAAAATGTTTACTTCCTGTAAAATATTGAAGAGGGACCCCTGTGTGTGTGTGTGTGTGAACCTGGACCCTTGCTTGTACCCTGAGCTCTCCCAAACCTCCTCCTCCTCTCTCCACCTCAACCCTTCTACCCTCGGGTCTCCTGGGACACAAAGCGCCAGTTGCCATGGGGACCATCCTTTGTGTGTGTGTGTGTGTGTGTGTGCGCGCTCCGAAGGTCATCCTCCAAAGCCAGCCTGTGTGTTTGTTAATAAAAGTCTTCCCTCATAGGGAAACGGTGACGGTAGACTGAAGGGTTTTTCTTTGTTTATGCCACAATGTTGAAGTTCCTGAAACCCCAGAGGCTCTGTGTGCCTTGTCACGTCAATGGAGCCGCACATTACCTTCACTTGTTTGTCTGTTTATTTGTCACTGTCATCTTTCCCTTTTCCTCCTTTCATCTTTCTCAACTTTCTTCTCCTACCCCCACAAAAAGTTACCTAATGTTATATATATATATATATATATATATATATATTCATAGATCAGGTAAATTAATATATTTGTCTGATCATAAAGATACGCCATTGATGTTTTTTATTTTCCTAAATAAAGGTGATTCAGGAAGTAAACATAAAACTGTGAAACTATTATATTCCAAATTAAGATTTCACACACACACACACATGCTCTCACTGAAAATGATACACTTCTTCATGTAGTTTCAGTTCATTTGTTATATAGGAGCAAAATATTTCTATAGTCAGAGGCTCCTGAACATGGGCTCTGAGGAACAGAAGAGCTGGATGGGTTCAGATTTACTGCAACAGATTAGTGCAATGACCTTGATCCATGGGTTTCCCTCTAATAAAGGGGTGTAGTAACCCCAGTATTAGAGTGGAGTTGTGGAAGGAGTTTGGATCATCACAATGATAAACTGATCTGACACTTAAAAATAAGTCTTTACATTACCATTTTCTTTTTTTTTCTTTTGTCTCTCTTTAAGCTCTGAAAAATGTGAAAATGTACTGGTTCGTAAAGCATTGATTGCTAAACAGTTTAATTAAAAAAAAAACAACTATGTTTATAGAATAAACTTTATATAATAACGTATTACAGACGCCCAGGTATTAACCAGTGTATGTAATTTTACTTAAACATTACTTGTAGTAAGATACAGTGAATCTATGGGAGGCAGTGGTCCTTAGAAGATTAGGAAAAAGCAAATAAATAAATACTTTAAGTATACTCCAAGAGCATGGACGTAATGCAAAGAATAACAGAAAATATTAAATCACAATTATATGAATTATCCCGGAATTAAGCACAAAAGTAATTGCTGTCCTGGGGCAGAGCTCATCAGTGGAAGATTTCGAACGCGTCGCGATTACGTCACAAGGGAGAACCGGAAGCGACCTGAACCTAAGCAGCCGGTGGAATCTGTAAATTATTATAAGTGTCGATTTGAACTTTAATTAAAGCGTGCCGTATTCGAGCAGTGTCCTCCGCGTACACAGCTTTGTGTCGCGGTTTCTGTAGCAGCGAGCGGCTGTTAAATGTTCTTTTTCAACGGGCTGCAGCATCTGTTTACAGCAGCTAGGCTAGGGAGCTAGCGTTGCGAGCTAACCGGCTTTCTTCACGGTGAAGGAGCCGGTGGTTTTAAAGGTGAAGTGACCGGCTGCTTGGAAGGTGGTCCGTCTTTGTTAATGATTTGTGGGAGAGAGAGAGATGATTGCGCAGTGAACTAAGACGGACAACAGACTCCTCAAGTATTCAGCATCAAACCTACGTTGATAGCTCAAGTAACCCAGGTAAGCGGGGACCAGGACATGGCCAGTAATCCCGGGACAGGCTCTACCTGCCAGGCTAATGGAGAAGACAAAACAGGACAGGTGTCCAGCTCCGGGCGTTCATGTCGCCACCAGTCCGAGTCGGAGTCGGACGCTGGCCCGACGGTGAAGAGCTTATCTCGGCTGTGCAGCAGGGACGAAGGGGAACGGTCTGTAGCCCTGGAGGAGCTGAGCCAGGCGGTGCTGACGTCCTTAGGCTTGGACCGGCCCGGTTCGGCTCGGCTGAGCAAGCAAACCCTGCTGCATCTTCTTCGTCTGTCCAGATCGTGTCCTCTGCAGGAGGTGCGAGGGAGAGCCGCCGAGCTGCTGCGGACCGCTCAGGTAATTTGTGGACACGAGTTGAAATCAATAACAAGGAGCTAAAAAAAACAATTTAATGTGAACTAATTCAGCCACAGTGGGTAGATAGTCGGAGCCATAAATGTTCTCATTATGCGAGTTTCACGTAAAATTGTATGACATTATCAGCAGTTGTTGATAACCTGTCGGCTGATCATCACTTATTGGTGGTGATAATTATCATTGCCACCGGACTGCCAGATATTTCATCAGACGTTGAACTGGAGGTGATGCAAGACCGAGCCGCGGTGTGCGCACAAACAGGCAATCCGGCCAGACACGCCCCCTCCCGGCGCTTTAAAACCCCAGCAGACACACCCCCGCCGCCACTGAGGTTCCCAAAAACGACAGCAGTTTCTCGAAACAGAAAGTCAACGCAGCTTTTGACGCACTTTAAATTAATTTAACTTTGGATTAGAGATATCACGCGAGGACTCGTGGCGTTCAGCTGCCCGCACGGCCGCGATGTCGGTGAGTTTAAGCGCATGGGTTTAGTTAAAAACTCTCCGGCGTTTTATGGGGGCTGAGGCTTATGAAACAGCGCTCTCCTGTTATAGTACAGCAGCTGCAGTCAAAATAGGCCTGGGCAAGTTCAAGGTGATTCAAGCTGCCTGCAGACAAGAGTTTTAATTTATCTTAAAGTCTTTCATATCTCACAGCGTCTCTGTGACCACTGTAATCTAAAGCTAATAGGAATGCCTTTTAGACTGCCTGAATGTTAAACAAACTGAAGGGCATTTTTATTCCAGAAGACATTGGACTGGTGAACAGTCCTGATGCAAGAAATAAATTCATGCACTCTGACTTTTTATGTCCTGTGTTGGCCGTTTATAGGCTGCCCACTGTCATCAGTCTCCCCTAAATTGTTTAGACACTGTGTGAAGTTGCTTAAAGTCCTTCTTCCTTTTTGTAGGTTGGTACATTCGTGCCCTAAATTACCCCCGGAAGGACAATTAAAGTGTTTTTGTATTGTATTTGGTTTGAAAATCACTTAGTCACAACCTCCAGTTTAGTAGCTAGACTACTAGATTCATGGCAATGCAAATAAACTATTTATTTGCTATATTTGAGCCAAGGAGAATTTTCCTTATGTTATGTGATAGTAAAGTGAGTATATTTTGTCTTTTGGGCAGCTGGTCAGACAGAACAAGACGAGCAGATTTAATGATAATTATATTTACTATTATTTTACAGTGTGGTATATTTACAATTTGTATGTCTTTTTTTTTTATTGCCACTAGCAACAAGGAGTTGAAGTACCTCGGGCCCTGGCTTCAGGTCCAAGTGCCTTTATTCCTGCAAAAGAGGTGTGTAAATAACTTTTTAATAAATATAATAATTTGCTGGTTCTATTTTCTTTCTGGAAATTATGTGATCGCATGTTTGATTTCTTAATGAAAAACTGAGATATTGCGATGTCGTGGAACCTTTTATCCATTGAATGCTAACTGTGTAGTCTCTGGTGTTGGTGTCAGGGCAGTACACAGCTGGCCTCCGTGTCTAATCTCTAGATTTTATGACGGTTGTTGCAGACTGCCATCAAACAAATCTGTAAATAAATACTCGTCTCAGCTGTTGCTATCAGTATTCTTTAGTATGCGTAATTCCCCCATAAATGTTCTGATAACCAGTTAGACTGTATGCACTGGAGCTAAATATTATGCTGCAACACTGCAAAGCTGTTGCTTCAGGATTCACCTGAGGCAGTGTTATGTTGCCAAAGCTGATGAGTGACGCTGGTTTTAATATGTGACTCACTCTAATTTTTCCACTGAATAAAGTGTTTTATCAGCTCCGGACATTTTATGCTTTGTAAGGCTGCTTATTTACGACTTTTAGAACTTTTTTTTTATTCGTTTTATTCTTAAAGGAAGCTCACGAGGGTCCAGGAGAAGAAACTTTATTCAAGTCCATTGATTTTGGTGCATTGATTCAAGCGCTGTTCTAGACTCACTGAAAGGGTTCATTATCACACCACTTCCAAAATAGCTCAGTCCTAATGAGCACCCGTGTTGTGATAAAGTGGCTCTTGAGATTGATGAAGTGGGAGTGAGTTTAAGGTATAGTTAAAGCACCACCTTATTCTGTGCCGTGTTGTTTACCACAACACCCCGGGGGACTAATGATGCATTCCTCCACTCCTCTTTTAACACCTGGCAGCCACACCTCATGCTCCAGAAAAACAATAGTGACCCGTAAGTATCAAGAGGCTCCATTCATCTGTTACCCTCAGGGCTCACTAGCTTAAAGTTAACCAGTCCCTTTCCAAGTCCAGGTCCATTAACCATGACAATACAGAAATTGCCAACTTGCATTGATGTAAAAACACATGTCAATAAATCTATTTTGACGTGAAGAGGGTGGGAACCTGGCAGCATATGTTGCAGGTTGCTAGCCCTCAATTACAGCCGACTGGACGACGTGCATGTTGGCGTTCAGTGAAAAATCTTTCTGCGGGCTCAGACATTTTGGAGTGATGAGTCAGACTGATGTTTTCTTCCTGTATGGCACATCTGCTCGGTTTAGTAATCTGACAGTTAGCCATAAGTCTCAGCTCAACCATCTGCCGTGCACAGCAGCGAAGATGGCTGCGTGAGTGACAACCACACTTCCCTAGAGTCCAGACTGAGCAAAAAATGTTCTAAAATTGCTCCGTTTTCAATTTGAACCACTTTGAGGTTTCCGATGTTTAGACAAAACTGCCATAAGAAGTGTTCTCTTCCTTGGCTGTGAAACATCTGATGTAAACGTTTTCTGTTCCTCTTTAGATGTTGAAAGAAGGTTCTGACCAGGACATCCTCATTGAATCTTTTCTTTCACTGGGCCGTGTGGACCACGTCACCATGGTGATGGCGCTGCACCCCGCCTACCTCAGTTGCTTCCTGAGGACCCAGCACGCGTTGTTGGAGCTGGACGGCCCCTTACCCCGACACTGGAGACATTACATCGCCATCATGGTAAGACAGTCACAGAAATATGGCTGTTGATGAGTGACACCTGTCAGATCAACTTCACTAAGCTGCACTAAATGTCCAGATTTAACTACAGAGGCAATAAAAGTTGCTTTGAACAAGGCCCTCAAATGTCGCAGACTCTTTTGCAATTAGTTGAACTTAACAGCTTCTATGAGACTGGTCCACAACTGTATTTTAAAATGATTTTATCTAGCTAGGTTAATACCTAATGTGTGTATATCGATTTGGTCAGCCATTGATTGAAAGAACAACAAATAAACATAGTAAACACGTTTTTCCTTAAAAGTGAATAATTAGATTTGATGTGCAGATCATTATTGGATTAGACCAAAAATGATCTTTTAATATGTGATCGTTGTTGGTTTGATTTTATGTCAGCTTATTGCTGCAAGCTCTGACACTTGGGGTTAAATCCTGACATTCAAGGAGTTCTTAATTTCTGATCTAATTTCTACTATAAACTTGTATGCCTATGTGATAGTGACCATGGGGTTTTCTAGTTACGACCTATATTCATTGTGTTTGTGTCAAATGAAGCAGCAACAACAACAGCTATAAACCCTCTGAATCCTGTATTTGCTCTGTGACGGGCTCCAAGTGCCCTGGCTCTTACTTTCTTCACCCCTAACATCCAAAATAATGGCTGACCTTGCAGCCTGCAGCCGTGACGTTATGGTTGTACTTTGGTTCCTGTTTCCACTGGTATAACCATGGTGATACAGTTATATTAATATCGCTCCAATGCTGGTTCCCCCTGCAACACACTGCTTTCACAATCCCGGGCAGTACAGGTTTAAACAGGGAAAAAAAAAAACATTAGGAATGAGACAAATTGGGCGCCATGTATTTGCTGTCAAAATTAACAGTTGGTAGAAGATTAGATGGATTAGTTTGTGGAGTAAATCTCAGTCAGCTTTTGCAGGTACATTTCAGAGGCCTACGGTGGTTAAAGTTGACATATATTGCCCATAAAATATGAGAGCGAAAAGTCAGTAAATAAAAAGTGTCATTATCTTCTTGAGGGGCATCCAACAACTGTAGCAAATGCTGCGTTAAAATTTTATGACTCTCATCACTCACACGCACTTCACATCATCTGCCATTGTGTCTTTAATAAACTCAAAGTGATCAACTTGTCCAAGTGCAGCTTTGCTGCTCTGACCTCTGAGCTCTTGATATCCGTGAGTTTGGACAGAGCGACGGAGCCCAGTTTTAAATGGGAGCTTTACTGCCTTCTCACTAACCTGGACCCGTCCTGATGTCTCCCAGGCCGCGGCTCGGCACCATTGTCAGTACGTGGTGCAGCAGCACAGCGCCGGTTTCCTGGAGGCCGGAGGGGAAGAGAGCTGGCTGAGCGGCCTCGAGCACGCTCCCACCAAACTCCGCAGTCTGCAAACGCTCAACAAGCTGCTGGCACACAGACCCTGGCTCATTACACAGCAGCACATCCAGGTCAGACGCGTCACCAGCTCACCCACTCGCTGTCTGAGTCTCACTCCAACTCTCTCTTTTGCTCATGCACTGTCATATTATAGTAATGTGATTTAATACGTTACAATTTTGACAGGCGTCCAAACGCTCTCGCTGACGCACCTCTCCTGGTTCAGTGGACGCTCAGTAGTTTACCCTGTAATGGGCAGTAAATTAATACACCGGACATTTTTGTCAGCATCATTTTGTGTCATGATGATGGGTTTTGTTAAACCGCTATAAAATGCGCCACATAGGATTGCAGGACTTGCTGATGGCAGGGTATACCAATGACAATTTTGGAAATGCATAAATCTTAGTAATAAATAAGGGCACTCAGTTGAAATTGCCAACTAAATAAAAAGTCGATAAACAGTGGTTGCGGCACGTACAAAAGATTGCACACTTGTCTATTTGTCAAGTCTGACAACTTTATTGACTCTGTGGCTTTTAATTTACTTATTAAGGCTAATCTAACGCCAGGCAGAAACAAATGCAGCTGGACTCCAAGCTTAGCAAATTTAGCTTTGACCTGGATGACGGAGAATCCTCAGTAATTAAGTCGTATCATGCAGGGTTGAATTATTCATTAGGATTTGATAACAAAGCTTCTTTAAGCAACTGACTGTGCTCCTGAAACGAAGATAACTGATGACTATGACTGAGCTGGGGGGAAGGTTTAGCTTATACGGGAGTGGTTTGGCACCGTTCCATGAGTTTATTTGGCTATAAACTTAACGTAGAAGTCTCGGCTCTACTTACCTGCCCTATTTACCTCTCTTCCCTGTAGGAGCTGGTGTGTCCCGGGGCAGACCCTCGCTGGTCACTGGCTGAACTAATACACGCCGTGGTGTTGATGGCGCACGCTCACTCCCTCTGCTCCTTTGTGTGGGGCTGCGGTTTAAACCCAGAACCTGACCACACTGGAGGTTACACCTTCCAACCTCCATCACCCAGCCACCTTCCCCGCAGCCCTCACAGCCCTCACAGCCCCGCGCACGAAGACGGCAGGCAGGAGGCAAGATCACAAGCTCGAGATGTCCAAGATGACAAAAGGTGTGAGTAGCTGGTTTAGTGACAGCTAAACTAAGTTTGTTTGTTTTTCATCTTCAGACAGTTGACGGAGCAATGGAGGTGGAGGTGCTGATGAAGAGGATGGTGGAGCTGCAGCAGCAGGAGGAGGAGTGTACACAGGAGGAGATGGCTACTCGGTTTGAGAGAGAGAGGAGTGAAAGTATACCAACAGGTACAAACGCCACCGCGTCACTCTGTCATTCACGTAAATGACTTTTTCCTGACTCTAAAGGGTTTTTTTTGTTTGTTTGTTTGTTTGCTTTCAGCGGTGGTACGGGGAGCCCCACCTGACCTGGTGCTGTGTCTGGTGGAGGAACCTGAGTTCAGATACGAAGACTTTGCCCCCAGAGGAGAGCAGTCCCCACCTACTATGAGAGCACAGGTATATTTTATAACATAGATACACCACAGCAACACATTTTTACTGTGTACGTACACTGCATCATCGCAGATGACAGATTCATTAATGCTGGTGTCTCTTGTGCAGGACTATTCCTGGGAGGACCACGGATACTCTCTGCTCAACAGACTACTGCCAGACATGGGCCAGCTCCTGGATGAGAAATTTCAGGTACCGCCGCATTTCACCACATAGAAGCGCGCTACAACTGAAAAGCAGTGATTCCCAATGCAATATATATTTTTAAAAATTTGCCTTTTGAGTAAAATACTGCTGTACAACTGTGCGTCTTTCAACAAGACTTTGATGAAACCGTTTGAGAAGAAAAAGTCATTCTCTGTTTGAACAACTCACTCCTCATACGTGCCCTGTAACAAAAGATCCAAATGAGTTCGCCTCATTACTTAATTTTAAGGCTTCACAAGTACTGTTGTCGAAAATTAAGTTGCTGTTAACTTATTAAAAAATAACTCTTGGACATGCCACAACATGATAAGAACTGGTAACAGAAACCAACATTGAGACAAAATGATTTGATGTGTACTTTGGGGGCAGGCTTTAGAGTCTATACTACAGCCAGCTGCAACTTTTGAGGAGTTGCCTCAGCCCATCTTTATGTACAGTCTATGGATAACAATTACTAATAACTATTGGAAGACGGATAAATTAAGGAACAAGTAATGACTTTGCAGGTGGTGAGCAACATGACCTACCACAGGATGGCCATGCACGAGGGCGTGGACACTCACACTCTGAGAAAAGCTCTGTGGAACTACATCCACTGCCTCTACGGGATTCGGTGAGTACGGCGCCGTCAGCCGTCAAGCGTGCGCGGCCAAAAGTAACATGTACCTGCCGTGTGGCCAACACATTTTGTCAATCTGTGTTTCGCAGTTACGATGATTACGACTACGGCAGCGTGAATGTGTTGCTGGAGCGCTCTCTGAAGGTGTTTGTCAAAACCATGGCCTGTCACCCAGAGCAGACCACAACGCGCATTTATCACGCCTTCTGGAGACACTTCAGGCCCTCTGAAAAGGTAAGGACGAGTTCAAACGCGCACCTCTTCAGTCACAAACCGTTTGACATTTTAACATGTCGTCTCTACCTTTTCAACAAAGGACCAATCAATTGGCATTTCGCTGTGTCCTTTCTTTTCCTTCCTTTTTAAATGTCATCAGAGAAGGAAGCTTTACATGCAGGACTTGAAAGTATATCGCGGACCTGACGATAATAACCCACATTTTCTCCATCTTTTTCCTTCTTTTTGTTTTTGCAGGTTCATGCGAACCTAATTGTGATGGAAGCCCGGCTACAGGCTGCCCTGCTTTATACTTTACGAGCCATCACACACTACATGAGATGACACTCACACATAGTAGCATCGATTCTGAGCCAGCTTTGATGATCTTGCACACACACACAACCAGACACACACTACAGTGAATGTTTATATGAGCATATCGTATGTTTCAGTGTTAATGTTCTGATGCTGCTTTGCTACTGGGAGATTAGATATATTTAAAATTTGTTACTTGTATTGCACTGAAGTGTATCAGGTTTTGTTTCCCCTCTTGAGCCTTGAGTTTTCTCTCGAATGTCTTGCACACATTTCTGTCATAGAGGACGTGCTTGTTGTCTGTGAATGTAGCTAAAACTAAGTGATTATTTAAGTGACAGCAGGACTTCTGTGGTTTATCTGACGAATACAGGTCGGCACAGCATTACTACTCATGCTTCTGCCATAAAACAAGACAAAACAACATGTATTTTTATATACAATAAAAACTTTGTTATCAAAATCGAAGAATGTGTTGTGAGTTTGTTCTACGCATTTAACTCCGCAGTCTTGTACAATTTCTACTGTACAGAGTAACATTGACGGACCCGAAGGTGGCGACAAAGACTTTAAAATAAATTGTGACGGCGCTGCTATATCAGGTAGAAAAATCTTTCAGGATGAAACAGAAACGCTCTGCCAGTACGAAATTATGAAATATGAAGTGCAGCTCGATAATAAAAAGGTGAACAACCTCACACGTGAACATTACTTAGGCGAGAGTCTATTTTCTTTTCCTTTTTTTTGTGTAGCTACGCGGATGTCACACGTCTCATTCTCAGTCTTCCTGTCATTGACACCATATGAGTCAATGTGTCACGTCCAATCCTGCGCTTGCATATCGTCAAGACGCCCAGCTTGCAGTTACGGTTAAGTGTGGGGTTACGGTTTCTGCAAACTTCCACATTAGCTCCACGTAGGTTTTGTTTCGTTGTGTTATTTTTTTAAAAACTTGTCCTTAAAGTGACCCAAAGTCACTGGTAATGTAGTGTAGTGTAGTGTTCTTCGGCAACCTACTTTATCGTTAGCCTGCCGCGTGCTCTTACTCTTAAATGAAAACTGTATGTTGTTAATTGTTAATTAATTAATCTCGTTCGTTGTACATGTTTGCTACGACCGCCGTCATTCATCGGGCTGCAGTGATAGAAGGATTAGAGTAGTAATGTTGTTTCTTGCCCACTGCTGAATCAAGTATATACCTTGCAAGACGTGCGTGCGGCGCGTCTTCCTCGGGGCCGGTCCTTGCTGTGCGCGAGCAGTTGCATTACTCCGAGCTTTCCGGACGACGCGCGCGCGCTCTCACTTGTTACTTTTTTTCAGAGCGGCAGCAGCAGCGCGCGACTTTTTCTCCGTGCGCCCCTCGAGCCTCCGGACAGCTCCCTCTCAGCTCCGTCCGCATCCGCGACCCCCCGGGACAACAGCCTCTCCTCGGCCAGGTAACAACTCTCTGCTCCCTTTATCCCGTAAATGATTTCCGAACATGTAACGACATTTATCCCTCAACTGTAATTAGATTAAAGTAGTTTCTGAAGAACTGACACTGCATTGTTAAAGAACTTTGTGAATGTTTTATCCTAAATTATGTCACAAACGGTCGCCTTTGTCCTTCATTAGCTATAAAATTAACTTTTCACTGTTTTGGTTCTCGGTGTGTAGAGGAACTTGGCCAAAATCTGGACTAAAATTAATCGAGTTAAAAGGACAGTGAAAGTGTTGAGTGTTACAAACATTTCTTTTTATATATATATATAGAGACTATATATAGCATCCCAACACCTTCACCTCAGCGCCATCTGCGTAGCTTTAACTGAGCCGTCGGATTATTTGTTAATTTCGGGGTTTTTTTGTGTGGAAATTGAGTAACTTTAAGTTGGCTGTTAAATAAAAGGAAGTTAGTTGTCTGACAGAAGTTAATGAAGTGCGACCATGTAGGCCTACTTCCACTCTTCTGCTGGACGGCACCCACAGAGGATGACATTTAGAAATCAAACAGCCAACATTGCATTGTTAGAAGAGTGGAATTTACCAGAGAAGTCGGTCACAGCCCCATTGATGTGTGACACTTTTGTGCCTCGCAAGACTGGCAAGTTTATGAGATATATGACTGTAGTAAGTGGAATATTTGTAGTTAAAAAGAAACAAATACAAATTGGGCGGTGCATTGCACATCTGTGATGGATGCATTCCCAAATTGTCATTTGTGCCTAAGATCTAAAATCTCCCTCCATTAAATGTGACTGTGATTTATTTGGCAGACAGGAAACCACCTTGAGGAAAAGGCCAGGCTGCCTGTTTCCTTAACATAGCCAACAATCTGTGGTGTTTAATATGATCCCATGCAGGTGTTCCTGTGATGTAGGCGCGTTGCATAATCGCACATTCTTTTCTTTAATCAGCATAAACACTTGTTTCTACGCAAACTCTGAGAAGTTTGTTGAATGGATGTGGAGGAGTTTTCCTGAAGTCTTGAAGGTTGGATGAGGAAAACGGCGATTAGGCCTTTCAAGGCTGGACTTCATCACTTCCTGTTTCGTTACGAGGTCAGTTCCTGTCTTTAGCCTTGGGGCTAGGCAGGAAGGAAGGGGGTGTGGAGATGTTTTTTATGGGGGGGTTAGAAATGGACATTACCGTCGTCATGCAGCGTTCCCACCAAGCAGCTGAGAGCTCCAGCAGGTGAATGTTTGTAGAAATTTGTCGAGGATGAGCTCTGCCACAGTCTGACACTAGTGCTCTTGGATGTCCTTAGGATGTCAGCTGTGCGTTGTGCGATGAGAGGCTCTACGTGTTTTCTTGACCCGAGGAAGTCTGTTGACACTCTCAGAACCCCTCCTCGAGTCCTTAATGTTTAAGAAGATTGTGTAAATGTTCCTAGATGCAAATGATGATGACAAACGTAAATGACAAATGTAGTCAGCTCAGTCCTCTGTATCAAACGGATATGATGACATCACGTGGAAACAGGACATCCTGGTGACCGAGACACCTTACTTTTCCACTGCTCCTTTCCAGCTCTTTCTCCCTGTCCTTTCTCTTGGAGAGTGTGTGTGTGTGTGTGTGTGTGTGTGCGTGTTAAGTGTGTGAGGGTTCGGTGACAGCTTGCTTCCCATTGTCCTATCATTCCTTCCCCACTCACATTCTGCATCCTGAGGAGCTTCCTGCTGATGAGAGAGAGAGGGAGAGGGAGAGAGAGAGGGGTGAGAGAGAGAGCGGGGTGAGAGAAAGAAAAGGTAAGAAAAAGAGATGATGAGGAGGAAGGGCGGAGAAAGTCTGAGCTTAGCACAGAACTTGATTAAAAAATAAATAAATAAAATAGAAGGCCGCAGATCTTGCAGTCTTCTGTGCGTTTGAGTGCTCCAGCGTTGCTGCCTGCAGTGGATTTCCCCGCTGGGAGCAGCTTATCTGCCGTCCACTGTGCAGGAAAGGGTGTGTCATTTGGATTTGGATGTTTGTGAGCGTGACGATGGTGATGGAGGGCGGTGTTATTGTGATTTTATAAGAATGCACTGAATGTGTGCTTGTGGTTTTTGAGTCAGAATTTATTTGCTTCCTTATATTGTTTAAAGTGAACAAATATTCTGTCCTAAAGTTATGGAAATAATTAATTATTTGTGCTCGGCGTCTTGTTGAGTTCAACTTTTCGAGCATTTCTATATTCCTATGTATTTTTGTAGATTTGTTCATTATTTTTAGATCAAGATTAGGTTTACAAACGAGATAAGTGACGACTTTATTAAATATGGCGAATTGTTATACGTTAAACGAATACATGAAGTAGTTAAAATTAGCTTGACCTTAAATAAAACCTCACTGACCGGGGTATTTGTATACAGTTGGTTCAGGGAAAACTTGAACAGATTTGAGTTTGAACTATTACTTTTTTGTCAAATAGACAAAGCAGATTTTGTGCCGTGATGCGTTCAAAATCAAACATTTGGGGCAGAACTCTTAGCGCTGTATCTGACGAACACCAGACGCTGTTCACTCTCTGGCTGAAATCGACCCAAAGGTGAAGCACGGTGGTCCCAGCATAATGCTAGGGAGGCGCTTTGTGCTGCAGCAGCCGTGACACAAAGGTTGTTCAGAAGAACGGATCAACGCAAATACGGAGATGTTGACAAAATACTGACAAAACAACGTGAGGCTGAGGCACGTCTTTGGTAGGAGCCCACCCACAGCACAGACCTGAAGATGCTTCTCATCCAGTCTGAACAAGCTTTAGATGAACGGCTCAAATATCTTGAAGATACATCCAAGAACGCAGAGATGTAATTGATGCCAAAAGGACTTCACAAACTAACAAATGATGTCAGAATACATTGTCTTTGAGAACGAAAAAATAACTTGAACAAAAGTGTACAAAGTGCCGTTATATTCATTTAAAATGAGCTCAAAATGTGAAGGTTCTAGACACTTTCTGGATCGACTGTAACTACTGAACATTATGAGTCCGGGGCTTTCATTTTGTAATGGCTACTTTTTATTAATGTGACTTTTAAAATAGCACAGTAGTTTCTCCGGTGCTTCTGCTCTGTAATGGGTTTTACGTAAAGGGCTGATTTACTAAATTACTGAGACGACATGCAGCCACATGCTGCTTTAAGTATCTGGTGTCTCTGCAACTTCAGCGCATTAAAAGATAATGTCAAGAAATTCTATTCTTTCTGGAGATTGCGCACACGTTGCACGAGTTTTAGTTTCTTTTGTAGTATTTCCAGTACAAGCTGTTTTTAGTTGAGAATGTCTAATATGAAACTGTGCGAGCGTTAAATGTTGAAATGACATGAAGACAGAAGTCTAAAAATACTGTGTATGACTTATTAGCTTGCGCTGTAAAAGCAACTCTTGTTGCTGCCTGATCACAAACCGACACCACACACCTCCCCACCAGAGGAAGCAGCTTCTGTTCACAGAGTATTATAAGTATTTCTTCTGGTATTTGCCAGATGCTATAAAAAATCAGCTGTGACAGTCAGCAGCCACTCAGTGTAACAAAGTTCAGTTTTAACTTAACTACAAGAGACTTGGAAAGTACTGTGGCGAAAGGCACGGTTTGATGGCAGACGCGTTGTGAAGAAGTGATGTCCATGACCTGTTGTTCATACAACATCGTATTTTAGACAAGTTGAAAGGCTGTGCGTGCGTCTATATCTCTATCTTAACTACTTTCTAAAAGTACTTTATTCAGTCTAGGCGTAATTCTACGTTATTTGAAAACACAAGTACATGACAACAACAAGTACCCAGTGAGCAAACCCACCGTGCAACCCCCACTGTACAACTCAACACTACCACTGCACGCCCACACACTCGCATACGCTCACACTTTACTCTAGTGCTTCTAATGTTTGAGACAGATTGAAGCATAAAACCAAATCATTGCCACAAAGCGCGAGTTGGTGAGGGGAAAACACACCGCCGTTGGTTTGGACACCAGTCTGCTCCGTGACAGGTGCTTGCTTTGGGCTGTTTCGCTTGACTGAGTTCATTTGTGTATTTTTTTTTTTTTTATTATAATTTACCGTAAACATTTCTGGCTAATTTCTAACAAAATGATTAGATTCTATTTATGTTTTATGACAGCTTCTGTGTGCAGAGAGGAAGACAGTCAAGAATATCTGGTCAACAGGAACCTGAATGAGAACAATGACTTGTATTGCCGCCCTGCTCCTCCCCCCCCCCCCCCCCCCCCCCGGTTTGTGCGGGAATGCTTATGTGTGATTGTGTCAGCCTCGTCTGTGGTTATCTTCTAATCCATGAAAAAGCAGAAGAAGGAGAAGATGAGAGAAAGGTCAGCAGAGAGATACAGATCAAAGCGAAGAGCCATCTTCTGCCCCTGTCACTTCTGCTTTATGGTTCATTAGCACAAGAAGGAAGTCAGCAGCGAGGGCCGATAGAGGGAATATGAAAGGCTGTGGGTGGAGGGGTGTTGGCACCGAGTAGAGAACAGCAGCAACAGGGAGGAAAACATGTGTTGGGGGTCTTTGTTGCACTGCAGCTACTTTGTGTGGATGTGTGTGGATGTACTCTGTCCTGAGTTTCCAGGAAAAGGGGGGAGCCTTGTGAGGGGTGGACAGGAAACTCTAACAGGGCTAACTTCCTGCAGCTCTCATGATGGCCAGCCTGATAGAGAACGAGTGTGTGTGTGTGTGTGTGTGCGCGCGTGCGGGATCCTGCACGCGTGAAGCTTTTGCATATTTTGCTCTGAGTGAGCAACAAACTATTCTGGATGTGGCCCATAATAGATTCTGCTGCTTTACAGATTTTCAAGGAAGGAATTTCAACAAATTCGGTGCTGCTCACGGCGGAGCTCTGGTCTCTCTTTTTTTTTTTATCATAAGAAATTGGAATTACTTTCGTTTTTTCATCCATCACCGCTGTAACTTGTATTGTTCTTCCTCTGTGTGACTTCCCCCACATTCCTCAGTATAGGTGGGGTTAATGTAGCCTGGAGTCAGCTCCAAAGGTTGCCAGTTTGCAGCCATTCGTTCAGTAGTACGGACTTATACCGACGGGCGTCTTCCAATAGTTTGTCGACCCTGTTATAATCAAGGAGGGTGGCTTAAAAATTCCAAAAAAATGACCGTAACGTTGAATCAGTTTAAGATTATTTTCATTACTGTCATTTTTCTAATGTGAAATGTTAGTAAAAATTAAAAGAGTCCTTCCACAGAATTTACAAAAAACCTGACTTGACATCGTCTGATCACTCAGTTTGTCTGGGCAGCGCTACAAGGTCTAAACATATTCAGTCACATGAGACAAAAAAACCCAACACATCGTCACATTTAGAAGCGGGAATTTGATAACGCTTTGTTATTTTTGTTCTAATCTATAATCGGCGTAGTTCAAAAACTGCTGCTGAACCTTCTCAAAGGGAAGGAGTTGGTGCACGGTGATTGTATTATCATGGAATTAATTAAAATGAATAGTTCGTTCAGATTAAACAAACAAGATATAACATGTTAAATTCTGCACTTTTGACTTTGTTTGCTTGCGTTAATGCCTGAAACCAGCTGTTTCCACACACAACGTTAAAGGTCAAGTGTGTAGAATATTTTAGCAGAACTAATATATATGTATATAAATATCTAAATGTATTCAAAGTTATGTTTTTGGTAGTGGTGTAATCAACTGGAGCAATAAATTGTTGGGTTTTTGTTAGCTTAGAGTGAGTCATTAATACCTACATAGGGAACATAAAGCCTATCATGATGCGCTGCCATGTTTCCACAGTAACAGAGAAAAGAACAGACAAACCTGTATTAGAGAGGATATTCCACATGTTTACATATAAGTGGCAGCCAACAAACGTTCTCCTACACCCTTGACAAGAGGAGCTGGTTGCAATCTATGACCTCACCTAAAGATGCCACTGAATTTGTCACACTGGACCTTTACGTTTAGCGAACTCGCCGCCGGTAGCAGCTTCATCTTTGACCTACGAGCAGTTCTCGCACTTCTATTGCCTTAAGCCTTATGTCCCTTTTAGCGTCATCTGGCTCTAAAAAGAAAGTCCCACAATGAGAACGGCACTTGGCAGTAGAGGTTTAGGTTTTCCTGAAGAGATTAACATTCATGTTGATCAGGAAAGCTCATGTTGATGACCGTGCAGGGGTCTCCTCACACAATGAAAACGTTTTATGGTCTTCTCCCTCCGTGTTATTTCCTCTCGATGTTGGTCCGAGCTTTTGCTTTGTCAACACGTTTCACTGAAACAATGTGTCTCTTTTGAAACTGGAAGTCAGCATTGCATGCGCGTGTGTCCATCGACACGAAGGCCTTTGCGTAAACACATTTCGCAGCAACTCCAGCAGCCACCTTCCTACGGTTACCCATGTCCAGTGATGACATTTACAGGTTTATTTCACCACACGCGCATACACCCACACACGCTCAGACGCATTCACACTGCTGGTGACCAGAGAGAATGACTGACTGCGCCGTCTCAGAGCAGCCAACTAAAAGGGGAAGTGGCTAACCTCACATCTCTCTCTGTCGTTCCTTATCTCGGACTGTCTCTGAGTTCTTTTTTTTTCAAACCTCTCTACCTCCTTGTGTCTGCCTTCATGCGTCCCTTTGTCAATTCACACTTTAGTGCTCTTGAGCCTTTCTCACACGTTCTCCACCTTTTTCCTCTCTGGCTCTCTGCCACTCATCCTCTCTTTGCTCTGCTTTCTCATTCCAGCCCTTGTCACTCACGTCTTCCCCCTTTTTTTTTTTTTTTTCCAGTGGCGATGGTGACTGACAGATGATCTGACTGAGGAAGACATCAGGTGGGGAAAAAAGTTAACTTCTCTTCCCACCTTACCTCCACCCCCTCTTCTACCCCCTCCTCCCGCTTGAGGGAAGTTCGTTTTTTTATCTAAAGTTTGTCACTTCTCCCTTCACAGTTCTCTTTAGTTTCCCCTTTTTTTACTCCCCGTATGTTGTTAATGTGTTCTACTTTCACTTTCTATCTGGCTTGTGATTGAAGTCGTGGGTACGGACAGGACTTTGTAATAATTATTTCATCCCATAATGGTCCTTTAATTAATTAAGCAAGTAATGTGCCTCCATAATGCAGTGTGCTAGACAGTCAGTGAAAGCAGCTCTAATGTTACGTCAGCTGTGACGATGCATTTTTGCAAACCATTCGGGTCAAAAGTAGGTTACAGTCAAGGCTTAAAATGTACAAACTCACAAGCTGGGGATGTGGAGTTTGCAAGATGTGGAGTCTAATTTGAGCTTCTTTTTTTTCACATCCACCCTGTCCGCCAGTTTAAGAAAATGTCAGTAGAGGTCACGTCTTATTCATAACACCGACTTCCACGTTTTGACGTCATCCCACAAAATAGCAGCTTACGTTTTAAATCCAACACCGTGGCCTGTGTTCACACAACCTTTCACCACTTACTAAGATTCAACCTACGTTAAGTTAACGTTGTGATGTTTGGTAAAAAATAGTTATGCTAAAATGCTAAAAATGCAACAGAGCAGGCATGTTCTTTTCAAGATCTGACTTCAGACCTTCTAGGTGTATTGAATGCTGCAGTATGAAATATGTTATTGAGTGTAAGCCACAGGTCTCTGCTGATCACCACTCTGTTCTTTACAAAATAACACCTACTCACTACTTATTGTTTCTAATGCTACAATACTACATCGGAACTCTAACTATTGTGTCATTGATTTCCTGCTTTTACTGTCACTTAACTATAATTCACAGAGGAAGTTATAGTTGCTTCACTAGTTACAGTTACATCAAGGTCTTTAACCTGTTTGTGCCAATGTGGAGGGTGTTATCAATTTCCAGTATCAATTTCTACTGAAGAGCAGAAAAACAGACCTGTGTGTTTTATCATAACCACTGCATGACGTCTCTGTTGCCGGCTTTCACAGACGTCGTCTTCGTGTCGGTTATTATGGGGTGTACCTGTTGCAAACAGAAGAAGCCTGCCAAAGCCGTAGCAGCAACATCAGGAACAGACTTTGGACATTTGAACGACCACGTTGGAGGGTTGTCGGCAAACCCTGACCAGGGCCATTTCTCTCCTGACCCGACCATCCCAGACTTCAACAAGCCCTTCCAAGCCTCCGACTTCTTCTCCAGCTCACAGCGGTCTGGAGGCATAACAAGTAGGACCAGAATCAGACCACCGTACAATATGTCTGAACGCTACACCTGGAAGCTGATCATTCTCTTGTTGTACATGAATACAGGTGGTGGAGTCACTCTCTTTATAGCTTTGTATGACTATGACGCTCGTACTGAAGATGACCTCACTTTCCAGAAGGGAGAGAAATTCCAAATCATCAACAACACGTGAGTACAAATGCACACAGACATAACTGTACCCTCATCACATGTGTGTACAGATATTGCTGCTTTCATGTAAATAAACACCTCTGATTGGATTGCAGTAACACACAGATATATATTAGTCATTAAAACAACAGACACCGTGAATATGATGTGTGTTAAATTGAATCAGTTATGACTTCCGAAAGGTAATTAATTTTGTTTGCATACATTAAACTCCGCAGGCTGCAATTAAATGGCACCCATTAACACCGCGAACTGTCAGAGGTCTCAGCTGCTGCTGGCAATGACGACAAGCTTATGCTCTCGAAAAACATTTTGCTCTACATTTTGTTGATTTATGTGATGATGTTTAAGTTTGCAGCTAGACGAGGTGTTCAGAGTTACTTTTACTGCAAACGTTCACACACGTTTCTATTTAATCTTCCACCCAGTTTCTTTATGTGGTCTGATTGGTTAACTTCTTTGTTTTTCCTGTGATCTGACTCTAACATCTGAACACTGTGTCTGCTGACATTCATTATGTATGTACACAGCATGTATGTGATGTTTTGCGTCTCTTCAAGCAAACATTTACGCATGATTTTTGTAGAGAGGGTGACTGGTGGGAAGCTCGCTCTTTGGACACCGGCAAGTCGGGTTATATCCCCTCCAACTACGTAGCTCCTGTCGACTCCATACAAGCTGAAGAGTGAGTACACACACACACACACACACACACACACACACACACATGCACCCAGGCACAGCGGTGAAAGCCATATTCGCTTCAGCACTGACAGTTTAAGCTGCACAATGATTGACATGAAGTCTGAAGCCAGAGGTCAAGTGATGTGAGCTGTTGCTGTGGTGACACATGTGGTGTTGTCATGGTGACAGGTGGTATTTTGGGAAGATGGGGAGGAAGGATGCGGAGAGACAGCTACTGGGTCATGGCAACCAGAGGGGGACTTTCCTCATACGAGAGAGCGAGACCACCAAGGGTGAGGATACCGCACAGTCAAACGCACACTCACATCTTAAAGTGGTTAACTTCTCTGAATATTAAGAAGCTTTCGACTGTTCTCCCTGGCTTTCTGTCACTTTAACCCAATCTATGCTTTTTTATCACTCATTGTTCCTCTCCCCTTCCTACATGTGTTCACAGGTGCTTACTCTCTGTCCATCCGTGACTGGGACGACAATAAGGGAGACCATGTCAAGCATTATAAGATTCGTAAACTAGACAACGGTGGCTACTACATCACCACCAGATCACAGTTTGACACTGTGCAGCAGCTGGTAGAGCACTACACAGGTAAACAAACAAACAAACAAAGAAAACGTGCACAAGGACACAAATTCATCCTCTTTTTTTCAGTTTTTCACTCAGTGAGAAGTGTCTCCATTTTACAAAACTCCTGCTTTAAACCTAAATTTCCTTGGATTTGTTGCATTTTATGTTTTCCAAGTGCTTTAAATCTCCTATGGTTTGTACTGAGTCAAGGAGCCTTCTGTGCTTGTGTAAGATGGCGGTGCTTGCAATATTCCCCTTTTTATACTTCGACTCTGCCGCAGTTGCTAACTTCTCTATGTTGGTTGAGCTCCACCCTAACAAGCCCCAATATTAAAATTATGCTTACATGTTATTGCATCAGAGAAAATAATGTACTGGTGTAATACGCTGTAGTGTATATACACTATTTGAGATCGTACAGTTTTGCCTAATGAGTACTTAAATAAATTTGCAATTTTAAATAAGTAATAACTTAACACACTGGCCGTTTGTGATTTTTAAAGCTACATTTAGAGTTTTTGTGACAAGGAGGGTTCCCACCATGTTCACACCCTCCACTTCCTCTCATCTCTCTCAGTCTAAGTTCGCCCCCTAGTGGCTCACACTGATGGAGGAAAGACCCTGCAGTTTGTGATCATCACAACGTCAGAGATTTGGCAACATACTGAATAACATAGTATTTATTATTAACTACAATGACCCTGTGTTGCTTTTTTTGTGTGTGTCTGCTCGTTGTGCTGATTCTGTTTATGTTTGTTGTGCTGAACTTTCTTTGTGCCTTTGTACTTTAGTTCACTTGTCAATTGCATAAGCACATGAGCAACCTGTCTCGTTCTTTCTGTACCTCTGCCCTGGCTCTGTTTTCCTTTCCTGTCTGTTTGTCTCTCCTCTCTCTCTCAGAGAGAGCGGCGGGACTCTGCTGCCGTTTGATTGGCAGCTGTAAGCGGGGTATGCCTAAGCTGGCCGACTTATCAGTGAAGACCAAGGATATGTGGGAGATTCCCCGCGAATCTCTCCAGCTGATTAAGAAACTGGGCAATGGCCAGTTCGGAGAAGTCTGGATGGGTAGGACTGATGGGGTTGTGTTGAAGGAGGAAGAGGTAACAGTGGAAGCACACCTGAATAAAAAATATCGAAACAGCAGCAAGTACATATAACATCTGTAAACATGTTGCGAAGGCCTCACAAACAGGCGTCGTAAAGCCCTGTTATCTGTCTGTGATGTCTGCCTATACCCGCAATAAATGCACCTGCAGATCAGATCACACATCGAAAACAAACTCCGAATCATAGTCTGCAGCAGCTTTCACATTTTCTCAGACAAATGCTTTAAAAATATGAAAGAGCCACCTTCAAATGAATACAAATTAGTTCATGTTTTGCATTCAGGTGTGCAGAGTTGCTTTCCTCCTCCCCCGTGATTGCATGTGCATGTTTCATCATCTCACCTCATCTCTATGTCACCTCCCCACCCATCTTTCTTCCATCTTTCCTCCCCTCACAAACCCTCTTTTCTCCCATTTTCAATCACCCGCTCCTCTTCTCTCTCCCCCCTTCATCTCCATCCTCTTTGGCACCTACTGTACTCCTCATAGGTACTAATGACGGGCTGTGTTATTACCTGACACACGCTTGTCCTAACTCCACCCCTCTCACCTTGGGTCTTGGGCGGGATGCCTGGGAGGTCCCGAGGGAAAGGCTGTCCCTGCAAAGGAAGCTAGGACAGGGCTGCTTCGGGGACGTGTGGATGGGTGAGACCACCAGCCTTCAGAGGCTGAGAGGGAAACCTCTAGTACTGTGATTTGTAGACTGTGGCTCAGTGTCTAGCTGTGGATGACTGTTTATATGTCCGTGCGTGTAAGCAAAGTTTGTTTTTCCAATAAATCACACATAAGCGATTCCCAAAGGATATTTTTGCAGTTACGACCAATTTCTGTCAAAGCTGTCATAAAATGTTCCCTGACCGATTCTGAATGTGTTGGGTTCCTGAGCCGTGCAACGTTTCTCCCCAAAGCCAGCCGAGCTCTGTGCCTGTCCATGTAACTCAGGTGCTGCTGGTGTTGATGTAAGACCCTCCATTCCTCCCTCCCTCCCTCCCTCCTAACCTCACCCTGTCAAATCATGCATGCTGTCCAAAATAACATATGCATGCTCCAAACATTTGACCACATGCGTCCGTTTGTCGTAACATACATATTGTGCACCTTGTTCTTTGATGTTTATATGTATGTGTGGGTGTTTCCATTTGTGTAATACGCACTGTAGGCCTACACATACATGCAGCCATCACCTCATCACTAACAGAAGTGTGTATGACTGTGCTCGAAGTCTGTATATGTACTAACAGCCACTTGGTCTGTATGCCAGGCATGTGGAACGGCACCACCAAGGTAGCGGTGAAGACTCTGAAGCCAGGAACCATGTCCCCCGAGGCCTTCCTGGAGGAGGCTCAGATCATGAAGAGACTGCGTCATGACAAGCTGGTGCAGCTCTACGCCGTCGTGTCTGAGGAGCCCATTTACATTATCACCGAGTTCATGAGCCAAGGTATCAGACTGAATGAACTGTCATGATATCATAATACAGGTATGAACTGCTGCCCTTACAGTGAGCAGGAGCCTCCTCAGCATTAAACTTTTAGATGCGAGTCCCTCAGAAATTTGACAGGTGTTGTTATTCCATAAATGGGATTCAGAATTGTGAAAGTTCACCAAGGGCACACAACCTCTCAATTTGTCGACGAAATTCAAGTCGGGAATAAAACTAATAAATGCACAACATTATATATAAATATATCTTACGTTATCTTATGTTGTAAAAAAATAAATAAATAAATTAGTAAATTCTGCCGGTGTACTTGGATCAGAACTGACCCTGGAAATTATCCATTCTTTAACTGGCTACCATCCTAACTCTCATCTTTCTCTTAGAATTACATTTTTGAGTTGTCCAGAAAATCTGACAAACAGGAACAGGAAAACGGCAGTCAACAGAGAATGAATTTACTCAACACATTAAAATTTTGGCAGAAGGGTGGTGAACAGGGAACTGTGTTGTAATGTGGGAGACCAGAGTTCAAGCCCCAGTGCCTCCCGTACTGGACAGAACACTGAAATCTGACCAATGCCAAGGATTCTCTCTGGTTCCCTGAGCATGACGTCTGACTTGCCTGTGGAAGTGACCTGGAGGCAGGCGAAATAATTCTTCAGCATTCACCAAAAACAAACAAGACAAAGAATAAAAGGCGCTAGTAAAATATATTTCTGCGTGAAGCTCCTACAAGTGATACATGACACTCGCTTCACGATGTGCTGTGTCAACTTGTGTCGACCGCATTGGGCATGAGGGGTTAACATGATCCTCTTTTCTTTTTCAGGGAGTTTGCTGGACTTCTTGAAAGATGGAGAGGGACAGAGCCTCAAGCTGCCTCAGCTGGTGGACATGGCTGCGCAGGTGAGCGCAGACACAAACACATACACGTCGACAAAAGAAAGTGTACCCATTCGCTGTAGAAATGAGAACTTTACGTCTCCCTGGGCGTGCAGATTGCAGCTGGAATGGCATACATCGAGAGGATGAACTACATCCATCGTGACCTGCGTGCGGCTAACATTCTCGTTGGAGACAATCTGGTGTGCAAGATTGCTGACTTCGGCCTGGCTAGGCTCATTGAGGACAACGAGTACACGGCCCGACAAGGTAACGGGATGTGATACGAGGAAGACGGGAGAAAAGAGACATGCTTGCACAATGTGCTGATTAAGTGTGTCTATAGGTTTATACGTAACCTCGTAATCTCAATTATGTGATTATTCATCTCCGCTGTGTTGCCATGGTTTCAGGGGCAAAGTTCCCGATCAAGTGGACGGCTCCCGAAGCTGCACTCTATGGACGCTTCACCATCAAGTCAGACGTCTGGAGCTTTGGCATCCTACTAACTGAACTCATCACTAAGGGACGTGTTCCATACCCAGGTACTAGACAATACCTGCATGGATGCAGTATTTCGATTTCACATGCATTATTGGCAGTGAATATTCTCCACAATAAGGTGTTTTTCTACATTAGACTAGCGCTACTATATGGAAAGGTAGCTGCAGCCGAAGCAGGGCTAAAGAGTTGGCTTACATTTTCACACCAAACAAACCTCATTACAGCTCTGCTGGTCACTGAGCAGCTCCACTGGAGACTGCATGGCTTAAGCGCCTTGCTCAATAGTGCATCAAAAGAAAATGGAGAAGGAGGGATAACCGCTTCTTAAGCACCTGCCACCCTGCTGTGTAAATTAGCATGATCGCACAGTTTCCTGTTTATACTATACGTGCTTCTGCACTTAATGGGTGCAACAAATCACAGTATTCTTGCAAAATGTTACTTTTACACCTGAAACGGCTGATTTGGAAAAATTATGTTGATTGAAAAATAGCAGTGGATTTTCTTTCCTTACCACATACATTTAAAAATTTTGAATATTTCTGGTCTTGCTGAGATCAATAATCTCCTCCACAGAACTGCTATAGTCAACTTTTTGAAGTGCCATCTGGTAATAAAACATATTATAAAGACTTATTATGAATATAAAATATATAGGGACGATGGCTCGCGACTCACAGAAGGTGAGAAGAAGATTCCTCAGCAACACAAACATTATAATATGATAAGAAATAATACACAATAATTGCATAAAATGGATAAAAAAAATACAACAATGTTCTTTTAGTCAGTCAATGACAATTATTCTTGAAATTAAATATATCACATATAAATGGTGTGCCCAATTTTTAAGTAAATACAATGCTAGTATTTCATGAATACCACAACAACTGACAAAACGTGCTTAATCTGTCATTTTGTCTCCCATTTCTCTCTAGGGATGAACAACCGTGAGGTGCTGGAGCAGGTGGAGAGGGGCTACCGGATGCCCTGCGCCCCGGGCTGCCCCGCCTCGCTCCATGAACTGATGGTGCAGTGCTGGAGGCGGGAGGCCGACGAGAGGCACACCTTTGAGTACCTGCAGTCCTTCCTGGAGGATTACTTCACCGCCACAGAGCCGCAGTACCAGCCCGGAGAAAACCTGTGACGACACACGTTGAAGACACATACGGAGCAATAAATGGACAAACATGGACACCAGCATACAAATACACTGACAGGCATGCTGTAGGAAATACACATGCTTTCAGTGTATTTGATGACATATAAATACATATCATTGCCTTGTTTAATTGTTTAAGACAGCATCCATCCTTTGGACACTGATCACTGCAGCCTGTTCAGGACAGACCGGTAAACAATGCTCAAGAACAGAGTCTGAGCTCTTCTGGTCAGGCCTTGCAGTAATGTTGCTTTACTCTGTAACCATGACAACAAGGAACTGAAAGAAGATGTAGATGGTTGCGTTGGGGGGTGGGGGGATGTCGAGTGGGTACATGATCTGTTCAGCTGCCATATATGTTCAGGTCCTTTGATTTCTCTTTTTAAGAAGAGCTTTCCGAAGATTGACTGTTTCCCTGAAATAAATATGTTGACACAGAAATGATGGCAGGTGCAACAGGTTGTCAGACATTTTAAAACGCAGTCTACAATAAACGCCTGTGAACGTCACGGCCGCTCTTTTCATCCCTATCATGAGCTTTAGATAAAGAGACCACTGGAACTGGTTTACCACCAACATGTGCCTTACAGTGGTCAAATTACATTTTTAGTACCTTTAATAGTGCAAGTGTCCATGGGTTAGTAAGGAACGACTCTCTATTTGTCTTTGATATTTTGTATGACAATTTTGTATGAATTGTCTCTTTCGTTGTTTTAATTTAACTCAGATATATCTGCGCATCACAAAGAATTCTATATCTAATTAACATTTATGCAAATTTCATCCATTGGGAGGGAAATGTGAAACATAAAGGAGAAAGATGAATGTCAGTGAACTGCAGAAGGACAGCGATTGAAATGAATGTTTTTAGACACGAATGTAACCTTCATGTTGAGTTTCCCCTGTCATTATTGTAATAAAGGTCAGATACAGTATCCAGGTTATGCCATGTGTCTTATTATGTGTATGTTTGGATATTTACAATGTCTTATCAACATGTATTATCTAAAAAAAAAAAAAAAAATAGAAAAAATGTTGATTTAGATTTAATAGATTCACAAAAAAATGCTTTCATGCGACATCTCATCTCATCTTCTGTACTGGTTATTCCTGCACTAGGGTCGCGGGGGTTGCTGGAGCCTATCCCAGCGGGCATCGGGCGAGAGGCGGGGTACACCCTGGACAAGTCGCCAGAATACTTTCATGAGACATTTCAGGGCTAATACTGCACCTTTTGCAACACCTAATCGAATTGAATTGACAGCTGTATTTCCAAACTAAGATCTTCAAAATGTGACTTGGTTTAAAAATAGGATTCACCAGTATAAAACTGAGAAATCTATGTAACGACTCTTACTTAAATGTGATTTGAACAGCAGACCAGCTA
Source organism: Mugil cephalus (assembly GCF_022458985.1). Taxonomy (NCBI): domain Eukaryota; kingdom Metazoa; phylum Chordata; class Actinopteri; order Mugiliformes; family Mugilidae; genus Mugil; species Mugil cephalus. The sequence goes on along the minus strand of NC_061783.1, from coordinate 11,446,030 downwards.
TATGAGCACATAAAACATTGCTGCTTATTCAGAAGTCACAGTAGATATAAAATTTGTCTTAAAACGCGTCATTGCTTTCAGGGGTATAAAACTACACTTAATATTTATTAGAATTATGGAACATAAAAACTATTTTGTCCCCACCCACTGGCTTTATGTCCGGCTCTCCATCGAAATTCATTATCGTTACGATTATGTCTTCAGAAAACTACAGTTCCCATGGTTCCAGAGGTGGAAAGCAAAGCCAGTTTACGGGTGCCCGGATGGCTTTGACAGGCAGGCACGTTGGAGAGGCACAACGGAGACTGGGGCGCACGAGAGACGGAGAGCTGGAATTGCAGAGGCAGAGACGCACGGGCGCACGGTCGATTTTTGCCTCCCGCATACCGGGGAGTCCCGTGCCTGTCACTGAAACCAGAGTGCAGGGCTCGAGTGCGGTTGTGTCAACACCTTAGTTAGACAGAGGACCGTTAACCAACGTCCCTGCAACCTATTTTATTTTTTAAAATCTCTCTCCCCCCGTTTTTTTTTTTTTTTTTTTTTTCCTGCTTTCCCGTCTTTGTGGGTGCAGATATTGATGTGAGCCAGAGGAACGTTTTTTTTTTTTTTTTCTTTTTTTCCCGTTGAGTTGCACGAGACGGTGGCGCGCGACGGCAGGAGGAGACAGCGTTTACATTGATGTGGGAGGACTATCTGCCTCCGACTCGGGGAGCTCAGATGAAGGGGGAATGCAGCGCGCCGACGGCTGCAGCTCCGTGACCCGGGCGAGAAGAGGAGTGAGCCGCGAGCCGCCGACAGCCGCGCGTTGACACCGCGACAGCTCCAGCGGGCAGCAGCGCGAGCCCCCAGACTCTCTCTCTCCCTCTCTCTCCCTTGGTGAGTGCGCGTGCTGCGTCTTATGTACAAAACACCAAAAAAAAAAAAAAATGTGCTTACTGTCATCTCAGCCAGCTGCGCACATCTGGCTTATTTTTTCGAGTTTTTTTTTTTTAAATCTTTTATTTTTTTTTTTTACATTAACCTCATTGATGTTACCGAACGGGGCTCGTGTTACTGGGTCATCTGGGCTTTACTGTGGCATGCAGCGTGTGTGGTTGGACCTTAAATAGTGATGTTCAGACACACATACGCACACACACACACACACGCACTGTGTTTGAATGTGCGCGCAATGAACCCTGTGTACCCCCCACCTGTTTTTATGAGTATTCTCAATATTTTCACCTATTAGCCTCATTATCGCTGAATACATGTACAGTGCAGGCAGGGGCAGCGGTATAAGGTGCCTCCCCAGGTACTGCCACACTGCTGCCACACGCAAAAAAGACCCACACAGCTTTTCTCTTGTTTTTTTCTGATTCCCCCTGTGACCGGTTAGTTTGATGGGACTTTTCTAATATTTCACATGTAAGTGAGGATAAGAGACCGTGACCTCAACTAGTGTTGAAGAACAGATGTTTGCCCTACATATAATAAACAGGAGGCAGAGAGAGAGAGAGGGAGAGAGAGAGAGCCCGGTGAGCATCTATTCAGGCCTCTTGGTTTCTAGTCTCGGCAGCCCCCCTGAGCTGTCGGGGCAGTTAGGCGGGACACAACAACAGCAGCAGCAGCAGCAGCAACAGCAGCAACAGCAGCAGCAGCAGCAGCAGCAGCATATCCTGCAGTGGCAACAGAGCCGGTGGGCTGGAGACACGGCATACTCATGGTGGTGATTATCAGCTCTTGTCTGTGGTTTAGTGGTGGGAGGCGGGGTGGGCAAAGGAAAAGAAAGAGTGCAGGGAAACTGAGGGAGAGGAGAGGGAGAGAGGATGAGAGAAGTCAATGTCAGTGTCTGGGCAGTGACAGTTCGTTATTTAAGGGCCCCTCAGAGACGTGCACAGGCTGCCCTAGTGCAGGTGCTCTTAGTATGCAGAGTGATGCTCTGTCCGTCTGTCTATCTGTCTGTCTCACACTCGCACAGTCTCACTCTCTCGGTCGCTGCCTAAACACTGAGTTCCCTTATTGGCAGGTCCACTTGGACAAAATGAATAATTTCAGCCCTCTGAATGCTGGAATGAAAAGGAAATGGCCTTACCTTGGCACTCAGCCGCTGTCTGTCAGACTTGTCTTGAGTGCATGAGCGTGTGTGTGTGTAAATGTGTGTGTGTGTGTGTGTGTGTGTGTGTGACAAACAGAGAGAGTGTGAACATATAACAGCTTAGGCCTATTGTGCTTCCTACCTGTGTGAGCGGGGCTAGTTGTCATAGCAACGGCCTTGTAGCTCCGTTGATGTTCCTCCTGTCCTCATTGGCAGGGTCAGCGCACCTAACACACCACATCTCGTCTCTCAAATCTTTGTATGTGTATGTGTGTGTGTGTGTGTGTGTGCGCATGCTTGCAGATGTGTACTTCCAAGTGTGGTGTGTCGAAGTACCTTTTGTTTGCGCCTTGCTGCAGTTCGTAGGCGTGTAGGTTGATGGCACAGACAAGTCAATGTGTGTGTGCGCGTGTGAGTGTGTGTGTGTGTGTGTTGCAGTGTCACAGGATACACCCTGCTGATATGACAGCCGACAGCTCAACCAATCACCTGTTTTCTCTTTCTGCCTATCAGCATGTGAAGTTGCCGTAGTCAGACGTCCTCTTGATATGGAGGTCGTCATGGAGATGGAGAAGACAGGAATGGACACACAAATTCAAGTATACACATGCAGAAACGCACACAGACACACGAAAACGCCGCACCGCGCTGTATGTTCAGTGGCTTCCGTTCGTTTTCTGGTGTTTCGTGAATTTTGAGTTATGTTCACGATGGTGCCACCTGTTGATTGTCTGATTGAGGGATTTACTGACGCACCAGCTTTGAACAAGAAGTAGGTTCACTTCAGAGACAATGTCGTCACGTGAAACTCTTTGTGGTCTTGCGATTAATCTTCTATCTCAAGTTAGACGCCACACGCAAACAATGCCATCAGACGGCGTTTCAGCAGTCAGAATCGGAAAGGATAACCTACCGCAGACGGAATCTTTTCAAATGCTGATTCCCCAAAAACAATCTCAGGCTTCTTCTTTTAACTACAAAGCGTCTCATTTCGTGAAATTGGCTTCTAGCTGTGTTCAAGATTTGTCAAATGCAACAAAGAGTTTTTTTTTTTTTTGGTCTCAGATGTTTTGTGAGCGACAGCTGAAGATCATTCTTTCACTCCTCTTTGAACTCCTCGCTTCAGGTTTACATCAGTGTTGTGAATGAGTTCGGCCATTATCATGCAGTACTTGAAATGCCTCTCAAAATACACCAGAAATTGATTTTAGGGCAGAAATTCACATAAACAATCTCTTCAAGGTGACAGGATTCAGCTGGCTGGCGTTGGTTTACGTGTAGAGCCATCAGAGTAAACTCAATGTTGAGATGCAAATTACTTAAATGCTCCTTTAGCTGTTATTTCCATATCAGAGATCGTGTGTACAGTGGCTTTTTTTTTTAAAAGAAAACTTTATTTACTATAAGACCTTTGATTTTACTTGACATCTGCTGAATATTTAAGCACTTTTAATATTTTCTCTATGCAACAAGCTGCTACCGGCAGAAACAATAATTAGATATTCCTTTGTCCTTGGGGTGAAAGGTCCGGTCTTTTACGACTGCCATTAATCTCATCATCACCTGAAGTGAAATAGGTTTTTGCCACAGGCAGGTAAGCATGGTTCGACTCCCACACATGCACAATCAGACACACACACGCACGCGCGTGCACGGGCACAAATACATACTCGCACACATGCACCCACACACACAGCGAGCATTTAGCATTAGTGTAAGCAGTGTTTGTATGCTCCATTCTGTCACCTCCCACACGATACATTCATAAAACGGCTCCTCCGCGCCAAAGGCAGTGACTCAAAAGAAGACATCTCCCCTGCTCTTTTCTCTCGCCTCCCTTCCTCATTTAACCCCTCTGCCCCCCCCCTCCACCACCCCCCCACCCTCCATGCAACAGTCCTTTCAGGCCCTTTTCTCCTTGCTCCTTCTCTTTTACTTTTCCCTATCACTCATGTTTTTCCTATATATGTCCTTCATCACCTACCTCCTCATTCTCCTTGTCTCCCACCACCACCACCACCACCCCGCCCCCCACCAACCCAACACACAAGGCTGGTTGCAGCCGGTTTGAGTCTGACAGTGGAGAGGAAGCTTCGACCTCTCACCTCCAGGGGATGAGGGAGGGCGGCAAGAGGAGAGGGATGATGGAGGGCAGCGAGGTGGAGGAGGAGGGTGAAGCTGTGAGAGGCGAGGGAGAGGTCAAAGAACAGGAGGGATTTGCGAAGAAAGAGAGAGGAGAGAGATGACGGGGTGGGGGTGTGGGGGGGAGGAGGTGGGGGGGGGAGAAAGAGAGAGGACAGAGAGGTCAGGGAGGAAAAGGAGTGATAAATGAAGGGAGAGCGGCAGCGGAGGGAAAGACGGAGCGCGTGAGAGGATGAGAAGGAGAGAAAGACAGAGTGTGAAGCTGCTGTGTACCTCCCTAACAAGCTGGACAGAATCAGCTCAATTATTAAAGAGGAGCGAGAGATGGGGAAAACACGCAGACACACAGACGTACACACACACACACGCACGCACACACAAAAGCATCTCTCTGTGTCTGGCGCTAAACACATACGCGCCATCTCTCTCACACACACACACATATCCAGACTCACTGACACGCACACACACACTTAATTGCGCATCATCATACTTTACACATGTACAGTGTGATTTGGATGTTTCTTAATGCTTGTGTGTTGGAGTTGTTTTTAGCACGTTTGTGTGTGTGTCTGGATGTGTGTGTTTAAAAACAGTGAGTCAGAGGATAAGCAGAGACTTGTTAGTGATTCTCCTCAACACCTCACCACCACCACCACCACCACCCAATTTGGCTTCGGCGTCGTCTCAACGTTCCACCAGCGTGGCTTCAGTGTCGTCCCATCAATATGAACAGATTATCAGAGCACTAAGGGGTCTGCCTATAAATCCCCGCCGCGAATATAGTTTTCACCCTGTTCTCCTCCCTTTCTTCTCTCCCTCCCTCCCTCCCTCCCTCCCTCCTCCTCCTCTTCCTCTCCTGCCCGTTCCACCCTTGTTTCTAGTTCTCTTTCTTCTTTCCCTCCTTCTCTGAGGAAGTGTATGCCCCCAAGGGACCAAAAGATTCGCTACCTTCCAGGAGAGAAAGAGATTGTGTGCGCCTCCGTGTGTGTGTGTGAATGTGTGTCCTCCACATGTGTGCGTGCCAGGATGATAGTGTGTGCGTGAGAGAGAGAGAGAGAGAGAGAGAGAGAGAACACACACTTCCTGAGATGGAAAGAGGGAGGCAGAGGATGAGCAAGTGAGGAGCAAGTGAGAGAGTGAAAGCAGGAGGCTGTGGAGGGGGAGGAGAGAGAAAGAGATAAGAGAGAAAGACAGAGAGTAGTCGGGAGAAGGGGGAAGATGGATGAATGCACTGCGCACAGAGTGTGTGTGTGTGTGTGTGTGTGTGTGTGTGTGTGTGTGTGTGAGAGATGGTAAAGAGATGCAGGTAGACACAGAGGGACGGAAAGGTTTCTTATCCTCTCAGCAGAAGTCATAATTTCTTAGAGCGTGTGCAGATGTGTGTGTGTGAGTGTGTGTGTATGTGCGCATGCCTCGCTGTGTTTGTGTCTTTTGTGCGTTGCCTCGCTCAGGCTTGAGGCCAAGAACCAGAGAGGTACGGCGATGTGGCGTTGGTGCGTTCGGTTTGAGAGGTGTCTGTGTCGAGGCTGTGGCTGATGAGCTGTCAGTACCTACAGTTGGAATGTTCACAAGGCGGCCATTGTTGTTCAAACAGCCAGCAGCCTTCTCCTTGGCAACGGGCGCTGCAGCAGCGTCTCCCACAGCAACTGTGGAACAGGAGTATGGAGGGAGGAGGAGGAGGAGTCAGGAAGTCAGGGCCGCAGCACAGAGGCCCCTCTCCAAAACACTGGCCTCAAGGTCTGAGTGTGTGTCGGGGTCCAAGCATCTGGTTTGTGTGTCCTCTGTGTGTGAGGTAGATATGCGTGACTATGCTGTTATGTTGTGTGTCGGTATGTGTGGTGTTTAAAGTGTGTCTGAGCGTGACTGTGTGGAGTGTGAGCGTGTGTCCTTGCTTGCACTTGTTTGCGTGTCAGCTTAGCGCGCGTGCGTGTCTGTGTGTGGACCCGTGTGAACTGTAAGTGGGAGTGTTTCTGTCTTTGCACCTAAGTGGTTGGTTTCGTCTTCCTGTATTTGCATGTGTTTCCAGACATATCCCTGTGCGTGTCCCTGTTTGTGTGTTTTTACGTGTGCGCACTCCTAGTCGTTCCCAGCTGGCGCGAACGGTCACATGACCTGACTGAGGGGCGGCCATCAGCAGTGCCAGGAAACTGCCTGCAGGAGAGTGAGAGAGAGAGAGAGGAAAGAGAGTGTCAGGCTGAGTTTAAGATGAAGGAGGGGTGTTGGGGAGTGGGAGCGTGTGTTGTGGGAGAGAAACTGGGGGCGGCGGGAGGTGTGTGTGTGTGTGTGTGTGTGTGTGTGAGGGGTGGGGGGGGGTGCTAGTGAGATGAGAGAAGGAACAGTGAGGAAGAGAAGTGAGGAGGGGGTGAGGGAGGAAGGAAGAGGAAGGGGTAATACAGTCCTCCTCCGTCTTAAAATAACTACAGCATGTAGGTTCCTGCAGAAACAACAGGAGAGACAGGCAGATCGTGAGACAGTCAAATGGGGGTGGGGGGTCCTGATTTTGTGTTGTCTAGTGTTTTGAGCTACTTCTCCCGTCCCCCTGCGTGCATCCTTGGCTGAGCAGCCACTGTATCTGGTCTGTGTGAAGTCTGTTTACGTTAGACGTGTGTCTGTCTGAATGTCTGTCTGCCTCTTTGTTTGTCTGTACATATGGTTTATGTGTTGGTCCCTGTTCATTTATATGCTTTGTGTTCACGCTGGTGTGTGTGCGTGTGCGCGCGTTCGCTCTCGGCAGGAGATGCTAGCGCGCACGCTGATGATGGAGATCATTAGGAATTTCCTGCAGCTGGGGAGGTGGTGGTGATGGTGTTTTTTGGACTTGGAGGGGGGCAGCGGGATGGTGGGATGTGAGTGGGTGAGAGCAGAGCGTAGAGGTCAGCGTGAAGGAGAGAGGGTCCGCGAGTGAGTTTGTGAGTTGGACTGCCTCCGCTTGACTGACGTGTTGTCATGGAACTGCAGACCAACAAAGTTCGCTTCTGAAGTTCTGCTCTGAAGGGTTTTTTGGCGGCAATTTGTGCGCAGGCATGTTGGCCACAGTACTGCGTGTAATAGTATTCTTGTGTCTAACCCTCCTCTCCCCCTTTGGCACATGTACCAGCATCTCAAGTTCTCAGACTACCCATGTCTGCTGATTAGAACAGTTTGAATGTGCTTACACTTTAGCAGCTCTGTGTTAATGCCTGTTAGGCTGCAATGCACTGTGGACAGAGTGGGTTGCACGTAAATGCTTTGTTCATTTAGTTGAATTAAAACTTTGCAGAGTTTGGCTAATCTTTGCACGGTACCGAAACATTTTGTGCTACCACGGGCAGAAAGCTAACGCAATCAAATCCAATATGTCCGTCTAGGAGTTTAAGACTGTCTGGGCTCCATTTAAGTTGTTCAATGAGAGGTTATTCTTGTCTTCTGTGATGATGCTCAAGACGAATAAAGTTTGTTTCTAAACAAGAATTTGAAATAAATTCACAAATTCAAGTATTTGAGTTCACCGGAGGTAACGCTGTGTTACGTTTCATGTTTCCAGTCGATGTGACACACTTCTTTCTCCCCCTTTTCCCTCTCACAAATAACTTGAAAGCAGGTAATTACAGTTTGCCAGTTGGATCTCTTTTGCCATAGTTCTCCTCACTGTTGGTGTTTTTTTTTTTTATCTTAAAGGCTCCCGTAGGTGTGCGCAGGTTTGAGGCTGTTGGAGCTGCAGGTTGAGGTTGCATCAGGGTGGAGGTGATGTGGAGGAACGAGAGAGTGATGGTAGCTGAGTTTCTGCACGGTGTCACTCAGTCTCTGTGGACCCCCTGACCCACTTCCCCCTCCCCACCTCTCCTTCTCTCCTGGCCTCACATACACTTTCTCCATCTTCGCCCCCTCTCCCTCTCTGTTTTATCCCCCCTTCTTCTTATCTGTCTAAACCTCTCTGTGGAGCCCCCCCCCACCCCACCCCCTCCTCCTCCTCCCATCGCCACCTCTCTCTCTCTCTCTCTCTCTCTCTCTCTCTCTCTCTCCCCCCCCCTCCATGTCCCCCTCCTTTACACCCCCCCATGCTGTTTCGGTGCTGCTGCCTGTCTCTTAGCAACAACTGCACACCCGTTAGAGCTCAGTGAGTGCTTTTACAAACACACCCAGGAAGACACACTCGTACACGTGCACACTCACAGGCACACACACACACACACACAAAGACGTGCGTGCACATACACATCTGCGCTCATACACGCAGGGTCTAGTTCCTCATTGAGGGTTTCTGCTGGCAGGCCTGCGAGTCTGCAAGCCTTTGTGGCAGTGAGATAGATGGAAAGAGAATAGATATGCTGTACAGCTACCGCGCTCAGAGTCATTGCGTCTCTCAGACTAAGCACGACGGGACAATTGCCCAAACTGGAAATTGACAGGTTTTAGTCTGTGATGTCACGCTGGCATGTGCGCATATAGACTCGCTGGCATGTTGCGTTGTTATTTCCTTTCCTGTATGCGCACAATAACAACAGAAACTTTAAGGAGAAAGTGAAAAAAAAAAAAAAATGTTCGAGATCAAAACTGCCCAAACAAAATCACTCACATGCGAGCCGCTCTTTGTGAAGTAGATTCAACAGATCTTCATGTGGGAGCCGTGCGCACCATCGGCTGTTTCCTTCCAGACAATACTACGCCACAGTGTGTTCCAAAGCCCCAGAGCCATTCACAGCAAAATGCACCAAAATGCATTTGTTACGTATGACGGTGATTATATCGGAATGGCGGCTGATGGGTGCCAGGAGTGTTTGCTTAAACAATGAATCATAGTGGGAGCGCTTTTGATTGGCTGGCAACTAAACCCTGTCAGAATGCCCCCCGCAGAGCACAGTGGAGGGATATTTGCATGTGTGTCTTTGTTTTGTGTGTGTGTGAGTGTGCACGCGTACATATGTGTGCGTGATATGTCTGTCTTTATGTGGAAATCGATGTGCGAGTGTGTGGGAGGATGAAGCTGTGGGGGCATATTTGCATGCGAGTTTGTGTGTTGGTATGTGTCGCCGCTCGCGCGTGTGTGTGTGTGTCTGAGCGACAGTGCGTGCATGTGTGTGTGTTTGAGCACATGTGACGCAATGTTTAATTAAAGCATGTGTTCTTCTCCTCTCACAAACTGGTCAGATGAAGCCTTAATTAATGAGTGCTGTTAATTAGACTGGAGAGAAAGTGAGAACGAGAATGGCGAGGGAGGGGGGCGGAGGGAGGGAGGGAGGGAGGCAGCACTGGGCTTGGGAGGGAGTGGGTGAGGGGGGTTAAAGAAATTATATGTGAGTGTCTTCATCTCCATGTTTGTCTGTCCCAGATGTGTCATTCCTCTGAGCAGTCGAACATTGAGGTTGCTCCGCTCCATGTGTGCAGCCCCAAACTCTGCTACAGCAAAACTCTCCCACTCTTTCTCCTCCTCCTCCTCCTCCTCCTCCTCCTCCTCCTCCTCTTCCTCTACTGCTTTGTCCAATTCACCAAATTTTTCTTCCCCACTTTGCTAAAGCTGCTAAACTCCGTCCACTCTCTTCTTTCTCCGCCTCAGTCACGTCTTCCACCTTCTTGCACTTCTTCTGTCTCTCGCCTTTTCAGAAATTCTCACCCGTTCACTCACTCTTTGTAATATCTGTCTCTCCCTCCCCTCCTCTGTCTCTCTCTCTCTCCGTCTCTCTGTCCTTCTCCCCGCTTCCTAATCAGAGCCATATGTTGGAGAGGGAGACAGAGAGATCTGACGCTGGACATAATTGTGTTGAGTGTGGAGTGTGTGGTACTGTGTCGGAGCCAGCAGTGTATTCTCGCAAACGTTGCACGCACGCATGTTTTTGTGTTGCGTGAATGTGTGCTTGCATGCAGTCAGTTACATGTGGTCCAGATTTCACAATAGTTCTCTGCCCTGGCCATCTTTACTTACTCCCCTGCTTTGAGTTTCTATAATCCCTCCATCGCTCCTGTCACCTTCATCTCTCCATCCTCTTAACACCTCTCTATTCATCACCTCTCTGCTTCCCCCTGGTGGATGTGATTTATTCACACATTCTCATTCTTGTTGCACCCTCCAAGTCGAGTTCTTTGTAATGCTTTTGGGGAGTTTGGGCGAAATGTGGCATGTATATTTGTGTGTGCTTTTCACCATTATTCAGTTCTTTGTTCCAATTTAGGCTTTTATTATTATTGTTGTTTGTTTTTTGACAACATGCTCATCTACTCACTCAAATATGGAAACATTTATATGTGGCAAAACATACTCACCACAATCCTGTGAGTCACATGTACGGCTACAGGTAACCGTAATGTAGTGAAAGTCCAGTTGAAAATAATAGTGGCACTGGTTTAAACGTATACCTAAAATCTGCTGCAACACATCAAAATGAAACAGTAACTACAATTAGACTTTAAAAATTTATATTGCAAGTCATCTTCCAAAATAATTGCGTCTGATGTGAGATGCTGCAGCCCTCTCCAAAATACTGATTCTAGTCTGGCCTGATGCTTGCTGTGACATCATGTACTAATCTCTTATTCTCTTTTTCTTCCTTCTCCACCCTCCTCCACACTTCTTTCTTTTTCTCTCCCCCCCACTCCCCGTCTCTCCCACCTTTTTCAACTCTGTCCATTCTTCTGTCTTCCTGTCTTTCTTTCTCTCACTCTAGCAACCATGGGCAAAAGACAGGAGCAGAGGGAGGAGAGAGAAGTATGTGAGCTCTCCACTGCAGTATTGATGACCCAATGATCCCCTGCAGAACAGAGCCAGTCAGGCAGACAGAGTGAGGCTCAACTCAGAATCAAAATCAGAATCAGCACCACAACCATTCTGTAAAAGCAACCAATTGAGCAGGATATGAATGGTAAATGTAATCTAATGTTGTAATGCTGCTGTGTGGGTGGCACACTTAATAGAAGAGAGTGCATTACAGATTAGGTTTATGGCCCATTGCCAAAAATGTTGACGATGCTATCACACAATTCCCTGTGTTCTGCAAATGGTAGATTTTTATATGTTTAGCATGTTTGATGCCTTACTATAAGTTGTTTATGTTTACATGCAATTAATTCAGATTAAATGTCTAAAATTTAACAGGAGATGTTGCCTTATTTGTGGACTTCGTATCCAGTTAACGCCGTTTTCCATCTCTGTCCTTAGGTCTTTGAATCTTCTCGCCAGCTGTTAGACGAAGACAGCTACAAAGAAGAAACGCTCATTTACATACAGCTGAAAACATCCCTCTTTTCCCTGCCTCATTACCAGCAAAACTATTCACTGAATGAGTGGCTTGTCAGATCACCTACATTCAGTCCAAACTGGGGCTCCAGTGGGCTGTGGTGAGACCCAGGCAGAGGAAAAGGGGTGTGTGCCAGGGCTTGAGGGGCTGGAAGGGCCTGAGTTCTGGACTAGGGACCTCGGGCTCCAGGGGGGGTTTCAGGATTCCTCTCAAGATGGACTGGCACTGGTGACCTCCGACCACATCCCCCCCTCCTCTCCTTCCACCCTGGCCAACGGCATCCATCCGCAGAGAAGACTGGGGCACAGCACTTTTCGGCGGAGGCAGACAGAGACTCACACAACCGCTGAGACGCATACATTTGAGGATAGAAACATGCAAACACACATAGACCCAGATATACCAGCTTTTTCACATGCACTTATGGATAATTGCGGCCATATGGATATAAAGACACATTCAAGCTCTGTAGGGTTGGACCACACCAAAACCCCCACACCAGAGGCCGTACACACAACTTCACCTCAGCCCTTGTCTTTGGTACTTGGCAATCGTCCTGCCTCCACCAGTCAGCTGACACCAGCCCCAGTGCGGACTGCAGAGACAGACATGCCCTCAACCTTTTGTCCAGTTCCTACTGGTCCAAACCCAAGCCCAAACACAGACTCTTCTCCTCTCCCTATGGAGACAGAAAAGAAGTATGCACTCCGCAGCTCTGGACGTCCTCGCTTCCCCTGTCACCTGCGCAAATCCTCCCGCCTCCGCCGAAGCATAGAGGATGGGGAAAAAAGGGCAGGAAGGGAGAAAGGAGGAGAGGAGGAGGATGAGGTATTAGAGGAGAAGATCTGGAGGGTTAAAGAAGAGGAGGTAGCTATTGGTGATAAAGAAGAGCATTTATCTGTGGAGGCAGTTCTCCCCACAGCTACCTGTCATACAGACCTCCCTCTTGCTCTAACTGTACCTAAACCTGTCCCTAAAGCTATACCTAAACCTGGGCCCAGACTTGGGCATAGGCCTGGACCTAAATCCAGGTCTAGGCCCGCACCAAAATCTGTCCAAAAGGCAGGTCCTAAAAGTGTAATGAAACAACGTCAGGCAGCCCAATCCATCCATCATCGTGCTACACCTCATCTCCCATTTGCCAACACATCCACCATCCCTGCACCTCTGTTAACTATGAAGGAGGAGCCTGTTGCGGAGTTGGGGGTATGTCCTCCTAATAACCGCAGACGTGGTCGTTTTGTTGGTGTAAGTTAATTTACTGTGACATATCACTGTAGTTTCTACTGGACTTTATGTGCAATGTCGTCTTTAAAATGACGTTTTGACGATTTGCATTGGCGTAAGTTTTATCTTGGTCTCTGCTTTCCAGGTCAGGAAGATTGTGGTCAAGGTGGCTCGCATTCCTGTCAGCCTCAGTCGTCGACAGAAGAGCTACAAAATTTCTAACATGGAGACAGTTACAGGACCAGAGAAAGGTAATGATGGCAGTGCGGAGGGCTCAGAGGCAGTTCGAGAGCCAACTGCACTCCTGCGCATGAAGAACAATGGAAAGAGTGTTATGGTGATGTTCCCTCCCGGAGAACTCCCTGTAATTCTCAAACGCAGACGGGGACGGCCACCTAAGCAACCTTTGCCAGGAATACAGGGGGAGACTCCAAATGTTGGGAATGTTAGTGGTAACGGAGACCAGCCCAAGAAGCCCCGGAGGAGACGTCGGACTAAACTCCCATTTCCTTGTCCATCGTATGTTAATGATACAAATGATGTGAAAACAGAATATGGAGATGTTCTCTCCAAACTGGCCTTTCTTAACCGCCAGCCCCCTGCCACTGGCCGCTCCTCTCCCCCTCGTTGTTGGACGCCTAGTGAGCCAGAAAGCTTTCATGCCCCCTTGGAAAACCCCGGAATATCCACACTGCTCCACCGGCTCACTGGGTTTAGACGACCCCGAGGTGGCAGAGGAGGGGGCACTGGAAGAGGTGGAGGTGCAGCAGGGGGCATTGGGGGCAGTGAGTGCAATAAGAGCACATTCAGTGACTTCTTTGAATCCATTGGGAAAAAGCGTAAACTGAGCCCACTGTCTGAGCATGGATTACCTAGGAAAAGGGGGAAGGGGGTGGGTGGGGTGGGTAGGGGTGGGGGTATGGTAGGAACAGAGCCTGGGGGAGAGAAAATTGTCCGGAAAAGGCGTATGAGAAAAAATGGTGCATGTAAAGGAGGTGGGGTGTCCATGGGGCAGGACTGGCCGAATGGGGCCGGTGGCTGGGGGGAAGAGGGGGCTATGGACAAGGAGAAAGTTTTGGGTGGGTATCAGCTCTGTGGCTCTCCAAGGGGGGGTTTTTCCTCATGCGATGTTGGAAGGGGAGGTGCCTATGGCGGCCCAGGAGCAGGTAGAGGGGTTGGGCCGGCAGGGGAAGACTCACAAAGCCTTTTCGCTGGTTATTTTCGATCTCTGCTCGATTCAGATGATTCCTCAGACCTGTTGGACATCTCCTCATCCTCACAGTCGGACCCCCGCAAAGCCTCGTCTACCCCTGGTTATGAGCCATCAAGCCCAGCAACTAGTCAAAGCTGGTCTCCTGCATTTCCTAAGTGGAGCACTAAGGGTGGTAGTTCTGGCGTGGAGGGTTCGACCCAGACTCATTGTTCCTCAGCCAGGCCTCCGTACAGCTATGGCAGCTTGGCCCAAACGTCACCTACCACATCGACGTATCCTAAATCCACTCCTCCATCACTCTCACATTCGCCTAGCTCCCCCCATCCTGCCTCTTACGGCCACTACTCCTCCAGCTACTCCTGCTCTTCTCCTGCGGTGCCACAGAGGTCGTCGGACTGCAGCTTTGCATATGGGTCCGGTCACAGCAGTGGTAAGGCCACTGTCGGTCAGATGGGTTTTTCTGGCTATCAGGCAGCTGCGAAGCGAGGATTTAGTGGATATTCAGCAGCAAGCCATTCCTCCCTGGGGCGGGGGGAATCAGCAGGACCCACATCACCTGGAGGAGGGTACATGTCTGTGGCCAAAAGTAGCCCCTTCAGCTCCTCTCCGCCAGAAGGTTTCAAACAGTACAACCTCAATCAGTGGAGCTACAGGTAAAGAACTTTTGGCATCATGTTACTCAACAACTTGTGTAATTTATTCAAGAAATGTCTAGAGTAGAAGTATGTTTTTCACAAGAAAAAAGACTCAATATGTAGAGGTTTTAAATTAACATTTTGAGAGGAAATCTTTTCCTTCACCAAAAACAGTGCACATTAATAAAAGTGTGATCACAACAGGATCAAAGAGATGTGAGTTGCTCAAATAAATGTTTCACCTTGGCACATTATTTTCAAATTTACTATATCTACCGTGTGCTAATTAACAGTTGGCTGAATGTGTACTTTGGGAATCCATAGTGAAATGCTGCATTCAGAGTTTTCTTTTAAAGTTCCTATTACTGACAGAACTGCAACAGAAAGTAGTGAAAGTGCAAAAATATTGTTCATGTGCTGCTTATGTGTTTTATAATATATATTGGTATATTCCCATTTATTTTCCCAGACAAGGTTTTGGTGGCTGGCCAACAGACAGCTTTGGATCTCAGTATCATGGCTATAGCGAATACGGCTCCAATGAGTCCAAAGACATCTTGGATATTTCAAATTACACTCCCCAGAAGGCCAAGCGACAACCGTTTCCTGAAAGTTTATCAGAATCCTCCTCTGACTCTTCACATCTTGGCTCTGCAGCCACTGGTAGTGGCCCTAGCGCCACGGCTGGCCCATACAAGCAGAATGAAGCTGTTTCTGTTAGCGCAGAGGGGGGACAATCAAGTCTGTCTAGCCTGGAGAAGTTGATGATGGATTGGCATGAGAGCGCCTCAGGGCCTTCCTATAACTGGAGCCAGAACGTCCTCTTCCAGGGTGGAGGAACCAGTAAACCCGGCCGTGGCCGCAGAAAACGGACCGAGCCACAGTCAGAAAAAGACGGCGGTTCTGCTTTACATTCTGACTCCCCATCCAGTCCCTCCCCAACACCTGCTCCTGGACCTAAACGGGGAGGGGTTGGAGGACGAGGCAGAGGGTCCAGGGGAGGTAGAGGTGGTCTGTCTCCCTGTCAGAGAGAGCGTCTGTCTGGATCTAAAGGCAGGGGCAAAGCTGCCGCTACATCAGCAGCGGGACTAGTAGCGTCTGCCGGGGGTCCAGAGGGGTCTGGTCTGTTTCAGGAGGGTCTGGATTATTATAGTGGAGACAGTAGCAGCCTCTCTCCTCTTGCCACTCCTAATCCTGCACCACCTTCCAGCTACCTCCAGGACCCCTGCGAGTACCCCTCCCCTTATTCTGCCCACCCCTCCACACCTTCCTCTGAGGAGCGATATCCAGCTTTATACCCTGGAGAGTCCTCTTCCCTCTCACCCAGCGTCTCTTCGCCACCTTACCCTCCCAAGCCCACCCCGCCTCCGCCCCAAACTTACCTTATCCCCTCCAGGACCTTCTCGCCCTCTTGCTCCCCTTCACCACGGGTAACGCCCCACTGTGGCACTGCGTTGAGCCCTTCTCACCGCCCCCCGCCAAAAGACCCCCAGTTTTCACAGTATGACTCTCCCAGCTATTGCAGCTCCCCCTACTGGTACGGACAGACGTCGCACAGCAGCAGCCCGAGCCCACACTCAAACACAGCCCTGCATGCACACAGCAACCCGCACACGAGTCCACACGGAGCCACACATGGCAATTCGCTCACCAGCCCAAATGCAAACACACACATGACCCCGACTCCCCACGACACGCATCATCATAACACGCCCCCCCACGCAAACCTGAGCTCACACACCACCTCACATGCCACCTCACACCTCCAGAGCAACCCCCTGTCCCACTCGAACCCCCACACCAACAATCAGCCGCACCACAACGCTCACGCCAACCTCAACACCCACCTCCCCTCCCTTACGCACTCCAACCCCAGTCCCAGCCTCCACTCTCAGTCCGCACCTGTGCTTTACGAGGAGCGCAGCCCGCCCTCCGCCATGACCCCCCACAAGCGAGAGCTGACCACACATGCCATGAGCGCAGGACATCGTCAGGGGCCCTTGCCTCACTCCCCATACCCAAAACCCCCTCTAGACTCCTCACCCCATCAGGAGGACTCTAGTGGCTACTCCCTGGCTCAGCAATCCTACCAGGGCATGGGACACCGCTATCCTGCCCAGGGGGCTCAGGGTAGTGGGGTGCTGTGCCAGCTCCTGGATCCAGCCAATGATGACAGCTTCAGCGTCACCAGCCTGTAACAGCAGGTGAGTTTAGCCAAAATTCATAGTCTGTTTAGTATTTGTAAGTTGTTGGATTTAAGTTTGGTCTGTCCATTTTGGGTTACCGTAGAAACATGATACCTCAACATGGTAGACTCTGTAGACTCCCTGTTTAGATAAGTGCTGATTATGAGCTACTGAAAACAAAATGACTCATAGTTACAGGTAATCATACACTAATTATAAATCCTACACACCAGTTCTTTAATATATATTATGGTTTGCTTATATAAAAACCTCTGTAAGCAATAAAAGTGCTCTTTTTTTTAAAGTTCACAATATTTACCAAATCATTATTATGAGCAAATCAGTGGAAACATGACTTTATGTGGATTATATGGAGTATGTTTAGATGTTATAGAGATAAATGTTATACATCTTTTATCTCAAAAACTTCAGTCTCATTAATATTTTTATCTCTTCATATCTTTGTCTGTCTCTCTCTGGATTCTTTCAGGTTCAATCCAAGCTTTTACAGATTTGCAAACATTTTTTTTTCTTTCTTTCTTTTTTTTTTTTCTTTCTTTGTGAGAGACTGTAAAATGAGGGGTGAGAATTTAGCTGCCAGCTTTGGACAGTAGAGCTTTAATTCTCCAGCATTGACAATCAAGATCAACTGAAACGCACATACTTAAGCATGCACATTCACAGATGCACACAAACACAGACACGCATGTGCAGATTAGTTCACTACCTAAACATGAACACATAAAATCATACATGTGCGCACTCACTCACAGTCTGCGCTGGAATGAGGGAACGGCCATGACGAGCTGACAGATGAATACCAGACGCTCACGGACAGAGACAAACCTATTTGATCCCTGCTGTGATTCATAGAGGACTCTTTTTCTCAGAAGTCTGTAACTCACCAAATCTTTCTGTTCTGTATGTCTGCAATATAGACGAACAAGAATCACATCGCTATTTCTCCCTTTCTATTTATTTTCTGTTTTCTATCTTTCTGCTAAACCAGCAACCGTGGTCTGCACTCACAAATCCTGCATTTCTGTCTTGTGCCCTAAACTGAACCGCATCTGAGCTCAAATCATCTTTTTAAATACCATGAGCCTAGCAAATGTCCCGCTCTGTGCACTCCTTGTGTTGTGTCCCATAAGAGAAAAGTGGACTAAATCTGTTTTTGCTCTTGAAATACCAGCATCTGTACATATGACTCCAGCTCCAAGCCAGGGGGCCTCTCTTTGCTCTGAAGGCCCGTCATCAACATGCCCTCCTCTGCGTTCTGCCATGGTTTCTCTGCTCTGGGGGAGGACTGCAGCATGGAGACTCAACATCCTGTGTTTTGCTGTTTTAACTACAAGGGAAAGAGACATTGAAATTACACAACGGCCCCAAAGAGACTCTTGTTTTCTGTGTGCGAACGTGAGACAGAGAGTGCATTCGCGTGACAGCAGTAATGCATGTATTTGTGTGTACGTGTGCATATATGTGTGTGTGTACGGGGTGTGTGTGTGTGTGTGTGTGTGCGTGTGTGCGTGTGTGTGTGCGTGTGTGTGCGCGTGTGTGTGCCTGTGGGGTCAAAAGGAGTGAAGCTCCCCAGACACCAAAGTCTTGGCGGGGCCTAATTCTTTCTTTCACTCTCTCCCTTCTTTTTCTGTGGTCTTGTGTTGTTTGGTGGTTTTTGTGATGAAAAAATTGTATATCTGTCTGTTACATATCATGTATGTATCTAAGGTGCAAAATATTTAAATACACATTCTGTTCTTGCCATTGGTAATCTTGTCTATAGCATACGGCTTTTTGAATTGATTAGGGGAGGGTTGGGCATGTGTGCGTGTGTGTGTGTGTGTGCTTTAGTGTCTCCCTGAATATTGGGCTTTGCCCAGGCTGTCTGCGAGAGAGCGAGTTCAGTCAAGGACACAATTCGACAGGGAGTGAAAAGGAGGGGAGGAGAGGAATGGATGGCGGGGAGAGCAGGGGAGGATGTGTTGGAGGGGAAAGAAAGAAACCAGACTGAAGAAATCACAAAAGGGTGGTGAAGAGATTTTAAAGCCACTGAAACAAAATGGAGAAAACTCTACTTTCAGAATTTGTCATCCAAATAAGGCCACGCATTAAAGCGCTCAGTAAAGGCTGCTGGCAAATGCGAACTGATAGGAATGAATTCCATACCCATACATCTCGCAGGGAAACGTTCTATTATACAGCGAATATCGTGCAGCTTGCATGCATGTGTATATGCCAGATAGACAAAGAGGATGGGAGAGAAAGAAAGCAGATGGGGGAAGTTTACTGGCTGCATATTGTGTACAGTTTGTCAACAGGCTGACTAAATAGACTCAGACATGGCTGGAGGAAACGTGTTTGCTGTGACATTCCACTGTATGGTGGAAGGGGACATGTAGTGTAAACAACACTACATGACAGACAGAGAGGGGGAGGACGCTGAGCAACAGCTCTCATATATATAGACTTATCTTTTGTAACCTTTCCTTCAAAACAGTTTAACGTAACTAATCTCTCAGCATTTGGAACGTTAAACGGATAAATGATTTACTTTCCTCAAGTAAATTAGGGGTTGCATATAAAGTCCTCCATGTAATGTATTGTGAGCAACTTCAACACAAAAGGATTTATTGAAAAATACATCACAGTGTGTTACAAATTGTATGTTTGCACAATGTCTATTAATAGAGGGATTTAAACTACCAGCAAAGTAGAAATGCCACAAGTAATTTATCACGTAGAAGTGTTAAGACATTTCCTTCAAAATGCAGCTACTCCTGCATCAAAAGTGTTCTCTGACACTGTAAATGTAACTGGTCAATGAGATAAACATATAATAATGTATAAAGTAATAAAGTAAGAATAGTGACAGAAAGCTTAATCTCCTAAACCTAAATGTTTCACTATGATAGTTTATCTAATGTATCTATGATAGCCTAAAAATGAATCTGAACTCAAAGTGAAGTAGTCACTTAGCAGCGAGTATATTTAAAAATTCAAAAAATGTATAATAATAATAAATTAAACATAGTGTTGTTAGACATTTTTTAGCCTAACGCTAAAATAACTGTAGAGTTAGTGTTCTCTCTAAATTAACATGACAATTTAATACTTTTTTTTTCTTAAAAGTCAATCCCATTCACTTTTTTTTAGACTGTTTGCTAAGCATAAACCACAAAGAGGATTTTTAACCAACTCTAATGTTAGTTGTGAACTGCTTGAATGGATGACAAGGCAGTCACTGTGTCAACAAGGCCACCTCTGACCGAGGAATGCGCTTCGTCATCACAACTTTCCCCAGGGGGCTGCAAGAAGAAGGAGGAGGAGGTTGGGAAGGAAGGAGAAGGAGGAGGCGAGTTCTCAGCTGGGACTTTCCTCGCTGCCCTCCAGATATAAAAAAAAAAAAAAAAAGTTGAGTCACACAGGGGAGCACCGGAGATGTTCCCGGGTGCCGCCACAGAGGAGGTATGCGGACCTGTGCGCGGTGGTGGGGCCGCGGTGGTCTCTCCCTCCGCGCGGGAATACCGCTCCTTTTAATCCCGCCGCTCATCCTCGCGCTCCAGCTCCTCGTGGTGGGGACGCGGTTACCTGGAGCCGCGCGGGCGTGGGTCGGTGAAGAGGAGCGGGACGGAGTGGTCGCTTTTTCCGTTATAAGCATCGAACCGGAGAGAAACTGGCGACAATTTGGGAGTCAGCGCCGGCGACCCGGGGTGGAGGAAGAGAAGAGGGAGGAGGACGATGGAGGAAGGAGGGTGGGGGCGCGAGCGTACGAGGATGAGAACGAGATGCACTTGCGCCAGGTTCGTAATATAACACAGACATGAAGTTTATTTTGGATGCCTGCACCACACAGCACAACTTATAAGTGTGTTATAAGTTATAAGTGTCTAATGAAAGAGATTAAACTTTCGTCTACACTTAAAAAAATAAATATTAACACCTTTATGCTACAGCGCTCACCTTAACGTCAATAATCACACTGGTAAAAAGCCTAAGGCCTGCTGTGTCTGTTTAACGGTCAATGTTCCCACTCCCGGTTTAATCATCACGCTGGGCTTGTTTGTGCACAGCTCTGTGAATTATTGCGGACATGATGGAACAGGTGAGGGCAGGGGCCGAGCACAGCGCTGACCCCAGAACAGAGGGAGGTGACAGCTGTTGTGTTTCTTTCACTTTGCCCTTTGGTTGCATTGGCCTCCATCTGCGCTTGTGTTCAGGTGCAGATGTCCCTTCTTTACCCCAAACTCCTTCCCCTCTCTCTCTTTCATTCTCCTTTTTTCTCTCTCTCTCTCTCACTGTCTCTTCGTCGGCCCAAGGCTAAACTCTCTGACTCATTGTGGTGAATCATCAACCCCCACCCATCCACACAGAGGTTGCCATAGTGACCACCGGGTTCATTCTGAATAGGTTGGGGGTGCGTGTCTGCGAGTGTGTGTTTGTATGTTGCAGCGCCTCGGGCAGGTATATGTTACCAGCAGGACTGAGGTCAGCGTCTGTGACCTGCCTCCTCAGCGCTCGACCCGGGGGCTACCACACATACATCGCTGTCATTCCCATGCATTATTCAGCCGCATTTCAGATTCTCATGGATCTGCCTGGAATTCCCTGCACTGTATATACGCGCTGATATATGCATGGATGTTCTCAGGTGGGACCCAGAGCTTTGGAGCTGCAGCAGTGGGCGGTAGACAAGTCGTCCTTCACGGCTGAACTCAATCGTATCGTCACGTATATCACAAGGCCACAGGTAGGCTGCACAGATCATCGGATGAAACACAGCGGTGCTGTTAAATAAAATATCTTACCTCCAATTGGTTGCATGATCTTAGTGGTAAAGTGTCTGAATGCACTCTCCCGTATTATAAACATTACCTACCTGAAACTGTCGTATATTTCTGCTGTGTCACTTGTACTGTATTTCCTCTGTGGATGATCAATAAAAGTAAATCTCGTCTCATAAGCAGGAAAGACAGCGCAGGTTAGAAACGAGAGTGAGCTAGCAACTGGGACAAACATTCCTATTCAGGTTGATTCATCTGTATAATGTTTATGTGGTGGAAAATTTGAAAATGAACCCTTATTAGATGGGAAACAGTTGAAATTAGAGACAAAAGGCAGAAGACAAAGAAAGAAAATAAGCAGAACTGTTATTATCTTGTTCTTTTCTGTTTTTGTAATCACGCCATGTAACCACTCTGATTTATGCTGTGAACCCTTGGGGAGGTCCGAACCCTTAGGTTGAGAAACACTGCTTCACTATAAAGCACCATCCCTGAGAGTCTCAGGCTGCACTCCAGCCCAGAAGGGATTTAAGATTTCTGTAGCCAAGAGTTAGATCTTGCCAAGCCTAAACAGTAAACAATAAAAAACTTTTCAACTACTTCACTTCTGCGACTGCAGACTAGTGTGGGGGTTAACACAGCAGTAATATGATCAGTCAGGCGCTGTCAATATGCTGGCAGCAGAATTCTGCCAAATCTGGAGCCAGCGAGGACTTTCAGTTCCAGACTGGAAACTCCCAAACAAGAGTTAAGTCTTGTGCAACACAATGTGCTGGGAACCGAGAGGGAAAATTATATGGATTTGCTTTTGTTTGATATCTTTTAATTATTCCATACCTGGTTTTCTTAAAAGCATTTGGAGATGTCACTCACTGTCTGAAAAGGATCTCGCAGATTTCACAAGACGAGGCCTCAAACAACTTCTTCTTTAACTTCCTCCTGCCTTATTTGAATGCTAATTCTGTCTGTTCTCAGAGCTCTATCCAGCTCATCTCATGTGACTCTCTTCTCTTGTCCAACCCCAGCTGAACTGCTCCAGGGTTTTATCTCCAGGGCAGACTCAGGCAACGCAGCCCCCTGCATCTCCAGTTCACTGGCTGCTGTGTGCCGAGGACTGGCTCCTTCCAGCTGCAGATGGGTCATGTGTGGCTTATTCCTTCAGGTGCGCCTATAAGTCTGCACTATGCGCTTATGTCAGTGCATGCGCCGCGCGACGCTTATGCATTCCTATCACTCACACAGTTGGAATAAACAATGCAATGCATATTTAATCATGCATGCAGTAATCTTCAAACCATTTCTCTGCTCCCCTGCCTCTCTCTCTATCTATCTTTTTTTTTTTTCCAGTATGGATGGGGGCGATGTAGACTTTCTGAAGACTGTGTCGGGTCTCGGATGCGAAGTCCACAGTTTTGATCCCAGCAACTCCGATGCATCTGGTGGTCACCTTGGCAACGGTTTGGCTAGTAACCGTGGCGACGGAGGCGTGGTCAGCCACCACAAGATGTGGCTGGAGTGGCGAGCGCTGAAGAAGCGCAGGACACGAGGCAACCTGGGAAGTGTTTCTCAAACGCTGGCAGATATCATGGCAGCTCTGGGACACCACACAGTAAGACACACACAGACACACACGCAGACAGACATTTAGAGAAAGAGTGCCAAACAAACATACCTTAGAGTCTTTTTACCCCAACATACCCAGAAAGCTCTCTTACTTGGACGTTACCATAGCAACAGGGCTCTGCGCCATCCCTAGCTGCCATGGCAACAGCTTTAGTGAGTGAATCACATACTGTCCCAGTTACAGCCTGCAGCCACAAGAGGGAACTACATACCTGCACTTTGAGCGTGACAGACTAAGAAGTGCTCCGAGACATCCATTTATAATAATGATTTTAATTTGATTCTCAAATATTTGGGTGAATTAAAAACTTCCATGAGCAAGCTGTAGCTGAATTATGAAGAACAAAGTAGTGCCATTCTCTGATTCGGATATTTAACAGTAATTTTACCTCATATTATACTGTTAACTACTCAACTGTCATGAATCACATGGCAGCATTGTTCTTTATTTTCTGTAATATTTATTTCCTTAAGGTTCACTTCCTGTATGCTGACCTGCTGAGCGCCGAGTGGCGAGTTTTCCAGAACTGGATCGAGACAGGAACTCTGCAGAACGTCCATCATCTGGTTGCCACGGTGCACCTGCAATGGGCAGGGTTTGAAGTGGGCGGAAACGATGAGGAAGTGCTCCGCTATTGGTTCAGCGTCCTTCAGGGCCTTCAGGCTTCTGGTCTCAAGCTGGTTCACAGCTCTGCAGGAGAGGGTCACAGTGTTCTGAAACACACAGTGGCAAATGCTCACGGCTCATACACACTGAGCTGGGTCAACACACGTCACTGACACAAAACAAACGGACACATGTACACATGAGCCGGGCTCGCAGACGCATCAGTGCATCAATCAAGAAAATCCAACTTGAAGCAGTTAGTGAAGTTGAGATTTCAGGCACATAACATCTCCCTCTAGTGGACAAAAAGGGATATTCATTTTTAAATCCGTCTCCATAGGACAGTACTGTTGTGTTTATATTGCACATACATGTAGGAGTAGATAATTTGACAAAATATGAAGCAGAAGGGGGCTTGCAGTTTTAATTGGCCAAAGGAAAATAGTATAACATATCTACGTATTACGCAAAACAGCGGATAAACAGTATGTGAACACTGACTACTGCTGAACTGCATCTCAACAAGTCCTAAATACAAAACAGCTGTTTGGCAAATGCAAATACATTTTCATGTTTTTTTTTCTTCTTCTACCATAGACATAGATCAACGGCATATCATCCAGTGAGACCCTGTTCACATGAATCTGGATCCAATTGTAGCATGAATGTAAAATCAACAGATAATTTATTTGTTTAATGCTTTTTATGTGCAATAAATCTTTATAATGAAGAGAAGTTTAAATGATATCGTGACTAACCGTGCCTTCTGTGAAACATAGAAAGTCCGGCTTTATACTGAGGCATAAATACTCTTGACTGTAGACAAAGAGAGACAATGCTCCAAATGTGTAATAACATCACAATAAAAAAAGATTATGCTAATATTTCTTATCTTTTTATCTCATGCCACCGCTGGAAATGACTGGTTGTGGTGCAATAGCTGCGCCAGACTTATTATTCATGTGCCCATATTCTCTTTAATATGTTGTGGTAGATAATTATTTGGCCTTTTCCTCTTGCATGGCCTGTTATCTCATGACACTAACAGTCCTGTACAAAACAAAACATTGAATGTGTAGTAGATGTATGGATTAATTCATTCACTGTTTTTTTTTTTTTTTGTTTGTTTTTTACCTCTAAACATTTTTGCTAATGGAGTTAATGAAGCAACACCAAAGAAGTGTGCGCAAGAGTGGATTCACTGTTTTTGGATTCACAGATAATGTCTCCCTGTTGCAAAATTCAAACACGTTGTTTCAATATTCACATATTGCATATTGCACATATTGCCACATAGTGACAGGTATTAAGGCATCTAACGCCTGATTCACTCCAGACTGTGTTCCTCGCCATTAAAGCCTGTGCATTTTCAGTTCACAGAGTTAAGGATACATTGAACAAATGCCGAGGCTCACCGGGCAGTCATTTATCTCCTTAAGTGCTTTTCTCCTCAGTGAGCTCTTATTCATACAGACCCATGCCAGTCATTCCTCGGACCCGTTCCAACTCGCTGGAGCGCACGTCGGAATGTGGCGCTGCCTCCGCCCTCCTTTACGCAGATTGCGCACAGATGTTCGCCGCAAGTTTGGGTGGAGTTGCGCTATTTACGTTGAAATTTCCACATCCTGTTCTCATCGAAAACAGCCGACGGGCCAATCAGCTTCGAGGAACTCAGTCGCTCGGCCAATCACAAGTTCGCAATCCCGGGACTCTCGCGAGCTGGTTAGCTCGTCCGCGTACTGTACCGCTCAACATTTCTTGAGAAATTCTTGCGACAGGACGGCTAGCAGGCAGTAGAAAGAGAGGCTAAAGCTGCCCATTTGACCGGTAAGTGAAGTATATTTAGCCAGTGTGGTTTCCATTAAGCGAACGGCGTAAATGTGCGTTTGTTAGGTTGTTCCTTCGAGACAAGGGGCGCCTACAAGTTACTTCCTGCTCTGACAAGGCCGAGATCCCAGGTTACATATAGCACATTTATTTAGCCAATGTTGTGGGTGGAAAGGGTATGAACGACTTTAATCTGGCGGCCACGTATGCGGGAATAAAAGTTCCGAGTTTATTTGAGACGTTTAAAACTTTTAATTTAGCCCTGCTAGTTGCGGGTCGGGTGTGTTTCTGTGACACACTGGCGAACAGATCAGTCACCACACAGAGCGGAGCTGAACTGTATGAGCAGTATTTTCCCCATGAAGAGGAAATTACTTAAATTTCACTGTCGGTGTGCGCTGTTTGCAAATAATGTCAACCCAAGGCGAGATTTGGGCGCTTTAAATGTTCACTTTTCAGGAGCGTATCTGCATCCCCGCTGTCTGTATGTTAACATGAAGAACTTGTAATTAAGGAACCCAAATTGCCAATAGGAAGCACTTACAGGGTATATTTAGAGTTTCACTCATCCTGCACTCACTGGCTGCACATCTCTGAGCTGTCATTCACTCAGCTCATCCCATATGGCACCGTGAAGACAGTGTTGACATTATTTTTAGGATTATTACAGTAGGTGAAGAAATCATCAACTCCACCAAGATTCTTTCTCTTTTAGCCTGAACACACAGTTTCGTTCTCAGCGGCCGGTGGGTGGTGGGTGTTTGCTGAGTGCAGCAATGCTGTAGTTTTGGTTCTGCTTTACAGTAGTTCTGTCTGGGGTCAGTGTTTTTTTTTTTTTTTTTTTGGTACATCCCTGTCTCACACGCATGCATCTCGTTTAGGAATCCAAGTTATTTTTGTTCTGGCAAGTAATGAATTGATTTAATCACGTCGATTTATTGTTTTTATTTTGTAATCTGTAACTAACCAGTGGAGAAATATTCATCATTATTTCCCAGAGGGAGAGGTGAGGTGTTTGACATTCTTGTTTTTCAAGATCAGTTAGGTTCACCCGTAGGAGAAATACATCAGCATGAGAATATGAGGCCGAAGAGAATACACCAGTCTGCACAGCAGTAATGATTAAAATAATGCATGTGTGCACCTGGTGTATTTATACATATAGAGATCATGCATAACATTATGACCACCTTCTTAATATTGTTTAAGACACGGGCCTTCTGAGGGTGTCCTGGGATCTTTGGTAATACAGTGTTGTTAGGTGCAGTGGGTTGAGGTGAGGATCAGATCTGTTCCAGTGCATCCTGGACAGAGATAAATTCTAGTGAACTTGGAGGCCGGGTCAGCACCTTGTGCTGTTTTTCATGCTTTTTGAGTTGTTCCATCAATGAGTGTCATTGCTATGGGGTGGGGGCGTCTGCTCTGGTCTAGGTGGGTGCTACATGTCTAAGTAACATCCACACGAATGCTAGTTTCCCCAGAAGAACATTGTATTGTCACAAGGCGGTGAATGTTATTTACTCCCGTCAGTGTTTTTAATGTTGTGGCTGATCGGTGTATGTCAGCATGTAGCAAATTTGTGGCACACATTAAATATTTCCATGTGCAAACTGTATGCAGTGAATATGAAAATACAGGTTAAGGGTTGTGCAGTGGCTGTGAAGGGGCAGTGTCTATAAACAGTAAAAACGAGCATGTACGGTCTGTGACTTTGTACATTATCCACAGTAAGAAAAGATGTGTTAAAATGTACCTTTTATTGGTCGGAGAAAGACAAAAGGAGCCATCAGAAACAGAATATGTTAAATGGTGTGATGAATTCCATATAGTAAGATATTTAATGGTATTTTTATTTTGTTATTATCATTAAACTAATCCGATAATTTGAGCCCGTTGTGAAAATGTTTGCTGATTAGTTTTTACAGCTGTGTGTTATATAATAATACATTTCAGTGCTGTCTTTTAATCTCTTTGCATTTTTTTAAACCTTTAACCAACCTCTTCTTCTCAGTCAGGGTTGGGCCACCCTACCCACCTCACCCAGCCATGCCTCTGGTGACGAGGAACATCGAGCCGCGGCATGTGTGTCGCCAGACCATCCCTTCTAACATTCGCAGCGAGCTGGAATGTGTCACCAATATCAGCCTGGCCAACATCATCCGCCAGCTCGGCAGCCTGAGTGAGTGTCTAGTTGTGCGTGGTCGGGTGTCAATATGTCGCTAACATACGGCGCGAGCGATTAACGTCACAACGCAAAACGTGCATGACGTGTGTGCGTGCGCTTGCTGGCTTTCGTGGAGTTGTGAATCGTGCACGTGCGAAACTCTCAAAGCCGATGGAAGTCAGAAGCCTATCTGTGTTTGTGTGTGTTTAGGCAAGTATGCAGAGGACGTGTTCGGGGAGCTGTTTATCCAGGCCGGAGAGTTTGCCTTGAGAGTGAGCACGCTGGGAGAGAGAGTGGACCGTTTGCAGGTTAAAGTCACGCAGCTGGACCCCAAAGAAGAGGAGGGTGAGCACTCCGACATGTTTCCGAATTTTTGAATAGAGTCTGACCCCAATTAAAATAAAAACATTAAAAAAAAAGAAGACTTGAGCCTAATAAATATTTTTAAACGTCATCCGTCTGTTTCTCGCAGTCTCCCTGCAGGGGATCACTACTCGCAAGGCCTTCCGCAGCAGCATGACCCAGGACCAGCAGATGTTCACCAGGCCGTCCCTGCCGATGCCCGTGCAAGACACCTACACGACCTGCGATCCGCCTCCGCCGCTCAACCAGCTCAGCCAATACCGGTGAGTTCTCAGGCTCGTATTCATTCGTCGCATGCAAGGAATGCTAAGAACAACCTGCGAGCTCATGTGCACACGCGCATTTTCTATTTTTGCAGTGACTATACATTATTTAGGTCCGCCCCCGCTGCATATGCTCCCTCTCATTATCAGGAGTGGCTCTCACGGCGTTGTTGTAATATAATTATTTTATTTTGGCTTAACGAGGCTGCAAAACATTACACCGACAGCTTGATAGAAGATATCATTTTAACAAAATCCTTGACATTTATCATGTTGACGCTATTTTGTTGCGTTATTGGTATGCGACCCGTTCCTTCCAGGCAGCCTGTTTTTTTTTTTTTTTTCTATGCTCATCTAAAGAACAAACACAGCGACACTTACCGGAAACAAAAGGATCGTTACATTAAGGGGACACACAACAGATTAGCAGGGTACAAAATCTACAAAAACTAAAAGATATCTCAGCAAAACATGTACGTTGATGATATCTATTTCTTCAGTTTTTTCAAATTGTACGTCTAAACACAAATCACTAATTTGCATATTTTTCCTATTGTTGTTAGATACTAATCATGACATAAGTGAAAATCACTAGTGCCAGTAGACTGATATTTTTTGACATTTTCACAATGTTTTGAGGACAAAATATTATAGATTTCAAAATGTAGACAGGACAGACTGTGCCAAGTACAGTGTAAGTACTGGACGCGTAGTCTTTTGTTATTTGTTTTGTGTTTATTTATATGTTTTTGAGGAATCCTATTGTTTCCTCACAGCCAAGGAGCAAATGCTTTGCGGCCCTGTTCGGGTCCACGACTTGATGTAGCGCGCGCCCTACTTTTAAGTCTTTACTGTAAAAAGCCTGGTTGTTATATAACCACCCAATTGAATCAAATAAGCCTTTGTGGGTTATTATAATGATGGATGTCGAAGCTTATCATCACAACCTACATGACACATTTCAAAGAACTGTCAAAATATAATGATGCACGAGGTGTGACATGTCATCGGAAGTATGAATAGGAGAAACCAGAGCAGAGAGGTCGTGCGCAGTGTGAGTCTAGTGTATAATTGGCATTGATAATGAGCTGAGTCTATGCTCATTTTATATCTGCTTTCAGTGTTAGTCTGGTACTAATTTTTGTTGTTTCTAGATGGCAAGCTGCTGTGAAATTGAAATGAAGCTTGTTTATAGTGAAGACCATCTTTTTTTGCGCTGAAAGGGGAAGTTATTAATATATTGACAGATACATATCTGTCCACAAACACTTTACATTGTACACGCCTGTGCACGTAAATAACACAGACCAATAGTAATTCCACTGACTCTCTATTCATGGTCATCTACAGGGATGATGGAAAGGAGGCCCTGAAGTTTTACACGGATCCCTCCTACTTCTTTGACCTGTGGAAGGAGAAGATGCTGCAGGACACCAAGGACATCATGAAGGAGAAACGCAAGCACAGAGTGAGACTCATAAAACGCACAAAAACACGAGTCACAGATAATAAACCTGCCAGTCACACGCAATGTTCGCTGTCTCCGTTCTGAGTAGAAGGAGAAGAAAGACCATCTGAACCCACGGACGCTCAATCCCCGGAAGATCAAGACCAGGAAGGAGGAATGGGAGCGGCGTAAGATGGGAGAGGAGTTCGTCGTACCTAAGAATGAACTGATGTAAGTTGTGAAACCGGGTCTTTTTCTCCCTGGTTTTCCGCTGTGAAAGTGCCCATCAAGCACTCGCTCATGGTAAATGCCATGCTTCCCTTTCCTTATCAACCAGTCTGTACACAGTGATCTGGGTGGTACATCCTGTCAGAAAATGTTCTCAAGGGGGTGGGTGTGGAGCTGAGTGTCAGTAGGAAAAAAAAAAAAAAAAGTGTCGCAGCTTGTCACAGGCTTGATTGTATTGTTACACACATGTAGTGGTATAATGGTTGGTGTAGACAATCTGTAAACAATATATTGTCTTTATCAAAGAAAAAATGTTGCTGTTCTTAGTCTTGTCTTGTGGTATGTTATTTATTCTACACAACTTATCAGACGATACTTATTATTACTTATATTACTTATATAACTTATATTCAATGCATTACAGGGGTTAAAACACATTAATATTGTCTGACAAGCTGTCAAGTTAAAGAACAAGCCAAACTCTTGGGGCTGTGTTAAGCCACAGCACCTGGTGAGCTTGTTATTTTTAATTAAACTGAAACAGCCAGATCGGGCGTCAGGGCGACTATTCGTGTCTGCAGTCTTCACGTGCATTTATATCACTTCCTCTAAAACTGTTCTACCAGGCCTGTGCTGCTCATGGTGGTTCGTCTCAGTGCATTGGTTTTGCAAAGCACAGATCATGCCGGTCACAGGCTGATGGTGACGTCTTTCATCTGTTTTAAGGAATTCCTCCGAGGGTCTGAATGGCAGTATTGGATCTGGGGAGGGCTTCAATTCTGAAAGCCTGGACCAGAGCACCGGCTCCTATGCTTATGACCCCACCTCCCCTCTCCCTCCGCCTGGCCCCGATGCCCCCTTGCCTCCTCCACCCCCAGACATGGGGTAAGTACTGTAGCATCAAACATGCAAGCCCACATATGCTAAAAGCGCTCTGCCGAGCCTGCTGCATGAAGTAAAAGTGCAGAAACACACGTGCTTTCAGGTTGTGACTCTTTATATCCATCTCTTGCAGATATAATGATGCACAGTATGGCGCCCCGGCCCAGAAGCGTGTCAGCGTGTTGAGTCCGAACCATCCACCTCCCGCTCCGCCCGTGGCCTCTTCCCAACCCAACTCCCGTCCAAACCTCTCCCCTCCTCCTGCACCTCCTCCCCCTCCCCCACCCTCCGGTTTCGGGGTCCCCCCACCTCCCCCCGGCTTTGACGCCCCACCTTCTCCTCCTCCAATGTCCTCCTCTACCAATGCCTACCCCTCTCCTCCTGCTCCTCCTCCTCCACCTGATATGTCCGCTGTCCCTCCTCCACCGCCGCCACCCATGTCCGGCGGCGGTGGCCCACCGCCTCCTCCGCCACCACCGCCTCCCCCTGGCCCGCCTCCCCCGTCCCTCGACCGTCCTGCTCCCTCTGGTGGCGGGGTGGCGCACACTTCTGCTCCCAAACCGCAGCCAGAGCCCGTCAGTGACGGCCGCAGTGACCTGCTGCAGGCCATCCGGCAAGGTAAGACACTAGAGGCACAGGGCAACACAAAACTCATCCTCTCATTTAACATCTGTAATTAATAGTTGAAATAAAGATTAAGTTTTAAGTTTACACGTTCTTGATTACAAAGGAAATGGGGACCATGGCTGTAATGTCAGCAGTTTGCATAAATGTTTTTGGCCGATAAGCAACTAAACTAATTATTTTTCCTCCAATAATGGATGATAATACATTACATCATGATAATGGTGATGAGTAAAAGTTTCCTTTCACACACACTTGTAAATACAAGACCATTTACTGAAGTGCTTTTCTACCAGTACATTCACACTCCACTTGGAGCAACTGAGCAATGTAGTGTCTTGCTCAAGCGCACTAAGGCACAGCCACCACCCTAAAATGAACTTAAAACTATTTAATGCTAGTGGAAAACAACAATTTTCTTGGTCCGTAATTAGCTGAGCTGTTGAAAGGCAGGAAATAAACTGGCAGACATGTGACCAGCCCAACCCACCGCTTCCTCTTCATCAACAGCCGGGATTTCTATCATTCTTAATAAAGAGAAACCTCAGAATCATGAGACACTTTCTCAAATAATCATCTTGTATGTCTAAATAATGGGAATCCTTATTACGATGACTCAAAACAGTGACTCAGTAATCAGTTTCTAGGTCGTCACTTTGACAAAGCTTGAGAATTTTTTTTTTTTTACCCCGTCACATTGACAGGAAGCTTCTTCCCTGACAAAGCCAGACTCCCGCTTGCAGCAGTTAAGTGAGATTGTAACCATTGAACTAACTCCTTTTCAGGTTTCAACCTGCGGAAGGTCGAAGCTCAGCGGGAGCAGGAGAAGAGGGATCACTTTGGCAACGATGTGGCCGCCATCCTGTCACGCCGTATCGCCGTGGAGTGCAGCGACAGCGAGGACGACTCTTCAGAGTTGGATGACGACGAGTGGTCCGATTGACCGCCATCTTTTCCCGCCTTCACTACCACCTTTGTGTTTTCCCTCAGCCTTGAACAACTTCTGTGCATTTCCATTCAGATTACAAGTACAAACGGAGCAGAGGTCGGTGTGTTTTTGTGTGTTAGTTAGTTAGTTAGTTAGTCAGTTAGGGTGTGTGCACGCATACTAGTACGTACTTGTGATCTTTTCCAAATCACATTCCTTGAACCCGTTTATTTCCATTTATGTTAAAATATTCCTATCAGGCGGAGAAGTCCAAAGATTGAGAACGAGCGTGCGTGCGCCCGGTTGTGTCCCAATTTGCTCTCGCTGGATGACACACGGCTGTTAGCGCGAGGGTTATGTGATGTGACGCACATCGCTCTGCTGAGCATGTGCATGAATGCATCACCTCCATCTTTATCTACGTGTCTATTATAATCAGGTGTCATTTGCTGCAGACACAGAAGTCTAGTTTCATCTGCTGTAGTACATCAAGGCAACAGATAATAGGGACGAAATTCATACACGCGCACACACAGACATACAACCTCCTCACTTCAATAGTTGTATGTACTCATTCTGCTGACTGTAAAACAAACGTTCATAGATTATGTAATATAGATGTAAAGGTTTTATTACATCTCAAACTGTGTCTACTAAACAGAAGTACACTACCGGTTAAAGTTTGGACACACTTTCTCAATGAGTTGGATGAGAAGGTGTGTCCTAACTTTAGTCTGGTGGTACAATGCAATCACTTTAAGTCCCATATATTTTACCTCCTTTCACTTTCGTTTTCCTCTTTCTTGTTATGGGAACAATTGACTTGTGGTTGTAGCTCATAAACAAACTCATTAATTAATTATTCAGTGTGACAGGGGGAGAGGTATTGTCTCATGTCAGACATGGGGTGTGTGTTGAGATTGCCATACTGAACACATTTATCATGATTTATTTTGTAATGTGTTGTAGTTGTATCTGTTTATTCCTGCAGTTGTATTTTAAACTTTTCCAGGAGTAAACCGGGCTACGTTGCTCCAGTCTCGGTGCTCTCAGGCCGCATTTTTGCCTTACTTCACTGCCTGATAAGTGCCTTATTTTATTATTTTTTTTGTTTTGTTTTTACTACACTTCACTGTATGTGCATTGATCTGATTAGCCACACTGAGCAGCTCATTAACAGCTGTCACTGGTGAGTCAAACGTACACCAGACCGGTGTTTTAGTGTGGATCACAAATTTTCAAGTGCCTTTTATTTTAAGCCTGCCTGTGTTAAAGCACAATCACACAGCATGCTTAGCCAAAGTTTCCTCTGCTTCTCCTGCCTTAAATTTCTAAATGATTATATTATTTCAATAAAGATGAAAGTGAATTTCAGCGAGAGAGTCTCAGTAGTGTTTGTCTTGCATCACAAATTCCCAAGAATGTTAATCCTCCTGATGCTTTACCCATGACTCATCCTCTTCATGTCGGTAGTGGACGGTGCTGATTGTGTAGGGAGGAGAGAAGTTCAGAAAATGAGTAGGAGAGAAAAACCTCTTGCATAATCGCTGCATCCTGGTAAAAAAAGAAAAAAAAAACATACGCTGGGTACAGAATGCCTGTAATATTCCACATTTCTTTAATCTTAAATATGCAGCAGTGTGTGTCGAACTGAGCTAAAGAGCGAGAGGCACGAAGAGAAAAATGCTAAAAGCATCAGTGAAGAGAAGAATTCTTACGTCATCCAGTAGAAAAAAACATTTATTATTCATCAGTATAAAACATTCATTTCAAAAAAGTTGTGCAACACAAACATATAGACGGTATCTTTAAAAGTGCCTTGAACAGCGTGTGCAAAATCTCACAGATCTAGAACGTTTTGGCTTCTAGACATTCAAGTAAATAAAACTGGCCTTTGGATCACACATGCCATTGCTCTGCCACAGGCTTCTGTTGGAGACACGTCCTCGCGTCTCTTTATTAAGTCCACTTCTTAGGAGTTGGATTGCGTCCCTTTGATTGTTTTATTCTGGGGACCCAGGAGCTACAATTGACTGAGGATGAGGCACAAAGTACACACAGGACCGTACATTTAGTCTTTAGACTCAAGATGGCTGCCAGCCAGGACAGTTCAGTACATTCTGATATGCAGAAGGACTTCGTCTCTGAAAAGTGCTGCTTCCGTGTGTGTGGGAGTATGTGTGTGTGTGTGTGTGTTTGAGACTTCACGTTCTGGAGATGGATGACAGTGCAGCTATGTGTGTGTGTATCTTGGCACACAGACGGTGATATGTCTGGCATAGATTGCGGGTTGTCGGTTTGAGTCTGCTGAGATTTGGCAGCCTTACACGTCAACCGGGTAGTGTATGTGTGCGTTCTGCGAGAATCTGTGTGGGCAGCAGGCGTGGAGCAGCACCTTGCGAATGTCTTTGTTTCTCAGGCTGTAGAGGATGGGGTTGAGCAGTGAGCTGCCGGCCGCTGGCACCAAGGTGGCGTAGGTGTACAGAGGAGGGCTGGACGCGTCCCCCAGCAGCCCCCAGAGGGAGAAAGGCATCCAGCAGCCCACGAACACGCTGAGGATCAGGATCAGCCGGGAGAACCCCTTCCCGCTAGTGTTTTTACTTGCATATGGCTGGTTGGAGGGGAGGAAGTGCCTTTGGGTGGCGATGGCGTGGGCATGTCGACGAGCCACACGGCAGATCCCGGCGTACAATTGCAGGGTTACGATGACAACGACTAAGAAGCCACCGCACAGCAGTGACAGATATGTCCGGGTCAAAGGTCGTGCCACAGAACAGGAGCTTTGCTCCTGGAGACAGTGCCACCCCATCGCCGGCCCTGCCCCGATAACACAAGCCCCCACCCAGACGAGCAACAGGAGGATGGCGGCTCTGTGACGTGATTGGCTGGAGCCGTAGGTGAGGGCCTGGCTCAGAGACAGATACCTGTCCAGGGCAACACCCATAAGGCTACAGAGCGAGGCAGTCAGAGATGTCACCAACAGTCCCGAGGTCAGCAATTCGGACCAATCGCTGGGCCTCACGCAGAACTGGAAGAGAAAGTGCAGGATCAACGCCACGCCTGCCAGGAGGTCAGCCAAGCCGAGGCTAGCCAGCAGCAAGAACACGGGGGCGCGAAGAGAGGGGGTGGCCAATATGGTGGTGACCACGATTGCGTTCTCTGCGGCGATGAGGGTTCCTGAAACGCAGAGGGCCACGCCCCACACTGACAGAGCTGGTAACTCAGGTGGGGACGAACTCTCCAGCTGGTCCAGAGGGAACAAGGGCTCCAAACCCGAGGACTCATCCCAGCCCAGGTCTGAGGCGTTCAGGATCATGGTTGGTCAACGGTAACACAAACGCAACCTAACAGAAAGAAAGAAAAAGAAGAAGAATTTTGTTAACATTAATTCTGATCTAACATTAGTGCATCTCTGTTTGTCTGTTCAAAAGCTTTTCATGGACCAGAAGCTGTTGTTGAGCTGCTGGATGCTGGATGTGTCATCAGACAAACTATCAAAGCAGGTGTTTGCTCTCTTATCTTTTGTGATGTTATATAACATCCACTAGTCTGGAAAACACTTCCTTGGTAGCTGCACTCCTTAGATGCTATCTGCAGATCATAGTTCCATTACAGTAATCCTGTTGGTTTCTGGGTGAAGTACCAGTGACGTCACGACGCGTAGTCTTGCGGGAAGTCGGGTAAATTACAGTCAATCTATATGTAGGCTAAACGCAACCGGGCAATTACCAACACATGAATGCATCTCTGGGCTCGCGAGTCACTGTAAATCTGCGCACTTGTTGCTGCCAGTTCTTTATTTTACTGCGCGCACACTTCAGAGCCTTCAAAACATCGCTAATATAATTCATGTCGCGGCTCTGGTTATAATCACGTGCGCCGCAATCTGGGTTTTGCCTCGTGTTAATGTGCAAACATGTCCAAACGTGATGTTCAGCAACACCCTGTGTTCTTCAGCCGGGACAGGTCAGATTTTATGCAGGGCTGCATATTTTGCCTGCGCTGGTTATCAGCCTAATTTATTTAAGGCTATTTAAAGAATTCGCCTACAGGGTTAAGACGCTCTCTGGTATGCGGTCTGTTTGTTCTTTGGTACATACATGTCAAAATGTCCTACATGTTCTACAAAGAAATACCACATCGTAGCAGTAATACAGTCTATTTTTATTATGAGCCCATTATTTTTGCATTATTATTTTGCGGCACCGGGAGCCCGTCACCCTCCTTCTCCTCCTTGAGGAGGTATATCCCACCTCCTGGTGCGGAGGATCCTGTTGTATAATACAGTTGCAGGCTGCACCGCAGAGGATGTCCCCCAACACACATACACCCGCACATGGCACAGACACGCTCATGCAATGAATTATTAAGCTTACCTTATTAACACGAGTTCGTCCTTTGCCTTTGAACAGATTTGCTCTCTTCTCTTGAAAGATCCAAACCAAAGGATTGGGGATTAGGAGATGGCTCGTGGCGCGGCTCTCGGCTCCGGTTGAAATAAGAATAGTCTCTCCGCGCTCTTGTCTTCATCAAAGTTGCGCCAAACTCTCACCTGGCGTCGTTTGCATCTCTCTTTTCTTTTGGTCCTTCGGTGTCTCCAGAGCGCTTTTAGGATGCAGAATGGATGCTCTTGCGCGCGGACACATACACAAGAGAGCCTGTCTGACGTCAGCGGCTGGGAGGCTCGACCAATCAAGGGGCGGCACTCGGGATGCGGGGAGAGCAAGGGAGGGGACGCACACGGAGTTATTTCATTCAGAAAAATGCGGCATCTCCGTCGCCCCTCCCACTGCGGTTCACTCTTCATTTTTAGTACGTGGTGACCGACAGATTCCCGCGCCAGTATTTTTTTTTATCAATCACGACAGAGGCCTGCTTGAACGGGAGGATGTTGTTTGGTGTAGGGGCTGGAGCTGAGTCGTAAGATGCGGGAACAGTGCTCGAGGTTGGCGCTGTCCGCGGTGCTGAAACGCATCAGGATGACTCATAGTTAGATGTCCTGCAGAGAAACAGGGATCTGTGTGAGAGAGATGCTCGAATGGAAAAATGCAGGACTCTTCATATTTATATTGTTATTCATT
This sequence comes from Mugil cephalus, assembly GCF_022458985.1. Taxonomy (NCBI): domain Eukaryota; kingdom Metazoa; phylum Chordata; class Actinopteri; order Mugiliformes; family Mugilidae; genus Mugil; species Mugil cephalus. The sequence goes on along the minus strand of NC_061783.1, from coordinate 11,408,521 downwards.
AAATTGGTAATTATGGGGCTTACACACACACTCCCAACTCATTCAGAAATCTGTAAAATGACAGTACTGGGTGTGTGGGTGCAGTACAGGCATGGAGGTATTTGTTATTTGGTGTAGGTGGAGAGTGGCTTCCTGTAACAGAACAAAACTAGTAATATACATCTTCCATGTTATCTAATGTATCTGTATGTCTTCGGACAAACACTGCCTCCCTGTCCTCCTACAGTAACATGGCCATAGGGAATTTCATGGCTTCCCCTGGTTGACACTGAGACGTGGGCGCTGCAGGATGGTGCTCAGCTTCTGTGTGCGTGGTCGCGCATGCTAGTGCGCTAACTGGAGGGAATCTCGCCCCTCTCCCACCATATTAGGACACGCTTCCTGTCGACAAACCCCCTCCTACGTCAGCGAGACGATGTGAAGCGCAGCACATTTATCACCTTCACAAACGTCGCCTGTGTCATCCAGCTTCTCCTGCAGCTAGAGAATCATCATTTTATGTTTTTACTGTTGTTTTTTTTTCTGCCCGTCCAATTTTAAACATGATAGTAGTTGTAATAATAGTAAGCAGAATACATCTTCACAGAAACAGAAGATTCTCAGACATCTTGGTCATGGCTAAACCAAGGCAGCTGCAGTTTTCTTGGGAGGTTTCCCCACTCATCATCGTCATCAGTGTCTTCTTCGGTTCTAAGTAGCTGGTGTGTGGTTTAGGGTTGTTTCTGGAACATTTGTGGGTGTTGCCCTGTCTGTTGAAGGAGTAGTTTAGATTAACCTGGAAAGTGTACAGTATTTGCACAATGAGTGGGACTCTAACAACTCCATAGAGACTGCCCTGGAGGCTATAGCCTTTGCCATTAATGAGTCCTTTGAGTACCACTCACTCCCAACCAGTCATTAAGATCTTAGGAAGCCACTTGTGTAAGTGCTGAAAACTCAAACAAGTCCAGTTGCCTTTGTTCCAGTGTTTTATTTTTAAGATAATACTGTTTGTGTGTTATCCACATATTTTATAGGTCTTAAAAACTATAAGCACTTAAACATTTAAATGTCATGCAAATGTGCCAGCACTGAAGCTATCAGTGAAGGAAAAAAGCATGTTTGTCATATTACTGTGGAATATCTTCTTTTTAACCCAAACGAGACCCTCTGGAGAGCCGCACATCATCCAGTCAGATGGTGTGATAGGGCAGATGAGAAGTGGGCGCACGGGAGCCACGTCGGTGTGTGCGGAGGAGGTGTCGATGGAGGAATTAATTGCATGAAGCAGAGAATTGTGTCGTGATTCTGATCTCCCGTTTTGAAGCGCCCGATCAGAGGCTATGACTCAGTCCATCTACATCACAAAGCAACACTTTGAAGGTCAGAGCACTTAAGCTTTGTGTGCTAGTGCATTCAGATGCTTGCGCACTGGACACTTAAGGACAGCGCTTTTTATCCTCAGCTTCCTTCTGAACCACTATTATCTGCAGTTTCATTCATTTATTTGTCAGCTTTGTTCAGACAGCGTGTCTGTCTGTGTATATCGATGTTACATTTTAATCCACACATGAGAATAAGAATGTGTGTCAAACATGTCACTGTTTTATGATCAGCTTTCTTTGAATATACTGTATATTCATCTTTTAAATACATTTATTTGGACACATAAAGCACAAAGAAATCCCAATATGTCCAATAAAACAAAACTATGAACTAAACATTGTATCACTGAAGAAGAGAAAAACAAAAACAAAACACAAAATGATTCTATTGACAACATACAATAATCTATATTTTCTTATATCTGACTCTATTCTGATAAACTCTGTCCTCCTTATCAAGACACTATACATTATTAATTTCTATACACATCAGACACATAACTAATTCCAAGTAGCCCACTGACAGTGCTCTAAAATTGTCTTAATCAGACTTTTTCCGCCAGATGCCTGCTAAACCCCCGCCTGACAGTGGTTGCCACCTTTAATTTGCTACTTAAAATGATTTCCATTGAGAATACTTGAGGCCTACTGCTGCGTATTACGGACTTTCGAGTGAACATGATATGTCAAGAGTGCGATTAAGCTCTCTTTCCTCATCTGAATATATCTAATTGTAGTATATTTTGGGAGCCAGAGAGATTAAAGTGTTATGTTTTTCAAAAGGAAGAAAAATCTGAGATTGTATAACAGGAATATATTTTTAGCCATGACAACAGGGCCCCTCTGGGGCTGGCACCGTCTTACTGCTCATTCATCCACCACTTTGATCCACACTAAAATATCACAACAGCTATTGGCTATATTTATTGCCACGGCATTTGGTATGGGGTTGAAACCTAATGACACTGGAGATCATTAACGCCACAAGCATGTCACATTTTTTCACATCAAAGGTTTCCTGTAAAACTCCCTTTGAAGATGACTGGAGAAACTTTAACATGCAAACACGAATACAAATGTGAAATATTATTATTTATTTTAGTGCTGGTACTGATAATATGAATATCAGACTTGTCACTGGTACAGATAAAGAAAGTGACTGGTCCACTGATAGCTGAGTACAAATCTTAAACCTGTGTACTAACTACGCCCTTGTACATATATCTGAATTGAACCTGTATTCTTTCAACACTCTGAACAGGCAAGCATGTTTTGTGAGCCAAACAAAAAAGTGAAATGTGAGTATTTTGTCCTGGCTTTGGTCATTTATTTGGAGCATGACTCTTAATTTGTAGCAGTTCATTTGTTTATGGTGTTGAAGATACTTTCTGCTATAACGTATGAGTGAGTGCAGGTTTGTGTGTGTTCATGCGCCGCCTTCTGAGGTAAACAAGGTAAATAGGTATTAGAGCGTTCAAACTGGTGTGTATTTCAGGAGGGTTGAGGTGGGCCAGCTGGTTGCCAGGGAACCAAGTTTGGTCCTGCTCATGTTACACAGATCTCCGTCTCTCCTGTCTGTCTCTCTTTCTCTCCATGTCCTTTGCCTGCTGGGAACCATATCTCTATTACCGGACGCGCTTTTGAGGACTTTCTGAAGCCATTTCGACTTAAACCCTTTTTTGTTGTTCAGGGTTTATTTTTTAGTTTTTTTCCCGCTCTAAGTGCCAGAGTTTCCAGGTGTCCGTTGCAGGTGTTGGTGATCTGTGGCTGTCAGGATGCAGCAGCTGGTATTGAAGGTTTTCTGCTCCTCTTTGCTGCTTCTAGCAGTGGGTCACACCGTGTATTCACAGTCAGGTATTGGTCCATCTTGTTATTTTCTGATCATGCATTTCAGATTTTTACAAACTTATACTTGTCATCTTTTTTTTTTGTCTGGACCGTCTCTGAAGTCTACTTTTACTGTATGCCCTTAACCACATTGCTCATTGACTGTGAATGCAGACTGTTCTCCACTGTTCTTACTAACTATTACAGACCTTTTCAGGACCTTTCTGACACGGTGAAAACTGGTGGGAGGTCTTGCAATAATCAAATGTTTCTGTGGGAGGACGCGTTGGTCAATCATTGTAGTTTTAATAACACTTCAAACTGACTGCCAGTTTTCTCCTCCCAACAGATTGTTCTCAAGCCAGGTCATGTGACCTTTGCGTCGGCGACTCCATGCTCAACCTAACGAACTGCGTATGGAGGCTTTGTCCAGACGGTGAAACACACACACACACACACACACACACACACACACACACACAGACCCAAACACACCTGATGTCTGATAGTAATTCAATCATCACAGCTGCTGTAACATTACCCTCACTGGTTTTTACAAGATGACTGAATTATTTAGCATGCCGGGAAACGCGCACACGACGACACACGCACGCACGCACAGTAAAACGCCTGTTCCTTCTCAGGTAATGACACGGGCGCATGCATGACTGATGGGGGCGACTTGGTCGACAATGGCATGAACTGCAGCTGGACCAGAGTCTCTGAATTGTGCACAGGTACTAAGCAACGCGCGCACACACAAAATTACCCGTAGCCTTCGCCTGCCACCTCATTAACTCTGTTACACGTTCATTTCCCAGTTGTAGAGATCGTTGCCGAGGGAGGAGGGGAAAGTGACTCAGGTGAATTAGAGTGACTGTGCTTTAGGATGCACATCCATCCCCCGTTTCTGCCACATCATGCACTGTTCCCATAAGAGCTGAGTAACCTGTTCACCCATGTCAGTGCATGAATGGCAGACTCTATCTTCTTTACTGCATCACTGTGGTTTCGCGTTAAGTAAACTGGGTCAACTCCTTTCCCCCAAAGGTGATGGAAGTAAGACCGACTCGTCCCCCGAGTTTTCTCAGGCCAAGTTCGACATGTCCAGCTTCATAGGAGGCATCATACTCGTGCTGTGTCTCCAGGCGGGCGGCTTCTTTGCCATGCGCTTCCTCAAATCCAAAGAGCAGAGCAACTACGACCCCATGTGAGTGTGTGCACTCTGTGTTAGAGAGCAAAGGATCTTGTGCGTGTGTGTTAAGGTGCGACAGTAGCCTCTGGTGGCAGGAATGATTAACAACAGTACAAAGCATCTCGCCTTCAGCGTTTCTGTCTTACGCTAGATTTTGATCCTGATCACAAATCCCATCTGTCCACACACACATTTTTATTTTTTTATTTTTTGCCTGTCTTTGCACAGAGAGCAGCCACAGTGAGGACTAGCTACACGAAGGACAAACTGAAAAGGGTGGAGGAAAAGTGGAGCGGTGACTCATCCAGTTATGACGACAAGACTTTTTTTTTCTTTTCTCTGAGCCCCTGTCATTTTTGGTTTGGTCCCCATGTGTACCCCTGGAGGACGGGTGTGTTCATTAGAGAACATCTCTCTCAAAATACTGCAATATGTGTTAGTGTGTTAGTGACACGAAAGGCTGACAAAAGAAATTCTGACCAGTGAGAAACAAACTGATTTTTGCGACAGCTCTGTGATCAAAGCCAACAGAAATCTGCATGGACAGCAATTTAAGCATTTGTCCTCTCACGAACCGCCGATCTGTTTTGACTGCGTGCTGTAAATAGTGCGCTGCAGACGTGGGAAACGCTGATAAAATCCCTCGCCGGCAGCAGGTCAGACAAGGTCATGGCAAGCATTTTGAACTTCTTTCTCAAGGAAACTAAAATATGTGAGAACAAGCCCCTGGAACACAAGAGCATTTCTTTGTTTCAGCTGAATAACTATCCATTTAAGTATTTGCATATCGTTTTAATTTGCAGTGAGTCATGTCATTTGGTAGAGAAGTCCTCTCAACCACTCTTGGGACCACAGAAAATGACACATGTTAATCTAACATCTAATAGGAGTGTAATTATGGCAGAGACCTCCATTTTGGCTTTAGTGTTCCACAAATTTGATGTGAGTGTTTTGAATTGTCCATTCATTAGTAACAGACATTTACATTTATGTCTACGTATCAGCTTTACCTGTTGTAACTGCCGTGTTATCGCTGGTTGATTAATACTGTATAAACTGTTTGAATTTTTTTTGTGATGCCATGCGATTTCCTCAATAAAATATGTATTAACAGCTGTTTCTCTCTGTGTCGGTGTCTAATTTACAGTGTTTTGTTCTATTTGGTGACACCCAAAGCAACAAATGGTAACTTCAGGTGTGTCTTTTGCAAACCTCATTTCCTAGAGGTCGACACTGTGTAGCTGATTTCCCCATTCTCAGCACCTACACGAGGAAAATATTTATACGACATACCTGTAAAATTGTATCATGGCTTAGAGTTAGGCATAAATAAGGGAGTGGCCTGCTGTTGGTCACAGGTGTGTGCCCTCACAGGCCGCTCGCCTGCCTCTTCTCCGTTCATACTCCACTTCTTTGACCCTTTTCAGATTAGCAGGGAATTAGGTGCGGTCGGACACACGATGCTGCAAGCCGCAGCCGCCACACTGCGCTTTGACACCATTCTTTGGGAATTCATGGGAGTTGTCGTGGAGGGTTTATCCACCTTGTCCCGAAAATTACATTTGCAGTAAAACGTTAGCTCCACCTACTGCTGGGTGACGGATCATGCACCGTTAAATGTGTTGTGATTTTGCATAGTGATGTCCTCACAGACACCCAACAGTGAAGCAGATGAATGTTTCAGTAAGTTGTGTTTCCAACTGATGTGCAGTCAATGTAATATTGATTTATTGTCCATTTGTACGATTGTATTTAACTATTTTTGCACTTAATGTTTACTGAATTGTATTTCCTGTGTGTGATGTCAGACATTGACTTATTTATTTTAAATGTAAATCTGGTAACAGCAACTTATCACTACAGAGATTGTGCAGTATGTGCTAGGGTGTATATTTGCCCATACCAGCAGAGGGAGTAAATTGCTTGCAATCTGCCCATGACCACAGTGAACTCCCAGTGTCACGTGAAAAGAATCATATATTTATATTTACACTACAGGCCAAAAGTTTGGAGGCAACTTCAAGTTTGTGTTCATAATGTCTTTCTTATAAACCAGCATAAGTTCTATGTATTTTGGGATATGTTTACTGCATGATCAGACTTTGCTTTTATTGATACGAACCATTTTCCTCAGTTTACCTTCAGGTGTACATTGATGTTACCAGACCATTGCTGAATAAATGTCAGAAAAAGAAAAGAAGGGCTTAGTTTTAGGGTCGAGAAGATTTGCAAGAGTCAAAACATCAGTGCAAAAGTAAAAAAACAAATCACAGTTGCCATTATTCACTTTAACTCTTTGTCTTTTGAGAGTCTGCAGACTGCAAATATCGCTTGTGGAACGACTGCCTCATAAATGCCATGCTGTTGTTAAAGCCAGAGGAGGTTACTTTGAAGAAAACGAAGTCTAAGCAAGAAAAACTCAAATACCTGATCATTATAGTAAAAATGTCTTGTGATAAGTAGCTCTTTATCATAATAATCATGTTTATTTTGTTGCAAAGTAAACCAGTGAAACTATGATCTTTTATGTGCAAATTAGATCTTGTTTTCAAACCTTCCGCCTGTAGACACTTTATTCATATACATATATAGTGAATGTATATGTGGAAGCTGACATGCATCCCTGCGTGCGGTGTGGAAGTGGCACAGACGGAGGCCTTTAGGGGTGCAGCAGGACGGCTGGTTGGACTGCTCCAGTCTCTCTCTGTCTGAGCCAGGACCCGCAGGCTTGAATAAACCCACACAAAAAGATTTCCCCAGCCGAGGAGACCGTGGATGTCATCCAAGTTTGTTGACAAAGGCCAGGACTGAACACGGGCCTCTGAATTATCCCTCCCCCTACACACACACACACACAAACACATCTCCACTAGTGAAAGGGACATCCGAGCACACACACACTAACACACGATACCAAGAACCCAGAACTAAAGCTGAGACCTTTTATTGCTTCTGCTTCAAAACAAGCAGTGTACAGTAGGGTAGGTGCAACCTCAGTGTGCGGCCCAAGTGTGTGTTTAACAGGTGTGGACTGCTAACAAGGAGGGAAGTTACATGCACCCTGCCATTTGGTAAAACATCCGTGTGTGTGTGTGTGTGTGTGAGTGTGTGAGTCACATCGCACAGAAGTCAGACAAATACGCCATATCAGTATGACGCTCTATAACACACACACACACACACACCCACAAACACACACACACACACACACACACACACACACATATATATATATACACACAAAAGTGTGTGTGTTTGAGAATATGTTATCCTGACAGTAACGTTCACTAGACCCTTACCCTTAATATATCCATCTCAACCAAACGTCTACCCCCAGAGAGACGCTCTTCCTCTCTGTATTTTGAGCTTGTTCCGCCTTGAGGCCGTGGGCTCCCGGCTGAGTGTAGCCCCTGCGCTGTGCGGCTGTGGTGGCTCCGGAGGGCGTGTTCTCTTCGTTTACTCAGCCAACACAAACGTCGATACACACACTCACGCGCCGCGCTCAACAGGAACTTTTCGGCAAACTTTTCACAGATGGAACTGACAGAAGCTCGCGAGTAAGGTAGTAGCAACACACGCCCGCTTTGCGTTTTATGTCGCTTTGCGCTCACTATCGTTGTTTATTGTCAACAAATCGGGGTGGAGAAACTCATCTTTTATGCAAAAAAAAAAAAAAAAAAAAAAAAGAGGGGGTGGACAAGCGGTGACAGGTGTCCTCTCTCTCGCGGTATTCGTGATGAGGAAGAGTTATGCACGGGCCTGTTTTTTACCCCCTAAAATCATGCTTGCCGAGTTAAAATTAACGCGATACTTACAGTGACATTTCAGGAACGTGGCAAGAATTATTACAGCGGTCTCACGTTGCGTTAAACCCCCGCACCTGCGCTCTGTCACAACAAAAACACCACCACAGCTAATATCCTGTGAAGAACAACACTGCACAAGCAATAGGCTATCATCCACAGCAACGCTGTATATATATATGTTTTTTTTCTGTTGTTTATATATGATTGAAACCTGTCGCGCAGTCGTCCAATATCCTGTTTGCTGAACTAACAGTTTGTACGGGGGTATTGCGCATGCGTCAGTTTCTCAGAAACAATTAACCTCAGGACAGTGGACACATTTACACACGCTGAAATAATGAACAGCATGTTATAATTTACAACACCCTCCTGGTCAGATATAATATTGATTTATTTGTTCTGACTCTTTTGTAGTGTTATTAAGCAGAGTCGTAGTAGGGAACGAAAGTGCTCCCCCACTGATGCAGCACGGCAACTGGGGGGACACAGACCTCGAAAGACGACTCGAAAAAGTTCACAGTCGTTTCCAAGTTGTGAGACTAAATGGTCACAAGATATACCTGAAAGCCCTGAGGCATCGCAGACGAAACATTAGTCATCTTCTCGTAATTATTGTGTTTATCTTCTCAGACGTTTCTCCAGTGTTTGCCTATGTCCAGAACATTTTACTATTTACTTTACTTAACTGTTTGTGAAGGAAAAATCACATACTGGTGGAAGCAGAAGTGGTAGAAAATGTTTCATTATAATCCTGTCTAATACATTTATACAAAACAAGACACAAAATTAGCTGTCTTTTTTTTGTATCATATTCTATGGCACAGAATTACATTAGCAGGACGCAGATGAATCATTATTTTTTAAGGCTGATTACATATATGCTCTTCTCTTTCAGGAATGGAAGGGAAGCAGACTGACTCGTCTCTTGACCTGAGCCACCTGACAGACGAGGAGCAGTCTTCCATCCTGCAGGTCTTACAGCGTGACTTGGATTTGCGTCAGCGTGACGAAGGACGTGTAAGGTCAGAGGTGACTATTTATTGTCTCGGTGATAATTGAAATGGAAGGCAAATATGAAAAATGTCTCAGCAAGATGTTGGACCACGTTTCACTTCTTTGCTTCTTGACGCGCATTACAAAAGTCACTCACACCTTCACGCTCATCGAAACATTCATTGAAACCCCCGTGATCACATTTTACCTGTCAGCTTTTCAGGTTTTTATTTCACCTTTTGTAGTTTGAGTTTGAAAAGTTTCTCTGAATTCAGAAGCTGTATTATTTCACTGTTGGTTATTAAAAGCTAATGCAAAATGAAAGGCCTGCAGTTATCTTCACTAGAACAAAGATAAATACATTTCCTTTAGTCTCTTGAATTTAAAGTTAACAGTGGAAATTATGTATATATATGTATACCTATGGAAGAGCTCCTGTCTGACAAGCACGGATGCAGATGAAAGGATCTTTAACATATATATACATTATCTTGAATAATCAATTTGGTTCATAAATGTGTGAAATATGTCACAATTTCCAGACATGTCCAGAGATGTCTTTGTATTCTTAAGTCTAACACCTAAAAAACGTTCTCTCCACTATTACATAAGGAAATAAATAAATAAATAAATAAATCCTCTCAAAAGATAAAAGCATCACATAATTTAAATAAATTTGAGTTGTTTTGATTAAGCTTTGAATGTGCAGAGCTGATTAAATATTGATTAATAGCAGATTTAAAAAAAATCTGTGGTAACACTAACTGAATAAAATACAGGAAAATATGGAGAGAAAAAAACTGTCCTAGAGCTTAAGGTAACAGCTTTGACTCTCTGGCTAACAGTACAGTATCAGTTACTTCTCTGCAGATCTGTTCTTTAAATGTCAGGGTCACGGAGGAGAAAAGTGTAACAGCTTGTTGTTAATGTCAATAATTACTTGCCAGGTAACACTCTTTGTTTTTGTAATAGTAGAAGTGACACATGTCTTTTTGCACATCCCAATGACTGTATTTGCATAACAGCAGTGGTAACAATGTCTCGCCCTTATGTATGCTGACACCAACTGACTTATGCAGATTGAAAGTTGTGAACGCATATCTTGGCTCTCGGTCAATGCTGCAGGGTCCTCGAAGAGACAGAGACAGACCAGACGCGTCTGCGCTTCTTGTCCGGGGCGTGGTTCAGAGAGGAGTGCAGCAAACGTCACCGCACCCGAACTTCGGCCTGCGACCTTGTCCGGTCCACCATACGCTACAGAAAGGCAAAGAGCAGAGGTGAGTATTCATTCAACGTTGCACTGCTGTCGCCGGCCGGTTGCGCCGCCGCCACGAGGATATCCCAGTGATGGTTCTGTGTCTGTTGCCATGGTAACAGATGTACCCCTGAATGAACTGTTCAGTGGAGAGAGAGCGGAAACCTCCGACAACAACAACACCTCTCCCGAGGCGCAGGAAAGACTGAAGGACGGCACGGAGGAAGAGAGTGGAGGGTCAGTGAGGGTGTCTGTCTGAAAATCACCAGTTGTGACATTTAAGCGTTGCTGCATTTCCAGTTTCTTCTTTGATTTCAGGAGGGATGTAAATTTGAAACCTACCCCCATACCCAGAACAAAAAATCCTGTTGTGCAGGTTTGTTTGTGCGTGTTTATTTCCTCTTTTCCGTCCATGAACATATGTTCCAAACAATCATCTAAAAGCCAACAAATCATCTCCCCTTACAGGGTGTCCCGCATAGAAATAGTTCCTCGTCATTCAAAGGTATGCAAGTTTCTTTCCCACTGCTCCTTTCTAGCTGTCTCTTCATACAGTTATTAACTCGTCATTTTGTTCATAGAATGCGAAAGGAGAAGTAACGGCCATGGAGAGAGACCTGAGGTAAATGCACTACACACCCACTGTCACAGATTATAGATTAGCCTGACTAATGGTTTTGGTAAACACTGGATTCCCTTCCGCCTCCCGTCTGTAAATACTGAGCCAACACGTGTTGCTTCTTTGTATAAATCCATCAAACATGTTTCCCCGTCTCGCTGATGAAGTAGTTCTGAGAATGATTCTGCTTATATGCAGTGGCTCCAGAACGTATTCAGACCCTCACACTGCAGGACAAAGACCAAGCCATGAAGTCAAAGGAGCTTTTTGTAGAACTCAATGATAAAATAATAGTGAAGTATAAACTAGGGTGGTGGCACTAAAATGATTTCCAGGAGCACATTGGCCCGACAAGTTGTGACAGGAAGTATTGCCTGAATAAGACTCTTGGCTTGACATTGGCTGCCTGGCCAAATAGAGTAGGTTCCTTCAGATTTTCAGGATTCCTTTCCTGAGTTGTGAGAATCTGCTCGGAGGATGATCAGTCGAGCCTTTAGACAGACACCAGTGAAAGCGCAATGACCAGCCCACCTTGATAGCTCAATGAAAAGGTCCTAACACCAGGCTCTGGTCATCACTTGGCTTTTACCATACCTACAGCGAAGCACGGTGGTGGCAGCAGGATGCTGTGGGGATATTTTTAGCTGTGTAAGCAATTGACTGATGTAAAGTCTGAATAGTTTCTGAAGTGTCTTTGTAAACAAGTTAGATGTATCGTGACTAAATGTGGAGCTTTATATAAGAGGTGCAAATGTTTCTGCGTGTTTAGGACGACTCGACAGATGGTCACAATGGGGACAGTGACTCTCTGGGCAGCAGCCTGACGGAGCCAGATCTCCCCTCTCTGAGAAGCAGCTCCACCAACAGCCTCCATTCAAACTACACGGTACACACACACACACACACACACACACACACACACACACGTGCATGCATGCACACGCACTTTTGATGTATATCGCCTATCCAGCGACGCTGCAGCGAAGGTGACTCAGCTCGGGACAGTGACGTAAAGGCTGATCTTTCTTCTGCGTGTGTTCCAGCTCAGTGGAAGCATGATGAGCCTGTTTAGCTCGGGGGACTTCGGAGCGGTGGAAGTGAGGGGCCGGATCCAATACTTATTGTTTTACGACACCCAGAAAGAGGAGCTGCATGTCAAAGTGCATCGCTGCGAGGACATCGCTGCAGCGCGCAAGAGCCGTTCCGACCCGTACGTGAGAGTGCATGTGACTGTGCATATTGAACCAGCAAAGTCACACATCAGTCAAACAATGTGTGTGCCTCTGTGTGTGTTTTTTCACAGATATGTAAAAGCCTATCTCTTGCCCGACAAGTCGAGTCGCAGTAAGAAGAAAACTTCAGTGAAGAAGAAGACACTAAACCCTGTCTATGATCAGACACTCAAAGTGAGACATTCTCTCATTTACATGTTACATAAAGTGGCGAAAATCCCACAAATCACCATATGTACCATATGTACTGTCTTTATAACATAAAGCCTCATGACAAAAAACACTTGGATGCATTTTCTTTCCTACAAAATGCATGCTAATCTAATGTGTTGCCCTATAGTTGCCCTCTGCTTCCTGTCACATGTTGACTGTAACTCTTTTCCTTATTTTCTTTCAGTATAAAGTGCGGGTGGGGGAGCTCCGGAGCCGGACGTTGAATCTCTCTGTGTGGCATGCCGAGCCCCTGGGGAGAAATGTGTTTCTGGGGGAGGTGGAGGTGTCCCTGGGGCTCTGGGACTGGACGTGCACGCAGCCCCTGTGGCAAGACCTGCAGCCACGAGTAGGGAAAACCATGAATGATTTGCATGCAAATACACATTTGCGTAGTAGTTGCATAAATTAGCATGTCTTTACCAAATACTCCCAGATAAATAATTGCCCAAACTTTGTGATGCTGTCATTTGTTTAGTGTCTCAGTGTCTGTGTAACAGCAGCTTTGGCATCTTTGTTGGAGACACAGAATACGGGGAGGAGTGTCTCTTGTGTCAGGGGGAGCTGCAGGCAGAGGAAAACATGCTGTGAATTTCAACTAAGGCTTTATGTAACCATAATCTTTCCCCGCTTCTGCCTCTCTCCCACTTACTTCTTCTTTCTTACTTTATCTTGTTCTCTGATTTAATCATTTTTGTTCTCCCTGTCACAGGTTTACATGAACCCAGATGCCATTAGCAGTCGTGGGAACATAATGTTCTCTATCAAATTCATTCCAGATGGATATGAGGGTGAGTGGAATATATCATGGAGGTCATACATCATGGACATGACCTCAATAGCACCATCACCTGAGTCTTACGCATCCTTTCTGTGTGTCTGTGCGTGTTAAGGTGGTGGTCTGCCTCTGACGGGAGAGCTTCACATCTGGCTCCGAGAGGCTCAAAGTCTCCTTTCCAGCAAAGGAGGCGCTGTAGACTCTTTTGTTAGAAGGTGTGTCAGCATTGCCACAAAATTTCCTGATATTTCTTGGCATTATTTCTAGTTTGTGACATGTCCATACTTGCATGCATATTTAGGTTTGTTTTATTCCACTTCTGCATTCAACTTTGTTATGCAAACGCATGTCCTGAATTGAGTCCGTTGTCATACTTTGCCCTCCTCAAGCTACATTCTCCCAGACGCCAGTCGTCAGAGTGGTCAGAAGACGCGGGTGGTGAAGCGCTCCATCAGCCCGACCTACAACCACACCATGGTGTACGATGGCTTCCAAACCAGCGACCTGAGAGAGGCCTGTGCTGAGCTAAGTGTGTGGCAACGCGAAGGGCTAAAGACATTTGCCCTGGGAGGGGTTCGTCTGAGTTGTGGAACTGGTATGAATCACCACATTTGAATTTTATTTCCTGTACAGGGTTCTGTAGTGTTCATACCGTTTCAGTGGTTTTGCTTCAGTGAATATATATTAATTGCATCCTGTACACCATAGTGTTTTTGATTAATGAGCTGTGATATCACAACTAGAATAGTTGGTGTAAGCATATACACTATGTTGTCGAAAGTATTCGCTCACCTGCCTTTACAAGCTTATGAATTTGAGTGACATCCCATTTGTAATCCTTAGGGTTTAATATGACCCTTTGCAGCTATAATGGCTTCAACTCACCTGGGAAGGCTTTCCACAAGGTTAAGGACTGTCTTTATGGGAATTTATGACCGTTCTTCCAGAAGCACATTTGTGAGGTCAGACACTGATGCTGGATGGGAGGGCTTGGCTTGTAGTCTTCACTCTACTTCATGCCATCGGCTTGAGGTCAGGACCCTGTGCAGCCCAGTGAAGTTCTTCTACACCAAACTTGCTCATCCATGTCTTTATGGATGTTGCTTTGTGCACTGGTGCACAGTCATGTTGGAACAGGAAGAGGCCATCCCCAAACTGTTCCCACTAAGTTGGGAGCATGGAGTTGTCCAAAATCTGTATGCTGAAGTATTCAAAGTTCCTTTGATTGGAACTAAGGGGCCAAGCCCATCTCCTGAAAAACAACCCCACACCACGACTCCCCTCTCCACCAAACTTCACACTTGGCACAATGCAGTCAGACATCTACCGTTCTCCTGGCAACCACCAAACCCTTTCCATGAACCACTCTATGCACTGTTCTTGAGCTAATCTGAAGGCTACATGAAGGTTGCAGGTCCGTAGTGATACAGCTATAATTTTAAGGAACTAAATGCTCTTAAAGCCAGAAGTTTCTCCCCTGCGGATACTGCTCTGTGCAGAGAATTGTACCTTTTATCTCTCAGCCCAGTTCTGCTTTTGAAATCGGTCACCCATGTTTGTTGTTTGTTTTGCATTTCTCCTATGAGCCAGGAGTTGACTAGAGATGTTACCTATTAGAGTTCAGTTTTGACAGAACTGGTGGTGTCTCGTAGATAAGGTTTGCTGGGGAGCAGCAGTGATGCAGGGGAGGACACATATTGGTGATATTTTATTATATATTTTGTAGATGATGTCTCATTTACAGTGATGTTCAGGAGTGGTGTGTCAGCAGTATTTCAGCCAAGTACTTCATACAAGTCTTAATCTTCTCCCTCTGGCATTTGAAGTATTTCAGACGGTCATGTCAGCAGAGCGAGGTCACTGCTGTGTCTCATTTCCTTGCTAAATATCCCTCACTGGCTCGGCCATTTTTGAAACCAACCACATAGCCTTCAAGATGACCTTAAGCTGGTTTATTTATCTTCTATGTGTGCATAGCAGAGAACAGTCAAATCATATAATTTAATGCTATGAAGGAGCTTGCATCAGTATAAATAGTGTTGTTTTGCTTGGTTGGTTTTATTGAGGTTAATGAGGAAGAGGGTGGAAGAGGTAATGCTCAAAGATCAAACCACTGATAGATGATTGTGAGAAGAAAATGTCAGTATAATGTTGAGAAGTGACATCTATAAATGCTTGCATGAAGCTGCAATGTTCTGAGGACAGGGCCTTCTTCTGTAGATGCTTGAGAATGAGGTTGTGTTGTTCGCTGTTACTGCTTTCAGCTTGGAGGCTGTATTTATCTGCTTCTTATCTTAAATTGTAATCTATTGGTAGAATCCTTTTTCTTTCTGTGCAAATCTGCTCTCGTATCAAAGAGCTTATATCCTGTCTTCTACTGTTCTATTGTAGCAGTGTGTTATTCAAGAGTAACCCAACAACAGTATACGACCTACAGGAAGAGACGTCAGTGTGGACTAGTTATTCCTTGGTAATGTTGGAAACATAAATAATGAACCGTTTTGTGGGTTGCTTCTAATTGCAGGTCAGAGTTATGGCGAGGCGGTCACCTGGATGGACTCCACAGAAGAGGAGGTCAATGTGTGGACCTCCATGATCGAAAACCCAAACCACTGGATCGATGCAACACTACCAATCAGAACTAACCTCACACAACGGCCTGAATGACTCAGGCATATGTTCATATGATGTTGAACTGAAATGACAGCCTCTTCACGTCAGCACATTTCAGTTTATCTCTATCTGTCACAACCACACGATTGTACAGAGTAGTGGTGCAACAGAGTGTCTTGATGGCGTAGATTACACTTTTAGTTTTCAAATCAGATGTTTTACATGTATATTTTTAGTTCCGTATCTAATCTGACAGAAAATCTGACATTTGTAAATCATTGTAGTTTATTAATTAAATATCAAACCTAACTGATGAATCATGTTTTTTTTTTGTTTTGTTTTTTTGTTTTTTACTTGCTGCCATTTTTAGAAGTGAAACAGCATGGCCTCATTTACACATTTCCGTTTCATTGCTATTTTAAGTTGTGTCACAGATGTTTCAATCATTTTGGAGCATGTAAGAAAAACAGGTTAAATGACTCTCATGGGGAGGAAACATCATCCTGATTATTGGCATAAGAGAACAGGAAAAAGGACCTATAGTTTCTTTTAATAGATAAGTTGACTGCCTCTCTGTGGTCAGACTTTTCAAGTGCAGAAAAGAGACTGAAGAAGAAGACGGTGAGCACAAAAGGAGGATAAAAAAGAAAAGAGGCATGTGGACTTTTGACCTCAAAACCTTTTTTGGTTTAAATCAATTATATGTCCATTTCCCTTCCTATTTATCATTTAAAGATGGACCAGTAATGCGTGTAGTATCGATTAATCTTGAGACAGAATTTGTGTCCAGCAGATGGCACTGTTCTTCCAACTTCAAAAGTTAGTGCGGAAGTAGAGCCACTCGCTATCAGGTGTACCGTATGTTTTGAGTTTTCTTATTATTTGACCCCTCTACCCAATTCTTATGCAACTACATTTAATAAAGAAACATACAGGCAACTTGACATGTTGGACGCTGGATGGACGGTGACAAAGATGTTTAAAATGTTGTTCATTATCTCAAACGAGAGAAAGAACAAAGACAAGTCCCGTCTTGTGCATTTGACCATGTTCGTTGTAAAAAAAAAAAAAAAAAAAAAAACATTTGTAACACCATTGGTTAAATCTCCGTTAAAGCAGTAAATTTAAAAAGGTTTAACATGTTTCGCTGTCCCATCCAGTCCCGTCTCCCGGCGGCGGCGCCTGGGACGTTTCGCAGTTGCCATGGTAACCATATAACAAATCGCCCCCAGCCGAAGGACGTGTCCCGCTGTTGAAAATGTCACAAATGTCCAATAAAAACAAGAAAGTGGTTCAAAACCTCGCAAAGAGCATCTCAAAGGAAGTGAAGCACTGTGAGTATTACGGTCAAACATCTCTTTGCTAATTGTTATCACGTTCTACTCGCCTTACTCCGGGTGTGCATCAATCAGCAAATACTGCTAACGTTCAAGACCGTGTATTTATTTATTTATTTATTTATTTATTTATTTTATCCACTGCTTCTATTCCCAAGTTAATAAAATAGAAGTTGAGGGCCTTATCGGAGAGTATGAGGTGCTGATGCAGGACATGAGCAACTATGGAAGAGAAGTTCCAGGTCTGGAAAGAGGGAAGTTCAGGAGCAAACTGCACAGCATGTTTGGGATTACCCACGACATCATAATGGACGGAGGTATTCTTTCTACTGCTTATGTTTTATTTTTATTTATTTTTTATTTTAGGTACGTCTTCTCCTACTCTAATCTATTTTTGTTGTGTTAGAAAGATCACAAATATCTGATGGACAAAGATGAGGGTGGATTGTTTGCTAACCTTCCCATGTCCTTTTTGTTCCCGGTTACCTGTCCTCCAGTCTTCAAGACGTTTGATAAAGACAATGACGGCCACGTCACTATGAGAGAGTGGATTGAGGGACTGTCTGTTTTTCTACGGGGGAACATGGACGAACAAATAAAATGTAAGCTCTTAACAAACACACACGGAGACAGGATTATTATCGCGCCAGTCGTAACGCTTCCACTTTTGTCAATGGCTCAGTCTGTTTCCACGTGTTTGACTTGAATGGAGACGGCTACATCTCCAGAGAGGAGATGTTGCAATTGATGAAAAATAGCCTCATCCTGGCCACAGAGGAGGAATCAGAAGAAGGAATCAAAGACCTGGTGGAAATCACCCTCAATAGGATGGTGAGAAGCTAAAATATCTTTGCATCACCTCTAAACTATGTTTACATTTCAGTGTTTTTAGACGAGAAAATATCTTTTTCTGTTCATGAGTTGTAAACAAGTTGTGTTACTTCCTCTTCTAGGACCATGATCATGATGGCAAACTGTCTTTTGAAGACTTTGAAAAAGCAATTAAAGAAGAAAACCTGTTACTCACGGCCTTTGGGCCATGCCTCCCTGACTACAAGGTAATGACAAATGAAAGGCTGCTGAACTCAAATAGCTTTAATTGTCAGAGATTCCTAATCTTACAGTCTGCTTTTCTCACTTTTCAGAGTATCGAGAAATTTGAGCAACGTGTATTTTATGTACAACTGTTCCAATGAAAGAATCACATTCATGTGGATTCTGAGACTGACTTTCTTTAATAAAAAAATGAATGTATGTGTTTGGAAGGAGAATTTGTAAATAATAAAAAAAAGGCTACAAAGAGAAGATGTTTGTCTAATCAAATCCGACGACGTGGTTTCATCTTTTTCTCAACCGGTTTGATATCTGGAGCGGATCCCACCTAAGGACAATGAGAAAAAAAAAAGATTTTACTGACATGCATAATCATAATTAGATTAAAATGAAATTCTGTTTAATTTGTAATTGCAATCAGAAATGATAATTATGGGAACCTGCTTCATTGTGTTCCTGATCAAGCCGACAGTTGTGTTCAGGGATTCATCCTCCATGTCCAGTTTACACGGCTCGGGTAGTTTTGGCCCAATCAGAGGCTCATTTTGTCCAGAAGCAGTTGCCAAGTGCTCGGTGACCTCTTCCTTTTTTCGTTTCCTGTTTTCCAAGTGTGTGGTCCTTGGTACAAACCTGACGGGAGGAGGATCCTGATTTGATGTCAGTTTGTGCTCTGTGCCTTGGTCACTGTTGGAGGAGGTTTGGTTGGAGATTGAACTCTGCATTTGCTGCTCTTTTGTGGCGCTGATGGCGTTATGTAAAGTCCCCATTTTGTCCTCTGTTTGTATAAACCCATGTTGATAATCATGTCCGTAGAAAAAATGTTCTTGGGGAGGCAACGGCAGTAGTGGAAAGCCTGAATGATGGCTGATGTTTGAAGTCTCCCCTGTATTGTCACTGCCAGCGTTTTGGTCACGTCTGGTGACGATCCTGCCTGATGTGGTGGTTGTGTCTGATGACGTAGGCTCCTCGTGAATCGCCTGTTGCTGTTTCTTTTCTCTTGCTTTGTAACATTACAACGAGAGAGAAATAACTGTCTCAACAAATTGTCTTCACTGCTTAAAAATACACAGCTGAAAGTAAATTATACTTCTTCAGCATAAATGCAAGGGTAAACAAAAACAGTTAATTTAATAATTTAACATGAGTTTGAATTCAAATAAAAATATGCAAGAGAGAAAGCAACATGGGCCTGACATAAAACTTGCATTACAGTATGTACAAAGACTTGATAAAATATTTTATCGGAATGAACACATTTATTGTAAAATTATACCTCTATTCTGAGCAGCTCTTGTTATATAACGCCTCCGGTCTTGCAGCTTTAGCCTGGTGTCTTCCACAGTTTCATATTCCGGTACGTAACACACATGCAGTACACCACCATAGAAGCTCTTCTCATCCATGCGTCGTTTTGCTGCTCTGAAACACATTTTTAAAACAAAAATATTTAATATTTATTCTCTTTCAACTTGTCAGTTGCAGCAGTAAACTGGTTGTCAACAACGATTTGGACATGTTTAATAAAGGTATACTCAAAAACCAAGTGCGTAATAGAAAAAAACAATGAGCTATGATATTTAGTTTGTAGCCACCTCTGAGAGTCTGCACATTCGAGCTCCATCAAGCCAGTTTCTGATGGGTTTTAACTACGGAATTTCCTATTTAAATGTCAACTTAACTGAAGAAGCTACCTGGATGAGTGGTGAAACATCTTCAGTCCAGTTGCCTTTTTAAATGCATTTTGGACAGCTCATCCTTACATTCACTGCAGACAGATCATCACTGTTTTATGAATAAAAGAGCATTTAACAGAGACGTGTCACACCCTATACCTGGCACTTGTGAGTTTCTGGAACTTGACAAGGTAGACCTCCGTGAACTCCTCAGCAGGATACTCATCCAGGGGTCTGTACTCCTCCACAGTACCATACAGGGCACACAGCTGGACCAGCTCTGTCATCACACCAATGGCTGGGACCCCTTGGACCATCACATAACGGGACTCTAAATTGATGGTGTATACCTGATAAAACACAAGACAAATGTGGTAACACTACCAGCGTTTTGGTCACGTCTGGTGACGATCTTGTCTGATGTGGTGGTTGTCTGTTGCTGTTTCTTTTCTCTTGCTTTGACATTACACTGAGAGAAAAAACTGTCTCAACAAATTGTCTTCACTGCTTGAAAACAATAATAAAAAAAATGAAAATAACTGTAAATACAACAACTGACTGGGGTACGTTAAGGGCAAAGGGCGTTTTATTGCCAATGTAACTTAACGTTACATTTTAAGTGGTGTTTTACCACGTAGATTGTATTTAAGACAAACAACCTTTCTTACTGAAATTTACACACACACACACGGATGTTCTTACCTTGACCGATTTTGCATTTCTTCCCTCCCTATATTTTGGTCGAGAAATGCATACTTTCCGTTGTTCGTGATGTTTGTAAACCTCTGGGGCTCTCCAACAGTCCGAGTCGCTGTTGACAGGTGCCGCCATGTTTCTGGAAACAATTTTCCGACTGACAAATTTCAAAATAAGTTCCCTTTACCACGTTGACTATGGTCGTGCTTATTGTACATGCAAGCTGTATATCTTATTTTGAAAAGTACTTCAGTCGCATATCAGCTACTTTGGTCTGGCATCGTCGCACAGAGCACATCGATCAACTTTTGGTTTGTGGTACATTAAATGTTAGCACAGCAACTCTCTCTACAAATCTAACGAAACAATGTGAAAATCATGTTCAGTAATCAGGGCATTCAACCTGTGAGTGTTGTTTTTAACAACACAAAAAACTGCTTTCTTCACCTCCCCTCGAAGTTGATATCGCATCTTTCCCTGAACGAGGTAAGTTAGCTTAGCTAACTATCCACCTCATAGTGTCATTAACCTAACATCAGGGAAGCATTTATTTGGCAAGACGGTGTTCAAGCAAAATCGTTGGTCTATTTAGAAAGCCACTGTTCTTGTGTGCTTTTGCACTTTGCTCGTTTACCTTATTTTTATGCGGAAGTAGTCGTGTTGTAGTTGCTGTGTAGTTGTGTATGTGTATCCATTATAGACGATAATAGACACCATGGAATAGGCTCTGCAGGATCTTCTTAGATTTTTAACGTGATCACATGCATAAAGAAGTGGAAGCTAGGATCTTTTAAGGAGGCTCAACCACTACATGCACAGCTCAAAACATAACTCTGAGACTTAGCAGGGATTGTATATACAGTAAACCACGTGTCGGTCAGAAAAATTGTGGTAACGTTGGTAATTTATAGTAGTGATTAGTATTTTCGTTACTGGTTTCCATCTTTACTGTTTTTGCAGCAGTTCCTTTATAATCTCACTTGGTGGTGACAAAGGACTACATTGAAAATGAAGAGAGAGAAGCCAAGAGTCTTTGTCACTGTTTGACTAAGTTGTGTAAACTGTCATGAAAGAGAAGAACTTGTTTGGTTGGAAGAAAGGGTGATCAGGATATGAATATTTGACATTTAAAGTTACAGAGTAACTACCTCTGCTGGTTCTTCTAGTTCTCCTGCAACTTTTTTATAACAGCAATAAAATAGAAGCTGTCCTTGTCCACCTTAGCCAAAGCTGACATTTTTTTTTTTTTATCATTATTAAATATTGACAATTGCAATTTACTTCCATCCCGCTTGGGTAAACAGGCTGGGTGTCATTGCCCCTGACGTACTCTGTCTCCAGAAGCACATATCAACAATATCACGTGGTCCGCTCACTTTTACCTCTGCAACAATAATTGCCTCCCTCTGTCCCTGACACAGAATAGCGGTGCCATTCTTGGCCACGTCTTCATCACGTCACCCATTTGTTTCTCTCATTTTGTTCTTGGCGGTCTACTCTCGAAATGGATTTGGCTATAAACTTCATCAGGTTCAAAATTCTGCAAGTCACGTGAACCCACCTGATATGTGTGTGTGTGTTTTACAATTCTGTGAAGTGAATTTTACTGTTGTTTGTGTGTGTTGATTTCAGAATCAGGCCTTGGAGTTGTCCTGGGGCGATGGTTCCTCAGTGTTTCTCAGCTGGACTCAAAGCAGAACCTCCTCCAGCTTGGACAGCTACAAAGTGGAGTTGTCTCGGCAACTGGGAGAGAAACTAGGCCTTAAAGATGGAGAGCAGGTAACAGCGTTTTTTTTTTTTTTGAATGCATTGCCCATTATCCTTACATGGCACAAACTAGAAACCATTTAATAATTACTTGTCAGTTGCTGTCTAGGTTCACTAGGTGTTAATATTGACTGACTGGTTGTGTGGTTTCCCTCAGAGCTTCCTGAGATCGTGTCATCAGGTCTCCTCACTGCATCAGGTGTTTGTGGAGCCTCTGTCATTTGATGACTGGGAGATCTTGGTAGGTAACGCTGACTTGTCATGTGTATCTTGTCTTCATACAATTATGCAGCATTTTAAATACACACTCTACAAGGCGAAAGGGCTGTGACTAAAAAAACACATTTGAGAGGCGTGAGTTAATCATTTGTTTCGTGCGACAGGAGCTCCACAGCTCTGCTCTGGAGCAGCAACTACTGGATCAGATCAGAGTGGTCTTTCAAGATGGCGTGTTTCCTGTGTGGGTGGACAATCACACAGTCATTTACATCAGAATAGGTTGGTGTTAATAAAATTAAACTATTATACTTAAATAGCTAAAAATCTAATGTTCAAACATGTAATTAATAATCAAGATAATTATAAAGATATCGCAGATTTCTGTAGTTTCTGCAAGTCATGTCTTCTGCACTTTCTCAAGCATTTGTTCAATTTTATGACTTGGTTATATTCATAGACAGTATTTCTGAAAATTATGTGATCTGTTTTTAAACTCTACGCAGCTTCTCTCTCTCCGTCTGTACCCTACGGTCGCCTGGAGCAGTTCACAGAACTTGTGGTGTCTCCGAAGATCCGCGCTGGAGCTGGCAACCTTGGCGGATCTCCAGCACGATCCAGCCAGAAACAACATATTCACAGAGAACAACAGATGGATATCGCCTCCCCTCCAAGGCCGCCATTGCAGAGCGCCTCTCCTACTCCTCACGGCCACCAGTGGGGCGGCATAGCTGACCTGAAAAGCCTGCTTCGCTACGTGATGAGGGGCACATATGATCCGATTAAAGAGCAGCCGCTTGTGCCTGACATCCCTGCCCTTCTCGCTGACTCATTCTACAGAGTGTGCGGTACGGCCCCCGACTCTCTTCCCGCCTTAAGTCACGTTGCAGTTGGTGTTATTCATTTATTTCCTTCGAGCCACAGTTTGAACTCTGGGCTGTGTGGAGGTCAGTCTCCAGTGACGTATAGCCTGCTTTCCAAGGTTCCATCCCCTAAAGAAGTGAGGGACAGGAACAAGCAGGCCGCGGAGAAAAAGAAGAACGTAGGCATTTCTAAAGACGGTGCTACGGCCGAGGATGAAGAGAGGGTGAAGGACGAGGAGCCCATGGTGGTCAGGACAGTGTGCCATACTACTGAGATGCTAGCAGGGGGGAAGAGAAGTCAAAGCAAGAGAGAGATCCACAGTGGAAGAGTATGGGTGAGTGTAATGTTTTAACCGAGGAGTATACACCGATCAGCCATAACATTATGGCTGCTGCCATCAAGGAGTGTCTGTCATCTAAGGTTTCCCAGCAGAACATTGAATTGTCACAAGATGGTTAATGTTATTTATTCCTCCTGTCAGTGGTCATAATGTTATGTCTGACCGGTATGTGATGCTTGCATTATATTATTTTATTTTTGTAAAGCATGATATTGGTTAAAAAGTTGTGTTTTTTTCCAGATCCCTCAGCCCCTGGCCAGCAGGTTGGATATCCTGCCACATTCAACAGTAAGAATTAAGCCGGTGAAGTCGGCCATCAAAATAGCTTCTACTATTCTCCTACAACCCCTAAAACCACTGGTGAGTGCTGGAGCGGACATAAGAACACTGAATTTCAGTCATCACGTCCACTCTTTTGCTTTATGTTCGTTTGATCTCTGACATTTTCTCCTCAGCCTGAGGAGGACGACGAGGAGATCCAGACAGCTTTCCTTGGTTGGTTGCACACTCAGAGTCATGAACCTTTAGCCTGTCTGACTGCGCGGTCTGGCACCATCCTCCTACATGGAACCGATGGTGATTCACTTCTACACTTAAGTTCCGAGCTTCAGAAGTGTATTTATAAATCATATGCAGACAGATCTGCAGGTGGATGTGTGATAAAAATTTCAAAGCGATAAATACAAAAAAAGGGCTAATTTTGTAACAGACACAATGAATTTACAGTTTTGCAGTGGCAATAAAATACGAGTGTCCCACCACTTTTTCTCATTTATAGCAAAGCTGGAGTTTGCTTTAACTGTGCTGAAGCCAGAACCACAGAAGGATCCTCCGGACCAGCTGTTTCTACTGGCGCCCACCACCATCAGGAAGGAAGACATACAGGTATTGCCGTGTCTGTACTCTAAAATGAAATAACTGTCTGTGCAATTCAATACTTTTTGTATATATGCCAATAATTGTATATTGTTTGTTCCATTCTATTTTTATCTCATTGATTATCTTTTTATTATACAGTCGGCTCTTTATTCTTGTTATTTTTCTGCCCCTATGTGTGCTGTTACAAACTGCAATTTCCCCATTGTGGGACAAATAAAGGTTTCCTAATTTTCTAATTCTAAATAACGTAAAGCAATAAACTTAAATAGATTGCTCCTTACGTAGATGTGTTTCACAGTTCTTACCTTGTCTCATGTTCAGGTGGACAGAAAGCCAGTGACTGCGCCATCTGTAAAAGCTGTTGCTGATACACCAGAGCTTCCCTCCCTCGGCACTCTTGGGTAAGTTGTTTCTGTGCGTGGTTTAAAGAGTGATCTTTTTACACATTTGTTTTATGCCTTATTTCCCATTTTGCTGTCTTTTCACAGTGGGATCAGTGAGCTTAGCAGGACTGGGTTCGAGTTTATTTCCCACAGCCTTCTGGGTAGTCCCCTCTCTAGGGAGCTGGGTGCGGCCGGACGAGGGGTCCTGGGCGGAGCGCTGCTCGTCACCGGCGCTAAGGTATCACTCTGCGAATGCTGCTGGTTAACTGCTGCTGTTCGTGACGCAGATATTTCTATGCTTCACGAAGAATAACAGTTTTCCACAGAGCTGGTGTTGCTTATTTTTCAGCCTAAGCCCGCAAGAAATACATACGTCAAAACGTTGCATTTTTGTCCCAACCAGTATAGTGACAGTATGTGTCATTATTTCTTCTCCCAGGGCAGCGGGAAGAGCACTCTGTCCCGAGCCCTCTGCAGGAAAGCTAGAGAGGATCTGGATGCACATGTGGAGGTGGTTGACTGCAAAAAGCTGCAAGGTCAAGAGAGACAATATAAACGTACAATTTATCCAAGAAAACAAACAGAAATTAAACTAGATATATTTCTCTGTTGATTTATTTATTTATTTTTCTGTTAGGCAAAAGGGCAGAGACTGTGAGACAGATTCTGCAGGACATTTTTGAACAGGCAGAGTGGAGGCAGCCGTCGGTCGTGCTGCTCGATGACCTGGATCACTTGGCGCGGGCGGCGACCTCACCTGAGCACGAGCACGGCCCCGAGGCGCTGCTGCACAGGCACATCGCACAGGGTAAGCCGTTAAAAAACTCCCTCACTCGTGCAAGAATGCCGACAGGCGACGTTTGTACATTTTGTCCGTTTTTTTCGCGGCTGCAGGTCTGAAGGACGTGGTGGATGAGGCGGAGGCTCGCTCCAGCCTCGTGTGTGTCGTCATCACCAGCCAGGGTGAGCTCTCCCTCCACCCTTCTCTGACTGAGGTGCAGGGCTCCCACTTCATCCAGGGATTTGTAAACATCCAGCCTCCGGATCAGGTTGGCGCTCGCACACTTACCCACACACGTGCTAGGAAAGATAAAAACTGAAGGAGGGGAAATACCAACCTGTGTTGCTGTTTACAGGCCCAGAGAGCGGAGATCCTGCATCATTTGATCCTCAGGAAGTCCTGCGTGTCTGAGGAAACCTTACAAACTCTTGACTTGGGGGCTGTTGCCAAGGAGACAGAGGGATACACACCTCAAGATCTAGCGCTGCTTTTGGAGCGGGCTGCCCACGCAAGCACTGTACGAAGAGGGCACAGCGACCAAGGTATTTTAACTTTAAATCTATGCTGCTGATTTAAAGAGAAGGCGATCTTTAAATTGTTTTAATCAATAAAGTTAAATGTTGATTTATTTGTTTCTGCCCTGCATCTGTCAGGCTTGTGTCTGTCGTGGAGGGACTTTTCGCAGGCTCTTAAGAGATTCACTCCTCCCTCGCTGTGGGGCGTAGACCTCCACACCCCGAGTGGGGCTGGACTGGAGAGGGTAGGGGGGCTAAGAGAGGTGCGACAGCAGCTGATGGACACCATACTGCTCCCCGCCAAGGTCAGTGGACTGTTGATGAATGCAGGACGGCCCAGTGCGTTTCAGTCGGACGAGAAGCACCAACATGAGTTATTATAGTCTGAACAAAAGTAGGGCTGGAGTGGTGAATGCGGATGGAATGATTTATTCATTTAATTGGATCTAAATGAGAGCGCCGACATTCCTCGTGGTTCTGGCTTTGTCTTTGGATTTAGCAAATCACACACCAGTTTACAGCCTCGACTTTGCATTGTGCTATAATTGTGATTTGATTTAATTTCTGATACTGCCACTTCACATGTGAATTATAATAGCACCTCCAGTTGATTAAAAAATAATTAGGATGTTTGAGGATTAGTGGGGTTTGATTTGATCTATTTTTGCCATTTGATTTTTTGTTATGCTGCCACCATTCAGTCTTCCACTGTTGTTTTTTTCTCCCCAAACATGATTAACGTTCCAAAGAAAATGTAATCCTCTGGCAGGGAGAACAGTATTACATACACACCTTAAAGGAATTAAGACGTTCAGTTACTGTGTAAAGTGTTTTTTAAAGCACCAAGATGGTTTTAGAACAACAAGCCATTATTTGACATTTTATATGTTACAACAGACAAAAGCGTTGTGTAGTAACTGTTTGCATATCTTTGCAGTATCCCGTCCTCTTCTCCAATCTTCCCATCCGCCATCGCTCAGGGATTCTGCTGTACGGAGCTCCTGGTACGGGGAAGACGCTGCTGGCCCGGGCTGTAGCCAAAGACAGTGGCATGAACTTCATTAGCATCAAGGTGCGCTGGGCTTTTATTTAGCCAGAAACTATGAGAGCAGATCGTATTTTCAGTAATTCGTGATTTTAACCTCTCTCAGGGTCCTGAACTCTTGAGTAAGTACATCGGGGCCAGTGAGCAGGGAGTCCGTGATGTCTTCCAGAGGTTAGTGGATGTTTAAACTCCTTCCCACACTATATTCTGTCTGTAGTTGTGCTATTAATTAGTTATATTAAGTTCTGTTATGTTAAATAGTTGTATAGTTATCATGCGCCCCAGTTAGGACCATTCATGTAACTGTAGGTACTAATTTGCTTTGCTTCACGTGTGGTTACTCCTTGACTCCAGGGCACAAGCAGCCAAACCGTGCGTCCTTTTCTTCGACGAGTTTGACTCTCTGGCTCCGAGGAGAGGTCACGACAACACGGGTGTGACCGACCGCGTGGTCAACCAGCTCCTCACCCAGCTGGACGGGGTGGAGGGACTGCAAGGTAGGGTCGCACATCCCCACACTGTATTAACCAGATAATCATAATGATGCCAGACATAGATGTATTGAGTTAATCGAACTTTAGTGTGTCTTCAGTTATCCCTGGAGGAATTTAAACGTACGATTCTTCGCGTTTGCAGGTGTGTATGTGCTCGCAGCCACCAGCCGTCCAGATCTGATTGACCCGGCCCTGCTGAGACCTGGACGACTGGACAAGTCCCTTTACTGCCCCCCACCTGACCTGGTCTGTCGATTCACTCATCAATTAGTAGCGCTGCGCTGAAGCAAATGTTTCTTGAGTTTTGATTTGGAAGTCCTCGGTTTTAAATCCAACTCCTACATTTGCAGGAGGCTCGTGTGGAGATCTTGAAGGCTCTGAGCGCAGGCATGTCTCTGGCTGCTGATGTCGACCTGGAGCAGCTGGCAGCCGAGACGGAGCAGTTCACAGGGGCAGACCTGAAAGCCCTGCTCTACAATGCGCAGCTGGAGGCTGTCCATAACAGCCTTGGCACCGGCAACCCACACGTAAGTCTGATGAGCTTATTGTTCCAGGAAACAGGCAGGAAACCGTTGGTCAGTCCATTTTCCAATTTTTAATATTTCACGTTGGAGCAGCCACATTTTTCCATCCCTCGAGGCTAATTAAATGAGGTGTTTCATATGCGTCTCAGCATGTGTGTGTTCACTTGTGAATCCATCATCAGTTTACAACATAATTCAAATTATCTCCAGCGGTGACAAGAATATGATTGAATAACTCAACAGAAACAGCCACCTGAGGCAGAGTGACTAATTTATTTAATATCTGGCCTGTAGTAACACAGTACTGTTGTCAGCACATATATATATATATTCTTGAGCACTACTTGTGTGTATGAACTGAGGCCCTCTGTTTCTGCGCGACAATCAGGAGTTAACATCTGGCTCGGACAGCGACATGAGCCTGTCGTCCATGATCTTCCCCAACAACAGCAGCGGTTCGGACGATTCGGTGGGAGAGGGAGAGCCGGGCGCGGGCCTGGGCCAGTCCACGGTCCTCCTGAAACCCAGCGAGCTTCAAGCGGAAAACGAACGTCACAGCAACGTCTGGAGACTTTACTTTGGAAGCTCCTATGAGTCCGAGGTGGATTCACAGCATTCAGGACTGGTAATCACTGCCACTTTAGGTGTAATTCTACTCAACAAAAATCAATTTCTCTCAAGTAACTCATCTAAAATCTTCTGTGACTTAACTTCACAAAAATGTATATTTACCATTTAATGACACAGACCCCAACAGTGACATAATTTACATTATTGATGTAGCATATTTTTGATACTAAGTTGGGAATCTGGATAGTAGTCTCACGGCTGTGTGGAGCTGGAGACAGAATCTGTTTAGGAAAGCTGCTGGGATAGTCATGATAGATGCTCCAATCAGCGCTGTTCACCGACACTCCTCGTTTCCCTGAATCGCTACATCACAAATGCAGGATGTTAAGGTAACTTGGAGCCAAAATAGCAACCCTAATGGGAAAAATATGTCAAGTTGAATAAACCAAAATTCAGGCTTGAGCTTTGAATGCAGCACTTCAGTTCAATAGTTAAACATTTTTTTTCCTCATGGCCGCCGCTGTCTCCCTCACTCTCATCCCACTGTCAGGCTCACACAAATGCAGGCAGAATAATAATAGTAATGATAATTAAAAAAAAAAAAAAAAACATTTCTCAGGTAATATTTGTTCCTTTTACAGAACTCCCGTTCTGCCTCTGGACCGAACTCCATGACCCACGACTTCACGGGAGCCTCACTTCGTGACCCGGTCAGCTCGCTGCCTCCTGCTTACATGTCCTCCATCCAGAGCGGATACGAAGAACTCAGCCCGGATCAGCTGGAGCGCCTGCAACAACAAGTTAACAACATCAAGAACAGCTACAGGAGAGCCAACGTAAGTGACAACAGGGGACGTCCTGAAACACCTGTAAAATACTGTTTCTCTGATTATTGTGTGTGTGTGTATGTGTGTGTAGGAAGAGTGTGTCTGGCTGCCTTCAACCTCCAGCCAGCCCAGCCTGCTGTTGTGTCGGACTCATTTAAATTCCGCCATGGCAGCAACCAAACCGTCTCTCAGCCAAGCAGACTGGAGCAAATACAGTAAACTGTGAGTAACATGACATCTCTCTGGACCAGTCATTTTGCAGTCAGGCATTCAGTCTATTATTAGCTGTCAGGTGAATGAATAGCTTGTATATTGCCAGTACAGTCAGTAAGGAATTGTGTTTTAACATAAATCTTGTATGTGTGTTTTTTTTAAGATATGAAGGCTTCGGCGGCATGGGAGACAGCAAATCTCTTCACTCTGCCTCATTCAAACCTGGACAACGTGTGACTTTAGCTTGATCAAACACATCAGTCTGACGCACCTAATTCATTAGTAATTTAGTTCGATGTTAGTGTAAATTAAAATATTTTTTTCAACTGACTCGATTATAAATGAGACATGTAACTCATTAAAATCCAGTTGCTGTAAATATGTATAATGTCAGATTATAAATAGTTTAACTGTTAAAATAAAATACTGGAATCTTTGGACACATTTTGTCTTCATTATTTCATTAGCCAGTTGTGGACGTTATGTTCTGTTTAGAGCAAATGCACAGGGGCACGCTCAACTGTTGAAGACTTAATCCAGAATTTGACATTTAAGCCCCTTAAATGGCTTTAATGATTATTCGGGTGTAATTTGGAGATTTTAAAGAAAGACGTGATTTGCTAATAGAGTATTTAATAGTATTGTGGGAATAATTACCTAGACCTGGCTTCACTCTCTGCAAAGCCGATGTATGCTGGGAGGGAGGGGACGGCCAAACATTTTTAAATTTGTCGCTGCAGGAAAATAACAGGTTGAATTAACATTAAAGATGACTCAGCTCCATTAAATGTCCCATAATCATGGCGGTGAACCAGCATGCACAAAAGCAGAGTGCTCTCTAAGTGCAATGCATCCATTATTAAAGCAACTGTTTTTCTATCTATGACATGTCAAAATGTTTGCTGTGGAAAAAGGGCTGCATGAGATCAGCAAACGTCAGTAATGGAGTGATTTATTTTGCTCAGGAGGCGGAAGGACGTCTCGTTGACCATGGACGTGTAGATTACTCAGACACATTAATATTAGATTTACTGAGGTCTTTAAAGAAACGTAAATACGTAGTGAAACTGATCTGTACTCTGAATCTACCATGTGCAGGAATTAGTAAAAATGTAAAGAACATTGAGTTTAATTGCTACACATAAATAAATAAACCGAAGAATAAAGTCATGGCATAGAGCAACTATTTGAAAACTTTAGGGAAAAAAGATAATTTTTTGATTCCTGTAGTAAAACCAGTACTGAAATGTATCTGACACACTTAATGGAACTGAGCCATCACTTATACACTTGTCCTTTCCGTAATGTGACAAATCAAATAGTCTCCTATGAATAATTAGCAGTAAATAGTAACCGTCACATTACAGTGCCACCAGTCCATCAACAACCCCACAAACCTAAAACATTTACTGAAGTTTTAGAGTATCATGTTAACATTATCCACTACTGCATCTACACTGTCCTGTGGTTTTCAAGTAGGCTCTTACACTAGTTCACTATCAGTTTGGGAAAATTAGACAATGTATATCTGAAAACTTTTTTTCCAAGCTAGCAAAGCACGACATTCCAAAATGTCGATGGATGGAAAAAAAACTGATGAAAGGAAGAAACGGCATTGAAGCTGTGTTTCTACTAAGTTCAGTTGCACGGACTCAATCAACTACTACAGCATAGGTCTTCAACAGGGGGTCAGCGACTCCTATGGGTTCCATGGAGGTATTGCAGAGGGTCGCAAAATCTTTGGGTGACATTTATATATATATATATAAATTCTACCCACAAATTTATGAATGGATTCACAGCATTCAGGACTATTAAACACTGCTATAAAAACAACAGAATTTTCATTCCCAAATATCTTATTCCCATTTAGGTGTAATTCTAGTCATCAAAAATTAACTTCTCTCAAGTAACTCATCTAAAATCTTCAATGACTTAACTTCACAAACCTGTATATTTAGCATTTAATGACACAGACCCCAACATATTTTAGTAAAGGGATAAATGGAGGCACAAGACACTATCTGTCTTTCAGCACTTCACTGATTCAGCGATACAGGAGCTGTCTCTGCAGCTCACTGTTTCACACAGAGCGCCACATTAGCCGAGACCTGTCAATCAAAGCCTCCTGTATACAGCAGGCCCCGCCCCTAACGTTGCTGAGCCAATCACGAGGCCGCGTATTACACGCTAACTCTGTCAGGTCCCCCGCAATTGGCTGAGAGCCTATTCAGTCTCATGTGAAATCTCAGATGCACGCTGTTATGTTTATGTCACTTATGCTTAGGTTTACGGCAGCTGGCCACCCTATTGTTGAACATGTTTGAAATAATAATAAAAAAAAGAATATTTGAACCTGTTAATTATTTGAATAGCTTAATATTGAATGCAAAACAACAACAATAATAATAATACATATTTATAAATATCATTAGTTTAATATAGTACACATATAGTAGGTAGGGGGTCACTACTTAATCTCTCCATCAGTTTAGGGGTCCTTGCCCTGAAAAACATTGACACCTGAACTACAGCGTTTAAAACCAAAAGAAGCAGCCGGGGTTGACATTAAGAACACGCAACAGGGTAACTCAGCTTTTAAAAGCAATGAATTTGATCTTCACTCTGCAGGAATCAAGTGGAACTATTTACTTGAAAGCAATTAGAAACTTCTAGCCACCTTGTAGCTTTTTTAATCTCTGTGCTTACACTTCCTGCAGGTTCTGCATCTCAGAAACTCTTGACTGAAGGGTCCTGGGGTATCTTTAACAGTCTTACCTGAGACAGTAGTCTTCAGCTCGTTCCTCGGCTCATCTCATCGAGTAGCCCTGACAATGTTTTCCTATTGAAGCAATATGCCTGCTGTCGTCCCACACACGCAGGCACTGGCAGGTTCTGCAGTGGTAAATATAGACGCACAGGGCTGGTTTTGGCTTGCCTATGTCTTGTGTCAATCCCACACAGTGCTGCAAGAAAAAAAGAAAAGAAGGGCCTCAGTGGGAGTCTCTCCTCGCCTTGATCAATCTCTCTCACACCTGTAATGAGGCAAAGTCATAAATTACTGAAGAAAACTGCTTTAATATACACAAAGCACTTTTATCCCATGGGAGAGGAGACAGGATCTTGGACTCATCAGATCGCTCCCTCCACCAGTTTGTTTAATTTAGTGCAGCTTTGACTGGGGCCTTTCGGTAGGGACGTCCAAAAGAAACACTGATGCATCAGACAGACGTTCCCTGCAGCCTTATTCAGTGCATTGTATTAAACATTACCTTCTTTCTTGAAGCCCAGCAGGGCCAAATATGTGGCGACGGGTAATAGGAGGAGCAAACCCCAAGAGTCCAAAAAAAGAAAAGGAAACTGAGGTAAAGTGAAGTTCACTTATCATCTCCTCCTTGTCCTCACCTCCCCCTCAGCAACGGCGCTCTTGCTCTTCAAAGTCCTCCCGAGCGACTCAAGGGCTCCTGTAAACACCAAAACACGTTCATTTGACAACATCAAGGGGCGTCAACCTTGACTAAATTTAGATCCTGATCAGCCCAGCGGGTGACATGTTCACTTGCGGAGGCTGCCTTCCACCAAAATAGAACAAACGTCTTTGATGAAACGCAACGGAGATGAAGGTGGTTTTGTGATCTGAAGAGACGGCATCAAAAAGGAACACGCTGTGCCGGTGTTTGACTAAAATGTCTGAGTGAGAGGCAGAGACGACGGCTGACTGAGGGACCGTTTTAGCTCTGTTTAGGTTTTGTTTCTTCCTGACAGATGCATTTCCTGGCGAGCAGGAACATGACTGCCAGGTGCGAGAAAATGTAGGGCGTTTTACAAATGCAGACAACATTATTCTTTAGTTATTCAAACCTCTATAATTACTAGACAGTATCGAGAATTTGCACTGTTCATTTTAACAATGAGGGAAACATATTTAACGTTATACATTTTATAGCATTCTTTGAGGGAGTTTGGTTTCCACAGTCAAGAACCAACTTTGAAACATTTCACATATGTGAGTTGGGGATCCAAAATAAAACTTCTTATCCACGGCACTTTCCCGGTGATTCAGAGTGAATACATCTTGGCAGACGGCACCTCTCGCAGCCTATTAGACATGCATTAGTCCTGCTGTGCCCGCACAACACTTGCAAATGCTGACTGACTGCAGCAGCCCGTGAAAAGCTTCTTCAATCAATCACCGTGCCAACACCGGCGCAGATAGGACTTTCAGATGCATCACTGAGATTGCTGAGATTAAGCAACTGTTGGGGTGGACGTGGAAATCAATTTCAGAGTTGTACCCATTTATCTAAATCGCAGTTTCCCACTTCGCTCGGATGATCTTTGCCTGGGTTAATGCAGTTACGCCCGTGCCTCATCTACCGGCACGGAGAGGAAATGTACCTACCAAACATAGGTTTTACAGCTAGGGTGCCTCATGACACAATATGCTTGCAGACATGGCAGTGTCACTGAAATGACACTGAAAAAGTAAATCTTGCAGACTCAAGATATATTATAATGTCCTTACTTCACTACATCTACACCAACTCCTTGTACAAGTACCTGAGAAGTAGCACCACTTGCCACAGTTTATGGACATATTTCAAATCTTTTATTTTTTTTTAGACCAAAAGAAAAAAAAAACATTCACTTCTCTTTGATTTATTTGGGATTTTAAGATAAGCTACTAATCAATGACTCATCTAAAGGTGCAAATCACATTGACTAATTTCCGCATGCGGGATTGTTCAGTCTCCTCCACAGAGACTGGGGATCGTTGGCCTCGGGTCAGGTGAATAACAACGAACAAAGGTTATAGATCTGTCCCTGCAGTCGATAGCATTAGTGTAGCAGGGCTCCTCTCTGCAGCCTCCGACGGCTCCACGTCGGACCAATGTCTCCAGTAATGAGAAACTCGGAGAGAACAGGCTGGGAAAACAAGTCAATACAAATGATGAGCAGGAAAACTTAGATTCGCTCTCACATTTTCTTCCTCTGCCCTTTAGCTGCTATCTTGGCACCGATAGGTTTGTGATTTACTAGAGTAAGGTGACGTTTCGTCGATAACTCCGTTACGGAGAGACTGAACTCTGGTAGCAGGTTCGATAATAAAAGTATAGCGTCCTTGTTTGTATTGGTTTCAGCCTTGATCCTTTCCCACTTTGAAGACGCTTTGATGGCTTAGCACAACATCTCTAAAGCTTCCCGACCTCAAGTCTGATACCGCACTGGAAATAGTTGCAAGAGCACAGCAACAACCAACAAAAAGATGTTTAAAATATCAGTTCATCTATACTGACAAACACTGGAATTTGGTTTTACTTGCTGAGATTCTAAGATGAGTTAACATGAAGGTGAGTAGAAATGTGTGTCATCCTTCTGCATGCAACTCTGCGGACGATCCGCAGTCCTCTGTCAATAGATTTAATAAGATCTCTTCTGATTGTGCGGTTGTCTGGACTGACCCATAAACACTTTCAAGTGGACGCTAACGAGAGCAGACTGAGGACTTGTCTGGAGGCCATGCCAACTTGTCTGAGAGTCTGTTGTGAGTGCATGCGCTCCCGTTTAATCAGTTCCAGCCTTAATCTGATTTGATTAGCGTGTCCTCCTGGACGAGGAGAGGAGCTGCACCCTGCTGGCTGCAGCCCTCAGGCTGCTGTCACAAACTCTGCGTCAAGTCCCAGAGAAGTTGCGACGAGGCCTCGCCAAGCTCTTTCCTCTCCTGCTTTCTTATGCATGCGAGTTGAGATAATGTGAGTACATAAAAGCTATTTTGCCTGGATATGAAGGTTTTCAACACTTTCAACTTTAACAGCAAGAGATAGATTAATGCCCAGTCTTTATTGGCAATGATTGAATGGGAAAAAAGTGTATATATTTTCTCCATCACTCCCAACTTAATGCCATTGAGTTGAACGGGTGGTTAAGGCATCGGTGTGGGTTGAGGTGTAGTTGTCTCAATGCATTTTTCAGATATTTCCTTCATGAAACATTGATGCTCTAACTTCAGAGAATGGATGAGCTGGGATACTTGCATCAGCCAGCCACTAAATACCGTGCTACTTTTGAGCAAGGAAGTTTTTTTTTTCTTTTTGTAATACACATACTTTTGATTACTCTTTCAGAATTATTTTATTTAACATAAGTTTTGGGAACTTTTGAGCATATTCTTAAAAAAAAAAAAAATCTGTTGACAACTCAACTATCCAGGTCTCAATTAAAAACTCTTTATTAGCATCATTAATGTCTTGGTCCAGGTAATTTACATGACTGCTGTGTTCCACCTTCATTTACTCTAAGCCAGTAACATGTACACTGCTTCTTATAAAAGAAAGGGGCCTATTGTTTAAATAGCTTTAGCATATATGTTTTTTAATTTTTTTTTTTTTATGGTCATTGTAAACATTGTTTTGCCGTAATGTTCACGTCTGAAGCAAATATCGCATTGGTAGTGTAGATATACAGTACATGTGGTGTAGCACTGCTGTACTGACTTTTTTTTTTTTTTCCTGGCTGTCCCTTCGTATTATTTTTTCCTTTTCCATTTTTTTTTTGCTAACGAGTAGCTAATAGAGTTTCATCAGGGCCATCCACTCCAATGAGTAATCCTCTCTCCAGACTGGCTCTGCTCGGCCCGGAGCGCACCACAGCTCCCCCTCCCAGGAACGGACGCGTTTAAGTGTGACTGTTCAAATAGCTTTGCGCCGTGTCTGGGTGGTGCCGTAGGAAGAAAGCGCGAGTGTTTTCTCCTTTGCCCAAGAGAGTGCGAGACAGATGCTGACAGGCACGGGCTTCCGTTTCTAACGAGCGCGGGGCGTCAGCATCCATGTGTGAGCGAACGCTCTTCCCCACAAGGAAGGAGCTCGGTGGAGGTTGTCGGTACGGGTGGAGGATCCACCAAGAGGCCGCCAGGTGGGAAATGGTGTCACACACTGAGGGGTAAGGGACGGCTATGACCTGTGTTTAGGGAAATGACACAGCCAGGCATGTAATAGAAAAACCAAGGCTGCAAAACCAAGGACACTCGCACACAAAGCCAGGCTGAAAATATTCAGTTTGAAAACAAGATCAGTCCAAAGTCAAAGAAAGGACGGATGTTGTTTTCCATAACTGATTTTTCTCATGATGAATAAAGGTTGGAATTCAAATGCTAAGAAATGTGAAATGAATGTGATAGTTTCAGATTGCACACATGAGCATGTTAAATATCGACATTTACCGTATACAGAGGAAAAAGTGGCAGTGGTGAATGATTGTGTTGACTACTTGGGCATCCTTTAACCTTAAGATTTGTTACGCATATAAATGTCAGTATAGTAACAGTGGTACACCACATACTGTACTGTATATCCACACTATCAATGTATGTAATGTAATAGTTGAAGCTAAACTATGTGACAGTTTTGTGCTTCTTACTTTTTTTTAAACTTTTATTTATTTGTTTATTTCCAGTTCTTTCGAGGTCATACACCGGTGACAAAATACCTTCACACTCTAAGTGTTTCTTCTTTATGAATGAAGAGAGGAGCTGTATAAAGTTATTACATTTCTTATATCTTTAATGTAAACAGCAGTTTTGAGGGGCTTTGAAAAATCCTAAAGAAAGAAAACAAAACAATTGAAGGCATTAAATAGGAGGGGGGAAAAATATATAAATCATAATAGAAATAACAACCATGATCTGTTTTTAACTTAAAAAAATACATAAACTCTCAATTCTGTGGCCACACAGTCCTGAACACACAATGAAAAGTCAACTTCCCTTGATCGAGCACTAACTTATATTGTTGTAATACAGACTACCTGGCAGTTTCACAATTTTAATATCACTAAATTATGACCATCTCACAAATGATAAACACACAAAAAAAAGCTCAAATATTGCTTAGGAATGTTGAGTACAGCAGGGAAAGACGAGTGTGTGACTGTGTCACAACGGTGGTGTTTTACAGTTGTTTTTTTTTTTTTTTTTTTTTTAAATGGCAAAGCCGCTATGTAGGTGTGTGCAATAAGCAATAAGCAGTGGGATAATAACATTGATATTCAAAAGAGAGGCTTTTTTTTGTTTCTCTGTAGTACAGTGCCTAGATTTCGAGGATGGACTTATTCTAACAGTCTTCAGTTTATGTGAAGCAGGACATATTTTTAAGAAATACTCGTTTTAGAAATGCATTTCAGGCTATCGGGGAAACATTTAGCTGCCACAGATACTGTAAGAGGGAATGTGACAGGAAATACTAATGGGAAGTTGACCAAAAAAAAAAAAAAAAGGTCAAAAAACAAAAAAAAAACACCCTCTTCCCTCCCTTCTCCTGAACTACACAACCGCTGCATCCTGATCCCTGCATCCATCACCCCTCCCCACAAGAGCCCTGAGAAAAAAATAATGAAATAATAACAATAATAAAAAAAAATAAAATAAAAAATAGGACAATAAGGAAGCGGGATCAAATGGAATTTCTAAGCATTTGTCTATAACAATCTTGAAGCAAAATGACAGCGAGCGCCTCCGCCGAGAAGAAGAGGAAGAAGAAGAAGGAGAAGAAGAAGCAAATGTTTTTGAAACATCAGACAGAGGAAGAGAGTGAGGAAGAAGACGCAGGACGACCAACGACAGGCCAAACACACACATCCTGGTTTCTCTTCTCCATGGCAACCTGATGACTCTGCATCGACCCCCAAGTCCCTCAAGTGCAACGTTTCATGTTAACACGCACGATTATCCCTCTCATAAAGGTCAAGCCAGAAGCAAGAGGAGAATAGTTCAGCAATTCCTTTTTCTTTCAATCACAGTTCATTTTTTTTTCTTTATATTATATGGTTTTTATTTATTCATGTTCCAGTTTATAAGAAAAGGGGATTGGTCCAGTGAATACAGTAGGTGCGGGGTTTGTTTGGGTTGGGCTTGTGGGGTTGTACGTCTAATTACAGTCGTAAACAAAGTCATAGTTGCTTGGTTCTTTGGGAATCGGGGGCGGGGCCTCGGGAATCTGGATGTTCTCTAGATCCAAGAGGCGGAGCTTCATCTCCATGGAGAGCAGGGTGTCCATGTCGGATTTGGTGTAGTCGCTGGTCATCTCCTTACCCAGGAGGGCGTTTAGACCGTCAGTCCACACGCAGTACTGCACAGAGACGGAGGAAAGATTTACAGTGAAAACAAAATCAGAGCTGGAGGGAGGAAAGAGAACGCACAAACTCAAAGCTAAAGTCTACATTTGGGCGTAGCATGTCTAAAAACTCAAAGGAACCTGTTGACGGCATACAGACCTGCATTAGAGATACGCAGGTACGAAAGAATCTAACTGCATAGGGAGGAAAGTTTGTGTACTCTCATGACTCTCAGGAGAGATAGAGCAGGAACACGCTCTTCTCTCTTGTCCTAAATACAAAGTTCTATGTTTAAAAAAAAAAAAAAACAGTTCAAAAAGAGTTTCTGGAGTCAAGCACGGAGATAACAATGTGAATTACTCGCAGTTAAAGTCTTCAAGCGACGGAAAACATTGTTCTTGTGTTTGCCAAACTCCAGAGATTATAGGTATTAGTTATTTATAAGCAGAACTGCTCTAAAGTATTTTGGAACAAAGCAAAGTTAAGTCGAGTTAAGTGGGACATGTCGATGTAAAGTGCGGAGGATGTTCACCCCAAGCTCAGCGCAAATAGGTTGTTGTGATACCAACAAAGTAAATTCTTCTTCTACATCATTCATAGACCAGGAGTCTTTCTGTTTCTGAGTCTGGTACTCCAAAATGAGAAGGAAAACATTTGATATTTATTTCTTCATTTTCAAGAACCTCTACTATTTCACAATGTATATTGAGATACAGGATTATCACATCAAACAGATTCCACCCATATTTTCCACAGTCTTCAGTCTCTTAAGACTTATATACAGTAGAGCATATGTACAGAAGATATATGGTATATTATAAGCAGAATGTACAGAGGGACCGTTCTCTTTGTGGTACGATCACATTCATTCTGTCTGACAAGATCAACCACCGCAGGGTCGGCTACTGTTGGCTTACCTCGTGCTTGTCAGGAGCGATAAAGTTTAAGTACTCGTCCGACTCGTAGAGGACAGAGAAGGCCAGCTCCAACACCTCCTGGAGAGAGGAAAGAGTGAAACGCAGAGCAAGAGGAGGGAGGGGGAATGGTGCAAACACAGAGCAGGAGTTGCAGACAGTGACAGAGTGGAGGTGGTGGAATGTAAAAGAGAAAAGCGTGCAAGAAGAAGAGAGGAATAACGGGTGAGACATAAACGAAAATGGCGCCTCACATCTCATCACAATCTCACAATCTGTTACTGTACGTCATCAGGTAGCTGCGACATATTAGATGCTGTCTGGAGCGCGGGTGGCTGGGAAATGACTGATATGATTCCAGGTATATTTCCCTCAAAATTCAGTGTGGCCCGTTGTAATTAGAGGCAGTGTGAGGACAGAACAGGGACGCCGCCAGATTTGTATACAAGAAAGCAATCCATTAAATGTGTGTTTGCAATCTGCGTGAAATTGGCGTCTGGTTTACCAAAGCAGCAGGTAATTGCGCAGTCAGAGACTGGGACTGCAGCCTAGGTACATTTTGTGAGGGAGAGCTTAAAAAAAAACAAAAAAACACACACACTTCAGTGGTGAGATTTGTCTCAGATCAGAAGGTACGGGGAACAAAACACTGTACGCAGTGATCCTGAAACAAACACACCGAGCTTTGAGAGGCGACTTTAAAGTCCAGATGAAATAAGATTTGACGATGAAGTGTTTTATGTGTCACGTCTAGCCGACAATGGCATTTAAAAAAAAATAAATAAAAAATCCGCTGTGGGAATTCTCAGTGGTTTTAATGTCTTGGAAAATGATTTCAAAATGCTCATGTCTCATCCTGCACTAGTGGGCGTATAAAAAAATCTGCACGAGGCAGTAGGCTCAGCAGATCTGTAAATATTTCTAAATAAACGGCTAATGTCAGTATGCTAACAAGCTTATGATTACAGTCCTAACAGACGGATGTAAAGCATGTATGCCATAGTTGCCATCTTAATGAAGCATGTTAGTTACCAAGATGGAAACCAAATACATCTAAAATGTGAAAGTCTGGAATAATTTAAGCCATTCTTGTTGGTATTAGTGAAAGCAGTTGTTGAGATATTTGTCATGAACAAAGTGGTGAATGGACTGACATCCACAGAGTCATAGCACGGCTAAAACCGAGCAACATGCTCAATATATTATAAATGACCCAGCTGAATGGATGAATCCCCACAGCGCATTAACGATTTTACATTTTTTAATACAGTATGGTGCTCATCGGACAGCACACTTTTATTCTTTTTATGGACTAATTAAGTGTGGCCCCCCCTTTCGCGGTGCTGTGCCTGCCGTCGCTGCAATTTATGTGAAACTGTGGTTAATTTAATTTTCTCTCTCTCCGTCCGCGGCCTTGTTTTAATACGGCTGCACAAATCCGCACCTGCTTTCTAGATGCTCGGGATTTTCCACATGAATCGGGCAAGCCGCGACTTAAACGCCCAAGGACACGCGATTAACCGCGCAATCCTCCAGTCATTTGCGTGGCCGCGTCTGACACAACCTGCCCATGGAGCTAAAAGGCCCGCCTCAGAAATGAGCTGCAAAATGCGGCAGAGGCGACGTGCAAACTGCTCTTCCAGGTCGGCGCACCTGTTTTCTAAATGACACGTTTTGAGGCATCCGAAAGGAGGGGATATATCACACTTAGGTGATGAATTAAGAACAAAAAAAATTACATAATGAAAGCGATCCATAGCTGCTAAGTGTGTGCATATGTGGAAGAATCTCTTATACTGCGACTTCTCTATTGTCCCACTGTTCTCAGTGTCCCACAAACGCTCTCAAGTCTGCAGAGGTGACTTTGGTCGGCCTTGTAACGGTGAGTAATGAAATGTGCTTATGTTCTCATTCACAGGGCCGGGACATGCCTCCTAGACGGCGCGCCGACCCCCCTCAGGTCATTCGCCCCGGACCTGCGCTTATCGACAGGGTAATAAAGGAGACGAAGCGGGGAGGAGGTGTGCTCCTTTATCTTCAAGGCTATTTATCCAACATCCAATATATCAGAGTCCCGTGGGTGGGGGCCGAAGGTTTGCAGAGGAGGAAAAGTACAGGAGGGGAAGGCCTGATGTGTACACAGATGCTGACAAGATGGCTCTTTCATTCCAGTTAAGGCGGCGCGGAGGGCATGCCCATGTGTCACCATCACGGCTAAGCAGCAAGCGAAGACGTCGGCACGGTCCGGGCGGCTCTTGCGTGACTTTTGCCTGCAATCGCGAGGACGGCGGTTTATTTCCGCGCACCGCTGCTGATGGATACATCTCACCATGCGCACAGCACTGAGATGCGAGTTATTGTGTTATTTCCCAAAGCAAAATTATGTAACCGACATCACGTTATGCAACCCCTCGCGCGCACGGAAGCACATTTTCTCTCGCCTGGATACACACCCACCCGTCCACACGCGCACATACACACCTTGTTTTGCTTCAGGGCTCCCTTCTCCTTCATGTGAGGACAGTCTTTGCCGGTGATAACAGCTTTGATATCAGCCACAGGCACTGCAGAGAGAGGACAGGATTGAGCACACACAATGATAATAGTATCCCTGCAACAACTGTGTCATCCCAGATGCCCGTCTGCTTCGTCTGAGTAATTAATACTGAAAATCCTCCCCAGATCTGTCACCGCAAAACATCGGCAAACAAAGCTGACGTTAACGCCGACTATAAACAGCAAAAACTGCCACTGCCCATAAGGTATTTTGCTGCTATGCATGCCTTCACACAGAGTAAAGACCATCAGTAATTTCAGTGGACACTCACGTTTGTCCTGTAAAGAGTCGTGTGGCACCTCGCCCTGAGGGCTCTCCTCCAGATCTCCATAGTGCAGGACTTTATGATTCGGGGACAGGCGGCAGTACCAAAACTTATCTGCAAGAAACAGTGAGAAGGAAGGAGGACAGCAGGGCGTAAGAGACAGATTTAGCTGAGTTATGAAATAAACAGCGGCTGGCAAAAGGCATCATATGGGTATGGATTTGCATGAGTCATCAGGAGGAGAGAGAATTAGCGTGGCAAAAAAAAAAAAATCCTCGAGAAAAAAAAACAAAAAAACAAAAATCCGCCTTGAGGAATATCCACAGATGGGCCATAATTCTCTCCAAGAGGGAGGGATCTTCTTAGCGGGCAACAAAACAGACAGTCGGCCTTCATCATTTTAAAAATGATTCAACAGCAATATACACACTTGAGTCAAGATCAAACAAGGACGCTAGTTTTTTTTTTTTTTTCCTCTCATAAAAACGGTAAAAGAAAAAGTGATCTCGTAAAGTGCTCTTTTCAAAGAGGACAATAATTCCAGGTCAAGGTCCTTAGCAGGTCCACCGCAAGAGTCAAAATGCTTCCTCCGCCTAGAAGACGGAGGCCTGCAGCTACCAGTTGTCTCCACGGTCCACCTCTGCAGCTGGCCCGGTGTTCTCCGGCGGCTTCCCACAGAGTCGGGCGCCGAGCTGAGCTGCCGGCGTTTGGGAGGATCCGGCTGGCGCGTGCACAGTCCAACTCTTAATTGCGGAAGACAGACAGTTGGTGGTGCCAAGCCGGTGCAGAGCGCCACCGGTTCACGTCTGTGTGATCTGTGCGAGATCTGTGCAGTGCTTCTGAGTAGCCGGGACCCCGTGAAACTGCTCGGCTTAACTGCTACAGCGACAGATTTGGATGTGCAAGTGTGTCTGCACAGAGAGCATATGCTCTTCCTTTTGCTCGGAGATGCTCCCTTTCATCTTTTATATTTCATTCTTACTTGAACTATAATTGATTCAGCACCCAGACAGTTGGCGGGTAATAAATAATAAATACAACCAGGCTGGATTTCTCCCTTTTGCGTTTGCAGCGTTTATACAAAGTACACCTCGCTGACACCCAAGTGATGTTACCTGCAGTATTCTGCACTTAAAAGACTTTACAAGCACTGAGCTTTTAGAAAGAGGCACCCTTGTAATGGGCAGCATGGAGAGCAGAGAAAAGATTCATCGGCGCTGGAGTCAGCTAAATTAATATTTGATGTAGGTACTTGCGTCCCTGCAGGCTGGGCGACTTTGAAATAGTCATACAAGATGGAGTGGGAGCGGCAAACCAAAGAGACACAGCATTAGGCAGATAGTTAACAAATGGAACTAATAAGGATTGGGAATATTTGTCTAAGCAATGCTGAAAAAAAAGAGAACAAAATGATGTAACACATCTCATCACTTGAACCTCAGGAGTGTATTAAATTTAATCCTCTTGTTTTTCAGCCTGCTTAAGGTGTGCAATAA
This sequence comes from Mugil cephalus, assembly GCF_022458985.1. Lineage (NCBI taxonomy): Eukaryota > Metazoa > Chordata > Actinopteri > Mugiliformes > Mugilidae > Mugil > Mugil cephalus. The sequence goes on along the minus strand of NC_061783.1, from coordinate 11,364,112 downwards.
AAAGTGCTCTTCACATTTTAATGCGTGCATATATTTTAAGAAACAGTAGGAGAACAAAGGCACCGAGATGAGAGCGGGGACTGATGTATAGGTGGTGGGCAAGGGGGACAGATGAAGATGAAAAAAAAAAAAGCATATGAAGTAGAAATTCACACGGGCACAATGAGAAGAATACAAAAGAAAGCACAAAAAAAGACAAAAAGTGAAGAGTGTGCCAGATAGGAAAGATGCTGCGGAAGCACTGGGGAGGAACGGCGTCTTCTCAGAGGCAAAGATAGCTACAGCAAGCCTGTAGCAGGCAGATGGCTTGGCTACAGTTAGTAGCAGATTAAAGCCCATATAACCCTACAGGCTAGCGCACTACATTGAAAACAGCAGGGCTACAGCACTGCTTGACACACTGTGCGCGTGTTTAGCGCTCCTGAATGGCGACACGTTAACAGGAGGCCACTCGCAACACAAAAGACAAGCAGAAACCAGTCGACCACAAGCAACGATCAGACACTCGATCTGGCCCAAGGTTTCCACCTGAGCATCTGTCCGGCACAATCTTTTCAGCTCGGAACCCTTTTCCTTCCACCCCGCCACATTTATTTATTTATTTTCAAACTCCTTCGCTACTGTAACCCGGCGCTGACAACATGTGGATGACAGCTGCCAAGGCCAATCAGGCTTTAAAATGTCAGAACACATCGGCGCAAGGAGAAAACACCATCAGGATTTGCGCAGCCTGATTTGATTTATTGAAAAGTACAGTTCCTGCAGGGCAGAAGATGACAGTAATGCAGTAAGAGCAAACCAAAGCACAACCTGAGTCTTTTCCTTTTTCTTTTTTTTTTTTTTTTGTGCATTTATACATACGGACTGATGCAAATATGACAGAGAAGGGTGATCGAGAGTACAAGAGGGAGGGCAGGGGAGTGAAGGGATCAGGTCTCAAGCTGATTAAATCCTCTGTGACCGAGGAACAGTATATTATACAGGCTAAACGCTGCTACTCCCCCTTTCCATCTCTGATGCCCTGCACGCTTTCTCTGTCGTGAAATAGGATGAACCGAACCGGTGGAAAGAAGCACGATCTGAGTGCGATGGCAGGATTTTAAATTTACATCCCGTTTCCTCTCTTCTCTGCGCCATGAATACACAAACTAGGTTAAGGCGAAACAATGCACTGTATGTGTGACCTTTATCGTGCAGTTTCTACCAGATGTATTTAACAACTTGATAATTGATATCTCCTTAATGTTCCAGCCATAACATCTGGCTTATGTCATCTCTCAGTAGTTAATACACTGCTTTGTCATTGTCACCGCACCCTCCATGCAGCAGAGCCTGAACTTAGCGCAGTCTGTTCTCCATTCAAAACTTTCTCTAAAATATATCTCGACAGGTGCATAAAAGATGCGCATTTGTACGCCGTGTATCTGCGTATGCATCGGAAAAGGAAAAAAAAAAACGCCAGAGTGCACGTACCTAAAGCCAGACAGACAGGCGTGCACAGTATTAATGAATGTATTAAGAGAATCAGCATGTCACTATATGCATCTGCCTCAAAGCCTCTGAGAGGAAGGAAAGTCTGAGCGAGTGATCACGATAGAGGATATGCAGCAGTCCAGAGCGCCACAGAGATCCCCTGATAAAATATCTCCTGTGGGATTTTCATTAAAAAAAGAAATGGAATGAGACTAAGAACAAACGGAGGGAGGACACAGAAGGAAAGTTCTTGTGGAGGGAGCAGAGGGAGATGTGTGTTTCAGTCCCTGTGTGGCTGTGATCTGATCTGCAGTGAAGTCAATGCAAAGTCACTTTTCTGTGTGCACATACAGCAAGTGCATGTGGGTGAATCCTGCGCCAGTCTCACCTTGCCTCCTGCGACTGCTGATTTTCCTGAAGCAGGTTCCTTCACACAACCTGTTGAGCCTCTGCTGTTTGATCAGCTCCATGATCTCTGGCTGGATCTTTTCCCTCAGCTCCCTGCAGAACAAAAAAAACAAACAAACAAACACATATTATAGGTTTAAGAGAATTAACTTAATTCTATTAACTACACACGACCAGTGTGAAAAGCCACTGGCAGCGGGATACTGTAAGACCAGATAAAAAAGAAGTGAATTATTTTATTTTCCACCAGGTTATCTAACAGTGTACGGTTTTCTTCTGACTGGCAGAATCACCACACACACCATTTCCACACATGTGCGCTAAGAAACATGTCATCTCCCGAGGATGATCAGTGGGCATCTGTGCTGCTCCAGCTTCTGCTTGCTGTCATTTATTCATGCTCCTTCATGTACGTGTGTCTGTCTTGCATACGAATTCCAAGCGCGCAGCACTAGTCAACATGAATTATGTATACTATCTGCCTGAGCTGTGCTGCTCCCCATCGCCGTTATAGACTTTTTCTCATCCAATTTACCCTTTATTCTTTTTCTATTCTGGACGTATCCTTGCGTTTAACAGACCTGGAGGTATTGTAGATGTATGAAGTCTGGGGATATTTAACATTTTCTTGTTTTTCCCCCCGAAGCCGGTTTTCTTGGTCGCATTTTCGTCCTCCTTTCCCGTCTTCCGTCTCCTTCAGGCTCTAGTCTCCCTGCCCGTCCGCCCTCCCTTGTCCGTGCGTTTGCCTCATTGGTGATTCCAGTCATTACACTGATCTGTGGTCAGACATTCACTCTGACATCTCTAAAGAAACAGCTAGTGGGAAAGGCGTGGCTCGCTGTGCGAAGGAGGGATGATGATGGCTCTGTGTTACCACTTCACGCGTCTAGCTCATTCTTCTGCCTGAGCTAGAAGCAGCTGAGACTGTGCTTATGTCTGAAAGTTTTGGGTGAGTTTGCTACTTTGCCTTCTCGGGAATTTAGCTTCTATTTAAATAGATGCATTCAGGCAAATGCATAAAATCTCAGACAATTAAAGTCTTGTTCTGGTAGGTTTAAGCGCTCACTCAGGTTGGCGTCAGGTGTTTAAATGATGAATTAAGTCAGACCCAAGCCTTGTGGGAACTGAAATATTGCCAAGGAAAGGTGAAAAATGAATCAATAATGAATTAAGTTGAGCCATTTTTCATCTTAATTTTCTGAGGTGGTGCTATAAAATTTAACAGCGTATTAGCATTTTCACATAAATGTATATTCAGCAGTTCTGAATTGATTTACACCATAGGTCTTCAACAGGGGGTCTGCGGAGGTACTGCAGGGGGGGTCGCAAAATCCTTGGTTGTTTAGACATTTTTTTATATATATTTTCTTTTAATTTTCCCCCACACATTAAAATTTGTTTAAATACACATTAACTTCAATTTTCTTTAGTAAAGGGATAAATTATCTTTCAGGCAGCACTTCACTCATTCACTGATACAGGACCTGTCTCTACAGCGCACTGTTTCACACACACAGCACCTCACTAGCCGAGACCTGTCAATCTAAGCCTCCTGTACACAGTAGGACCCGCCCCCATTGCTGCTGAGCTAATCACGACGCCGCATATTACACGTCGACTCTGTCAGGTTCCCCGCAATTGGCTGAGAGCCTATTCAGTCCCCACGTGAATTCCCGATCGCACGCTTCTATGTTAGCAGAGGAGAAGCTAACAGCTAAAATCAGGCAACTACTGTGGCCAAAATGAATCGCTTTGTCTTTTGAACCAAAAAAGTCCACAAACACAGGAGCGATATCCTCCAGCTCAGAAACCAAGATGGTTTTGTTTTTTGGCAAAAATTAAAAAAAAAAGCAAATCCATCCAAATTCTGTCAACAGGGGTCAAAATAAAGGTTCAGCTCAGACTCAAAAGACGGACACAGACATGGAGGCCATACAATTTTTTGAATTCTCAAGTCATTCTCTACTTCTACAGAAAGCAGAAAAATTGTAAGCAATGCGGTGATTCTTTAAAATTTGCAGTCAGGCTTAGCTCATTATGTTAACAAGTCATGATAGTATAGTATTGATTAGTGGAAAATTCCAGGCTCGGTAGTCTCACATTGTTGAAGAGAGACTCGACTTCTCAGTGGAATAGAATACATTTTGCTAACAGCTTCAGACCGGGTGTTGGATTAAGCTATAACAATACGGACCACAGCTACTAAAAACCACTGTAACACACATAATTTCCGGTAAAAATAATAATAATAAACTAGTTTAGGTGTTAATATCATAAATCCATCTCAAAACTGTGTCTTTATACTAACAATACTAGTCTTTTTTTTTAATAACCTCCATGTTTTTGGGAACATTTTGTGCCACTTCCTTCACTTTCAATCTACATTCTCCTCGCAACTGCCTGCGAAAGTGTGGTTTCTACCCTTTCAATATCGATTCAATAAGCCCTTGGCTCAACATTGATTACTGTTCAAAGGGACGAGCTCCATCTTTGAAACGATTTTTCAATAGTGCTACCTACTCCATTAAATTCAGGCAGGACAAAACAATGTTCTGCATTACAGGACCTGCATCCATGACCGTTCGATGAATGATCTATTACAGAGGAGCCTCTTTATGCCTAATGAGCTGGAGGGTCGTTAATGGAGTATTCACTGGGAATGCCATTTGCAGACAGTCTGAATCTGATGCATATTTTCAATCACGAGAGGAAAGCACAGGTGCAGCCCGCTTTAGGCCAGTTGCTAACATTTAGTTGACAAATGTAGAGGAGAAAAGGGGAGCAATTAAAGGCGTATTAATCCCCACAGCTTTTTGTAGATGCAAATGATGTCCTCATTTTGGGACCTAATACCTGACCAGGTAGAGTTTAAAAACTGAAATAAAGTGTCTAACTTTTGATTATTCTCAAGCCTTTGACAAACACATGCAATCGCATTTTTGGCTTTTGAAACCGGGGCGACATCTTGACTGCATCACTTACAAGATGGGCCGGGACTGGAAGTCTTCCTGATTCATCCTCTCAGACTGGCGTATCTTCAGGATCTCTGTGTAGCTCAGGTTCTGCAGGCGACTCTTGAACTGGTCCAGGGAATTAGGCTTGACAGTGAGCGCTCGCATGATCTGCTCCCTCACCACCTGCATTACCTGTGCGGCAGAACAGAGAGATGGAAGGAGAGAAAGGTGAGGTCATCGCTGGCACACGCAGGAAGTCAAAACCGACACCTCTGTCTATTTTGGGGGTCAGATTATCCCAGACAATGTTCTGCTCCTAGTTGGATTGATGTCGTCTTTTTTTCTTTTTCTCTCAGAACAGGAACCAATCTCACATACAGAGTCCTAAAAGAGAAACCGCCGAACAATTCAATACCGACTATGTCTCACTACCGGGCCATAGGGAAGTGCATGAGAGAACTTGCCTATAACATGTCCCCAGCTAAAGGCCTAACATTAATCTGGCAGTGGCTGCAGAAGCATGACACATGAGTCATGAATCCCACTGAAAGGGTCTTCAGCAGAGTTAACAATACAAAAGAAAGCAATATACACATCAAGCATTTCTGGATCACTTAGATTGGAGCACATGCTTTACTGTGCAGACACACACACACAGATCGTACTAAAAATATAGCTAACATAGACGGAAAAATTGGAGACTTTGGATCTTTGTTCCCTGAAATCAGTGACCAGACAAACCTCAGAACCTCAACTTCACAACTTAAACTCTCTGAAATGCGCAATGGAGAAGAACCCTCACATCTTTATGACAGAATCACTAGGCCTTTCTTACACAGTTAATAAAGTGCAGATTTCTTCTAAAGTATGAAATCCCTTCATCCTACTGCTTAGACACTCAAGCCTCCAGAAAATTAGTCCTAAGCTGAAATACTCCACGACAGCTGGTTCCATTTAGCTTTTTACTCTTGACAAGAGATTTGCATTCCGCATAGTTAGGGTTTGAATGCTAATACATCCCAAAGATATATTCTTTATTTGAGGAGGTATTCAGTCAGCACATAAGGGGATTGTCTGAGAGCAAACATAATTCCTAATGTGTGGATTTTTTTATTTTTTTCCCCCCCGAACAGAACATCACCTCAAAACAGAGAGTAGCTTGCAGACCCTAGGTTGAAGTGGGACTACAAATCCTACCGAGACATCGTGTGCAGTATTTGTCTGTAAAAAAAATTGAGTGCTTAACATTTTTGTTTTTTCTTTTCTGGCAGCGCAGATGATATGATAGAAGTGACAAGCAGCCATGATTATGGATCAGCCTTATTAGCGAGCGCCTCTGGCTGTGCAGATGCTGATTCACTGGATCAAATCACACTGAGGTGACAGGAAGAAATAGACCGTCTTCCCTTCTGTTCTCTATTGTACTTTCCCTTTTCATTGCTTCGTCAAATGCTCGAGGACAAACATGTATTTCCATTCCATTTTGATGCAACAATGAGAATTTAGGCTGATGCTTTTGAAGCACGTATCTGGTCATTGATTCACCAAAAAAAAAAAAAATAAATAAAAAATAGAGGCCTTTTTGGACTTTGTTTATAATTGCTATAAATGTTCTCCTGCCCTATACATCTGGGCTCCTCACCCTGAACAACCCTGCCAAAACCCGGCCAAGACCCCAAACTAAGTCTTATGCAACGTCGCTCTTGCTGCTGGTTTCTGCTGCAAGGCGATTACTCATCAACTTGATAACCTCTGGACCCGCACTAGTCAGACTAAGCCTGGGGTGAGAGCATTAAAAATAGAAGATTTGGGTTTCTGAAAATAAAACACGCAGGGCATAAATCTCCCGCAACAAATGAAAAGAAAACCTCAAGATGCATTAAGTTGTGGCGTGGGCTCACAGATCCCTTTCAGGAAGTCGTCGCTGGACAGACAACGGCGTCCGGTGGTCGTAAATTTAGGTCAGCGACGCTAAGAAAACTTTGAAAATGTGCCCATCGGGCGCAAGAGTCATTAGATTCCTTAGTCGGCATGTTTTAAGAACAACTTGCACTCGAGTCTTTGATGTGCGACACTTGTAATATGATTTATTTACAAAGCTCGGATGCACGCCCACATCAGGGCCCATGTGGTCTTCTCCGGTGTGATCCAAATCTAAGTGGCACTGAATTTGATGCAAAGCAGAGCTGACTGAGCCCGTCCTTATAATTCCCTTTGACAGAATCAGATCAGGATCTTGGATGTTTGAAAGGAAGCTCTGTACTGGGCTTAGATAAACATCGTGTGCGTGAAGCATTAACCTCATTATATGACGTTTCTAAATATTTCTGACAGCACGGACTCTTTAAAAACCAGCTCCCTCTTTGGCCAGAACAATACAGGATGGTACAGGGAGGGTGAGAGGACTCTAGGGGCTGTGGCACAGAAATTATACACATTTATAAATGTATCATCTCCCGCTCTGTTCTTTTACTCTTATTCTGTACAGTATCCAAAATCACAGCACAAAAACGTCCATCCACTACAGCGCGGGGGTCGATGCTTTCACTCCTCACCGGCCAAACACTTTGAACAAAAACTCTTAATGTTGGGTGTCGTCTCAATTTTCCGACCCCATCCGTAATTAGTCCCTGCAATATATGAACCATATTTTCACGGGGAGGAAACAGGTGTCCAGCTAACAGCAGATTTACAACCCCCCGGGTACTGAGTTTCAGCCCGTCACCTCAGCCTCCTCCTCCTCCTGTTCGAGCAAAAGAAAAAAAAAAAAAAAAAAAAAATGCACAGCCAAATGGATGAAGCCGCAGCTTGCAATCGTGCAACGGGAGATTCATTACTCCTGCCCCGTAGTTTTAATCACAACTTCATGAAGTTGCCTGTCATAAATTTTCGCACATACGCACATACTACTGATAATTAGGTCTAAAATTCATTTATTTTCCCATTAAGATTCCAAATGGTGTGTCAGCGCGCCTAGGAGGAACATTATCCCATTAAGAAACTATTTAAAAATAAAGGAAATCACAGAGTACAACAAAGACCGAGATCTGATTACATTTAGCTGGGATTTGGAGTACACTGCAAGTAAACAAAAATAAACCCTCAAATCGCTTCTTGAAATCTTAAAAACAGCAGGAAACTTCCACTTTTGTTTTTGTTTTTTTCTTTTCAAAGGCAGATCCCGTCGTCAGCAGCAGCAGTTTGCTTTCTAATCTAATCCCAATCTCCAGAGACAAACCAGCTCTGGTGTCTCAGCACAGCCGTCTCTGGGGAATGTTCATTAATATGCCTTGTTTGCAGTCATGTCTCCGGCAGGAAAACAATTCTGTTGGCCCATGTGGCTGCTCTCATGCTAATTAACACAGAGAATATTCATCACATTTAATATGAACACATGGTTCTCTCACAACAGGGCGGGGGGTGTGGTGGTGGGTGGGGGGTGGGCACCATGAATATTTTATCTTCATCCCTCTCTGTTACGCGCTGATTGCTCTGAGAGCACCTTGGCAGAGGTGAGATGACGTCAGCGGCTGGAACAAACTTTGCAGGCTAAACTCAGGACACGTTTAGGTTCTTCTTTCCATTTAGTCGGATATGTTGATCCGAGGGGGGGTTACAGGTCCCAGCTCGCGTATCTGTCTTTCCGTCTTTCTTTCCATCCACTCTCACTCTCCCTAATCTCTTCGAGACAACAGGCAATCATTCTCTCGGACTGAAGTTAGACAGCGGAGCAAGAGTCAGCAAAAGTAATTAAACGCTGTCCCGAGAGCCATCAAGCACATGTAATGACAAACTGGCTACTGACTCGTCCGCCACTTCCCCTTCCGCCTCTCCTCAAACGGGGACACTTGGGCAGCTCCTTTCTCCTGGAGTTGCACCGCCATCCATCATCGACGGCGCATCAGCCGTAACAAATTGTCCCCCCCCCTCCTCACTGGCCAATCAACTGTTGCCGCTGCTCCATTTACCTAAGAGGACAGTAATTACATCATTTACCAGCTGCCAGTCAAATGCTTAGGCCGCCACTCAGGCTCTGTCCTGGACTGAAGACACTTTCGGCGGGCGAAAGAAAATAAGCCGGTAATCACAGAATAATGACTTCACTGATAACTCCCTGAAAGCAATCAAAATGTCCCCCTCACATGGTGATAATGGGACAGAAATAGATAAAACATGCATGAACATACGCGAGCATGTGTGTACAAAAGCTACACATGTCCGCGTCAGACGAACAGGGAATCCGTTCCCCTATTGTCAAAATGCTTATTATATTTCTACTTCCTGCCACTATGTCCCATGTTCACTTAATAATTACATCCTTCAGAGCTAACCGTAATTAAAAATACAACGGTGCCACGCTGATGGACATGAAAGGAAGCTTGTCTCTTAGAGGGGAGGCTGGCACTGTTAGTATTAAAATTAGACAAAATGGCTTTGAGAAGCTGACAGGGATGAATCATGAGCAAAGTTGAGGCCGCAGATTTATGCCTGAAACACAATTAAAAGATACTGTTGAACCATGATAAATTCAAGCGCAAAAAGCTGTGCAAATAAATACGGCACAGTTTTATTGGGCCTGCTGCTAAAAGAGCGTACCAAATTAATAATTCGATGAGCCCCGCCTGTGCGCGCGGACATCGTTTCCCTCCGGTTTCTGTTTGCGAAATGATAGTGACACAAATCTATGCCAACAATGCCAACTGTGCCAGCTTTTTCCTCTCCCTCACCCCTGCAGTCTGTGCGAGGGGACGTTTCGGGGAGGCACAACAAAACGCAGATCCCCGTCTGACAGGCGACGGTGGATTTGCTTTGGTCCTGGCAGAGTGTGTTACTTCAAATGCTTCCCACTGGACTGAAATACCAAAAAAAAGAAAAGAAAAAAAAGCCGAAACCACACTCAGTGCAGCTCTACATGTCAGCTGCTGTCGGTGACGTGGGCGTGATGGTTACAGAGACGAGGTACGAAAGGAAGGTTCAGACATCTTTAAGGTGTTGACACGGGGGCAAACTTCATCACTGTTTGTTTGGTGATACTGACAAAAATCACTGTCGTAATGCTCTTGTTTGCTTGGTTGACCATTTTTGTAGCAGGAACTGTCAAATGAGATGGTTGCACAACAGACTCTGAGTTTATATTTAGTATACTCGGCTTTTCTTTTTAGGTCCTCCTAAAAACCGTGGCCGTGGTTCTATTTTAAGCCTGCGGAGAGCAAAAACGCAGAAAGGCGCTACTTTCATCCATTTAAATTCCAATTACGATTCTACCCCCCGCGGCTCTAATGTAAAGATCCACCGTATCTGGATATTTCAATAAAATACAATACAGTCACAACGGGTGAATTTAACTTTGAAGTGCGGTGAAAAGCGGCTCTGGTCTCTCTTAGTGAAAGCCTTAGGGACCTATTTGACAGGATTACTGCACCACAGAGACGCAAACACCGTACAGTAGCCATACGGTCTCAATGTGCACACCTATACCGCACGTATACTCATTTATTCCTTCTCTTGCAGGGATTATACAGCAGGACAACACACACAACTAGTCGACCAGGAGGTAAACGTGGCCTCTGCTAGTAGTTGACATGCACACAAGCGACATCTGGACACCTCCCTGCATCAAATCTATTCTCCCTTCCACACCAGTGATGAAGGGTCGACACCGGCTGTTGCTGTTGCCATATTTAGCGGGAGTGCTGCATGCCGAGACAAAGTGTCAGAGGAGCTCTTTTTTTTGTTTTTTCTCAACGGCTGGCCCCATGCGAGGTGCAAAGCAGCCCATATGGATGACTGGAGAGGAAAGTTGCCCGGGAAAAAGTGCCACTTACCGCGTGTCTACCGAAGAAATGCTGATAAAAGCCAAGCGCTGACCTTGGCTCGCGTACAGCAGTTTTAATATGACACTGTTGTTGCAGGAAATCGGAACATTTTGCATTAATTGTCCCGGAGGGATGAGTAAATTGGTCGTGATTAAGCATCCATTCAAGGACAGGAAAATCGGGCATTACTTAATTATATGAGATAATGAATCGGGGACAAACACAACACCTAAGAACGCTATGTTACACATCATTGCCGGGTAGACTGACCGAGGTATGAATAATGCAGACAGCTACCGGATAGGTAAGTTGTAGGGCTTTTACACAGAGAGTGCAGGTTCAGGATTTTGCAGATGGAGGCCATTTTTTGAGCTGCACAAGCTATAGGAGTGCTTATCTACAGGATGCATTGAGAACTGGGGACTGATGGGAAGTTTATGGTGGCTGACTAAAGAAAAATGAATGAATGAATTTGTACTACGCAGAATTTTTGCAATTTTGCCAACATGGTTTCACGTGACAGCATGACTTGGGTAAAAAGGAACCCTGATTTTATAATAAACAATAGGAGTTTCAGGAAAGTTCACCGCATCATGCAAACACTTTCGCAAAACTGCTGCTCCTAATTCTGCGCAGTTCCTTGTACTGCGCCCGCGTTTGGTTTCAGGCGTCAGTGTTTCCCTCCCATCCTCACATGCATCATCTCACAGACAGAAGTAGTGCTCCGAATCAATCACTGATCTGAGCAGCAATACATCAAAACAAGATTATTATGTGAAGCTAATGACAAGGCCTTGGGCAGCTATATCCCAGCGTGTATTCACAATAAGTCACTCCCACACACAAGAGGGTTTGTGCAGACTTTTCATCCGCGAGAGAGAGAGAGTACATACAGAGGATTGCTGCTGTGCACAAAACAAGGCGCTCGAGAGAAATGCACACAAACACAGCCCTAAATAAATGAACTGATAGACAAATAACTAGATCAAAAGACAAGAAAACTTGAGTTTACTTGTCTCTTTTCCCCTGCTGACTTCCAGTGAGTGGTTGTGGAGACGAGACAACGGCATCATTATCCTGATACACAGCAAAACTAAATGTTAGCTCTACGTCTCCGCTTGTGCAGCTCTGACGGTTTGATGCTAATGACTGATGATCTCTCTGGTCTGATTAGTGAGCTTAGCTTTTGTGCGCTCGATGTGAGTGGGCAAGCGCTGCCTGAGATCAGAGATCTCCCCCTTAGGCGCACGCTCATGAAAAACGAATGCACTGATTAAAAAAAAAAAAAACGGCACAGCTGAGCAGTCACACTTTAGACATGCTACTAACCCATACACAAACCATAAGAAAGCAAAATCCCACAGACAAACGCACTCATAAAAATCTCACACACCCCTGCAAGGGCTCAAACACAAATACACCAATTTGGTGCGGTGGCGCACACACAAATACACACTCGCGCACTGTCCGAGTGTGCTTACACGTGTGCAAAAACAATAAAGCAAACCTTGTTAAGGGAGTGGGAGGTGAGGCAGCCAGGCGGAAAGATATAAATAGCCTGTCTGAATTCAACAATAGAGATGGGGGGGTGGGAAGGGTTTTGAAAAAAAGGGAATGAGGAGGAGAAAAAGAAGGAGCACAAAAGACAGAGGAAGACAAAAAAAAAAAGGCTGTGTAAACACACTGAAGGAGAATAAACATCTAGATGGTCGGTGAGGTAGATGAAGCAAGCATGAAATAAGTAAACAGCAGGTCTCATGGCGGGAGAGGGGTGGGGGGGAGGTGCGGGTTCACGGTGTCCTGAAAGATCCACCGATTCATGCAAAGCAGGACAGCAGCGGTCGCCGTCTTCGGCATATGGCAGCGCACGCGGCGCTTTTACCAACCACCCCAAGCTGCTTCCTGGAATCCAAACATGGCACCTACCCAAAAAAACCTTTGGCACCTGCGCCCACATTATTATTGTCACATCACTTCTGACTCGACGCGCAGCCACCCATTTCATTAATCACGTAGGCATGCGTGTTAACCTTCTGGCAAAGTGGAGAGGGACTGTCCTCCTGCTAAAGAGTCAGGGCCAGAAATCATTTGCATTGATTTGCATTAAGCCTCATTAAATGATCTGCAGCCTTAAGTAAAACCCGAGAATGCCAGCTGAACGCCACGTCTTCATATTCTTCCACATAATAACTGATTTATGGGGGTTGACGAGAGGCCCGATCAGCTGCTGCAGCAGCGGAGGATTGAGGATTGGCATGTGAATAATCCCACACTGGACAGACCAGTCTTTAACATGGCTGAACAAAGCAGATTATCTACTCTCCTACATATCACAGCAGGCAGGACCAGAAACGTCAAACAACAATGAAAAAAGAAAAGAAAAGAAAAGGTATTTTCTTCATTTAACTGAGGTGCTGATCAAGTTCAAGGTCTCTTGCTTAAAACCACGTTTCACAGGACGCTGACAAACACAGACAAAAGACTCTTTATCAGGTCCAGAACTCAATGTCATGTCATTGTTTGTCCATTTTGTTGCGAGTTAGATTAGCAGACTGATAACATCAAATCTGGTCATTACAAGCCTAGATCCACAGCACAGTTAGCATGAACCCTGGTGCTGCACTGAGAAACAGTCTGATACCTTGGTAACTCCACAATAGGTTGTTTTCACGCCTCAGTTTTTGTTTGAATAAAAAACAGCTTCCAGTCTTTTCCAGTCTGCTAAGGTGGGCTAACCACTCTCTGGCTGGAGGTTCATGCTAAATGATCGTCTTCCTCGTGTTAAATGTAAAGTTTAACATATCACTAACTAATCATTAATGGAGCAAACATCCTGGTATAAAAAGAGAAATATGCAATTAATTGGCAAAATTGTTCATGAGTCTATTGTTTTAAATTTCACTGATTAATCCCAGTTGACTAGGCGAGCTGGTGACTGAAGCCCGCTTTCCAGGTTGAACAGGACAGTATGTGAACGCAGCATTAGTGTGTTTAGTCCAAAACAATTGAATCAGGTGCTGGCAGCATTTCACAGACTCCTGCTCTACAGTCTGGGGCTGACCTCGCTCTAATCCTGTGTCAAACCCCTCCGGCTGAAACACTGGCAGTAGCTCATCCAAGGCTGACAGAGGCAGCGTGGAGCAGAGGAGAGCAGTAGTAGTGGCATTGAATTCCTCTGGTGACAAACAGTGGGTGTTGGTGATGTGGAGTAATCCCATTCACAACAACAAAGCCCAGCCTCCACCAGACACACACACACACACACACACACACACACACAACGCTGGGAGACGGATGATGCCTGGGGTGTAATGGAGGGGGGGTGGGTGAAAAGAGGATGTGCATTCGTGAGACAGTGAAACTGTAATCTAGCAGATTATATTTGTGCGGCTGAGTATGTGTGTTAATGAAAAGCCCGAGATCAGGGTCTAACCTGCTTACGCCTCACCGGGTCTACGTGGCTCCATCTGTCCTCCCTCCTTCTCTTCTGCTCTGCCCCGTCCCATCTTCCCCGTCTCTCCTCTGCCTTTTCTTCTCCCTGCTACTCCCTCTCTCTCTCTCTCTCTCCCCGTCCTCCCCCTCCCCATCCCCCTCCCTCTCCTCCTCCGCAACCAGGCAACAACACAAACAGTGCCTCTTCCTCCCGTACTACCGCCTCCCCTCGCTCCATCCATCCATGCTAATTGAAAACCTCTTTCTCATTTCCATCCTCTGTACTTACATGTCACCTCCATGGTTCCAAGCGTGGTGTGACACTCTCCACAATGACTGCTGAATCCTCGGCGGGTTTTTGCCAAAGAAGGAGTTTTTAGCGCTCGACGGGAGACGGGTGGAAGAAGGACGGAAGGGTGGATGCGAGGATGGAAGGGAGCAGATGGCTCCTCGGAAGAGCAGTGGGCAGTTAGCTTTAGCGTTAGCCACAATAAGGGAAGACTCGTCTGTCAACACAGCTCGTGCACCACCTCCTTCTGCCTTTTCACTCCTTTCCCGTTTTGGCGCTTCGTTCCTTCAGTCGTCCTGCTGTCTCTTAGCACGTTCTCCTTCATTTATATATATAAATATATATATCTTAAAAAAACAGCTTCCACGCTATTAAACTTCACCCATCTCCTGTTTACTATATTTTTCTGTGTCTCTCTCTATTTGTCTTCCTCCCTCCCTCTGTGACTCTAAGAGCATCAGCCAGGCAGCTCTGCTTCGCTTATGTTGATCTCCGGGCTTATGCCCTGATTGGACACACGCCACGATCACAGACGCCAATGGTGCTGCAGCAAGTGGATCACATGATAAGTGTGTGCATGAGTGTGTGTGTGTGTGTGTGAGTGGGAGAGAGAGAGAGGTTTAGACGAAGAGAGAGGGAGAGGGAGGGATGAGAGAAGAGCAGGAGAAGGGGGAAGAGGAGGGGTGCTGCGAGTGGCTGCGAGCCGCTACATCAGTGAGGCATTTTTTTATTTATTTATTTTTTCCAAGGGCTTGAGCAGAGAGAGAGATGAAGGCTGTTCTTTCCTCATGTGGGGAAGAGGAGGAGGAGGAGGAGGAGGAGAAGCTCTCAGCACCGACGCCTGGATGCAGGGACGACGGGCAGCCGTACAAGACGGGAGTCTCTGATAGACGCCCTCACGCGCGCAATCAGAGACGCACAGAAAAAACAAGCTTGTACACATGCGGCGGAGTGGCTCCATCTTACCGAAACAGAGCCAGAGCCAGTGCAGCACAGCAGAGGTAATTGGACAGGGGTTGCTATGGAAACAGGGGAAACGGTTGCTGACGGTCGGAGCTGTGCCCTCGGAGCATCAGACTTGCGTCCATTAAACACACATACATCACACAGCATGCACACACACACACACACCCATACACACACACACACACACATACATGCCTCTTGTTCCCTGTAAGCACGTCTTTCACTAAACTCTACACTTAAAACAAAAAACAACAAAAAAAAAAAAACAACAACAACAAGGCAGAATGTAGCAGCTCTACAGTGGTAGTGGGTAAGAGGGCTGGATAGACATAGTTTTTAAGCTTCATTTAAGCCACGGTTTTAAAAAAGCATAAATAAATAAATGAAGAGCTACTGTGTGTGTGTGTGTGTGTACTGGGCAGATGCTCAATTAGCTGTGATGAGCCAGCCACTGAGAGAGCCGTCGGTGCTCAAAACACTTTGAAACGCCAAGAACCTCCAAACATCGATAAAACCTCGAACAGTGTTTTAGTTTTTCCACCGCGCCTCACCAACTGCCAACGCGGTCAAATGTAGAAACTGCAACGGGCAAATCTGGCCGTACACAAACCGTATTGATGTATTTGTAAATGTATTTTGAAGTGGACGCCCTCAGAATTCATCCTTGACACGTCTGATTATCCACCCACGCCGGGACGCATCCTCTCTGAAGAGGACATACCCTCCTATACTCTATGTGCATCACATTCTGAATGGATCCATATGAGAGAGCAGAGCTGGACTCGACTGTCTGAAACATATTTATGAATATCACTGTGACCGCTGAGCTGTCGTCTCATTGTTCGTAAAGATGCCACAAATTACTGTTAACAGGCCACGTATCTCTTGGTAACCACACAAGCTTAAAACACTGAAAGAGTTTTTTTTCACTGTTATTTTTATTTTCCTTGCAGCTATCTAAGTGGTAGAAGGTCTTATTTTCATAAAGCATTTTTCTTTCTATTGCTACTTAAAACGCTTTTCGGTCACAGTGACACATCCACCCATTCACTCACATAAGCACACACTCACTCACACACCAGAGCCACGAACTGGGAGCAACTGTGGGTTTAGTGTCTCTACCTACAGAACCACAGCCGCCCCTAGAGGAGCTCATTTGGTTTTTGCTCATGCTAATGCTCAGGCTGTGATTACCCCCAGTGCGATTTTTGTTACTTCAGATTCTTTAGGTACAAATCACATTTTTTTTTTTTTTTTTTTATCTTTACAGGTGCTGACATCTCACGATGTGTCTCCGAGTTCACGGCAGATGCAAACTGAGACTCAGCGTTAGAGGCGGGTAGTGCCAAGCTCCACACGCACCATTAAGCTCATACGAAGCCCCAGAGACCAAGCGGTCTTACTATTGACAAGCTGATGCTGAATTTCAAAGTCCCCAGTGTGTGACGAAAAATGAGGATGGGGAGGGAAGGTGGAGGGGGGAGAGGGATCGTCTATTCCGCCTCAATCGAAACTGATTCCCACCTTCAAGGGAAGGCTGCGATAATGGGATTGGCGGCGAGGGAAGGTGCACACATGGTGGAGTAGACATGAATATGAGATGTGGAAGTCGCTCTGTGCCCATTAGAGGTGGCTGCATCACTCCTGGAGTTTCTATTATTAAACGAACTCCGAGTTTGACTTCATTAACATTTAGAGGATCAGATAAAATCTCCTGTCTTATGCTAAAAACTCCCATTAATGAAGGTTTTATGAGTTAAACACATAGATGACGGTGTTGACATTACCAGACGAGGTTGCCTATTTTTTTGTTTTGACTACAATACGTCCTGATTCTTTTTTTTTTTTTGTTTGTTTAGCAACTTGCAGGAGATTACACATGCTGTAAGAAGTCTCAGAACAACAATATGCCCTCTCGTCTTTTGTAAGGGCTCAACTTTTAAGCTTTAACTTCAGTCTGTAGCGATAGACCGGCTTATGAAACTCAAGCTGCTGTTTTTTCATTTTTCATTTTGACTCGGGAAAATAAGCATGATGCAACCCCAGACTCTTGATTCACACACACACACACTAATTCCCAAGCAAAAGAACTAAAATTTCATTCACACGTAAAATTAAGATTAAGATTATTCGGGGGACCAACAGAGTGAAATATCAGACTAAAAGGAGAGCACATGCAGAGAAGGACTCTTTGAACGTTGAACAAAGCCAGGACTGGACGGGGACTCGGACACAGGGCAGCTTGTAGCTTGTGTCAGACTGCGTGACGTTTGCCGCCGTGTGATAATCGTAATCTGTTTGACAAATCAGGGAAAAGGCGCAGAGCGTCTGCTGACTGTTACAACCGATGCCCAATTGACTCCACAACATAAATATCTGTCATAAACAGCTCATTACTATCACCGTCTGGCCGTGGCGCATGAGCACATTTCCTGCGTGCGCCGACTCAACATTAGCCAGCTAACAGGAAGTTTGTCATCTTCATCCAAACTCCAGTGAGCTCCAAATGAAGATGTAGGAGCTTTATCAGCGGCTCAGCCAATGGAGGCAGCTAATGTCTCCTGACACGGAGAAAACAAAACAATGCGGGGGGAAAAAGTCCATCTAAAAAAAACGAAATGATGCGTACGCAGACCATTCTCTCAATTAAAAAGGAAAATCCTATTACAAGCTCATTAAAAACATCTCCACACCTGCATGCGCTAACCATACTAATAGGATCTCAGATCTAATTAAGCGTGAACCCTGTGGCTGAGAGTTTCTTCCATCCAGAGTTCGCAACACAAATCACAGATGTGTTGCAGAAAGCGCGTCGTGTCACGGCGCATGATATTGACCTTAAAATAGTAATATTCAGTAGAAACAAAATTACTGCAAATAAACACTGGAATCACTGTATATTTTGCGTCATCAACTTTCCATCAAAATATTAACTTATAGGGAGTTCAAACTGTGGGTGAGGGAATGTTTTACGCCTTTCACTTATTCATTTATAATATTAAACAAAGAAAAGGTTTTAAAGAACAAGGTAAACGCACGTAAAAGAGCTCAGAAGCTGATCCGAGCACATTATTTGTTTTACCTCATTCCAAGCTCACGTTATTTTATTACAGATGTGTTTGCTGGTGCCAGATGCCAGAAAGGCTTCAGTTCTTCAAACGGCCACTTGAGGTCAAGATGAAAACGCATTAGAGACTGGTGCAACGACAGGTCTCTTTAGGTCTCTATAACTATTTTCCCTATTCATGGGAGAGTCATCCTGTAACTCACCCATTTAAAGGATAACTAAGTCATGCGTGTAATGCCCCCCGACAGACTTCAGGATGTTGGCTGGTTTCTAGCAGTGGGTGAACTGCTGGAGTGTATAAGATGAATAATTATATATATATATAATTTTTCCTTTGTACAATATGCAAAGCTACCCTAGAGAAGTCCCATAATAAAAAAATTACCACTGTAAATAAGAATATTAGGGACTTAAAGAAGTGAAATATTAGAGTCATGTATTTTTACAATGCACGTCCTTTGACCTGCACTTTTAGACAAATAACTTTAGACTTTACTATTCTGTACATTTAAATGTTAAAATGCTCCCTTGTAAAAATGTAAATTGTGAAGGTGTCCGGTCAGCTGTACATAGCTTTACATGTTAATACATGTTAATACAGTCTCACACATATTACCAGCCTTCCTTCTCCATTTGCACCGTTGATTTTATTGAGTTTGTTTTATGTTGACGTCTGTGTATGTTTAGCTACTGGACAATCAAATTTCCCCCAGGGGATGAATAAAATATTATTCTATTCTGTACATGAAGCATTTACTTAAAGCTTCCATCTTTCTCAAACTTTGGAAGCAGTCTCATGTATCTACAGCGTGTTTAAACGTTTCCCAGCTGTACAAGGCCCATCTCTAAACAGTGAAGGTAACACAGGCAGCGTACCTTGTTGAAGTCTTCACTTGTGGCTCTCATCTCCTTCCAGGTCTTGTTGAGCAGCTGGATGCAGATGCAGAAGAACTCCTCGAAGGAGCGATCGTGGGCGAAGAACATGGGGTGGAAGTCGTGGCAGTTTTCACTGGCTGTGGACAAAAGAGATGCAGACGGTCAGCTACGTCAATGTGCAGCAAAACGCTAAATTACGCGGAGTTGACATCCAACTGCATTGATGTATTTTTTTGTGAATTGAGTTTTATTGTTAGGACTGCCGTTTCAATTTTGCAGGAAGGTTTTTTTTTTCTTTCCTAACTTGTATTCGGTCTAACTTTTGTTTATGTTATCACTTTTCTGGATTGAACAGAATTTGTTGTCTAGCGCGACTTTCACAGTTTCACACTTGCATCTAGTAAAAACCTGCCAGAGACAACAAACACATTTTCCACAAGCAACAAGCAGAACGTGAGGTGGAAACAAAATGTGAATTGGTAGCACACAGGACTCCACCGAGTAACAGAAACACGTACAGTGTGTCGTTCCAAATCAGTTCTTGGAGGACTGGGTTCATATTGTGTCAAATACATTTACAGACTGCAGCTTTTTCCTCCTTTATTTTATGGTAGGAGGAATAGTTATTGCAGCCTGACTCCACCTGAAATCTCACAAATACTACTTGTGAGCTGGTGTAATTGTGTAATAGACACTTTCAAAGCTTGATCCTGATATTTACTGAGAGTCCAAATACACAAAAACAATGATAAAAGAACAGGCAGTCAGGAAACCAAAGGTCCATTTGCTTCTTACTTCTCTCCCCTGTTAAGCGACTCATGCCATATGCTGGCATCAATTATACGTAATTGGGTCTGAAGGAATGTGCCCTCTAGCTCTGGACCTGAACACCTGACTAATGCGCAACAAGGACAAACAGCCCACACACACACACACACACACACACACACACACACACACACACACACACACACACACACACACACAACCACACACACAACACACACACAACACACACACACACACACACACACACACACAACAAGCGACCACAAGAAAACATCACTTAGCCAGAAAATGCTGCAGATAAAGATAAAACTAAGTGCTGCTGAAATAGTCTGTGTATCACCGCTGGTCATGCACAGTCACTCAGGCAGCTTGGTTTCAAAGAATAACGCATCAGTCTTGTGCATGCTCAAAACCCACATCCAAAATTCAAAAAACCCAGGTGAGATTTTCTGATTCTGACACACATATAGCTGGAGTTGATATGTTTAAAAGTTATTTTACATGAAAACAGCCACAAAGAATGAGACACAGTTCCCCAATGAAACAAGACTCCGCTATTGACAATTTAGCAATTCATCAGCCCGGGACACAAAATGGACCTTGGAGACGAACTGTGACCAGGAGCAAGTTACAACTGGATTAAGATGAGATGTTTCATCCCCGAAGCCAGAGGTGGTTTATTTTCTCTATTAGCCGTTTACTAAAAAAACATTTCAATCCCCACTACTTATGTGAGCGCGTGTTTGAAATCAGAATGAGAGGGAGCCGGCGCTGCCGAGAGCCCAAACCGCATTAAACGAGAGTTACAATAACAAGGCTTGACATTCATTTGAACGGAATTCGTCTCTCTCTTGTCTTGTCGGGATGAGTGGCGGCCCTGAGCTAGAGGCTGGTTCACCTGAAGGGTTTGAGAGAGGAGCAGCAGGGGCCCCACGATCTGCCGTGAAATTAGAAGGAGCGGGCGATGCGGCGATTGAAACTTCACGGCATAATGAGCGGTGCCCTCGGCCCACGTGCACAACGACCTGAACTTTGATTTGGAGCGATGGATGGGAGATTAAGGGGAGGGTGAGGTGGAGGATTCAGAGGGATGTGCTGCCGGTGCCAGCAGTCAATCAGGAAACTAATGGAACTGAGTCAAAACAGATGCCGACTACCTGCTTACTCGATAGTGCTTTCTGCAGGGAAAACAAAAAGGTAATTTAAAAAAAATAAATACAAAAACTCCTTCAGTCAAATATGCTTTTTTCGTCGACCGGCAAAAGTTGTTGATAAGATTGGAGCTCGAAGTGACCTCTGAGCTAAATCTGCTGTCTATCGAAAGGACCAACCCGGGCCCTGAGGGGACAAGGTGAGGGGAATTACATGTCAAGGCTTATTTGGGATATTCAGACAGCGAGCTGTCTCATGTGACTCTGCAGAAATTTCTCCATCTTGAGGTTTCGCGAGGCATGCTGAGTCGCAGACAGTTTTATTGCCTCTCGCAGGGCTCAGCGGGACCTGAAGCAGCGAGGATGAGGCAGAAAAACACCGGAGAGTGGTGATGCTCAGCGTTCTGCATTATAAGACTTGCAGCCGAACGGTTACAGAATGCAGATGACCGAACACGTCACTACACAAACACAATTCAACCTACTTATTATGGGAAAACGATCTAAATATAGCCTTGAATGTGCGGCTAAGTCTGCATTAGGACAGTGCTTTCAACTATTCACACGATACTGCAGCGCTAGATTTAACTAGAGCCAGTTCATCTCAGCATCTCAGAACATATACTTGCTGCTTTAACTCAGTGCATTGAAATAAAAATCTATTCGCCTTGCGGAAACAAAAAATAAGGATTTTGCACGGAAGTCTAGTTGTGCGGAGAGACTGAACAATTTATAACTTCCCTTTTCAGCGCTGCCATTGCTTCCCAGCTAGGTGAGATACCCCAACCGAAGTCATCCTCATCACCACCACAGAAAAGCACTTAAAAGTGTTCACCGGAACAGAGATGGAACTATCTGAGTGCAAAGTCATGTTGCCACGATTAAAGCCTCAACCAGTGTATTTTTTATTATTTTATTCTATTTTTTTAAAGCAGAGCTACACGTCTGCATTATTCTGGATCATACTAAGGCAACAGAAAAAAAAACTTCACAATGAAATACTGTAACGCCTATTATTATTACTTATGGGCCTTTGCAGTAGGACTGGGTGCACTAAAGGTCTGTGCAGGAGAAAAGTACCAAGCCCCTCGTTACTCTTGCTCCAAATCGTGTAGACGACCTCAATTTGCTGAGGGCCTTCGTTCTGAGTGTGTGCGGCAACGAGGAACATTGAAAAACCGCTTTCAACTGACTCCACATTAAGGACTTTTGATGAGCAGAGCTAACCCCCCCAAGAGTGTCCTTCTAAGACACAGAACCTGCAGAGTCACTCCACAAACTGAATACAAATATTGACAATATTTATTTGAGAATATGGTAATTTACCGAAAGACCTGCACTGCCTGTAATTTGTTGGTCCTCATACCAGTAGTGACCTTCAAATTTCCACATCAGACTGAGAATAAAGGCATGTTTAAAGACCATAACAGGTCATCTACAGCTACCCAGAAAGGTTGTCAGACCCTTGTGTTGATGGATGAGTCACACACACACACACAAAACTAAATTCAAGTTACTGTTTATGACTTATTTTGACCAAGCATATGGGTCCATGACAGACAATCTGGATGGATGGAAAACTGACTCTAATGAGTTTTCTTTGTCCTGGATGTTGGTCCATCTGCAGAGCCAGATGTTCAGAGCCTGTACAGATCATGAAATACGTAACAGGACACTATAATGACCGGTGTAGGTTATGCTCGACCATATGCCCACATGAATCTGCAGAACTTGTTTTATAATAATGCTGAAATGCATATCGAATAGGTTATAAGTTAGAAGAAAATTATTTTGTGGCACAACTGCTTGTATGCTGACGTATTCAGATTTGATTTGACCAAAGCGGCGGGCTACTAATTGTGCAGTGCTACAGTTTAATGTGTTGATTCTTATTCATCACACAGCGCAATCTGGTTGGGGGGCAGGCGATGACCCAGACCCCACAGCCACTGTCAGACTGTACTGTGATTGTGTAATAGCTATTTTCAGCCACAAGAAGAACAAGAGGTCCTGTGACAGATGGTGTGGCCCCCACAGAGCCTTGATCTCGACATCACGGACTCAAAGGAGACAAAACCAAAAGTGCAGTATACAGCTCCCCTCACACGCTCTGAACCAAAACACGCTGTATGGCCAGTATTTTCAAGATTTCAGCTTGAGAACTGTCTGACGTTTATGCGTCACGTACATTTGCGGTTCCTTTTGTCATCGGTAAACAAAGTCGCCGTTATCAGTTTCCCCATTTTGTGAGTGGCAAACCAAAGGCTGACGTGAACATTTTCTCCGCTTCGCTTGCTCATGATTACAGTCTGGCCGACATGACGCGGAAGCCTCATGAGCTCCGCCGGCAGAGGAGAGTTCCAGGTCATCAGCCGCAGACTAAATTAGACACGTCGGCACGGTTATGTTCCCCAACATCACCCAATTTCATCGTGGAGGCGACCGCTCAGACGCTCCATCCCTCCCTCCATCCATCCATCCGTCTTCCAGGATGCGTTCAGGGGCGAGGTCAAGGGTCACTGTCGCGTCCCTGAAGTGACAGCTCATACCTATCAGAGTCCATTCACCGTGAAGGCTCTGAGAGCTCACTGACATCGACTACGAGCCAACAGCTCAACTGGCGACCACACAGATGAGGCCCGGACACAAGAGAGGTGACTAAGCATGTGCGTTAAAAGTGTCCGTTGTGTAACTGTGTATCTCTGTGAGAGAAGGCCAGAGAGGGAGAGGGAAAGAAAGAGACATGTGGGCTGAATGCCACCCTGACATCTGTCAAGGTCCACTGTGTATTTGTTTGTGTGCATGTGTGCGAAAAGTAAGCGAAACAACCCTCGGAGTCACCTTGCAGCTATGCCACATGATGAATACATAGCGAAAAGTGTCATCCTCACTCTAATTACAATGCCAGCATGCCCTCATGTCCAACTGTGACAAGGGGAGTGTGTGTGCATGCGTGTGTGTGCGTCTGTGTGTGTCCAGCGAGCAGCGTCAGCACCATCTTTCCAGTCCAGTCACTGTTCGCGCGTGTGCATGGTGCCAAGGCAGCAGGTACACAGAGAAGCAGGCCACGGCTGGCTGGACGACTTAGCAGGCCGACAGCGTGCTCCTCGTGCCACCGCATCTCCAAACACACATAAGTAATGGATATTCGTCCGAATCCCGCTCGAAATAGGCTTGTTTATCAAAGCGAGCCAATCTATTTTACTGCTATTCCTACCGACATGGCTGATCTAATTGGGGCGAAAAAGATTACATTCCGTAGATTGCTTTCATCCATCTGCCATTTCTGAACTGCCAACATCCACCCCGAAAAGAGGCATTTTATATTGAACTGAATATCCAGTGTGAAGCTCCCTTAATATATCCATAAAGAGAGGCAATCATTTTTAGTCAGCCGAGCAGCTATCAAGTTGGCGAGCAGCGCTGAAATCACAACTTTAATAATAGACAGAGAGGAAACTCATTAGCTCACAAGCCTATTAAGTAAGCAGCTAAACTTGTAGGGTCAGTGTGTCACTTTAAAATGCAGTGTCTCTTGAGTTTCTCCGTCACGAAGCTAACGATCATCAAATACAGATTCCAGCAGAAACAAGTCAGTGCAAGATTAAATTATTATAAACCATTTGTCCACAGTATTAAACTAGTTTATTCTTCTATTTTGCATTTGCCAAGTAAGTCGCATCGGGGAGGTAGGGGAGCTTGTGAAGAAGGCAGATTAGATAAGGGTGAAAACAGGGACAAGTCAAAGGCTGATTTCCTCTGTGGTTTATGTGCAATTATAAAACTATACCATTTTAGCAGGCACAGTCTGCAACAATGGTCAAGATGCATTAGAGGGCCGAGGAAGGTCGATGAATAACGGAGCAACAGATGGACGGAAAGGAAAAGGAGACAGAAAATAGATCCGCACACAGTGAAGCATCCACATTTGGCAGTATCTGGTTCTTCTTGTCTTTTTATAATGAATCAAGGCTTGTGCAACTGCGTTTAGCTAAAGTCTGCGCTCATCGCCGCCTTTATTAAATAAAAAGCACAACTCGTATATTAATATATCAGCCGTTACACCTAAGGCCCGATACTTCCGATGGAATATCTCGGATGCCGTGAATCACGCTTAGGCAAACAAGCACATTAATCTGTGTCAGAGTCGGCCCAAACGCAGAGACAGAATCCTTAAATCATTACAAAACGAGTGAAAATGCTCCAGCTTACACGGACGTATAGGTGCTCATGCACCAATAACACGAGGCGCATAAATTATAATTGTACTTTTGAAATCCACAGATGCGAGTTATTAATTTCAAACACTGAAAGTGGGAAAAAAAAAAAAAAACACTTTTAATTTTCTGTCTCACGCTAATAGAAATATCGGACAGTGGTTGCACAAACAGCTGCAAGATTCTCCTCAGCTGTGTTTATGAAATGTTCTTTACCACTTGATACAGCGTAACTGAGGAATTTGCGTCTGAGTTGGCAGCCATTACTGGTGCTTCAACGATAAACGACTTTGTTCGAAAAGTCATTTATTGGCTCATTGACTAAAATTCTTCACAGAAATATGAAATTTTTACCCAGCTCCGTCTCATTCATACGTGAATGAAAATCACATTTACATCATAATAACGTAGTGTTTTATATGTATTTGGATTAATGCAATGCAATTTCTTTTTTGAGAAAAGGTTGACACTCACTGTTTAAAATCCATGACAGCCAGACAGCACCATACCGTGCATCTTGTTTGTGAATTCACCAAAGGATTTGGTTTCAGAACTCTTACTTTCCACTTCTTACTGATAATTTTAAACTCTGGAAAACGTTAAAATTAAGGAGTCATATAGGTATGTAGAAGGAGAATTCTGAACAAAATAACGCTTGCTATGGATTTTCTTATAAGCAAAACCTATGCAAACCCTTATTCTTTGTTTTATTTTAAGCTCCAAGCTTTCAAACACACGTTTTCTTTACATTAGCGGCCGTTGTTTTTCCAGATTCAATCAGTTCATTGTCTGTTCTTTAATTTTCCACTGTAAAATGTCGCTTTGTGTCGCATTATGCACTTCACATGCTAGAAAAGTCTAATAAATTACGGCACTATTAAAAAACAAAGGCTTTACTTAAATAACCCTTTTTACGTGTGAACGCATCTAGTGAAAGACGTACACCGAGGGATCTAAAGAGCGAGGTCTCTTGTGTTAGATTTCGTTTTGTGCGATTTCACCAGTGACAGGGTCTGCCAGTAAGGGGTCTTTTGGGAAAACAGCCCGTCTGTTGAGACCATGGTGTACAGCTTAAAACAGTGACATGTTGACTTTGATGGTAAATTTCATCCAAACATATATACATATGTGTATAAAAAGGCAAAATTAGAACAGCAGCACTGTCATACACACACTGGGTTGTGTGTCATCCACTTCAGTCTATCACAGTACTCTGAGAGACGTCTGCAAAGATGCTATAAACTTAAGAGTGTCGAGCACCCATCTGTCAAGTTTGTTGTTATTTGTGCACTCCAATTTAAAAACCTTTCTTTCTGATGTATGCCTGAGGCTACGGAGCGGAACAACCCTGAAGAATGCTCACCCCCTCCTTTAACACAAGACCGCGAGTGACAACTGTGAGAAGTGGCCGCTGACTGCCAAATAGATGCCCGTGTCACGATTGGAGGGATACTTGGAATTCTGCGCTTGGCCTTTCCTCCTCCTGCCATCATCCACTTTGCTCATGATTCATGGAGGGAGTCTAACAACAGGGAACCGCAGCTATAACCTTGATCATTTCATAAGGGATCAGCTTCCAAACTAATGCCTCGCTAACACCAGTGTTTGCATATTAATGCTCGGTCTCGGACACAAATTCTCATCCCACTCATACCTCATTAGAGGAAGCAGCTTACTGCACAGCACGCATCATGAAAGGTACATTACAGGCGCTAATATTCAGCTTGTTTTAATTTCTCATAAAAACCAAGTAATGAAAGTAATTTAAAAATAAACATGGAAAACTAGCAAATTATTATTTTTTTAAGAGCAACCTCTTACAAAGTCATATACGTGTTCATATTTTGCCTTTAAGCGATCCTTAATGCATCTTATTAATTACTACATAACGTAATGACTTGCCAGCATGTGAGGAAAAATGTCTCAGTGGGTCAGAAACACAATTAATCCTAATAAAGTCAAACTGCTCGAAATCCATTATAATTGAAGCCGTGCGTCCCAGCAGGCTTGGAAGGTAGATGTTAACTACAGCTGTGAATTGCAAGACTTTATGTTTTATAAAAAAATCAATCCAATTGCAGGGAGGTTGCAAAACCTTTGGTTGATTAGCCATTTTTTATGTATTGATTTTTATTTATTTATTGCCCACAAATTTAAATTTCTTGGTATTAACATGAATGCATCACATTTCAGTAAAGGCATCAATGGAGGCTGAAGATGAAATATTAGCGGAATAGAAGCTAACAGCGGAGCTCCCTCCCATCAGCCAACTACTGAGGCCAAAATGACTGGTGTCCCTGCTACATTTAGCTACGTCTAAAGTTAAATCCTGGAACTGTCAGTTACTTAGCTGTGTTTAAATTATTTAGCTATGTTTAGCTGTGTTATGTAGGTGATGTTTCCAGCAGTTGTGCAGCCATAGTACTGTTGGACATGTTTGTAATTTGAATATTTGAACCTGTGTATCATTTGAATACATTAATATTGAATGCAAAATGCTAATAATAATGTAAATTTATAAATAGCACTTATAACCCACACTAAATATGGACAACCTTGCTATGTTTGTAGATAGTATTGTAAGTCTGAAGGCACATTTAATGCTAGTTTTCCATGTAAGAAATTTAAACAAATTTTTTGACAGGCGATGATGTTTGCAGAACTATGGATTTGCTGGTCTGCTGCCGTTCTAACTGGTTTCTATTACTGAGTCACTTTGTTGTTTTAACACGTTAGTTTGGATTTGATTTAACAGGTAAAAGAGCTAATATTTTTCTACTGGTGGAGTCTGGTGGCTTTGAAGACCACAGATCAATAAAACAGCTCCGGTTCACCGGTCAGGGCGTGCACACCGCCATCTACTGTAGGGAACACGTTGACTAAAGAAAGCAAACAATCCCTTTAATCGGCCCCTTGAGGGAGTTCATTGATTTGTGATTCAGTGACGTAAAAACTTGCGCCACTTGACTTTGTTGCCATAATGACTTAATGTTTCAAATGGATGTTGATGCAAAGAAGTGACCCGTTCGAAAACGGGTCACTTCATTTGATATCCTCAGATAAGATGACAAATGGGCACAGCAAAGTGTTTTTGCAGAACATTATGACACAGTGAGGTTGACATTTGTCCTTTTGGATGTAAAACATCACCACTTTAAGCTATTTGTATCCACACAAATAGGTCACATTAACCTTCGACAAACAATGCAGAGGCAGACCGTATGCAAAGAAAAAACAAGAATCTACGCATAATAAAAATAAACAACTTGTATAAAGTGGAGTGGCAGAAACTGATCTACTAGGTGGTCATAATGTTATGCATGATCGATGTAAGTGTGTGTGTGGCAGAATGTGTACGTACATTTGTGTGTGTTGTTGTTGTTGTCGTTTTCATTGGATCACAGTAGGAAACCCAGGAATGTCATTACAGTGTGAGTTGTCAAGTTAATGATTGTGGATGACTCCAGGTCCCCTGCTGAGCCTGGACATACTATACACATAACACCACACACCACCACACACACGCATACATGGCAATACCTGTCTGCTACTCCCTCTTGACCCTATTTGACTTTCTCCCAGCAGATGGAGAGATTTACTTATAAATCAAAAAATCCAAAACTACACGCAGAGTAACGTAGTTTCAGTATATTCAGGTCGGATGTAATAGGGTTTAGAGGAAATCCTATAAGAAACAATAGGTCTCAGATCATTGCTTGTTGCCTGTTAGCTTCCAGCTCTCTCCTAACACGTATCACATGCCTCATCTCCCTAATTCATACCCTGAAAACCTGCTGCTAAACGTTTTAAAATCATTCGCTTGTTGCCCAAAAGCAACAAAAAACCTGAGTTTACTCAGCATTATTCATCATTTCTAACATTAGAACTAGCCAGCTAAAGGGCAGGCATACAAATTAATTGTGTCCTTGAATGGACACTGTATATAAATACATATAAATCTACAAACATACTCAAATGGAATATTGATCCCAATACTGTATGTGATGCACCGTCCTTGAGCGAGAACGTTTAGTGGATCTGTTCATGGTGCTGAACGCGGCTCTTTGTTCTGACCTCAGCTAATGGCTCTCTCATGGGAGACACGGTCACAAACACGAGGACGTCATGTGAACGTCTCTCCGCTGCACGTCCAGGCTCGCCTCTCCATGCGTGTCTTTTCCTTTTTTTTTTTTTGTTTTTTGTGTGTGTGTGTCCAGACCTGGACCTGCCGCCCGCGTATCAGCGCCCAGCTCTCCATCTCAGCGATGAGATGACACACCGTGAATCACCAAGCAGGGCCATTACTCACCATGCCTGAACTTTTCTAAATAACTTCATAAATATTCCATTGGCCAGGTTAAGCAGGGGAGTCGGAAAAGCCGCGGATTGGCGCCTCCGAGACGCAGATTCCATTAAGAGCCATGTTCCAGCAGAAACATGGCAGGGCAATTAATCTTTTAAGATCTGAAGCCGGGTAGAGGATGGGTGAGAAAGAGGAGGCATGAATTAATGGAAGCTGGTGAGAGAGGGGAAGCAGAGGGAGGATGGAGAGAGTGACACCTGCATGGCGTTCTGAATTATGTGGAGTCTATCGGCATTGACGGCTGATTCCCTCGACTACTTCCTCCAGACCAAATCTGTATATAAAGATTTCAACAAAAAAAAATGTGTTGACCTAAAAGAACCCTGAACAACTCTAAAATCTCTTTTTAGACAAATGGCAGGGCGCTTCTTGTTTTTTTGGAGCAGAGAACTTTACGGAGCAGACAAAAAGAGAGGTAGATCATGGAAGCTTTAGAGAGGATTACAAGTCTAAGAGGGACAGATGTTCTTCAGACCCACAGAGAGGGGCGGGAAAAAAAAGGAAAGAATGAGTGGTGAGATAAATGCCACTGAAGAGAGGTTCAAAAGGTGAGCAGGGGAAGAAAGGCAACTCCAACAGCTCCTGGCAAATCCAGAACCCCTCTGCGTTTTCGTCCTCATGAGAGAACAAGAAGAGGGTGCACGAGCGCCAGAGCCACCCTGGCATTTCACACAGACAGAGAGAGTAAACGAGCCGCAGAGGCATCACCATTAATCCACGGCTCGTTCTTCCGCCTTTCCCCATGAACGGTTTCGGAGCAGCGAGAGGAAAAGGGAAGGGGCAAATAAATAAATAATATTTGGAATTAACTGCACCAGGGGTTTGGCCTAATTTCATACAAACTATATCTGTACAACAACCATGACTGTTTAATGGAGAACTACAGAGTGTGGCTTTAATGAGATTTGGTCGTCC
Source organism: Mugil cephalus (assembly GCF_022458985.1). NCBI lineage: Eukaryota > Metazoa > Chordata > Actinopteri > Mugiliformes > Mugilidae > Mugil > Mugil cephalus. The sequence continues at coordinate 11,333,396 of NC_061783.1, read as the reverse complement.
ACCAGCCGCTTTGGATCATCGTTCTGCTCTGCGCAAGTTTTAAAGCGTGTAGCTCTCTCGCTTTATCCCCTACCTCTTCTTGGTTTGCATCGACTGCTGCGCCAAGACTGTAAATGTAGACACTTTTAAATAAAATACTTCAACGATGGATACTCAGCTCTAGGGTTAGGTTGCCAGATGTGTGCTTAAAGAGAAATAATAAACTGAAACTTCCCCATCTCAGTTTAGCCTGTAACTTATTACAACTTATGATACATTAGACCAGAACACCAAACTTTCAATCCCCATTAGTGTCTTGTTTTAAAGTCAAGACATTTAACTACAAATAATTAAATGTAATAATCAGGATATCGCATCTTCATCTTCACTGTGATATAAAGATGGGCAGCTTGACATGTCACTGTCACTTCTAAGTTAATGGTGAAACAATGTCCCACACTACCATATATCACTTAAATCTAAAAAAACAAACTGAAAATGTTACATTGAAACAGACAGGCCGCCCTGGTGTCGGGTATATCTTCGTTTCTACGCTGAAAGGTCAACTCCATGATGGCAGTGTCGGCGAAGGGCCGAGACTCATTCCTCTCACGTCTTCACTTCGGGGGGGAAACACATTCACGCGCTCACATGCAGTACACAAATGCACACGCAGGTGGTAATGACCAGCCTTTACTCCCCAAGCATCCGCCTGACCCACGTTACCTTCATCCTACTTGTAGATTCATTAGTGGGTGGTAATATACGCACGACTAATGGCGTGTGTATGAAAACGCACTTAGCTCTCGACAAGGGAAGATTCAGTGCAGCTTGGGACCGAGACTGGGCCACAGTAGCTTCCTCCCATAAGTGTAAGATGCATACATTGCTCAATGCAAATATTTACCGGCGCCGTGACAGAGATCGATGGCAAGATTAAGATTTAGGACGCAGCAAATAAGAATATATTAAAAAGTTGTCTCCTCTCTCCTGTCCCCAGCGATCGTCTGTAAATGATTTGTTTTGTTCAGTTCCCTTTGCGTAAATTTTTTTAACTGTGTCTGTAGTCGATGACCTACTTTGTGGACATGAGCATCCTGTGATGTTTTAACCAGGTGTGCGTGCTGTTAATACAGCAGCAGAGCACACATCCGACACATCAGGTCATTCTCTGCAGGTTGTGGGTTCACCTTAAGAATTCTTATCTGTTCCCTCATTTTTACAAAAACACACATGAACATGCCGCACCGCACCATTAATATTAATATTCAGGCTAACAGCCTCAGTAAAGAGGACATTATACAGCCACTGGGGAGAGGAAGGCTCACAATGATGAGTCAAGGTCAATGTTTTAATTCACATCCAGCATCCGGTCCTGTTGGGAAATCTCAGCTCATATGTTTCCAGTGAGTTTTGAGAAATTGCGCACTTGCCCCAGGTCTGTTTATAGAAGCAAGCAAAAACAAAAAAAAGTTTTATTCATAAGGATGGCCCGGGATTCATCCTGGGGATTTAAGTCTGTTGCATAAGAGCTAAACTGCATGCATAGATAAGCCTTAGAGATAAAGATGCTGGGGACAGGTCTGCTTGCTTAATCTGCATTTTGATACGAATGAGGCTGAGGCCATGTTTGTAAGTGAGACTAAAAGGAAGCAATTTCGGCCTGCTAAGAGAAAAGGTCACGAGGGCGTGTGCGGCGTGGCACGTTTGGATAAAAATGTAGACACGCTGAATAAAGTATAAGTCCTGCTGCAAAGAATCACGCACAAGAAGAATTTGGATGAAAGAGCCACCAGACCACTGAATGAAGGAAAACGAAAAGCTAACACAGGGCTGAAGCCTTGTCTCTACATGTTCCAGTATATCACAGACTGTTGGTACATTAGCAGTGCAGACAGCATGTTTACACTAGAGCGCTCTGAATTTGACAAGGACAGAGAGCAGGATGAAGACATTTTGCATCAGAGCGGGGTGTGGCACAGATAAGAGACGTTTAAAAAAAAAAAAAGACAGGAAAATTACAATTTGCATAAAATGTCTTAAAAAAAAAACTCTCTTATCTTGTATTGAGACCTAGTGTGGTGGTGGTATTAGTGACAAGGAGAGATGAAAGAAATTCTTTTTTTTTTTAAGCCGATACAGTTCTTCCTACAACTTTTAGACAAAAGCTTAAAAAAAAAAAAAAATCCGCACAGCAGCCTAGTCTAAAAAAAAAAGATCATGAGCAGAAGAAAAGGGCACATCAGTTTAAACGGGAGCTAAAAATGCCTTCTCCCTCCCTACAGGGAGCAGCAGGGGTCAGTCTGGAGCGGAACTGAGACCAACTCGGCCATTTAAACAAGTGGAGACAAATGAAAAGGGCACATCAATTTGGAGTGGACGCGGGCACAGCGTTTCTTTCTCTGCTCAGTGTGTCTCCTAGAGGCGTTGTACTGGCCTGAAAGGGGCTCAATGGGGGCGAGGTGCATCACTAAATAATGAACTCCCGGCAGCACAATTACTGAGTATAATGGCTGCTTTCATCTTAACCCAGAGGGATTGTGTGCACTTGTGAGTTTCTTGATGTTTATATCCTTGCGCACAGTCGACCATATGAGAGCAGATCTGTTTTTTTTTTTTTTTTTCCCCTCTCTGTCTATACACTCTGAAGATTCAGCGAGACAAAGAAGTAAGAGCTACAATACAGAGAGTGTAAGGAGTGTCTGTGTGTCTGCTGGCGTGCACTTACGAAGCTCTCCCACTTTCAGAATCTCACAGAGCATCTTGGTCAGTTCGATGCTGCTGCGGCCAAATGGACACTCGTGCTTGTCTTCTCGACTGCTGTTCTCCAAGACGATCTGGAAACACAACACACAGATGATGAAACAATGAAATCAGGGCCAGACATTTTCTGAAAGGTGAATTCACTCTAGTGCAAACGGGTTATCATACATTGAAATGTGTCTGAACCAATGGTTACAAGTGGCAAATGATTAAGCTGATTCTTGTACAAATAATTCATATTTCTGGAATTTAGATAATATTAAAAAAAAACATCAACTTGGATTAAAGTGCATTGAAGCCTCTATGTGTAGAAACTTTGTGATTAACTGTTCTCTGTCTGACCGTTTTGTTGAGACATGCATCTCAATGCGCCTTTTTGCCTCTGCACCATTTAAACAATACAACTGCACTTAGAGGCAACAGCAGAGTTATGCCCCTGCAGCACGCTCTGTGAACATGTAGAAATAAAATATATTTTCGTTAACCTACAGCGCCGTGCTGTTTGTCAGCGTTAATGTAATTTCCCCATAAACACTTTCATTATAGCTGAAACTATTAGTCCTTATTTGACCTCATCTGACCCCTTTACACTATCTGCACGGGAGCCAAAAACAGAAATGAAATTCAACAGCAAAAAAAAAAAATCACTTCAATTATGTGGATGATGGCAGCGCGCCATAAACGAGGCCATCAAGGTCCCAATCATTTTAGCTGCTGACAGTTTAATTTGGGAAATTGAAGGCTGTGTTTTCTCCCTCTGGTCGACTGATAAGAGCTGAGCGGGCACGGCTGCAGCGACTCTTTTCTCGCTTTCAAGTCTTGAAAAGGAGAGTCACGCACCGACAGAATGATGGAGCACAGACAGGCCGACCTGACGGTGTAGTGATTGAACAGATGCATGTTTGTAGATCATAAAAAAATTCTCAAAAGCCAGTTTACAATGTACGATCCCATTACAGATTTACAGTCACACTATATGAAATAAGTACATTAAGCAGGAGTCTAAAATAATGTCTGCAGTGTAAAAAATAAAAATAAAAAACTGCAATTTTAAGAGATTGGTGGTGAACAGAATGAAATCATTTCTATTGTGAGGACCGAGAAACTTCCCAAAATATGAGTTCAGCTGAAAGAAAACTTGGTAATGAGCCAGATACTACAACTAAATGAGCTGCAGGGAAGAAGGCTGGATAGGAAACGGAGGTGATGAGGACAAACTTAACTCACAGAAACTGCCTCTCAGTATGTGTGTTAGTGTGTCTACATGGCATGGCAGCACAGGAAAGTGCATGTGTGTGCTTACCCTGATGTAGGCGTCCTGGTGGTGTCTGGCAAAGTAAAGCATGTTATCCAGAGCCAGCATGCCTGGAGGAATCTGGGTAAAATCCACAGCTGGATTCACATGGTTCTGAGAGAAACAGAGGAGTGAGGTGAGAGGAGCACTCTTTAAAAAAAGGTATAACTGGCTGAACAGGATATTTTTTCTCTGCGCATACAGTCAGGAAATAACACAAATAGCATAACCAGATTCCTACTTTTGGAGAAGAAACTTGAGATTCAGCAGCAACATTAGCATAGCTGCAGAGTTTAAAATGAATGCTACTAACACTACTTATTCACTACAGTATGAACATCAACTTGCAGACGCCTTTTTCTATGTGTCAGACCTGTGTAGGTTTGGCTGAATGAGTCATCAGGTTTAGGTTCTAATAATTTCTGTCCACTTGAACATAAGGGTGGGTATTGGCAAGGACTTCAAAATACAATATGTATCACGATACTTGAGCCACGATACGATACGTCATTGCAATATTATGATATTGTAATATATTGAAATATTCTACATAGTTCACTGAAATTCTTTGAATGCAGCTTGAAATACAAGTTGTATCAGATTACAGTGATAATTCCTTTAACAAACTGAGTCAAAAAACAACATTAAATATATTAAATATTAGACATGTGGAGTGGAGTTGCAGAAGTCATTGACGATCGACTCAAGGCATGACTTTTTCTTTTAAAATCGATATGAAGACATTCAAAACGATATTGTATCGGAAGAAAAAGTATCGCGATATATTGCAATATCGATATTTTTTCTCACCACTGCTTGAAAGGAAAAAGCAAAAATCTCTTTAGTCATATACGCAAAAATGTTCAAGTGGAAACTTAAGTTTGTTTTTAGAACCTTTTATAAAAAAAAAAAAAGTAAAGGATTGAATTTTTATGGGTGCATAGCTATTTCACTGCTATTGATATTAGATTACATTTGTCCGGTGTGAGAAGGAGAAACATTCAGTCACACCTTGAAGACACTGTGATGGCGAATGTATAAAACTTAAGACAGTGCAATATAAATAATGATGGCCCTTTAATTACAGAAGCACTGGCACTGGAGAACTAAACATTAAAGTTTGGAATAACAACCCATCTTCCCTAGCCTCACATAACCTCACCCCTAAATACTGCACGCTGTGATGTGCGGACAGATATTGCTTGAGCTCTCACAGTCTATCCTAATTAATTCCTTCCAGATATTGCAGAAAAGTCAGTCGGCTAATGTTTGAAAGCTCAAATACACATGTTAACATATGGGCCTGAGGCTCAGCTCAGAGTTTAGAAGGTGATGGAAATGAGGAGGAGAAAAAGAAACAGAGGGTGAAAAGAAGTATGGAGCACGCTCAGAGGTGGCTGATCACTTTACCAATTCTCCCTGACAGGAAGCAGACTTAAAACAGAAACAGACACTTGGGCACATGCAGCCAATAAAAAGCAAATATTTATATATATTTATATATCTGTGATCATAAAGTCTGTGTAGAGAATTATGGCTTGTGCTTGTGTGCGGTACACTTGTGTGTCTGTGCGTGCGTGTTTGCGAGCTTTTGAGCGTGGAAAGCAAAGGATTTTAGGGTGAGTTTTCTCCACACAGTCAAGACAACTCAGTTCCAAATGGCCTTATCTTTACTCAGCACACTGCAGAGAGAGAAAGAGAGAGAGAGAGCGGATGGCAAAAGCCCCGTAACAGCTCCGCGCTTACACCGAGCCACAATGGGTTTAGTTCAAGTTCTTATACTATTGTTAGACCACTGCACAAAACACACACGCACAGGACCCTGTAACATACATTCTTAAAAATAGTGAGACGAGAGAATGAGGAAGAAGACAGAGTTACTTACGTACACACACACAGAAAGACACACGTCATGTACTTATTTAGACTGCATCAGCGGTGAGGTGTAATATAATAAGAGACTTTTTATGGGACCCTCTGCAACAAATTCACAACTCACAATAAAGCCGAGCTTTTTGTAGTCGCGGGTGTACATGGACTTGCGCTTCTCAATGCTGCCGCTGTTGTTGGGCTCGCACTCCACGTCGAAGGCGATTCTCCGCAGCTCAAAGATGATGTCCCTCTGAGCCTGCACATGCAGAGAAGAATATTAAAGAGCTGCTCAGAAACCCACCCGTATGTTTTTCCTTTTTTTTTCCTTTCACCATTTTATAATTTCTGAATGCTTCGGCCTCATCTACCTCTGTCTAGGGTCTCGAGGTGCCCAGGGCAATCTGGCCGACAGCCAGATCTCTCCGCTGGTTTTATTACTTGCCCAATCCTACAATAATGATAGTTTTTCTCTGGACAAATCAGGCCCAAGCTGCTGTCACAAACCGATAGATAAAAGTTTAATAAGATTTACCGCTGCTTGTTCTACGTTGTAAACCTGGTAAAGTCTTTTCACAGAATTACCGTGTTGAAGTACTACATGAACGCATGGACCTGTATTTCCAACAAAGTATTCCATGTTTTATTGAGTATTACACTGATGAGACATAACATTATGACCTAATTTTGTGTAGGTCTCTTTTATGCCTCTGAAACTGTTGTGAGTCATCAGAGAATGGACATGGGTCTTCTGAGGTTGTCCTGTGGTGTCTGGTAACAGGACACTATTAGTGGGGGCCTTTGGGTTCTACAGGATGAGGGAAGGACCCAGTTGTTCCTAAACCATTTTTATGTGCGTGCCTCTGTCAGGCTGCATCCTGCTGGGGATGGCTACATTTAGACTATTATCACCACTTTACTCTGCTCTCAGACAGCCTTTCCTGACAGGGAACTGAAACAGATACACTACCAGTCAAAAGTTTTAGAAGAGCATGCGGTATCCTCTGGTATAGTTTGTCAGGGCTTCATCCTACAGCGAGATAATGACCCAAAACTTTAGTCCAAGCTATACTATCTCAGGATAAAAACAAGTCAAGCCCAGTCTGTAGAACAGAGTTAGAATATATTTTGAGTTATATATTGATTCCATGATTTTATTTTTTTTTTAACGTCAGTTGTTTATTTGGTCTATGCTTTCTTTTCAGAGTAAAAAAGGACATTAAATTGCATACAGTTCAATAAAAAAAGAAAGAAATATTGGAGAGTTCTAAAACTTTTGACCGGCAGTGTATATTGCTCTCATCATGGCCACCAAACTCCATAGACAAGAACAGTAATTTTAACTTGTAGAACTCGGGAACTTCTCTAAACTGGGGACATGCCGCATCTCGATCAACTGCATTAAATGCACTGGATCTGCCTCTTACAACCACACTTAAAAGAAACTGAACTATTCCTTCAAAATCGCCTGTCCTTCTAATACAGTATGAGCTATAAAGACCTACAGCTTATCTAACTCCTACTGAACAAACTCATGCAGACTACAATTTGACAGCCCAGACTGAAAAAGGGCTGAAGGAAATGATTCCACTTAAGAATTCAGTCTACCAAATCTATTCAACTCTTTAACTGAAATGATTATGTTGCCTTCCAGCATTTATCCATTTATTAATCCTTTTTTTTCTTTTTTCAATTTAACCACACTGTTTCAGTCCAGACCTGATCCTGGGGATCCATCTTGGTCATCATGCGGTCCTCCAGCAGGTTGAAGGTGAGCACCTGCAGGACGTACAGCTGATGTGCCATCTCGTCGTTGATGGGCGTGTTGCTCCGGATCACGTTCTGCACGGCGGGGAGGACCAATGGGGGAAAGTGGAAAAAACAGGGGATGGGATTTAAGGGTCACAGAGGCAAGAAGTAGATATGGGAGGATGACGGCAAGATATGACAAAGAGGAGTAAGAGGATTTCGGAGTGAATAACGAGGATTAGGCGGCAGAAGCCGGATGAGGGAACGGAAGAGGGAAGAAATGAGATTTCACACAAACGATAAAGGAGTGAAAGAGGAACAGGTGTAAGAAAGGAAGTACAGTAGATAATAACCAGGGAGATGAGACGGGGCAAGACATGGCGGGTGTCATTTTCCTCACTGATAGGGCACAGGTTAAAACCTGAACAGGGATAAAGGCAAAGAAATGAGACAGAAGTACACATCTGAGAAGGAGACTTACACTGAGGATAATGGAGCGCAGCTGTTTCTGGGCAAGAATATGGGCCATCTCCTATAGAGGGAGAAAGAAAGGGGGGGAGTAGTAGGGATGGGGAAAGAGAGAATTTAGGGAGAGAGTGAGAAGAATAAAAATTAGATGCAAACATTTGAACAATATGTAGGATTCTTTATTTTAAAATGAGAAATCAAGGTGGGCAAAATAAACACAGAGGGCCATGAGAGACTGCAAAGTGTGCAGCGACAGGATGGGGGGGAAAAAAGAGGAAGGAAACCATCCGTAAAAAGAGAAATTAAAAAGGGATTCTAAATGCACTAACTGATGTCTTCTACGGTGCAAACTACAAAGTGTGCTAATCAAGGGTGCACTTACTGTCAGGGGACAATTTAGGATGTCCACAATGTGCTCATCAAACTACCATACCGTGTGCAGAGAGGAAACAAAGTCAGAGACAGAGAGAGGGAGTGAGTGAACGTGGTGGAAAAAATGAATCCGAGAGGAGGTTATAGAAAAAAAATCATTTTCTGTCAGTGGTGCAGCTTGTAGTGGGAGGGGTGGGGGGGCAACAGAGTCAGCAGAATAGTGAGGGACCACGGGATCATAATAATAATAGCTTTAGTAGATGGTCACACACATACACACACTATCCGTCCTCACAGACATGTACAGCAAAAAAAACAGGAGCCAGCTCTGTACATGCTCTAAAATGTGTCTTTGCAGAAATAAAATGTCGCCACACCCGAGCTAAGGGTTCACTAATCACCTAAAAGAACCAGATGAAGTTGCTTAAACTCGCTGCTAATCGAGCGCACGGATCTGGTGGCTAAGGCGCCGCAACATCCAGACACACTTGAATTTTTATGCAGCAGCGCTCTGAAGCGTGCTTCTGCCTCTCCCAACGTCGGTGTGCAGCACAGGAGAAAAGCTGCGGGGAAGCATCATTCATTATTTATGTCAAAGCGCAACGCTGGACCCTACGGTGCTGATGCAGGGGATCACGTGATTAGCTGAGGGGCAACGCATGAGGAATGGGAAATAAAGAGGAACGGGGCACGGTTTTTAATTTTACACCATGCTTGGCATATGTTCTACACTTATGGCTCTTAGGAATGAAAATGCACACATTAGGTTTACTACTACTACTACTACAACACAAAAATGCAGATGGTTTTGAGATGAAAAATAATACAGCACATGCGGTGCAGTGTACATGTACGTGTGCACGCTGCAGCCTCACCTGTCTCTTCTCCTCGGGGGCTTTGAGGAACAGAGCATTGATGACAGCAATAGTGTAGGTCTGAATGTCTTGATCAGTCCTGACAAAAAAAAGCAGCACAAACAGCAAAATTAAATATTGAAATAATCACCGGCACAAGTGGTGTGCATAGGTTTATCACAGGACGCTTTCAGAAACAACTAATTGACGGTCCCACTACACTAGTACACAGATAAATTTACCCCTGAAGATGCGGGATGAGCTGTCCGATGGTGATCTCTTGCGCCACCTTGTGGTACAGATCCTGACTGTTTAGCACCATGGACTCCAGGATGGCCAGGGAGCGCTGCAACACAGCTGTGTCCATGGCCGACTTGTTCACATAGCTGGCGATCTGCAGGAGGGACAAAGCAGAGGAGATGAGGGAAATCTGCAGAGAGCAACCGATCATTTAGAAAATTCAACACGTCAGTGACATCATCTAAATTGCTTAAACATTATTTTGTCATCTGTAAATCATTCAGAAGTATTTCTACATGTGTTTATGTTCTCTTGTCATGTACAAAGTGTGTTGGCAAAGGAGTAAACTGTAACTAGTGAAAACGTGACGCTCCACGTGTTTATTACAGAGGATGTGACTCTGTAATCTAAATATTTTCCGGGCGATATGCAGCACGGCAACCACAGTATGAAGTGACGTTCCGGTAAAATCCTGCCCCTGCGTAATGAGACGTTTTCTTGGCTGACCTTCTTGATGAAGGCCACGGAGAAAGTGTCCCAGGAAACGATGCCGTGGTCCATCAGCTCCACAAACGCTGTCAGAGTGAAGGACAGGAGCTCACCGAAACTACAGGACAACACACACACAGAGACACACACAAACCATAGGAAACCTCTCTCTACCAGATGGCTTGGAGCAGTGTACAGCCGCAAAGCCCAGATGGCTTGGAACATAACGAGGAATGAGCGGTCAGCAGAGACAGAGAAAGAGGTGGCGGTAAGGAGAGGGGGCAGATGAACATAAGTTCAATTCAGCAGCCAGGCTTGCTGCAGAGAGACAGAGGGACAGGGGAAGAAATGGGAGAGAGGTCTGAGATGCAGTGCAGACAGGCTGGCCTTCAAGACATGGCAGGAGCCATCAGAGGGTCAGCAGGAGCCGGGCAGCACAGGGCGGCGTTCAATCAGGACCAGAGAGCTACGCTTAAGAGTGAAGTCATGCAGTCACACAAATACCAGGAGAAATAAATCACTCTGCAAGAGTCACAGGAGGCCAAAGCGAGGAACACGTTAAACAGCTGCCAAACCATATTACTGCTGGGAGAAGTTAATGAGGAATCCAGGAACCAAAATCAAACATGGAAGCATTTGCTGCTCTCATCTAAGTAGTTACTTCTGCAACTTACAAAACTTCAGATGTTTAATGGTCTAACAAATAGATTTTGTAATACTGGCCTCTGCTGTTTATAAATGGCATTGCAGAACATCTTTTAATCAGAAATGATTAATTACTAATTAAGTTTTAAGGTTGCAGTGGCATGAAAACGAATTGCAAACCTATGGTGCCATCGTCAAGTACAATAAAATACACTAGGGTGTCAGTAGATAGTTCATTAGGTACATTAATAAAAACAAGTGCATTCTAATATAACGTCCTGCACTAAATCTCCATGAAGGTTATGGTATTCAGCATTTTGAAAGAGCTGCTATGTTTCTATCATTTAGATTACCCCGGTTCAGTCCGTGGACTTGGTTAAATGACACAAGCACTTTAGTGTTTTACTCAATCCAGTTTAACAGCACCACAAACTATATCCTCCTCAAAATCATCGTACAGTTACGGAGGGGTCTTAAAGCGAGAGGGTTACATTAGAATGCATTCCCTTGCATCCCCTGTACCTAAGGAACTGACAACTGAGTGTAAAGTGAAAATTTTGTATCTTAAAAATCTTTTGGGGGGAAAAATATCTGCTTAATTAAACTCTGTCTACAGCTGAAAATCCTAATGATTTTGACCATTACAGTTCACCATCAAACCAGCAAATAAAACCAAAACGAAAAGACATGAATATTACAAAGGGATCAACAGAGAGCGTCATGGGTCAGTACTGCTGAATGGTAGGTGATTAGTTGACAGTCACATGAACAATCAGAAACCCACAGCTAAAGAACAAAGAGGCTTTTGCACATGGTACTGGGCATTTAGAAGGCTCTAGATAACTACAGAGCTACAGAGAAATGAAATTAGAGGGTGGATTATTTAAGGATCGAAAGCCCTTGTGGACGGATGGATGGAAATGACCCTGTGGTGATAGAAGCTACAGGCTAAGAATGTCAAATAAAGCTGAATAAGTGACTCGTAGTGAGCCTCAGACAATCCCCTCACCCTGAGCACCTTTCTGTAAAGACAACCAAGATTTAGTGAGGAGGTAAGCTCTGACTTTAACTGCAAAAGCAGCAGTTCATTAGTTTTAACACATTTCCTGAAGCGTACTGAGAACTAAATCTTGGCCTTCTTTTAGGCTGTGGTGAAGAATTAGGAAGTTGTTTGATTCTGTTGCCCAAAACCACATGCAAGAAATTAAAGTGCAAAACTAATTTCAAGATGGTGTTATATGCAGATACGTATATATTCCCATAAGGCACTGGGGCTAGAGTCTTTATCATGCAGACTCAGCCAGCAGGTTAGGAAGAGCACAGAGCCGATGACTTTACCCAGTCGAGGGGGAAAGGGGAGGGGCTTACCAGGGCTTCATAATCTTCTGTAGTTTCTGATAGCGCCTGCAAAGATTTGAGAAACTTTGGTGTCACAGGTGGGAAACAAACAACAAAACCTTCAAGTCTCCAGAATAGAACAGAACAGGAAACAACAAACATCACACATTTTAAACTGCAGAAAACCCTGATCAGGTTCTAGAGAGATCCAGTCTCTTACTCATAGTAAAAGTGATTAATTATAGTACAAACTGAAAAACAAGTAAAAGGAAAATGAAAGTCAACGTTCAACGTAACCCCTCCATACGCTGACTCAAAGTAGACGTCTCTGACCAGTGATCCTTCTCAGACGCTGAAAGCATGGCCAAGCAGAGGCAGTTGAAAAAGAAGTTTGCTGATGTGCACAGAGCAAGCTTGAGTAAAGACGACAGTGAAACCAAGTCTGCACTTAGTCTAGCAGTTACACACAAAGACAGGTAAAAAAAACAAGAAAAATGCTGACATCTGCGCATACTGATCGTTTCAAGATCCGCATCCCTTAGTGTCCTCAGACCTTGACAGTTTTCAGGAGAGTAGATTTTTTTCGGTTAAAATAATTTCATGGAAAACAGTTTACAGTGCTGGGAAGTTAAAAACTGCCACAGGAGTAAGGGTGGGTATTGGCAAGGACTTCACAATACGATACATATCACAATACTTGAGACACGATACGATACATTATTGCAACATTATGATTTTGCAATATATTCCACATAGTTCACTGAGAAATTGTAAATGAAGCTTAAAGTACATACTGCATATACATTCATCAGATGACAGTGATAATTCATTCGACAAAATGAGTCAAAAAACAATGTTAATTCAAATGATCCATTTCCAGAAAAAACGGTAGTAGCGGTGTGGAAGTTGTTCACGATTGGCCCAAAATATGACTTTTTCTCTCCTCTTTTATTATTGATATTAAGAGATTCAAAATCGATATTGTATCAGAAGAAAAAGTATCGCGATACATTGCCATATCGATACTTTTTCCCACCTCTACGCAGGAGAAAATAATAAATAACAAGGAGGCTATTTATTCATTTTTCTGCTTTTTTGATCAACCTTATAACCTGGCCAAATAAGACCATATTAATTATTTTTGGCCAGATTACCATTCAGTGTGAAAATACATGTAATTAGGAGAGCTGAGTCTTTAAAGCTTTATTTAAAACCGCTATGGCCTCTAAAACAATACGTCATGGATAAACTGATTGAAGTTGCACTGCACACTCTCATCAGTCACAACATCCAAGTGCATAAGGAATCAGTCGTTCCTTGGTTTCCTCAGTAGAGGGCGCTAAATGCCTTCAACTGTGGTGGCATTCATTTGGACAAAAGCAGCAGCAGGCCAACTGATTTCCACATGAATACAGCGCAGCATCTTTGGCGGAGGCATTAGATCACAGCACCGCTCTGCCCTTGAGAGTCTCAAGCACTGATACTCTAGAATAATTACACTTCACTAAGTTGCTTGGCTGGGACACTAATGAGCGCGTGCGTGTCAGACACCAATACCTATCTGCGTGGCTCCGTTTCATAATCTCCTTCTGTTGAGATGTAAATGCAACCCAACCACTTGTCCAGCTCTCTTTCGCTCTGACACACACACACACACACACACACACACACACACACACACACACACACACACACACACACACACACACACCACTCTCAAACACTTCACTGTTGAATAACTGATGCAATGGCAATTTACATAAAAACATATTTAATCAAAGAGCCAGGAGCAGGAGTGGAGCCAACACTAGTGCTGCCTTGATAGCTCCTCGCAGCGAGATCAAACAGGGTCAAACTTAATATTATATTCAAAAAGGAGAAGAGGCTTCAATGATTTCCTGTCAAACAGTAGAAGTGAGTGCAATGTCTAAGGCGTTGGCGCAGTGAAATAAGCAAAATTGTGAGATCATGAAGTGGTTTTTGCTGAGAAGAAGACATTAAATATCTGACCAGCATTTGAACCTTTGTGTACTGTAAATACTGCTGAGGCCAAATATGTTTTTGTGGGATTTGAGAATTGAGTGCAAGGTAGAGTTTGAAATGCTTCGAGTTCACTGCAGGTTTATGAAGGAGTGCGCTGTTCTTGTGTAGAAAGAATTCGGGTTTTCAGAGTGCTATATTAAAAGGTGCATTTGAGATTTTGGGAATATACATTTGCACCGTGAGTGTGTCTATACTGCACACGTCCTATTCAAGCAAACAATTCTACAACTTATCTTTTCTCTCAGTGGGAAAGAGAGTTGGATAATGAGAATTGCATGAAGCAGAAAACGAGCACGTCCCGCACGGCTGCTGCTGCTGCCGCTGCTAGTGCTGCCAGTCTGCACCATATGTCTGCTTGGATGTGTGTGGGTTCGTGTGCGAACGTACTTGTCCTGTAATTTTAAATCTGGCCGGCTCTTAACACTCACACAGTATGTCACTGGCACGCACACACACACACACACACACACACACACACACACACACACACACACACACACACAATACTCCTCCCTTGGTATCGTGGCTGAGAAATTTCACCTCAGCTAAAAAAAAGTTCTCGTTTTAACCTTCAGTCCAGATAGTCTCCAGGCCCCCAAAGGCACACAAAGACACACCGGTAGGTTTTTGGATATGCTGACTGGTCAAAAGCCGGTGAAGACCTTTCTTCTCAGGTGTGTGTAATGTAACTATTATGGTCAACAAAACGAACAGGAGCCGCTGGGCATTTCTCTCACAAGTCTTTGCAGCACTAAAGCACTGGGATGACACCTTTAAATGTTGTTATTTTCTACCTATTGGAAGTGAAAAAGAAGAACCCAATAGAAATAAATAACTAAAGATCTAAAGACAGAATAAGATTTTCCAGTCATCCTACTCTTAGATGCTTCCTCTTGTACCTTTATAATGAGTTTATTGAGCAAGTTGAACAAGGGAAGTGTTCTTCCCTTATTCATTTATAAAACAAACAGAGGAGGATAACACAGCAACAAAGGAGAAAATCCAAAACAGCCGACAGACTTACTCAGTTCCACTCTCCACCATCTGGGTGAGCAGGGAGATGCCGTCCAGGTTGATGAACTCCTGTGCAAAGGTGATGTCTCTGGATGCATTGGCCAGATCCTTCAGAGCCTCCAGCTTTGCATCCATGCTAGATGACTGGATCCGCTCATGAAGCTGGACTGCAGTCTGGTACTGCAGGGGAAAAGGGGAGGGTGAAGGACACACACACAAAAAAAATATAATACAAATAAAACATGTATCAGATTGTGGATTCACAGGTGTTTGCTTCTCCTGCGCTGCAAAGACGTGAAACTTACAGGAGAGGTGGTCAAGCGCAGGATTGAGCCGTTCTTTACGTCATTGCGGTTCTGTGGAGGACGATAGAGAGGACGTTAATGTACACTTCAGACATATTTTTACTCCAGAGCCTGCCGGCTGCAGCTTAAAAAGACGTATCCAAACCTTTTCTGTGATGTAGATTGAATTTGTCGGGTCAGCAATCTGCAGAGCAAAGTTTTCATGGCTCCCCAAGGACCACCTAAAAGGCAATGAATGGAGGGAAAACACATTGCATAACTAGTATTAAGAGTGCAGAACATCTTAAATGTACAAAATAAAGCTAATAAAAAGCAAGCAGCCCATGGAGAATCACTTTTAAATCCAAACGAATAAATTTGTGAACACATCTAAAGAAGGAAATGCAGACTTACCCCTCACACACTTCTTTAATGATGGCCGAAAGAGGCTTTTTCTGTGGATAAAGGCAAAACTACACTTAACTCACAGTCCACACTCAACTCACTCAACTCAGAATTGGCCACAGTTATTTTGTATTGAAGTACTGGCAAAATGAGATGCTGTTCAGGATCTTGTATTTATCCAACTACTGATGTGGGATCATGTTTGGTCCGTTGTATTTCATTCATTGTTACTCTATGTTACTGTAACATCAGCACAAGAGAGTTCTGCCTCTACCATGGTGGAAAATACATTTACTCAAGCACTGCGTTTACACATTTAAAGAATAAAGCATCATCTTTTTTATGGATAGGGTTATTGGTAGTATTCATTAAGAGTGATTAACAGGACAGTAATAGTGCATTATAACAATGATGGATTGTATTATTATAATGTTACAGGCAGTGAATGGCATGTGTGGCATGTACATATACATACACTGATCACCCACAACATTAAAACCATTGACAGGAGAAGTAAATAACATTGATCATGTTATTTACGACATGTACCACACATCTAGACCAGCCCAGGCCCTCCCACCCCATAGCAATGAGGGTGAGAGGCCCCTCCCTTCAATATTATAAACATACAAAACAAATAAAAGTAATGAAGAATGAGGACTATTGGATGGTACCTGAGTATATGACAAATAAAAGTATGCAAGACATGGTAACTCCTCAATGCCTCAGTGAGAAAAGTATCCGATTCATTAAATTTAAATACTGACATGACATGATACAGAAAAATATTGACTGTTAGTCAAAAAGTATTGAGATTCATTAATAAACCTGACTTAGGATACAGTTACCTCATTGTGTGGATTGTGTGGTACTTAAGCTGTTTATCAATTCCGATTATCAAATCAGTTATATAATGGGCTTAACAATGGTTGTTATTGCGACATCTTTATGGGCAGCAGTAGCTCAGGAGGTGCTGTGGTCGCCCAATAACCGAAAGGCCGTAGGCATGGAGTGGCAGCCACGTTCCCAGTCAGTCTGTGCGACTGTGACTACTGAGGTAGTTTACCACCACCGGGATGTGACTATATGCGTGAATGAATAATGCATCCAATTGTAAGCGCTTTGAGCATCTAAAATGGAAAAGTGCAATATAAAACCAATGCATTATTGTCATTATTGTAATCTTCCTCAACTTTGGATGTGAGCAAATAAAACCTGAAAGTCTGCATTTTAAGCCCACATTCATTCGATAGTTGTAACCTCAGTATGTTTTGGTAAAAAGCTATGGTTAATAAATGGCCAGTGTCCAAACACAAATCCACCTAACTGTATCAAATGAAATGTGGCTTTCAGCTGCTTTGTGGGTAAGTAGGATGCAGCATTTTTGGTGCATGCCCTGAAGTCTGACCTTTGATGGCTCATTATTTTCGTCAGTAAAGTCAGTCACTGGGGAACCCCTTCAAATGCTTTCATACGGCAAGGTACTTTTGTTCACATAAAAGTTCTTTGCAGCTCCTTCCCCGGTTAGGTTTTAGTCAAAAGAATGAGTTTGAGTCTCTAATCCTCTAATTAATCCTCCTGCATCAAGTATAATCTTTATAAAAATACCAGCATCTACACAAAATCAAACAAGTTTGTGCACTAACATGAACACAGAAGGATTTTTTCCGTGCGCTGAACTGAACAATACTGTATCACTGTATTGCTGCTGTTCTGCGGATTGACAGGGAGAGTTGTGATGAAGAAGGCAGGAGATAATGGTGGCAGAATGGTGGGGAACATGACAAGGAAAGAAAGGCAGAGAGGTATCAGAAGAAAAGAGGTGGGCTGTAAGGGAGAACAAAAGGGAGTACAGCGGAGGAATAAAGAAAGTGGAAAACTGGCAAACCAAATAAGATTAACGGGAACACAGGGATTGGGGAGAGTGGATGAAGATAGTGAGAACAGAATATGACTATTTGAAGAAAGAAAAAAGAAAATTAAGAGCAGACAAAATACACAGTATGAGGGGAATGAAGCGAGAAATCTGTGAGAGTGTGTGTGAGCTGTGCCAGTGAGTATTAATATTTTAATTTAGATTCATAATCTAGGTATTAAATGACTACCTATAAGGAGTTGAACGACTTTAAAAAAAAAAAAAAAAAAAATTAGGTTGAACGTACTGTTGGCCGTAGTCCACGCCAATACTATGAACATTGTCAATGTGATATTAATATGTGGCTCTTGCTAGGCAAACTCCCTCAAACGCTCTACAATAACTTCTGTCTTTCTCATGGTGCATTCACTGACATCAAGGACAAAAACCGCAGCAACACCACAGCAATAATGTCAACAAATAGACGACAGCAGAACTTAAAATAAACACACGTGTCCATCAAAACCATGCGCTGCAGATATGTTCAGACCATATCGTCGGCATTCTCAATAGCATTTAACAGTACTCACATCTTGTTGTAAGATAGGATAATATAGCATGTAGCCGGGATAAAAAAAAAATGCAATATTTCTCTGAAGCCTTTTCCGTGTACAGCAGCTGAAGGTGTTATAACTTTGACAATGAAATTCACTGGTAAATTGTTGATGTGCAGCCTCCTTCTCTCCGTTACTGCAGGTGAAGTTGTTAACTGACTGCTGCAGAGAGGATTTGTATCGTTCCACTGGTAGCTGCTAGCAGATGCCTTTTCAGATGGGTGTGCATTACATTACTATATTTGTTGTATTTCAGGACTGACTTACATATTTTGCATTGCATTTTTCACGGTAGAATGGCCTTCATCTCTAGCAAAGTGTTCCTACACACTTCTGCTAGTTTGCTGCAACAACCCAATGGGCACCTCACCTGTCTACTAAGAGGCGTCAATGTTGTTGCTGTCACGAGATCAGTAACTCCTCGACTTCCTGCTTAAAGTGTCATGGCACAGCAGTGAAGTCGGTTAATCGACTAGTCGACACAAGCCCTACTAGCTACTCATATTTTGCATTCCTACTGTGAAAATGAGAAAGCTTTTAAAGTGCTCAATCAATCATTAGATTTAGAAACATCTTATAAAAGACGAAAGCGCTTCTGTTTGTTTTTCAGCAGTCCCTTTTCTAATTAAAATATTTTCAAGTTTGACATTTCATTTTTTGGGGACGTTAAAAAAAAGTCTGTGAATATTTTACTAAAGGTAATAGCACATTGCCAAGCACCGGATGCAGCTCACAACTTAAAGTCCCCATATATCTCAAACGTCTATGGTCTATGTTCCTGGTGGCCTCCCTCTCTTGTTTTTAATTTGTTACATCTGATTTATTTCATATCTTTTAATCACCCATGAGTTAGACAACCTTGTTTACCACATGTGCTTTTCCCCTATTTTATCTCCCCGTCTGATCTCCCACACATCTTCTCCTTACTCGTCATTATCCTTTACTCCACACCAACCATTACCTCCTCTGACTTGCTCTAGCCCAGTGAGGAGTGCAGTGCAAATCTCAAACTCGACATGAGTAGTATTCACCTCGTGCACAGGTGAAGAGCTGCAATCTATAATATCATGAAAGATGTATTATATGAAATGCTGCTGCACCTGTTATCTATTGGACCAGTAGTTGGTCCAATACTGAGCAAGAACGCTGTAATCTGCAACTACAGAATGACTGCGATGTAATCAAATGGGGCGCTTGTCCTGCCACCGACAGGCTCAGATTGTGCTGTAAGTGTGTTATAATGTTATGATAGGATCACTGTAGAGACAGGCATGTGTTTAACAGGAAAAGCCATTCTCTGGAATCTTAAGGGGTGTGGGTTGTTGCAGGAAGACAGAGAGCAGGACTGTGATTTACCTTTAACTAGCACAGCAGCGTTATTTGTTATTTTTGAGAACTGTTTCGGAGTCATAACATGTAGGTTATAATGTGAAAAAAAAATGTTTGTATGGTACAGATACAGCAGGGTTGAGTGTAGGAGAGTGTCCCATCTGTGTAGTGGAAGAGTAGCTGACTCCATCAAATCAGCAGCATTTTCATTATACATACACAATATGATCAACTACAACTAGCAATACAAAACAATGACAAAACACACCAGGATAAAATGACTGGCCTTGATCAGTGCCTGGACTCATTTCATCACAAAACTAACAGAATTTACTCATCAGTATTATCTACAAACCTTCACATTAGATACTTAAAGTCACTAAAAGAATACGACAACGCACCACTGCTGCCTGACAACAAGCCAACAGACTCATTTCCAGTCCCTTGTTTGAAGACACAATTCTTGCTCCTTTCCTATCTGCAAACAGTTCCATCATCCGCCATCCCACCCGAAATGTCACCACCTCATCCTTTTGTTTCTCTTCAGCATTTCTGACAATAAAAACACTTTAGATTGCCTGCACTTGCACCAATTCCCCAACATTCCCACACAAATGTCGGACTTTCAGCGAGTGCCTCAAAGGCTCTCTGAGACGCATGAAGAAATCACGGCGCGATTTATGCGCACGCACACACACTGAGGCAGATGCACCCTGAGCGCACACTCAAAGTCACACCGCAGAGGGGCAAACGGAGACCGATATCAAAAATGCACACGAAACACGCTACACACATTCAGGCACACACGCGCATAGCTGTCAACAGATGAGCACACACACGTGAACAGTCACAAATATGCATGTTGCCACACAAACACGCCCACACACATTTCGCTTATGCAGAGTTGCACCCACGTAAACAAACAAAGAAATACACAAGTTTGCGCACACTCTTTTTTACTGCGTCTCAAGACAGCTCGAACAGCCAAAGCCCACTCCCCGTCGCATGAGTCAGACGGCCATATGCCGCTGCAGGGTCTATTGTACAGAGGAGATGCAGAGGGAGGAGGAAGAGGTGGGGGGACGGCGATGGAGGACAAGGGAGGACGATGCAGAACACAAGTTTTACACTTAAAACAAAACGCAGGGAGGAGAAGGGAGAGGGGGAACCAACGAGAGCGAAAGGAAAGAAGGACAAGGAGGAGGAGGCAACAGATACGTGGAACAAGAGGAGGATGACAGCGAGAGATAAGAGAATTACAGAGAAGCGGAGGAGGGGGGGAGAGGAGAAGTGGGGGCATGAAGTAAAGACAGACTAAAGTGAAGCTAAACGCAATTTACAATTCACACTGAAAGCGCGCTGCAGATAAGGGGTCATTAAATACGAAAACTACATCTCTAAATCTACACTTGAGTGCCGGGAGCACCTTGCGGCATAGCCAGAAGCATATGTTCTCCACAGCACAATGCTTCATTCAGGGGTTTCATCCATTGACAAGGGCAATCATGGCTCCAGTTGCCACGGTGACTCATAGCTTGTACAGTCATTAGCCCATCTGAGTCACACACACAGCCAACAGGCCATTTTACACACTGTATGTGCAATCAAACAACACAACAGTAAACACGACCACCCCCCCTCTCCCCTGCTCCCCTCCTCCCCACACGCACGAGGTAGTCAAGGGTTGGGTAATTGTTTGATTAGTATGTCGTTCTGTGTTTGTCAGATACTCTGCTGACTTACAGCACGGCCTTTATCTATGGACCCCATTATGACAATTTGCATAGAAATGCACCCTGGTTTCATCATAAAATTGCACCACTATTCTGTAAGTGTGCAATTAGTAGAGCTGCACTAAAGGGGTTTGATACCATTTTATCGAATTTATAGTAATAACCTGTTGATTAAATATGTATGGGTGCCCTTTTAACACTAAGAGCAACCTCCTTAATTTTGATGCTTGTTTTGTATGCACTACCTGCTCCATATACTAGAAATTAGCAAAACAAACTCACCGATGTGTTAAAATATCAGTGTGACACCGCAAACTACAAAAATACAAGTGCACTCAGCGGGTAGTGCAATGTTTTTTTTCTGGACTCGTTTGTGGAGAGCTCTTTAAACAGGAGCAAAAGTATTAATGCTACTTATCTTCAGTTGACATAATAACAGCGCATTAGCGAGCCACGGTCAATGCCAGGACAAATGATTGTATGTTTTGTACATCCAACACGAACTCGCAATCAAAACCCAACATGTGCACTGATCTGATGGATGTTTCTGCCCTTGCCGTGACCTAAGCAACTCGGTTATTTTTGATTAGACATGACACATCCAATTAACAGAATATTTCTCAGCTGTCATCTCAGTAAAATGCCTTTAAAGCCGTGTCAAGGCTGCGTCTGTGTCAGCTGTTAAACATCCTTAGTTAATGCCACTTCCTCCAGGCTAATTCGTATAATTGTCATGTACAGCGTAAAGGCTGCATCATACCCTGATGACATCCGCTCAGCCCCTCCGGACACTGAAACTCCCAAACATTTCAGCTACACTGCTATATACACAGCAAATAGATGAAAAACTGCTCCCAGCCAAAATATGCGCCGTGTTTGTCGTGGTAAAATGTGTAAAAAAAAAAGAGCCCTTCGTAGTGATTTGTCAGATTTTGTTTTCTTGAATGTTATTTTTTGTGCAGACACCTACCTGGTCTATCTCCATAAGCTTGGGGAATGCCCCTGGCCACTCAATGGCCACCTTGACGATGTCTGCCGGCGGCGGCATGGCTGCCGGGGGGGAGGGGGGTGTGGAGTCTCACACCTCAGTCACTACTGTTGAAGAAGGCTCATCCAAACCTGCAGGACACGAGTGGAGAAAAGAGAGAAAACGGGACACATTAGTCAAGGCGAAAACCTACTTATTTGACATGAAATTCAAAGAAGGGTGCAGGTTGAGGGGAAACGGTGAACAAGGGCAGCGTTGACCACAAGAACACAAGAAATATCTACAATGCAGCACTCAGGAAGCTACTGACAGCGATAATTAATTTGAATAATAATTTTAAGTGTTAGAGGAAATTGGTCAATTGACCGACTGAGTTTGTGCAAACACGCTGGCCCATTGTAGCCAAATATAAAGTTTCTG
Organism: Mugil cephalus; assembly: GCF_022458985.1. Classification (NCBI taxonomy): domain Eukaryota; kingdom Metazoa; phylum Chordata; class Actinopteri; order Mugiliformes; family Mugilidae; genus Mugil; species Mugil cephalus. The sequence goes on along the minus strand of NC_061783.1, from coordinate 11,310,651 downwards.
AGGTCAGGTCACCCAGATACAAAACGCGAGGGTCTATCAACAGCTCTGGTTACAAAACCACTGATGCAATACCTGCCGCTCATTACCACACAGCTAGAACATGCTCCTCTGTTAAAACAAATCTAAGCCCTTCATGCAAATTCCTGCAGATACTGGCGCTGAGAATCATATTTAAATACAGAGCATTTATGCAAATGGAGGCAGACAAACAGATTTTTTTTTTTTAATTCAGAAGCATCTCTTTCTGACAAGCAGGGATAGGGTTTAGCTGGAAAGCACATTTTTTTTGCACAGTAATAAATGTGCATGAGACTAAGCAGCAGTGGTGTTGCAATACTTTAGCCACATTAGTAGGTATGTAGGACGGAACAGCAACACGAGAGAGGTTCATCCACTGTCTAATTACACTAACTTAACTCTCGTGCGACAAGTAAAGGTCAAGTGGGGTGGGTGGGGATGGGTTGGTGGGGGGTAGTTTCAGTAAATAAATGACTAATGTGTTTTCTGAGAGAGGCGGAGAAGCACCTCCCCTCAATCAACAGGACACAAAGTCGCCCATTAACAACATTGTGTTGCCTTCAGAAGGCCCACGTCCGTTCTCCATTGAGACACAACTGTTTTGGAGGAACAAGCGACACCTACACAATATTAAGAAGGTGGTCATAATGTTATGCCTGATCGACGTAGAGTAAATACAAACTGAAGAATTTCAGCTGGATTCTTCTTTTCAGTCCTGCTAGAGAGTCTGTTAAATTAAAAAGGAGATGTGAGGCTATAAACAGATCGATTATAGAGGAATGAAAGATGCAAAAGGAACAAAAAAATGGTAAAAGCAGAAGTGAAAAGAAGCGAAAAAGTGGGACAAGAGTATTTGTATGACATTCACTTTCTAGTGCGGAAAAGAAGTTAAGTATTAACAAACATCGGAAAGCAAAAGTATTGTGTACCTGAACCGAAATCCGCAAATTGACCTTGTGTCTGTAATCGCAACCATGTGCACCCTGCTTCACACCGAAATAAGCAAGCACACAGCGTTCACTCTTTCGGCCAATTACACTGGAACATTTTTTGAGCCTGCAATCCTGGGCGGCTCCTCCCTGGCTTCTGTCCCTGTGCACAAGACTCTTGAAGAAGCACACTATCTGAGAGAGGAGCAGGTGGCCAGGCTGACCTGAAATCCTGTGGCTTTCTAAGATAAGCCAGTTAGATGTCCTATGGTGGAAAAACAGCCAAATCACAGTCAATCCTAAACAGAGGGGGAGGCTAGGTAAAGCCACTTGTGTGCGCTTGCAGGGGGTCTAAAGAAATCTGCTAGTACACGGTTATCAAGTGGAAAAGCATATCCCAAATACCCCCGAAACCAACCGAGGAGACCATCAATAATTTACCACCTCAGCTTGCCTCGAAAGCATGGATCATCTTAGCTCCTGGAGGAGAAGCCTGTTTACATATTTCATCTCAATCCATAATGCATTAAGACCAGATCGGACTAATTCCTAGGTGAACAATGTTAAGCAGAATATATATATAAAGCATGTGCGTAGGCAGAATAGTGAGTAATGAAATGTGTGCGCACACAAACACTGACCAACAATTCACAGACTTTGTACAGTGAAGATGGGCGTGTGTTAATGTAAAGATTGTATATGTAATGAGGCTGGTCTGCTGTTGCATGTGAGTCACCCCATAATAATCCACATAGCCTCTATTCAAGGGCCCGTTGCCATGGCAGCTGCTGCATCAATAGCTCCAAATGTGGATGGATCCTTCCTTTTTAAATTGCGTGCCGTACTCAAGTCACGTTTGTCACAACTTCACAAAAAAAATGAGTCACTCCGCATTTGGTTTGAATTTCACCGTTGTAATAGGAATGACGAATACGTCCATTGATGATTAGAGTGGTTAAATGCTTAGTGAGACACTCTGGCCTCTGTGACTGCGCCTCGGCCCTCGCTGAAACTCGCACCGAGAGAGAAAATATCGTTTGAGGCCCGCGTTCTTGGAGAAAAAAAAAAAAAAAAAAGAGGTGGCGAATGAGATGAGAAATGAGGCGACAAAAACACTGAGATAGACAAATACGAACATCTGGGCACGCAACGATTCTGTGCACGTCACGTCACACATGGTAGGCTCGTGGTCGAAACAAACGTCGTTTAGAAGAAGATCAGCGCCCTTTTTGTTCCGTATCAAAAAGAAGACGTCTCACAAGGACGTTTACAGTCATGTACGTACGCACAGAATGTGTGATTCACACAGTTGTATTCTACAGACAACAGCATGTTAGTCATCTAAAGACAGAGGATCATCCTACTCAGACACAGAGAGACAATGGATGAAGGCTCGAGATCGTCCACCCTTGAGGCGGCCTGGCAGGGTTTTTAGACGTACTACAGCACTGTGGCTCCGGCAGTTTTAATACTGTTCGGGTTGCCACTGGATGGATTATCATATATTTCTGTACAGACATTTATGAACTAAAGAGGATGAATGAGTCTGTGACTTTTCATCTAGCGCCACCATGAAATTGAGACTGCTGGGTGCAGCAGCTGGGGTCTGAAAAAGTGAAGCCAGCGTAGGAGTGCCTAGGAGTACAATACCACAGATGGCTGAGGGTGCTGGCTTCAAGGAATCACTCAAATTGAAACATTCAAAGCACTAGAATCATGTCAGGCAGATGAACCCCTCGCTCAACCCCAGCTCCTCCTTCAGTTTGCGCCGGCATTTCAGCACTGCTCTGAAAACACATGCCCAAAACTAAAATGAAAAAAGTTCTTTGTTTAAGGACGCTTAAACAAAGACTGAGATGTTTGTTCATGAAGTCAAACTAAGGCTTTCATTTACCTGTAAAGTCGGAGAGCGTGCGCGCTTGTGTGTGTGCGTTTCTATGTGTGTGTTCCCAGCAGTTTGCCATCATCTTCCGAGAACTTGGGATGACTCAAAGATGGACGGCCACGGGGCTTATTGATTGGAAAGACACAGACGCTCACACACACCAGGGCACACACCTATCTCGCTGCTGACAGCACTTCCCTTGAAAACAGGCTTAAATGTAATTGAGAGACACAGCGGTTCGACACCCTAGCTCACCATGACCAAGTGCTCCAATTGATCAACATGTTTTTCCCGCATTCGACACACACACACACACACACACACACACACACACACACATCACTACCAGGAACAACTTTGTAGCAACAAGATTTTCAAACCAGAATTTTCTCTGGTGTGTGTGTGTGTGTGTGTGTGTACGTCTGCCTCCATATATTCTCGTGTCTATAGAGAACACTCATGTCATCCTGAGTATTTACTACAGCCTGGGGGTCTGTGTATCAATTCCCAATCTGTCAGTCTGGCTTCTCATCGCAGCCTCTTCACCTGTAAACGGAGCCTTGTTATCGAGCTAGCTGCTGTTAGAGCTCATCATGTCAGAGCAGGTGATTTGCCGCAACCCGGTTTAATCGAGTTTGAGTGAGTGTGTTTATTTCTCTCCGTGCCAGAGGGTTAAACAGGCTAACGGGACACAGAAAGAAACAACAAAAAAAAAACATTTAGAATCTGAACTTGCTTGACTGCTCTCCTGTTTCCTCTATTCATTAGCTTTTGTCCACCACATCCGACGTTTGATGCTTTCATCGACCTCCCCTCTACTGCCAGCCAAGTTTCTGTCTCCTCAGAGCAAATCATTTTTCCAGAAAAAAAAAAAACTAAGTCAGGATTAAAACAAAACCACAACAGACAGACTGTCTCTTTTTTTCCCTCCATTCATTTGACACATTATCATTCCGCTGGTTTAATTGCACTAATGCACTGTATGCAATAACACGCTGCCAAAACCATCAAACCACTAGTCTAACTGGGCTCCAGTCCAGCGAGGTATTACAAGCTATGAATGTGTATGTGTGCGATTAATCCATCTTTAAATAGATGCCCACCTGCTGCAGCCACAGAGGCATGTGCTGCTGGTTTTACAGTGGTTATAATTCCCCCAGATTAGCTCCAAAAGAGTGGGCGAAAAAAAAAAAAAAAAAAAAAAAATCTTATGTTACCCCCTCAAACTCGTGATCTGATCTGCCGCCAGAGGTTGAAGTTAGGGAACAAAACCATCAATAAAGACGAGGGAGACGGTAAGACGAGAGGAAACAGAGGGGAGAGGAGCCCTGTGATTTGCTGGGCAGTGCAAGGTTTCACCTCAATAATTCATGATGTGTAATGCGAGGGTCACATCGTCTGTAGAAGGGGGGGCGGGTGAAGGTGAGACATTCAAGGGAACACAGGAGCAAACAGAGGGAGGGAGGAAGCGAGGTGTAATGAAGATTAAAGCAAGGCACACATTAAACACGAAGTGACATTTAGAGCAGGTTGAAATAAAGGGTAAAAGGCTGTATTATGACAGCCAATGGCAGAAAATACAGCAAGGGATAAGAGTGCAAAAGACGAACATATGTGACAAAGAAAGAGGATTAGAAACCGGTTGCACAAAGGCAAAATTAACTCTTTATTAAAAGCTTCTGGAAGTTACGTCCTTCCAATCATGCTGCAGAATGACTGTAATCTGAGCCGCTTATGGCGCAGACAAATGGAGTGAGACCTGCCAGCTCCTCCTGGGACCTTTTAGCAGAACATGAGGCAGCAGTTTTTGAACACAACGACAGTGCTGCCAACCAGCACTCAACCCTGATGAACGTCAGATATTTAAGAACAGAAAAGCTGTGGTTAAGACATTTTTCTTTTTCTTTTTTTTCCCCCTAAACTACAGTCTATGAAGTGATTTAATTATGAAGTCGGATATTTAATTCACATTAGAGTTGGCACGGTCAGAGCCGAATGGCAGATGCGCAACTCCCTCATTTCAGACGCAGCGATCTCCCCTGAACTGTGTGGTTTAAGTATCAGTGAGCCATCAAAAATGAAAAGGCTCAAACTTTGAGTGGAGTTTCATTTATTGTTTTTTGTCAGTAGATTCTGCATTAAAGTCCAGGTTGAACAGCGAGCAACATCCCCCAACCCACTCCCGAAAACCCCTGTCTACGCCCACTGGTCAGCTCCAATGGCCTGCGTAGGTCACTTGAACCGAGGGCGAAAGGCAAGAGTGCATTTCATTGAGCAAAAAATTAATAAACGGCCCCCAAGTGCAAAACCTAGAAAAATATATTTTTGTTAATGCTGGACTAAAAAGCTAGCCCAAGCTTGAAACTCATTTCAAATAAGCTTGAATCCAGCCTGACCCGGGCTAACTAAAGTAAGCAATTCATTTCCAATCAGTATTTATTATGGTTTAGTCAAATCTTAAATCTTAAATCTTAAATCTGTTACTGTCAACAACTCAGCATTAAATGTAGGAGAAGATAAAGTCCTCCTTAGCCCATTTTGGCCCAAAGCAGCAGCAAGAAATCCCCTCAGCTACCAATATAGTTGTTTTATGCTGCAACAAATGAGTCAGTTTAGACTTTAATATCTGGCTACTTGGGTTCTGGTGTGCCGGGAGTGTGTATGCACCATAAAGTTTCACAGATTTTTAGTCTGGGTGAGTGACACACTCAGTGCTTTAGAACCTTAACAATTGCATGCAGACATCCATATCTCTGCCTTTGTACTGGTGCGGCTGAGCTCATGCGCTGGGTGGATTTCAAAAGGAGCCCTTCTAGCTGTTCATCTGATCCTCTACAAAGGGGCCGCCTAGCTGCAGGGGCCAGTTTGTGAATGTGTGCGCCTCTACAAAAAAAAAAAAAAGAAAAACAAAGGACCATCTTTTATCCAGGAGTTGAAACAAAAGGCCACCGACATGGTGCAGAGGACTAAGAGTTATTGCCGCTCTGAGCATGACACCTTCACACACCTAAACACATGCTACCCACAGGATGATCGCGTTACACCTTTCATGTGTGCGTGTTAGAAATACACACACCCTGTAGCTCGCATAGATCAGAGGTTCTCCACCACAGCTGTCAGATACCTGGATAAGTACCAACCACCACCTTTCAATTGTGTTCATTTGAACGAATAGATTTTAAACAGTATATAATTTAAACCAGAAATAAAATAGAAATAGTCATGGTAGTGGAATTTAAAATATGTTGTCCATTCAGTTATATTTAGATCACGTTTGTTTGCATTTGTACTTTCACCACTGGCACAGAAACTAAATATTTCAGCTATTCATCCCAGCTGTTCTGAAACACAAAAACACAGCACAGTCCCAAGAGTAAAACATGTCAGAAAGAATCTTAAAAACGCTACTGTGTTATGTCCAATACCTCCCCAACAGTCACATGCCCAACACCCAGCCCACAGGAAAAACGGCTGGCTCTAAGACAAAGGACTGACAAAACGGCTACAAATAAAAGGAAGAAGACAAACGGAAAAAGGGGAAAGGCTGGGGTTAGGGTTTAGAAATATGGCTTCAAGATTCGACCAAAGAAGGAAGTGTCGTGCTCTAAGAGGCTTAACATGCATGAATGTAAAAAGACACAAAGGAAACAGTCGGGGAAACGTGTTTCCTGTCAAGCAAACAGATGATTTTGATGAATTCTGCTGAGCATCTCTTAATGTTTGGAGGTTAAACTGACAAGCATCATAACCCCCCGGTGTTTCTCAGTGAGCCTCTTTGTGTCACAAACCCGCCCTAGCTCTCACAACACTAGTGAAACCAGGATATCCTGTCAAATATCGGTACCAGCAGCTCGTAACATGTCTCCCCAGCAGCCAGTCGACCTCTCGCAGAGGCGTTAGCCCGCTAATGTGACTTTTGCACTTGCACTGAGCACACACACACACACACACACACACACACACACACACACACACACACACACCTTTAGTTTGATACATCTGCAAACACAGGAGAAACAGGAGTGAGCAAGGAGCTACAGTGTTTTGCTGAACAAGGTAGAGGCATAGCCTAAATAGTGTGCTGCGAGAAGAGCCAGGCAGCAAATTGAGGTAAACAAGTGAGTCAGAAACAATTAGAGGTGTTTGGATGCTATTCTGAAAACCCAGATATTCAAAACACTGGAACGTTTAAAGATGGAGACAAAAAGAGAAGACCTCTTTGCCTGAGGGAAAAAAAAAAAAGAATACAAGACAAAGTGTAACCAAATGCATACAACTAATCCACAAAGTGTATTGTGAGTAAATCTTCATTATTGCCAAAAACTTTTCAATCCAGAAGACCGATCGGCTGTGTGAGTAGGAGCCTTCTCTTTCCAAAATCATAAACTACTGACACCGGATTTCCCTTCCGCCAAATCATGAGGTCACAATACATAACTGCCTTAAAACTCATCACCTGCTCTTTGACATTGCAATTTTTTTTTCAGTTAGATGTTGAAATCCCACTCAAGTCTCATACTGGATCAGACAACAGGCATCTACAGGACATACCAAGGCATTTACCACTCCAGACTGCAAACATCTAACCACAATGTTTTCGTGCCCACTGGTGACACACTGGAGAGGAAAAGAGGCAGGGGATCACACAGAGCCACACCCTGGGGCCTACTGCATCCTGTGCGAAGAGTGAAACACCATGAAGACGTGAGGACTCACCCGGAAAACTTGACAAGCAACCCTGACTGTTTGCTTGCTCTCTTCCAACTCAACCTGCTCCTTGCGCATGCAGCAGAAATTCGGGGATGGACAAAGCCGCTTATCTCCACACAGCAACTTTAGTTTGACAACGTGCCTGCCGGTCTGAGGAGCCTACAGCATCATAAGCCATACACAGAAACTTCACAACGGTTTGTGCAGTGCTTCGTCTAAGGCAAGGGCAACCAAGAGAGACAGAAGGAGGAAGTAGGCGTTCATCGAGAAAACAGGAAACAGGTCTGACGGTGAAAAAAAAAAAAAAAGCGGTAAAATACAAAGAGAAGACGAAGACAAGAAGACATTTAAGGAAACGCAGAGAATGCACCATCATCCCCAGGGTTTCGCTTAATAATCATCTACCAGCAAAACAAATTAAACTTCTCTCGTTTAAATCACAATGGACCACTTTTATTAATGGGTAAAATATGATGAATAAACACATCAAAAGCCCTGAGGAACGGCTGCTATATTCCTAAAACTTTTGAATCCTTTTATTTTTGCATTTTTTGTGCTTAAACACTAAAGTACTGGGAAAAGTGACAACATCAGAGACTAAGTAGTATTTAAAACAGACATCAAGGCAATGCATCCAATACTTGCCAAGAGATTTGACACAAAAGACATGAAAGCTAATGTAACTGTAGAAGAAAGCCCCATAGGGGTCAATAAAGTCAGCAGGATTCATCTTCTAAGGGTCAAATGATGGTACTCCTTCCATTAGTCCATTTTATTTTAGGTATGGTGTCTCATTTATTTGTAATTCAATACAATATTTCTGTTTTTTAACACAGTAAAATACAAAATATGGTTCAGTTTTTGTTTAAATTGAGGTCAATCTACACTACATCATAAGTGGATGACGTTTTTAATTTTTTATCCTCCCTACTTAAATACATGAGTGTGTCAGGGCATTAAAACACCTCTCAATAAATATGAATTCCTATAAATGACTTAACTGGATGCCATTTAAATTGTACATGTTCACCTAATCTAGTCCACATCATTGTGGAACCATGTGTTGGACTGTCAGACTGACCTACAGACCATAGCCACTCTGCGAGCGCAGCTAAAAATACACCAAGAAAAAATGAGACTAAGGCTGAATCATTGATGCATTCAATATTGTTTTGCAGACAGATATTATCAACCATCATAGCTCACACTCTCACTTCCACCTCCAGCTCCCCCCCTAATTACCACAGAGTCAGAGTCAGTCTACAACAAGCGCCAGCGGAGTGAGTCAGACGGTTTATGCTGCCACAAAAGACCCCTCATGATGAGGCTAAATACACCAAATTAAACATTTACCATTGAAGCGGCGCAATGACATCTTCGTCTCAGAGCGAGAGCTCAACAGGCCATCTGTGCAAGTGACACAAAAACAGATGTTTACTCCACCCAGGCTGAGGTCAACTTTGGTTCGCATTAGCTCCATAAATGCAAACATGCAACAGGACTTTTAGTCCTAGCTCCAACTCCCACAGAGCCTCGGGAAGGCATGTATCCAAGAAGGAAAATATTTCAACACAGCGGCACAAGTGAAAACAAACAAAAAAAAGGTATTAAAAATTCTCATATCCTTATTAAAGTTTTGTTTTGTGTTATGAAAATACAAGAAGAAGGGGATTTATTTGTGAACTTATTAGTCACTTTGTCAAAACCAAACTGACCTGCTATCATCCCCTGAGGAAGTGAAAACGTTGAGAGGATAAGAATGCCCCTTGTGACTACTTCCTTTCAAAACTAAGAATATTCTTAGGGAAATTCAAATGGAGAGAAGCATGCAGAGTCTGAGACTACTTCCTACTTCCACGTAAGAGCTTTAACAATCTGTCCAAGTTATTTCAACTCCCTCTTGGCTGCCGGGCCTTCGTACTCTTTTAAGGCCTTGCTGACCCAACCAGGACGCTAGACGCTAGACTTGTGGCTGTTCAAATTCAAAATGTGCCCGGTTGAGTTTCGTGCTGCAGAGGAATCAACTTCGCAAAGTCATACAGTCAAACTATATGGCTCATTCTGGCATCTTTCCAGAAACATCATTAATATGCAGTGGCCCTTCAAATAAGTGGACGAATTAAACCAAAGAGTGCAATGTTATGAAATGTAATCATATCCTGGTGGAAGTATTTAGAATAAAATATATGTGGACATAGACTCACTTGCCACTTTATTAGGTACACCTGTTCAATTGCTTGTTAACACAAATAGCTAATCAGCCAATCACATGGCTGCAATTCAATGCATTTAGTCATGTAGAGGTGATCAAGACAACTTGCTGAAGTTCAAACCGAACATCAGAATGGGGAAGGAAAGGGGATTTAAGTGACTTTGAACGTGGTTGGTCTGGTGTACAGACGGGCTGGTCTGAGTATTTCAGAAACTGCTGATCTACTGGGATTTTCACACACAACCATCTCTAAGGTTTACAGACATTGGTCTGTAAAAGAGGAAATATCCAGTGAGCGGCAGTTGTGTGGACAAAAATATCTTGTTGACGTGGGAGGTCAGAGGAGAATGGGCAGACTGGTTGGAGATGATAAAAAGGCAACAGTAACTCAAATGACCACTGGTTACAACCAAGGAATGCAGAATACCATCTCTGAACACACAACACGTCCAACCTTGATGAAAGTTGGGCTACAGCAGCAGAAGACCACACCGAGTGCCACTCCTGTCAGCCAAGAACAGGAAACTGAGATTACAGTTCACACAGGCTCACCAAAATCGGACAATAGAAGATTGGAAAAATTGGTCTGATGAGTCTCAATTTCAGCTGTGACATTCAGATGGCAGGATCAGAAACTGACGTACACAACATGAAAGCACGGGTCCATCCTGCCTTGTATCAACGGTTCAGGTTGGTGGTGGTGGTGTAATGGTGTGGGGGATATTTTCTTGACACACTTTGGGCCCCTTCATACAAACTGGGCATGGTTTAAATGCCACAGCCTTCCTGAGTATTGTTGCTGACTATGTCCATCCCTTTATGACCACAGTGTACCCATCTTCTCACGGCTACTTCCAGCAGAATAATGCACCATGTCACAAAGCTCATATCATCTCAATCTGGTTTCTTGAACATGACAATGAGTTCACTGTACTCCAATGGCCTCCACAGTCACCAGATCTCAATCCAACAGAGCACCTTTGGGATGTGGTGGAATGGGAGATTCTCATCTTAGATGTGCGGCCAACAAATTTGCAGCAACTGTGTGATGCTATCATGTCAATGTGGACCAACATCTCTGAGGAATGTTTCCAACACCTTGTTGAAAGTATGCCACGAAGAATTAAGGCAGTTCTGAAGGCAAAAAGGGGTCCAACCTTTCAGTAGCAAGGTGTACCTAATAAAGTGGCCGGTGAGTGAGCGTACAGCACAGAAGTAAACTGTTTGTGAGACGTTTCAAAATGTCTTGCAGCAAATACCCGCTGGTCTCTCTACGAATGAACTCATAAGACAGTTAACGGTGAGGTTTCAAAATAGTGCAATTGCGCTGAATTGTTGATGTCAGGTCACTTCTGAGAATAATGTGGTTACATGAGCGTCATCTTTTTGATGTTCTAATTAGGAACTGTTCAGCATTAGTATGCATGGCTGGCTGTGAGGCAACGTTTGAAAGACAACTAAAAAAAAAAACAGATATTACCGACTGTCCAAAACCCAAAATCTTACACTGAATTGACAGTTTTAAGGAGTGTCATTGATATGGGTGGGTTTGAACTAGGTGGGTGGTACATGTCTAAGTAACATCCACATGAATGCCAGGTTCAAATGTCTCCCAGCACAACATTGTATTAACTTCTCAGTGGTTTTAATGCTGTGGCTGATCTGTAGTTGATAAAAATAAGACATATCATGGTCTCAAATGTTCAATCTGGATTTTTAAGCATTAAAAATTAAGTAATAACTAAAATGATTACCATTTACTCATCATTTCCAGTTACATACCAGTAAGTACGTAAGACGTTGTCTAATAATCATAACTATTTTATTTTTGTTTGTACTGTTCAAGGGGAGACCATTACTAGCCAGCACTCGCAAAATGGCCCACATTACTACTACTTGCTAGTAATGTTGGTGATTCAGGAATGAGAGCTCATGCTTACACTTATCTGTAAATGGCTCCGGATAAAAGTGTCAGCTGAAAACCCAAAATTTAAAATGTAACTGCCAGTTTTAAAAAATGTCAGACAGGAGCTGACGTCATTCGGTTGATTAGTGTTTCATAACCACTTTTTTTTTTTCCCTTTCTCAGTGTTCGAGTTTCTTTCCTCGAACACAAAAATTAATTGACCCATTCCCACAGTCTGCTTGGAGAGGAGGTCGTCAGGCAATGATAATTCCACAACACCTCAGGGGATCATATATAATTCAAAACCGCGTCCAAATTTATCCCATTCAAGAGGAGTGACAAGCTTTACTTGTAATCATCAAACTCCAGCGGGGATGATCCCTTAGTTTAAACATAGAGCAGCCTGTAACTGTGGAGAGCGGGGCCACATTTTGGTTTCTGAACTGCACATCCTTGTAAACAAAACGTCACAAGTAGGTGTATGATCACACAATACCCAGTCTCCCAAAACAACACAGGCTCTAAACACATAACAGTAGCTCTGACTGGCTGCTGCTGCTGGCTCAGATATGCTCAAACACCAGATAATAACCTGCAAAAATACAGAGCGCCAGGATTCCCAGAGTGAACAGGATAGAGGGAGCGAAAGAATTCCTCCTTATTGGGTTTGAGAAGGGAGTCTGAACTAGATGAGATTCGCCAAGAGACGACCTGTAATGAAATTATCATGGGCCATATGTTACAGCGGAGAAATCCTATTGGACAGAGAATCTCCATGGAATTACATCCTGTCAATGAGTCCAGATCATCATCATCATTCCCTAAAGTAAGCATATCCAGGCACTGGAAACCATCAAAACAAACAGCAATGATTATATTCCTGAGGAGCCTTATGAGAACATGACCATACGAGTTTGATACAATAATACATACATAAGCCATAGATAACAGAAAAGATGGAAGGCGGGACCGCTCCTCAAAAGTCAAGCCAACGCCAGTAGAGCTCCCCCTGGTGTCTGCCTGCAGTATAGGTCATAAGCTCCACCTCCTCCGTGATAGTGGATGGGACTCATGCCAAACGATCGATACCGTGTGGCTCCATTCTCGTACCGTACTGCACAGACTCTGGCTCCGAAGTCAAAAGGTGGGGCTGCCGGTATCCCCGCAAATAAATAGCATCAGTTCAGCCAATTCAAGGCAGAGGCGAGAGGTCGTGATGTAAGCACGGAAATGGAGAAGTTAGAAAGCACTTCCGTAATAAAATGTTGTTCAAACGCCTCCATTCATAGGAAGCCACAGTCTGGACTGAAAGCCACAACGTTAATGGGTACACAACCTGGCATCTACTGCGGCAGCTACTTAATTGGGCCAAAGAGCGCTGGGTGTATCTTACTGCATGAAATGTCACGTTAAGCACTCTGATTTAGTCGGGTCTCAGTTCCCATGGGTTATGAAAGTATCCTCTTATTATTCTATGTGATAGTCTATAATAATAATGATTGGAACAGGGTCACGCAGGCTAATGCGCTGCCGACTCCTCGCTTGTCTGACAGGAGTATTAACACCACACAGGTTCAGGGGGAAGCCGTTGTGTACAGCACAGTGGATAGGAGGCAAAAAACGCAGCTTAAACCAGCCTGCTCACACTCGCTCATCCAGTGATTGTGCCAGTGTAACTGCTCAGTTTCATTGGCATTAACTTCCCACATTCTTACGCTATCTGCTCACAGCTACGGTCAGCTCTCCAATCATCAATCATGTGGACATGTTCTTTTTTCCTCTAATATATGAGGGCAACTAATTATGCAAATGGTAAGAGCATTACTTAACCCACTTAAACTTTAAAGGGGAAAGAAAGAATGCAGTGTCAGGGTTCTGAGAAAGGGACTCATGTGTGTCAATGCTCATCATATACAGTGTGCTGAAAACAGCCGGCCTGACTCAACCTAAAGCCTCACCAGCCATTACTCCAATGTTCACAGTTTCCTCCGCAGTGTAAGGCCGTCTCCTAACACCCCTTTCGCTGTCGTTCCTCCCAGGAAACTCCTGCAATTTGCACAGCCCTTAAATTTTATCATGAATACACGGATCACCAAGTTACCCGAGTTGCCAGATTGTGTACATAGCACAATCTACACACATATAACCCAAACTCCATTCAAAATATAATCCCATCTGTCACTGACAACCTGGCAACTCACAGCCAGATCCAAGGAGCATGTGCAGAGTGGCTGTGTGGCACTAGCACTTGAATTTTGAATGAATGTATTAGTTAACTTCGCTGTGTCAAAATGTCAGGGCAGAACTGCGTTTCACGCAGAAACACAAGTACGGCAACAAATTTAAGCAACGCGGCACTGGACAGTATCCATTTATATTGTACGTGCTAATCAGCAAGACTGATGGCTGTGGCTTTTGCAAAAAAAAAAATGAAAACAACGGATTGAGTTTCATTACCAAGGGACAGACAGAGGCAACCAACTGAAATACAGGCCAATAAGAATACCTCAAGCAAAAATGTGCGGAGGTATTCCTCCTCCAATGATAATAAAAATTATACAACAAGGACCTGCAGTACATCGAGTAAACCTTATCTGACAGCTTCCCCAATAACAGATGCAATGTGACAACGGGAAGTGACAACTGACGAACACAAGCAAGCGATCGGGCCTGATCTGAAACGTAGCCAGCACTCATCGCTAATAAATGGTGAAATGTCTGGCATTTAAAGGCCAAGCTCCATTATCTCTTTATCGATATCATGATTGATGCCTCCACTCATTTGGATCTTTATCAGGATTCATTTCATTTACGGCGTACGGGCGACATCCGCGTAGCAAAAACACCGAGCGACGAGCCCACACACAAAGTCAGAAAATTGTTCATGAATGAGGATCTCTGCTCTCAACCACAACACGTGATATTTTGGGATATTTAAGTGCTTATGAAATGTTATCTGTACTATTAAAATACCAGTGCGTGTATATTTTAATCCTCAGCGCTGAAGGCGTGTGTGTTCAAGAGAGTTGCATAAGGTGACTATCGCATGCATTGTTTTTTTTGTCCCCCCCCCCCCCCGTTGCTTCACTAACTGAAACACAATAGGCTACGTGCTCTGTTCGAACACATTCCTGGTTCTCTCTCGATTTAAAAATAACACACACCATCCCCCCCCATTACATAAGTCAATATCAGTCAGCATCAAGGTCGCCAGTGAGAGCTTTAAAACAGAAAAGAGGCGCACAATTAGGTGTTTACCCTGGAAGCCTTTTCACTGCCAGTTAGGGAAAGAGAGCGTGTGTGTTGGTGTGTTTGAGCGTGTGTGTGTCTGTACGCGTATGAGAGCGTGAGGGAGGGAGCCCACAGGCTTACTGAGTCACTGACAGTGTGACCTTCTGCTCTCAGGCTCCTCATCTCTGTTAAAAGTAGCCTATGCAGGTCAAACACCCACTCTTCACTGGGTATTTCTTCCAAACCCAAGAGTATAAAAGGGATTCAGACACAGTAATAGAGTTTGATCGAAACACTGAGTTTAGCGGGGGTTGTTGGATCTAGCTGTGACAATGGTAAGGGACGGGAGTAATCAGTGTACCACATTGTGTACATGCTGTCCTGAGCAGGCACAAAATACACATAAGTAAATATTTCAGCGGTGAGAAAGCAGATTTACTATATGGCTAGGACTGCCATGAAAAACACATTACTGCCACAGTTTTCTCCAAAGGAATTCTTCGCACTCGACCACTCATCAATTCTGATCCTCACCAGAAGGCTTTTACGGACCCCTGATTAAATCCTGAGGCTGATAACAGTGGGGTTTGTAAACCTTAAATTACCTCAGCTAGAGATTCGGGTCGGGGAGATAAAAATGTCAGCTATGCGATGCGCGTCCCCAGACTCCACAGTGGCTGGTCTGGCTGCAGGCCCGTGGGGCATTTGGTGTAATCAACTTACATAGCGGGACCATTAGGATGAAGCAGAAAAGGGGAGCCTGAATACTTAAAGGAGCAGACTGAATTTGTAATGCGACTGCTTTCATGCTCACAATAGCAGCGGCGTATGTGTCCAGTGACCAGGCGGATCATGAAGTGAAGCGTTTGTTGTGCTATCTTTTTACTGGTCCTTCTCAAATGTCATCTTTTAAATACATTTATCATAAGAATAAATGTCGCCAAAGGAAAACGCTACAGATACACATAAGGAAAAAAAAATGCAAGACGCATGTAATCTGATACCGCTGACTAAACCAGCGGCCCCAGCCACAGGGCCGTGGACCGGCACCAGGCCACAAAGCAATTGCTATTGGGTTGCAAGGAAACTATATGATTTGGCAAAAATAAATTAACAATAGTTTGACCGCTGCTTCAAACAACAGATGACCAAAAAATGCAAAGGAACGGGTTAGAACATGTCCCCGCCAAATGGTCTATGTCTGACCTGGTATCTCTGGAGGCAATCTGGATCACAATCTGGATCACAGTCCCAACCCACAGCCGTGTCTCGACATATTTCTGCAAAGAAGGGTTTCATGCAATGAATGTAATGCAAACTTTCCGACTGATGCTTTTAAAGACACGTAGTGTTTGTAGAAAGTAGTTTAGCTGCACATCTAATGAAAAAGTACCACAGAAATAGTTAGATCTTATGGATAAATGAGATTAGTCCCTTTCTAAATTGTAAAATATGTTATGCTTAAAATGTGAAATGGAGATTTCAAACGTTTCCAAATGACTTCTTTGTTGCCTATATCAAACACAAAAAAAACTATTAAAACACTTGAATAAGACCAACTGAATTGAGTGCTTTCCAATATTAACTCTTGAGAGATACAAATACGACCGAAGACGGACGAGAAAGACGTATTTCCTCACACTGCAACCTTCCATTTTACTCCTCTTTATCATCAAAAGCAAAGCCGAAGTCCCCTTTTCCAATACCATGAAATAGCGCTAAAAACTGAAGCGAGCTCAGCAGAGTGAAATGAATCAACAAAAGTGTGCCCTGTTCCCAAAGACACAACAGTTTGTGCTGCAGAAATACATCAAAGAGCAATTCTTCAAAAGCGGCAGAGACGGCGGGGGGAGAAATGGGGAACGGTTTGACCGGAGCTCGCCTCTGACTGATCACTGCAGACAACAGTGATTGGAGCCTCTGGGGCCACGCTTCAAGGAACAAGCCATGCTGAAAAAGTCCACTGGGCCCCTGCCTCTGTGTGTGCATTGAGGAGATGACAGGGACCACACAAAAAGCCTGTCAGGTCACGTGACCGAGGCGGGGGACAAATGGGGCTTTTTGGTTGGTTAGAGAAGGAAGTCATAGAAACAGGTCTATAGTGCCATTGTCTAAGCGTGAAGCCTGTATGTATGTGTGTGTGTGTGTGTGGTTGTGCTCGAGGAGGCGGAAGGCGTTGTGGCACAGGGAGGGGACCAGCACAGCATTCTTCATTCACAAGCACAAAAAAAAAATAACAACAACAAAAAAAAACCGCCTCCATCATAAAGTGACCTTGACTACTCTAGCAGAACAGCGAGAGCATCCACCTACCGTCACTTCTAAAGCTCACTACATAGCCCCCTCTCACTCCAAGTGGGTGTATTCAGAGAAGGCAAACAACCACACAAACTCATAAATCTCCTTTTGTCTATTAAAAGCGCTGGCACAGTTCAGGTTATGAAACTGGGCCTCCATTGAACAGCACCGAAAAAACAAAAAAAAACTAAATAGATATTAAGTTCCAATACCACTCTAATCAAACCATGTTCCTTGAGGGCAAATCAATTCTTCTCTGCCACATGGTTTGCTCATCCAAACTGTGCCATAAAAAAAAATACAAAAGCAGCAGCCGGATAATCAAATGTCTTTTTGCACAGATCTTAAAAAAAAAAAAAAAAACAATCATAAAAAAGAAGATATTCTTAAATATCCGCACAGCTTCAATTTAAACCTCAGCCGTTCCATTTTTGCAGAGTTTATCCATAAAAGCCTGTATTTCCACTTCCTCGTGAAGCTAAAATTACACCCCAGACGGCAGGAAAAAACAAAAAAAAAGACAACGCTCACCAGACAAAAGGTTATTATGGAAAAGACGAACACTCGACCACAAGCAGAGCACACACGCGAGAGACAACAGGCGTACGGTAACGCAGCCTTTTTCCATTCTCCTCTGTGGGGTTACTCATTCATAAAACACAGACGGTGGTTATCGCTTCCCGGCTAACTCAATACAGCTCTCAAGAGCGATTTCATCCCTTTACTGGATTATCACCGCTCACGAGAACGGTAATGTTGGTGCGGCCTCTGTGCACTGAATGAAAACCAAAAAGGCAGGTGCTGTGGGAAGTTACTTGTATGCACAGGATCCCACGAAGCTGCAAATAGAGATGTGCACTCTGCCGACCAGGAATGAGCTATGTGTAAAGCCCCAGAATAGAGCAGTGGGGATTATGCAAGAACAATACTGTAGCTAAAGGCTTAGTTTCACTCATTTTAGAGAGAAAAGAGGACTGTACTGCCCAAGAGCACGGGCAGTATGGCAGTGGTACGCTAATTA
This sequence comes from Mugil cephalus, assembly GCF_022458985.1. Lineage (NCBI taxonomy): Eukaryota > Metazoa > Chordata > Actinopteri > Mugiliformes > Mugilidae > Mugil > Mugil cephalus. The sequence goes on along the minus strand of NC_061783.1, from coordinate 11,292,441 downwards.
CTGCGTGTGTTAAGCTCCATGTGGCCCACCGCCCACCTTGCAAAACAAGTGTAATGAATGAACACAGATGGGCGGAGAGTAAACAGGGTGGAAAATGAAGGCATCGTTTGATACCATTTACCAATAAAACCTTTTAGTTCGACTTGATAATGTTCTTATGTTAAAGTAGCTCAAGATCTTCTCTTCATTAAAACAATTATCAACATGGGGAGACGTCTCTTTACTTAGCTTCCAAAAAAGAAAGGGGAGCTAAAGAAAACAACAGTCCATCAGGCTCATCTAATGCTCCAACCCTCATTTAACTACTGACACAGTTGTCCCCTACGTCACCTGTGAAATCTGCTGAGGCTTCACATTTCTACATCACATTGCTTCACCTTGCACAGTGGACCACACCAAACTAGGGGTGATATTACAAAATCCTTATAGTAAATAGACCCCTTAATGCACGGACACGCCAAAATGACATCAATCAACCAAGGTGGACTGAGACGCCGGCCATTCCCCGAGGCTGTCCTTGAACACACCACGAAGACCACAGCCGACGGCCAGCTGGCAAGTGTTTTACTCTATATTTGTCCACCAAAATGCGAAACCGGAAGAGCTGCTATAAGCTGGGAGGCAGGAATCTAGAAAGCTCACAGAGCTGGCCTCTCCTGAAATCCTTCTGAACAGTCGCTCTATATTTTACTCACTCTAGATGATCATGCCACTGTTACATGTCAAATATTTGTGTATTTGAATGTTCAGAACAGACTGAAGATGTAAAACAAGACAACAGTGCGTGCTCTTTTGGCAGTTCTGTTTCTCATTTAATGCACTCAAGTTCATCAGCCACTGATTAAACGCGTGGAAACTGCTGAAAAGCTGCCGACAGGTGTCCGACTAGTGGCAACAGAGCGGGATACACTACAGAAGCTAGGGACACTGATGGCCCAGCGTCGGCAAACACCCGGCCGTCAGCTTGGCATGTCATGACCTTATAACTTTGCCCTTCAAACACAAGAAAGCGAAAACAGCCTTCGAGCACCAACCTCTGCTCATACATCATTCTGTACACGGAAGCTCAAACAGCCAAGCGAAGTAGCAACAACAACATCTGAGTCAAGGGACATGATTTAAATTAAAACTTCAGAAAAAGTGGGGAAAACTGCAAATTAACTCCTATTGGTTTTTCTAAGGTGTTGACCTGGCCTCCAGATTCACTAGATCCCAAACTGGAACAAGTCTGCACCATGTAGACCCCTCCCCTGACCCCATAGGACCCAACATTACCAGACACCACAGGACACCCTCAGAAGGCCCATTTCCATTCTCCGATGTGCTTTGGAGGCTCAAGGGAGACCTACACAATATCAGAAAAGTTGTCATAATGTTACGCCTGATCGGTGTAAGTGGTAACAGACTTCATTAAACTGATAGATGTGTGTTCCACTAAGACCATAAAAAGTTGCATGAGACACCGACAGTCCACTGCATAAAAGCATTACAGTTATGACCATACTCCTTGGTAAGCTGATGACTAGAAAGCTTTTGCAGATCTGCTTTGTTACATTATAGGAGCTTAAGTCCCTCCGCTCACAGCGCTGGCAGGGATGGCATGTGCTGCACTGAGTTAAATGGGATGTGAAGGATTGGGCATCCCGGGTCAGGGAATTTCCATTGCAAATGATTGCTGAGCCACCAAGGCCAGGCTTTTATTTCCCTCAGCGTTTAGACAAACATATACAACTGGGACTGCTTTCAGACGGTATCAGGACAAACTCTCCTATACAGTTATATACACAGGAAGAGTTTGCATTGCCTTCCAAAGTTTTCCCACGACACTTTGATGACATGTTTGTTGAACTTACTTGTGCCCCTCAAACTCTTGACTCTGCATGCTTTTAATTACAATTTTCGCATTACATTGTTGTGTGCGGCTGTGACGGGATTACATTAAACTTCATTTTGTAATAATGTAACGAAAGGCATTTGGACACGCAATGTTACGCCGACTTGAAATATGGCAAAAACTCTGCTCGGCCAATTGAATAAATCCATGTCTTGTTCCACAAATATAAGCAGTAATTTTTCTTTGTCTCTGACTCATTCCAGTTAGTTTAGATGTTTTCTGTTCTGCGCATTCTGGCTGTGAAAGGCTTGTCATGCGGTGCGCCATAGTTGTGTCATTCGCTAATGTAATGTGAAGAGAAATTAGAAGCACTTGTATTGAAGCAATAGAGCTCCCTGCTGCTCCCTGCGAACACTTGCAGGGCTGTTGCCACTTGAACGAGATGACATGAAGTTATGAATAGAAATAAACCATGAGGTGCTCATTCAGTCATTAGTGTTAGGGCTGAAGCAACAATAACATCAGCAACACACCAGTAAATAAAATAAATAAATAAATAAATAAAATTCCATAGTCAGGCTCAGGAATTTTGCTTCTTGCACGTTTCGGTGTGGAATCACACTACACCTTCATGTGATTTCGCTGCAATTGATAACTTGCGACAAAGCGGCGCCGCAGCGTTGCGCGCGTCACATACATCTCTTAATGGAAACATGGTCTCCACTTAGCTAAATTCAGTGGCTCAGAGGATTACCATTGCCACTGAAGCATGTAATAACCAAAAGGTCATATCATCATCGCCATAACTCAACAAACCGTAATCCGCCGCTGCCTCTTTAATGGCTTTTAAAGTGTGTCAAGGCCCGAATCGCCGCCACCAGTCACGTATTTAGTGAACGTGCCCTCCGCTGAAGTGCCAGGTTGCCAGTCACTCTGCCCGGCTCTGGATGCTCTATCCCCCGTTGGGCTGCGTTAGCCTAGATCGAGATGTGTGCCCGAGAACATTTGGGATTGATTCGCGGCTATTTTTACTTGTCCTACTTGAACTAAATGGTTCAGAGGAAGAAGTCAGGCGCTGAAAGGCTTATTGAACTCCAAAAAAATAAAATTTAAAAAATCATTGGAAAGCTAAATGGTGGCAGGAGAGTGGCCGCTTCAGTGTAGAGCTTTCAGAGAGAATAAAAACCGCTTTTAATAGCAGCGATGAATAGGCTACGGACTACATCCCCCATCTGTTGGTCTATTATTTATGTATAGACTGCCGGTATTCTAAAGAGAGACAATTAGCGAGGTGGGAAAGATGAACGCACACACACACACACATCGGACAGGTTCAATAAAAGGTAGGTTAAATAAGAGATCTTAAGTGACTTTGCACCCTCATGAGCGCAACAGAAACAGAATTTCCTCCATAGCCTGCACAACACACACACACACACACACACACAAGAGCAAAAGTTGCTCCTCTTATTAAACCATAACTCTGGAGAGATCCCAAGCCCTTGACAACACTCATTACCTTAGCATATAGCGAGCAGACCGCTGCTCAACGTTGCTGGCGCTACAATTATGTTAGCACTGATGACTATCATCACAAGCGTAATAAGTGCTCTACGGGAGCACTGACATTACGGAAGATGGTTATGGCCTCTCTTGTGGAAATCTTCCGCTGCCAGCTCCCTCTGCGGTACAGAGTCACGCTAACATGCGAACGAACAGGGGGCCCGAGGAGAGCGCTCCGAAAGAGGCGCGAAGCTAAGCCGCGCATGGGGTCTAGGTGCCGTGAAAGGATTCACAGTCACTTCACAGATAGGCCATCTACTCGCTGCGACTGGCACAAGTGAGGGGGAACAAAGGAGTCACTGTGGCTGTCACACACACCCCTCGTTACACTCACCCTTTGCCCTGCCAGCTGTCTCTCCGTCCCCTCCCACAGCAAACCCCCGAACCCCCACCCGTCCCAGCTGTGGCTATACATCAAGCAACCTTAAACTATGCACCCACACACACACACACAGACAATTGCAAACACACCTATCAGCACGCATCCCCTGGGTGGCTTGTTTTATTTTTCCCCACTACACTCGTTTTCCCTCCCCACTGGGTGCTCTTTGCCCATGTGCCATACTGACTGACTGCACCGTTGGTGGTACAATGTTATTCACCAGCCTCTCCGACGACTCATCAGCATCACACCGCTGCACACAGCCACAACACATGTGCTCATGCCTGCTACAAATCACACGCTGACGATTTTCGGAATGTTTTCCACTTGTCTCTCGAAACTGGCTCTCGCACATTATCGCTCCTTCGCTTTTGTCTGCTTAGTTTATTTGCCCAGCCTCCATTTCACGCTACGCCCTCTCACCACAACTCCCTCCCCTGTCCAGACAGATGCCCCGTGCCCCCGTCGCCCTTTAATTTGCTAACCCCTCGGTTCCGTCCTCAGCTTGCCACTCGGCACTGCCTTCCCATTATTTATTTATCCCCCACGCCTTTTTTTTCTTTTTTTTTTGTACAAACCATATGCTGCACCCATGCCCTCCCCTCCCTATATTTACCCACTCGCAAGCCAAAGCCCTGCCTGGTCAGTCGCAAGCTGGTGCCAGCTCAGGCCTCCACCCTAGCTGTGCGGTGACTGGCCACTGCTAAAACACTTTCATCCCTTCCACATGCCCAGCCCGAGGTCCCACAGAAGCCATTCATTGGTCCTGTGCTCGTGGCTGCCTTATTATTGTCAAGTTATACAGTTAAATTTGTGGGTGGGGGCTTTGCTTGTGGTGCAGCTCAAGTTGAAACGAGGCTGGCTATTTTTGGACTGGGGTATCGGATTCAAAGTGCTTCATTTTTGCCTTTTATGGGTTAATTGCGTGTAGCCCACATTTATGTGAAACCCAAAAAAGACAGGGGGAAGAAAGAGGGGAAAGACAAACACCAGTGGAGGGCATTCCTCAGGCCAGACTCTCATTGCTGCGGGTACGATGTCAGTGGAATGACGTAATTGGTGCATAGCTTCGCGCCATACATCTATTCACTAAGTGCATGAAAACTGGAAAAACACAATTTTACTTGTCAGCCTGTGTTTTATGCTTCAATGAGAAGAATGAATGGAGATGCATCAAGTGGTGCCTTGACATCTTGACCTTTCTCTTCACTCTTTCTGTAAACAGGAAATGGATAAGTTCACATGCAGCCATCGGCAGGAAGTGGCTCACCTTCTACTCTCTGCTCTGACATGGCGCATGCTTCACGCTGCGAGACATGGCTGCTCTCGTTGGAATTAGGTGCTGCCTTGCTGCTCTGTATGCAACAAAGTTGCCCGGCATCCGGTAGCTCTCCCATCATTTTTAAAAGTGCCCTTGGTATTTCCTGTGCCTTTCTTCTGCCGTGCTGTCTGGGCAAGAAAATGCAGCCAGACAAGTCAGATGCGCACGCACACAAAAATACAAACACCGGGTGTTAAGCTTCCCCTCCAGACAACAAAAGAACAGACACTGCAACAAGCCCTGAAGGCAACATTAAACCCAGCTTGTCTGCCACTACAATACCTCTCTTCTCTCAATAGAGAGCCTCGCTGAGGCCGACCGAGCCGAGCTGCATTCATGTTACTCTCCGGTTCGACGTAGCTGGAGCTAAGATAAGGGCTAAGAGGAGTGACGATGTGTGACATCCACAGGAAATGGAAAAACTCTGATGTGCCGCCAGAACAGCCCAGCCGTGGTGACACGGGGTGAGGCAGGTGGTTTACAGATGGAGAATCTGCTCAGGCCACAAATGCCGACAGAATCCTGAACTCATCACAATGATCCCATTGAGTGCGAGAGACCCGAAGCACTCTGCGAGGGTCATTCTCAAACAGCAGGAGAAACCTGTATCTTTTGACACACCAAAATAGTTGACAGGAATGATAAGAATCTCTGATAAGTGCTAAACAGGAAGAAGAAATCTCTGTCTTTGTCAAAGATAACTTTCTCCCCTATGAGCTTCTCCACAGAGCACTGCTCTGATTTTTACAATGTTGTATAAAGTGGGCTGTAAACTGAGCCAGCAATTACTCAACTCCACTTCTGGCTCATAAGGCAAAAAAAGGGTAAATAAAGTTTTTATGGTGTGTTTTTGAACACATATTTGTATTTCTGGTGCACTTGATCGACCAAACTGTCTGGCAAATTAACTAAAAACTGATTAATTAAATAACTACTATTGTGGATGTTTGGTGAAAAGGCCACGCAAATTTAAATGTCGCTCTTTGCAGAGAGAAAAGAGAAGAGAAGAGAAAAGAACCTTTGGGCCTGGCATTCGCGTGGATGTTACTTGGACACGTACCACCTACTTAAACCAAACCAGGCACCCCGACCTCGTTACAAATGATGGAAGCAGCCATCCCCAGCAGGATGCAGCCTGACACAGACACACAAGCACAAGGTGTTGACCTGGCCTCCAAATTCCCTAGATCCCAAACTGATCAAGTATCTGTGCGATGATCCACAGAGGCCCCATCCCTCAAATTATAGGACCCAAAGGCGCCAACTAACAACATTCTGTTAACAGACACACTCAGAAGGCCAATGTCCATTCTCTGATGAGTCACAACTGTTTAGGAGTCACGAGGGAGACCTACGCTATTAGGAAGGTGGTCATAATGTTATGCCTAATCGGCGTGTATGAGCCATCCGTGAGCTGTTCGGTTTAAGCCCGTCAGAGAGCTTCAGCTGCTGACTTGATGTTCTCTGACGGCATCAGGCGGCTTAAGACTCCCTCGTGCAGTGGTTGTTTTCCAGATAAAACAGCCGGCTTCAGATCGCATTTTCTCGTCGCTAACAAGTGTCGAAAGGTACCATCAGGGTGTGCGAGTGATTACGGCTCGTTTTTTTACTGGCTGTTGAGAGCCAGAAGAAACTCTCCTCGGGCTGCTGAGCTTTACAGTGGATCTATTCCAGATGCTGCCGGTCACCGTGTGGGCAGTGAGCGCCAGGAACTGGCCAATATGTATGTCTTTGAATGGAAAGGCCTGGTGAGAACACAAAGGTGTAAAAAGAAATGGAGATGAGGTAGAAAACAGAGGTACGAATGCAAGCAAACATGATAAAGACCCAAAGACTCTTAGGGAGGGAAATATCAAAGTGTTCTGTTTCCCAAATGTCCTTCTGCCTTTTGATTTATTCAACGACAACGCCTGCATAAAGCAACACACCTTCAATCCGAGGCTTGCCTTCCACAGCCAGAGAGAACGAGCTAGCGACCTTGGCATGTTATGAGAGGCCCTCCGCTCCTCAATCTCCTCTCTCTGGAGCTGGCCTTGACTAATCTAATGAAAAACTCTGCTGCTGCCTGTTGACATCGCAGAGACCCGTGTTGTGACAGAATAGGTTCAAATCCTTCACGTCAGCGCGTACGCTAATTAGCGAGCATGTTTCCGCTATACGCCACAGCACCTTTTCCTTGAACTCCATACTCTCAGTTTAACAGGAGATGACCTGAAATGCCGCAGCCGCGAACAAACGAGCGGGGAAAGCACCAAAGAGGAGTACAATCGAAAAAACGTGTTTGCCGACGCAACTCACCCGTGTCGTCTGCACAGATGCAGCAGGGAATGAATTGAGGCTCAACGGAGATGTTTTCTAAGAAATGCACAAATCAGAGAAAATTGAGATTCCGCAGTCATTGCTCAGATTCACTCCTAAGAACAGAGAATGAAAAAGACAGGATCCCAAGGAAAAGACTGAGCCGGGCTGGCAATAAAGTAATAACGTAAGGGTAGAACAAGAAACGAGTTCCTCGGGAGACAGTGACGCCAGTGATGGTTCTCAGACGAGTATGTTCACCCTGATGTTTGAGGTAAATGTGCTCAATAGAATTTTTTTTTTGCCATTTTTAATGACATTGTAGACCACAAGATATTTGTGAGGGAAAGACAGTCTGAAGTCACTCAGAAAAGATCTGCCTGGCCAGTCGTTTGGGAGCCTTTATGTGGAGATGGACGGAAGAGTAACAGCCCAGAGAAAAAATTCAGTTCTGGTTCATAACAATTATATTTTGAATAGAATTGAGTCAGACTCATATTTCGATAAGAATGGAGTCTGACTACGCCAGGCTAATGACATTATCAATTGTGGGCAATCCCTTAAAGGAAAGTCCTTATGCATCCTGTCTTTAGGAAATGGCTCTGCAATTACGCTAAAAAGTTCAGTGACTGGACCAGAGTGGCTCGTGTTGGAGCTGGAGCTAGTAAAGGAAGGAGGAAAGAATGCTAATATCCCGCGCATGTCCAGCCACTGAGAAACAAAAATGAGGAAATTCACTTTCAACCAATCACAGACGTTGCAGTCTGTGTCACCGCAGAAGTATACACGTTAAAAATGCCTAGTATTTAAAGCAAAAGGAGGAATATGAGGGGGTTTTGGCTGCTGCTGTAAAAAGAGTGCCCCCACTGTAACGGCCCCTGATGGACAGTTTAAAAAAAAAAAAAAAAAAAAAAAAGTATTAAAATCAATGGAGCAGAAACAAAAACATACCAGACATATAAAGTTTGTATGCTCTACATTCCTTCTCCGTGTCGAAACTTGAAGGCACACACAGTGCCATTGGGCTGCAGACCATTCAGTTCAGACACGATCAAGATGTTCGCATTCAAATCATTTCAACTGATCATACCGAAACTAGCCCAAGCTAACAGTGAAGCCACATATAGCCCCTATTTATACCATTTTATCACACCTGCTCTCCAACAGACACTGATATCTGAAACTGCTGGGGTTCCTATTTAACAGGTTTACACTGGATCAAGGTCAAATAAGTCTACCAGTAACAGTCAGTTCTTTTGGTTAGACTATTTCCCTTTATGTGCACTCCCCTCCCTCTACTTTGTTATTGTCTAGGGAAGTGAATCTCATTTCCTTTGGGTTGTTCTATATTTTGGCACTTATATATAATGCAGCAGGACAAATGCTTTGACCTTACAGTCTCGTACCCATTATGTGGGAGTAAGTTAGCGTGTGGCTCACAGCAACTTGTTCCTAAGCTCGCTGACACGCTCTCTCGACTTCTTCTACGAATTTAAACATCAAACAGAAACCTAATTACCAGAAACCTCCCTAAACCGATGATTTCATATTTATATAGATACCAAAAGATGCACTTTAATGAGAGCAGCGCAGAAATCTAGGGCACCTCCAATGACTCACACTCAAGACAGAAGTAGGCGACACTGTCAGGGGAAGTGCACGTCGTAAGGTCTAAAGAGATTCACTGTCACACTTCTGATCTCTTCCAAGCCACTGAGATCACGGAAGCATTCAACAATGGCCTCTGTGTGTGTGTGCCTGATTGAGCATTTGGGGAACATATTTGCAACGACCGACAAAAAGAGGCAACAAGGATGTGCAGCTGGATGAATTCATGGACGCATGCGTCTCAAGGGATGCATCAGCGTACTGACGGATGGACGGATGGATGGATGGATGTAGTGATGGACACGTAAGGGAGGCGTGACGGCAGCCATCCATATGCGGCCAGCGCCAGAAAGATCAAGCGATGACCCGTGCGATTAAAGACCACCCAAAGGGCCCAGAGACGCACGCAAACACATACACACGCGCACAAGGGGAAGAGCTATAATTAGGTTACAGCTGAACAAAACTTGGGTTTAGCACCTGGGTCACACTGACACCAGCATGCAGCTACTGTGGAAGTGACGCAGGCGACCCTCGCAGAAAAAGAAAAACTGACACAGCAGCGCGGAACTGAAATTCTGCAAACATCTGCAGCACGTGTGCGCGCGTGTCATAAATCATGCACCGTGTGATGTTAACACCCATGACGCACATGCACGATCCTGCTACAGCAACTGCACCGAGCACGGTAAGCCCACTCGCAGCTGGGCCGTCTTTGCGAAGTGCCCAACTCCAAAGACATGTAAAGCCTCTCACACAGCTGGATACACTGGACCATTTTTTTTTTTTTTTTTTTTTTACTGGGTCAGTGGGCTCTGAGGCTGGGAGGCTCTTAGCCGAGAGATGCTAAATACCACAAACACAGACATATACACAGCAAAAGGGCTGCCTAACTTCCCACTCAGTATTTTGCCGAGCTCTGCCGCAGTACCACAGCTGGAATGCAGCGGGCAGAGGGATCCGTATCAGTTTCTGGGTCATCTTGGGTTGCTTCACGCTGCATGAAGTCTAGACTCACCCCAGGATGCTTTCTGATTCATATGCTAAGAATGGACGGACTCGGCGCCCGGAGGAAAAATAAATAATGTATAGTTAAAGAAACACGGGTCAGAATGCATTCATGAGCGCGTTGCTTTATGCAACTGCTAAGACGGTTTTTTCTATTAGTTATGTATTGCTTTTTCTAAACAGGAATTTGTCTGGAGGAAACAATCTGTAAACTAAAGTATCGGAACACGGCAGCAGTTCTTATGAGAGCTCTTCTCACCCCCCCCCCCCGCCTATATCTGTTTGACTGTCTGGCACCTTCCCATCGCACCTTCAGTACCTGCATGCTGTTTTAATTAACTTCCTACCATGGGGAGCAATTATGCAAGGGAACATCCATCTAATGTCGAACTGCAAATTAATCTACCCTCAAGCTGCAGAACGACAGGCGTACCAGCATGTGCTGCAAGCAAGGATACCGGCGGATATTTCGTATCCCCCCCTCCACCCCCCATAAGCCGTCTCGATGGCTGCACAAAAAAGTGACAGGCCGATTGCAACTTTAGGAAGTTTTCCACATGACTTTAATCCTGCAATTTTCAGCTTTTAGGTGAAAAAAGGAGGAAATGAGTTCACTTAGATGGACAGATAGCGGGGCCAGGCATACTTCAAGGAGAAAACAATTTACATACCTCCATTTCCCTTTGGGAGCGAGAACAGAGAGAGAGAGAGAAAGCAGGGAGAGACGAGGGGGTGCGCCTTCATGTGAGAGTGAGCAAATGAGAGGAAAAAGTGCAAGAGATGGGGACAGCGAGAGAGAGAGATATGTGAGAAAGGAAGTGTAAGTAAGAGAGGAAGCTAATGAGATAGCCTGTGAGGGTGGGATGGGGTGGAGGGGCTGTCAGATGGGAGGAGTAAATTGGCAAGGTTGCACGTCGGGAGGTGGTGATAAGATGCCAAACAGGAGGCAGCGGCAGAAAGACTCACACAAGGATCTCACATGTACGATGCAACCTGGCAAGTAGGAAGCATCCACTTCCAAATCATACCTCAAGCCTCTCCATCTCGACCTCTTTCCACTAATCTCATTTCCTGGGATTACATTACAGTATTTAAAACAAAAGACCAAACCACTCGCGTTTAATTCCATCAGTCCGTCCGGCTGACGACTTCGAGTCAGCGCCGCTGTGCTGCAGCCTTCTCGGTTTTCTTAAACTCCATTTGTATCGCTGATTTTTAAGACCCCGCAGGGGTAAGGAAATATTTACTCGGGCCAGCTAAAAAACAAGGTTTGCTGTGGCTAATAAAAACTCCGCTTTCATGTGTGCGCGCATTCTTTTTGACATACAGGTCCCTCAGGTGGCTGTTAAACTGAAACTGGACACTTCTGGCACGCTTCGGTTTTGGAGTTGGACAGCTACCGGCCAGAGCTGAGCACACACTGAACTTGGCTGATGTTGATTTAGTGGGAGCGCGAGCTAAAGGTAGCAGTTTGTAAATGGCCTTCCTTGACTGCGCAAGACCCGCATTTAAAACCAAACATCAGTCTCTGAATCACCATCAACCACAGTCACACAGCGTGCCCAAAACCTCACAATGTAACACGGAAGGTCAGGACCCACTGACAATAACCTCCCAACTTTCCACTTTGATAACATTCCCGTGACAGCTCTTAAAGTGAAAACTGCCACCACAAACATCCCTTATAGCCATATTCTTAAGATCTGCCCGCATGACTGTGTCGGAGACGTGACTGCACACGTCCCTGGGCTTTCTGTTTTCCGGGGCTATGTTTGGCTGTGTTTACTGGCGAGCCGACGCGATGACACGGACGTGCATCACAACACGGATGTCTCTGGTGGCTAATGCTGCATGTAAACAGGTTCTCACACTACGAAACGGCACCCAGAGGGCGCAGAGACTGAGGGGAGACAACAGGGAGACTCTCACGGGCGTCTGTGGGAGCGAGAGCCGGTGTAATGGTCTGTCATACAGCTACCAAGTCATCGGCGGTGACGGAATAATGAAAACTGTGCCGCGCAGAGTGGCCCCATGGACAATCGGGGGCCCTTTAAGGACACACGTGGAAGCACAGTCATGTCTTCTCTGAACACTGAATGAGTTTGGTTTTTGCCCGTTGCCATCTGGATTCATTTGAAACTTGAAGTATCCATATTTGGTCAAGAGAGAGGAGTTGGAGAGGACCTCCTTTAAGGCCTTACATCGATTTAATCATTCATCAGAGAAGAATTTTTGAATGACAGCCGATTGAGTCATCACCTGATGACCATCAGTGGCATTACACTTTAAGTCGCTTGGAACTGGGTTCACTTTTCAGACCTGGCAACGACATCCAACGTGGAACCACCGAGGAACCAAAGAAATAGAGTTATTTCATTTACTAATCGAGATCAATGACTCATATTTTTGTAACAGAAACTACGAGAGGAACTGTGTTCCTTCTAAAAGGACGAGACAAGGCATGAAGCGCAGGCTGATGGATCAGCGGAGGCATGCATCAACCTGCACAAATCAGATGAACTGAGGATTTGGTGAGCGTTCATATTTATCCGTCACTTTGGATCAATTCTGACTTCTTTCCCCGCTTTCTTACTATTTTCACAGCATGAGCACGAGTAGCATGGGCTGGGGAGAAGGAGCAACAAGTGGTGCACAGTCAAACACTGTCAGCGTCCCAATTTAAGCTTCCTTTGATTAAATTAAGAGATGTTTTTTTCCACCCCAGATTAGTTGAGATACTCCACAATACTATGATAATGACAGGTAAGTGCAGATGTAGCCTATGGCCTAGGGAAGATGTCACTGATCTACAGTTTCTATGATAAAATAAATAAATAAATAATAAGAAAGGAGAGTGGTACATGGGGTAAAAATCTGTGCAAACAAAGATCTGATGTAGGATTTCTCCAAGAGACAGTTAACACTGACAGTTATTGAATCAAGGAAGAAGAAAAACTATTTCAACCCAAAGCCATGGACTATACAGCATATCCTGAGGGGTTGCCTCTCTTAGGAGTCACAAGACACAAAAGTTTGGGATTCGGGGGTTACAATTAAAACTTGTGCAAAGGGTTTAAACGCCACTATTTCAGGGGATGAGGATGAAGACTGGCAGATTCTAGTGCATCTTTGTTTTGGACCTTCCTACAGAGCGACCAGAGGCTGTGGAGCTTTCCATCCTCTCCCATCTAATCACAGGCCCACGGTGTGGCCAGCACGCCGGCCTGGAGTTTAACACCGCACACCATTAAAGCAGCTCTTTAATTAGCAATGGAGGGGAAGCAGAGGCTTCTAAAAACGCACACCACTTTTTATTCATTTCTCCTTTGGCGTCAAGCCAACGAGCGAGCGTGCACTTCAACGAACAAGCCGGGAAGCATCAACCTGGCGTCTCCCTCCGTCTGCTGCAAACACGCAACTTGCGGCGTCGCCGTGCACTTGTTTCAGAAACCAGAACTAAACGAGCACGCCGGATGAATTCACTGGCCGCTTAATTTATTCACCGCAGTTGCACGTTGTGTCTGCGAAAGCGGAGCGAGCGGCGGCGCCTCTATCAGACACGGCGTGTCAAGGAAAAAAAAAACAACAACAACACAAACAAGACAGAGAAAAGGGGGGAGAGAGAGAGAAAAGAACAGCGCCCAAAGCCGCTGAGGCCACTTCACAAAGTAGCGACAGGCGGAGAGACGGAGAGATGTCGGCTGGACGGAAGCCGCGGGAGGGGAGAGAGAGGACGAGAAACAAACGCACGGGATTGTCTCGCTACGGTGGAACAGACGCTCGCCGAGGCAGAGCCAAGCGAACCCCCTAAAAAAAAAAAAAAAAGAAAGAAAGAAAAGCAACGCGAACCCTGGACGTGGATCAGAAAATGAAACGCGAGGGAAGTCAAGCTGGATTCAGACAACATTTCTACGAGAAAAAAAGGGAAAACGTGCTTTGACAAACCTGACGAGGAGAGGACACTTCTTCCACTAAAGCGCTGATGTCCGGAGTTTGTGTGTTGTGAGTGTGTGTGTGTTGTGAGTGTGTGTGTCACTCATTGGTGTTTTCTCCCTCCCTCCCTCTCTCTCTGTCTCTCTCTCTCTCTCTCTCTCTCTCTCTCTCTCTCTCTCTCTCTCTCTCTCTCCCTCTCCCCTCCACCGTAGAGATAGTGCTGATGTTTCCACTTCCTCCTTTCTTCTGCCGTCTGCTGGCTGGCTGGGTGATGCCAGACAAGAGGATGCATGAATGCACGAGAGCAGGGCTGCACTCAAGGGGTTACTGTTGGCATTTCTGCAGGTTTAACTAAAATAAAGAAATAATTAATAATAATAATAAAAAAAAACACTTGTTCTAACTCGGATCTCAAGTTTCCTTGACACACTTGTGACTTGGTGTGCATTGGAAACTTCATGAAAAATGTTCCATATCATACACATTAAACATTAAAACCACTGACATGCAGCCTGACGCAGACCCAAGCACAAAAAAAAAAAAAAAAAACATGAAGGACAACACAAGGTGTCGACCTGGCCTCCAAACACACTACATCCCGAACTGATCTACAGACGCCCCTCCCCTCAACTCAGAGGACTCAAAGACCCCCCCACTAACATTGTGTTGCCAGACACCACAGGACCCCTTCAGAAGGCTCATGTCCATTATATTATGACGTCCAGTGTTTTTGAGGCACAGTGGAGACCTACACAATATTAGAAAGGTGGTCATAATGTTATGCTGGACCGATGTATTATACATTATACGTGAAAATGGCTAAAATGTATAAAGAAAAAAATGCTAAGCTAAAAATTTTTGTCAAAAGCCCTCGTGCATTTATATCAGTTCATCGTTTTTAGCCATCAGTTCTGACTTCTTGCTTGTTTTCTTATTATTTTGACACGTACTGTCAGTCACAACATGATGTGTTCAGTTGTGTTCAGTTCTTCTTTGATCTAATAGTCCTCAGAATTCTTGACATCTTTGTTTGTTAAGGGATTCAGAGCACTCCATACAAAATATAAAATAAAATGACATTAAGACACAATTTAAGATTTTTATTTTATATTTATATATATATAAAGACTTATTCAAATGAAGAAAACAGGAGAGAAGACCGACACACTGGGAAGAATCTGCGCTCGTGGAAGTGTTTCCCTGCAGAGAAAACGCAGCGTGATTGATCTGTGGTGGCACATGTCAATCCAGACAAGTCTCAGTGACAGGGGATTTGTTTCTTCTTTTATTCCCCCTTTTAGCTATCACTCCAGAATGAAAGGATGAGTTGTTATGTATGTAATGTCACATATTAAGTATATATGTGTGTGTGTGTGTGTGTGTGTGTGTGTGTGTGTGTGTCAGTCATTCAAATCTTTCATTTGGTGATCTTTCTTTCCATTTTTATGCATTTGCATTTCAAGAGGATGAGAGTGTAACCAAAAAAATATTCATATCCTTATAGCCATGCATTCAGTCTGGATTTTATGAAGTATTTTCAGAATCTTGGGGTATTATTTTATTGGTTAGCATCATTTTTTTATTATTGTTCTTTTTATGCATTTGTTCATTTTTATTTTTATTGCTGTTTTATTGCTTGTGTTTTGTGTCAACTGCCTCGCGTTAAATTGCATTTTGTTTAATTAAAAACATTAAAAAAAAAGTTTGACTGATTTACTGAGTGAGTTTAAGTATTGAATTGCCTATTCTTATTCTTTATTTGAACTGCACTTTGGTGAACATTTTCGTATTTTGCAATATGCTTTATAACGCAACTCTAAGTCTTAATATTGACATTTGCAGACCACATCATCCTTCTCACAGACAAGTGGGTTTTTTAATAAAGACAGAGTTGGATAGAGTCAAATACTGTACATACTGTATATTCAGGTTTTGGTCACAGTCTGGACAAATATTTCATCAAAAAATATCCATAGCGAATAACAGCTTGACGGATGCGGCAGTCTTACCAAATATAAACTTTCAAAATGAAGGGGATTTTAAAAACGTCAAAAACTCAGTTCACCATTATGGATGAAACAAAAGCACCACCTCCTGTCTTGCGGGAGGCAAACAGGAACAATGATCTCAATAATTCATAGTTATTGAACGCTCCCCAGCCTCCTGGGGAGGTGGGGGTTTGTGACCTTCTAATGTTCCTTTGGGTTGGGAACTATTCTGATATGGCTCAGCGGGAGTCGAACACGACACAATGTTACCGTTTCATCGGATTTCATTGGTGCAGCATTTCTGGGCCACATGAGGCCACTTGCCTTTAATTTTGTCAGTAATTACCCACTGATTGTGAGCCCAGGGTGTGTTTGTTTGTTGGGAGGGGGGGGCGGGAGAAGACGAAGAGCATTGCAGACAGTCCTGCAGCTCATCCTTGTCTCCGCTCAGCAGGAGCAGCAGGAGGAGGATTAATACAGCAGCCCCGCTCGTCCTGTTGAATAATCTGGAGCGACGCAGGCAGCAGATATCTCTCCATCCCTCTTTTTCTTTGTTTTTCTCCCCGCAAGAAAACGCAGGAAGCGAAGCTCAGCCTGTTTAAATGACAGGCCGTGTCCTCGTCGAGAGAATACTGAAAGTATACAGACTAGGTTTTTATAAAAAGTCTCATTACTTTTAGGCCGAATCACGCTGACGCAGACTAAACTAGACAGGAAGCACCGCTGTACACTAGTTGTTTTGATTCATTCATGGCACATTCCTTACAGGGAAGCCTGTAAACCAAACAAGGAATGAAAAATAACGTGTCTATTTTGTTCGTCGACTTTTGCAAATCTGACTTCAACGCCAGAGTGTCCGGGGCTAAATGTCACAGAGCTCAGAGAGGAAGAAATCCCTTTATCGGAGACGGCGACGAGGCCGCACATGTGGCTAAAAAGCACTGCTTGATGCATTCAATGAACTGCAGACTCGCAGTGCAGCACGACGTATCCCTGCATCCAATAAACGCGGAGTCTCTTCTCGTAAGCGTTGGACCGGTTCCTTTTACCTGCTGGCATGACTCACTTGGACTTGTTCTGTTTCGCAAACAACGCTTGAACCTCTGTTTATCTGCACAGCTGTTGCGAATGATAATATCACTCCACCAAACACACACAAGCCTTGTTATGCCGCAGCTTTCCCTTTTGGAAAACCCAGTTATTATTCATGAGTTGAGCGCAGGGCTATAAAGATTTAATTGTTGTATTTTTTTCAATTTTATTTTAGCAAATATAGTCCAGACGTTACGTTTTTTGCTCTCAAGGCCTCGTGCTTCAACATCTTCAGTTTGAAATCAAATAATGAGTACTGCGTTCGGGCGCCAAGTCTGGTCTTTAATTTGAGTCGTTTTGCATAAATTTAGAAATAACTATGTGGGAGATATTTTAAGACGTCGCTTTCAGAGTTTAGTGGTTCAAAACATATTGTTGTAATTCCACTGGCAGCCACACATGTCCAAACCATAACAGACCCATCACCACGTCGGCCAGATCAAATGGTGCTTTGTGTCGTGAGCCGACCTGTTTTTTGTTTTCTATTTTCCTCTTTTAAATATTTCGGTAGAGGTTGACTTTTTGTTATCGTCTGTCCGCAGACGTTTGTTCCAGACATCCACCGGTTTGATGTTTTTAGAAATGGCAACCTGGGCCTTTCTGATCTGGGTTTTTAGTCTCGTGCTGAATCCTGTGTGCTTCACATACATTTCCACAAGAGTTGATGTGTAACATAATTTTAACCTCATATTCAATTTAAAGTAGTAGAAGGACAATAAATCAGATGTTTAAACTCAGGAATTTGATAGTTCATGCTCATGGCGAAGTCCAGTTGATGTAATTTTGTTATAGCCTCCTTTGTTCGTGTTAGTAACCAGACCGTTTCAATGGGACTGTGCTATTGTGGTAAATGTGGTAAACCTGTTTTGGTGTTTTCTTTCTGAAGTAAGCAGCATAATATAACATGTGCTATATCAGTATTAATGGTGCCTTCACACATGTGTAAGTTACCCATGCCCCCACCATGCCATCACTGATGCTGCCCTTTGACCTCTGCCCTGATAACAAGTCGCTCTCTTTGTACTTTAGCCTGGGAGACTCATCGTCTGTGGTTTGTCTGTCCACTTTGATTCAGTCTTAAATCAGAAGGGTTTCGGAATTTTGTTCATGAATGTGTCCTTTTCTTTGCTTGGTGGAGGTTTAACTTTCATTTGTGAATGGAGCGACAAACGATGGTCGCTGAGGATGGTTTTCAGAAGTGTTCCTGAGTCCGTGCAGTCATTTACGCCACAGAAAATGGCTACAACCATTCAGTGTTAGCATACACACTTTGCCTACAAAGACCTCAGTCTTTAGATGATATTATGTACTGTAGATGATGTAAAATTTTGTATTTGGTCTTTCTGTTTGCCACACTTTTTGCTCTTGCAGTCTCTCACATAGTGGTGAATTCCTCCCCATCTTTACTCACGAAAGTGTCTTTAGGATTCCCATTTTAGGCAGCCATGCTACTGACTTGTTGTCAGTTAAACTAATGAATTGTAAGATGTCGTTCTTTTAGCGGGACACAAGCTTTCAAACCTTCCCAGTTTTGACATTAAAAAGGAGATGCCATTGTTTTTGATATGCCTGTGAAGGTTCTCAGTAATCCAGGTAGTGGTATGTCAAAAAACACCTTTTTGAGTTTTGAGACGACATTTGTCACTCATCTGAGTAGTTTGAGGTTTAAATAGGGATTAGAACCGAAGGAGCTACACAGCAGATGATGTTAAAACTCTAGTGCAACACATTTAACTCTCTTCATTTCTATGAAGAGCTCTGAAGCTGGATATGACACCTCAGGTGCTAATTTATTAGCCCCGCCCACTTGTTACAGTCATCCTGAGAACTGCCGACTGATTTTTGCATATAATGTTATGTTTGATGTTAATAATGACTGTTCAACACCATAGCTCACGCTGACATTTGATTTCTTCAGCCGTGCTCAAGTCAGTCAATGCTAATTCATGGACAATTACACAGTTAACATGGGTAGGCTATTACAGTTATTACAGCTGATGATTCATTTAGAGCATAGCTCGATTAAGTTGTGCATGTAAACGTACAGAATGAGTCCTGATTTGCATTAAAGGCCAACTGCACTCAAAACGGGTGCTCCTATGTATAAAGCAGCATTTTGCCTCATTCATTCACTAAAGTCAGGGTGGAGATCAATAAATAATAAGTTGTGCATGTGACGCACACACATAAAACAGAGTTGTTTTTGTGTGTTTGGTTCTGGAGCAGCAGTAGAGATCCCTTAGAGACGATAGATGTTAAAATATTCTACTGGACCGCCAGATGGTTTATTTGGATACAGAGCACGAAACCGAGATGTGATCAGGGGAAGCGTTAACGCCACGTCTGGCCACCACACCTAAAGTTGGCCACTTGATATCCAACAATCCAGATCGGATCTTGATACAAGGTGTGAAGAGGCCCTGCGGAGCGCATGACATTATAGAGGTCATGACCGAGGGGGGCTTTGAAAACCCAGACAGGCACAGAGAGAATGTGCCTATTATTAAGGGCCACTAATGGCCTCCCACTGGATTGGCTGGAGGCTACACCATAAGTATGAGCTTGGTGTCTTGAGGAGACCTCCACCTGCAGCCACAGTGGGCTGATCATCTTGGGTTGGACACACCAGAGTCAGCGGATGAGGTTGGACCGTCCACCCAACCTCCAAACTATTAGTGACTATGAGAAACGGCTCTTATTTAAAAACTCCTGTTGATAATTTGATGACGTCATGAGGACATAATCGAGAACAAGAACAAATGTAGCTAACTCAGTTGCTTTCTTAAAATGTTTTTTGAATATATTTTTGGACAATTTAAACCCCATTTCATTTTTTTTCTATCTGTGACACTTGTTTGCAGTCTCACAACTTTTTATTCAAATAAGAAATTGTTTGTTTCTTTTGGACCTTCACGAAGGATTAACGTAGCCCTATATCTGAGGGAGGATCATTGAATCGCTGTGCTACGATGAAAAGGTTCATGTGGACAATATGAAATGATTTTCCACTTGTCCTCTGTGTTCCAGCGGATTGTTTGCCACTCGGCAGTGGTTCCCTTTCTACAATTTCCTCTCCTTATTACCTTCACTTGGACTACCGCTCCATCTCAGTATAAACAGCATTCACCTCTGGGCCATGTGTGAGCTCTTTCTGCGCGCGATGTTGAAACTGCTCACAAAAGAAACATTCAGTAGCCAAGTGTCCAATTACAAATAAACCCCCTGCAATTTGAGCATGGCGCGTTGAAATGACTACGCTCAACACACCGTTCTCTCAGCACTGATATTATTAAACTGAAAGGAGTGAGCACGAAAAACACAAAATGTGAAAGCGTCCAAACACTCCGAGCCAGGGCTGCGCGTTGAGGCAATCAGCCCGAGCCGGGCCGTGGCGCTCGGCCTGACCTGTCCCTTGTCCAAGAAGACAGAGTGCTTCAATAAAGACTCCTCACTGGCCAAATTCTCTCTACGTGGCACAGCCTCCCTCTGAGCGGCTTCTGAGGCCCCGTCTCATCTGGGAGATTCATTGCGCTGCTCAAGAGACAAGAGAAAGGAGTCGATGTGGAACAGACCGTTTGGGGCGAAGCGGATTTATCTCGGCTTACTGGTCAGAAAGGACGGACCTTTCTGACGGGAGGCAGATGAGGAAAGAAGGGGGCGGGATGAGGGGATAAATAAAAACGCGCTCCCCGACAGCAACTTAAACGCTCTCATGGCTGTTTTTATCCATCACTCTTTGATGGAACTGTAATTTCTCCCACAAACACATATGCGCCCCACAGCGATTTAACTGTTCGGAAGGCCTAAGACTGGGATCTAAATGGAAATCTAGTTTGCTTGTTCCCTGTAGGTCTGCTGTAATTGTCTCTGTAGCAGGGTCATTAGGAAGAGGGAATGTTTCTAGTTTATTTCCATGGGGATTTCTTTGAGAACGTGTTGCTAGAGAAGGATAAGACTTCATCCTATGTGTCTAATAGGGCAAATCCTATTCAAAGCAGCTGCAGCTGGCTAACTTTTAATATTCCGCCGCTGGAGAACACAACTGGATGAGTTGTAGATGGCAGCCGAGCAAGAAGAGGGAGGGCCGCCGAGCATTGTGTCGGTCACAGAGAGTGAACCGGCTCTGAAGTATTCTCAGAATACTGCTACGAGGACAAGATCAAAAGAAAAGAAAGAAGTTCTTTGGCTCTCAGGGAGGTTACGCCAGTGCTGTGTACTCGTTTTTAATCATCAGACTTCTGTGCCGTTTCGGTAAACTATATTCAAATCCTCATGAAAAATATGCACATTAAGTCGAGGCCAAAGTGATTAACATCTTTGTTTTTGCAGCTTGGAGTTGGGTAAACTTTGGAGGAAAACAGCCATCTTTATTCACAGAATAAGGGAACGTATTCACACACATTCTTTCCGCATCTCCGTGGCTTTTCCCCAGCAAAATAAGCATGTTCCAACCTCAAATCATTCTAAATATTTATGTACAGTCGCGAGCATTCAAACATTCAGGCTTGAGTGGAAAACATCGAACTCAAACGTTTAATTTGAACTTATTTCCTCCATCTCTTTGCATTGAGCAAACTCTACAATCACAGTATTTTATACCGGCACGGCGGCAGGCCTAACGAAACAAAAAACAAACAAACAAAAAATGTTGGAAAATACAATCTCTTAATGACACACCGTATTTGCTGACGTGCTTAGAACCTGTGAAAGAACATTATTTCTCGCACCAGCAGGCTCATTCCACATCACTTTAGATTCATTCCCCATGCAGCAAATTATTTTTGACACACACATGCATCAAGGCATGTGTGCACATACATACTTAAGCAGTTACTCCTCCTGACTCTGCGCTCGGAGCTCTAACTGAGGATGTAACTTCAAGTTGTCACCCTGGGGGAAATAAAACGAAGCCGGGAGAAGTCATGCACAGTGGAAATAGAGTTTCAAGCTGCAGAGAAAAGGCTTAAGGGAGTCTCCAGAGTGCAGTTCTTTCTGATCTGGTACAGGCCTCAGTGCTGTGGAAGATCTACCATCTCTGCTATTTTATTCAGTCTCTTTCTACGTTTGAAGAACGCAGCGTTCAAGTTCATATATATCAGCAAACACTTAGTCTGAATCCGAGCGGTCGCTGGTTTTGGAGGACTTGTGCTTTCGCTTCCGTTTTCTCTTCTTCTTGTCCTTCTTCTTTTTGTCCTTCCTCCTTTTCCTCTTCTTGCTGCGGTGGTGGTCGGAGGAGGACGGGGAGGAGGAAGACGAAGACGAGGAGCTGTCTGAATCGGAGGAGGAGGAGGAAGAGGAGGAGGTGGTGTCTTGGAGCAGCTGCTGAAGCTGCTGGATCCTATGAACAGGAAGGGCATGGATGAGGGGAGGAGAAGGAGGAAGAAGAAGAATTAGAGTCAAGTGCAAAAAGGAAAAAAAATACAGCTGGTGCAGAGTTGGATGGTCGGGTTGGCAAGTGTCTGAAACATCCTTGAGCACACGTTTTTTGTCCAACGACCAGCATATCCGGACTGCGAAGTTAGCCAAGCGCCTAACTCGGTTACGTACTTCTTGTAACTATAGTAACGGCACCGAAGAAGGAAATTAATAACATCGATACAAACTTACTTATCATAAAAGAAGCACTTAAGAACAGCCTTGACAGAGTGATGATATCAGACTATCAGTCTACTATTTTAAAACAACAAAAACCAGGAAATGTTCATCTATCAAATTGTAAATTTGTCCATGAACTACAGCTGAAATTCAACACGTCTCTTCCCTCAGTACCTCTGATAGAAATATCCTACTCACTGTCAGAACTGAGTTTATTAGAAACTACTTTTCAGATTATCCATATTATTAATGTGAATGAAGACACAGGCTGCCACAACTGGTCAGAAGGGAGAAGCCAAATCTTACAGACACATTAAAAAAAAAAAAAAAATGTCCTTAAAGGATATGTGCAAGATTTTCTCAGTCTTTCTTAAAACAAGTCTCGGTCGCTGTAACTTTTTTTCCACTGGGACGTCAGTACAGAGTAAGAAATGTAGGACAAAATGATGAGCTGTTGCAAAAATCGACACCAAACTTCATCCGAGCCTCGTGTAAAGCTCCTGGAGTCCCACCGAGCTAAATCAAGTCGGACTCTCTCATAGTTACTGTCAGCTACTGTCAACAGAGGGGTGCATTTTAGCAGACTTGTGTACTCACTGTTAAACAACCTTTACATCTGAAGTGGTGCGAAAGCGTTAACATGCACGTGAATTTGCAGATGTGCGGTTTTGAGGCACAAATATTTGGTTCCAGTCCCACTCAGACTGTGTTTTGAGTGCATTTGCGCAAGTGTGGCATCTCCAGGCCAAGAGGCAAACAAAGAAACGAAGGAAAGAACAAAAAGAAAAACAATGCGACAAATATGTTCCACAGATTTCCCCTGAGAAACACGTGTTTGACATGTTGTGGACGAAGTGGACATAAATAAATATTTAGCAAAGCTGTATTTGCCTATTTTTAGAGGAACTTCAGAGCGCTCACAACTCAAGTGCAAATACATAGAGAATGTGTTTGTTATTATCAGTAAATCAAGCTACAGTCATATGTTATTGTTGCCAAAATGCTTTTGATCGACTGACTGATTATTTGAATTAAAAACAAGTTTATACAGCATTTCTGAGGCACTCTATTACAGCAAGTAAAAACACAGCAATGAACATGTCACATGTCTATTTGTAGTGGACGGTTTCCTTCTGCTACAGGCCAAGAAAAGAGCTTCTTTCCAGGAAGATAAAATAAAGGAAATGTTCTTCTAAATGATTTCTAATTTACACGATGTTTTACACAGGATGAGGACTATACAGGTATAGTCACAGCGGCCAAGATGTAGACCTCACATTACTTTAAGACAGATTTGAAAAATATTAAACCAATCCTTAGACCTTAGAGGTCTTCAACAGGGGGTCCGCGACCCCTAGGGGGTCCGCAGAGGTACTGCAGGGGGGTCCCAAAATCTTTAGTTGATTTGACTTTTTTTATTTATATATTTTATTTTATTATTTTTTTATTTTCCCCACAAATTTAAATTTCCTTAAATACAGGTTAACATGAATCCAACATATTTTAGTTGCACATGTTTGAAATGAGAAAAAAAATTATATTTGAACCTGTGTAATTTTTTGAATAACTTAAAATTTATTGCAAAATCATAATAATGTATATCATAAAAAGCACTAGGCCGATTTCACTATAGAACGTAACAGGTAGGGGTAATCTTTCCATCAGTTTGAGGGTCCTAGGACTGAAAAACGTTGAAGACCCCTGCCTTAGACCATATGAAGTCAAATATCTGGTCCAAAGCCTTAATAACCTGAACAAGAGTAAAACTAAATAAAAACAAAGTTTTGTCAACACAACCTGATATTGTTTATGCATATGAAATAAAGCTGAGAGAAGTTGGACTGTTTCCGTTCTCTTTCAAAGAAGATGCCAAAATTAATGTGGCACGCACACACAAGTGCGACTTCAAAGTGCCACTGGCCTTTAAACAACCTTTTAGCAATGCATGCAAAATTATGTGTACTGCTGCTGCTGCTGCTCGGCGTGTGAGGCTTCACGGCGAGCCAGCGTCACATTCA
Organism: Mugil cephalus; assembly: GCF_022458985.1. Taxonomy (NCBI): domain Eukaryota; kingdom Metazoa; phylum Chordata; class Actinopteri; order Mugiliformes; family Mugilidae; genus Mugil; species Mugil cephalus. The sequence continues at coordinate 11,267,801 of NC_061783.1, read as the reverse complement.
AACATCCTGGTGTCAAACACTATTTGCTGGGAACCTGCACAGGGACCCAGCCACAGTGAGAGAATTTCCAGGTCATCTGTCCAACTCCGCTGAGGGAGAACGGACAAAAACTGCAAGTGTGATCAGTGCGGCATTTAGTCCGTCCTTTCACAGCAGCAGAAAAATGTGTTTCTTATATAAAAATACAGAAAAGAATGTGAACGATGTGCACATCAGGAAAATGAATGAATACACACCTGGTCTCTTTCTCATTCCTTTTGTTTTCCCGAATGATGTCATACATCGGGTCTTCATGGGCCTGAAAAATGTCACACCACGTGTTAATACCTACTATGAAATACAAAATGTACGTATTTAAAGCAGTGTTGTGTCAGCACTTTTAAAAAACGGAGACAATACAAGGAAGGGAAATATGATTCAGTTGCATTTATGGTAATCGTTGCAGAGGCTCCTGCTGTGTTATGTTACAGTCACACAAGCAGAGTGGGGGAGTCTGCCGTCCACATGTGGAAACTAGAAGTGTCCCAACTTTGTTTGTGTCCCAAGACTCAAACCTCCGTCTCTGCCACCGCTCCCTGACCTTCCCACATTCAAAACGAAATCCTCTGACTGTGGCAGACTAGTATTCGACAGTTAACAGTTCGCTCTCATTTCCAAATAGTTAAACTCACCACTCGGAACTGCTCCAGTTTCTGGTTGCCTTTGATGAAGAACGGACACTCTCTGTCTCCAGTCCTGTGGCCGTAACGTTTGCATCTCCAGCCTGCAGAAAAAAAATAAATAAATAAAAAAAATAAAAAGTTTGAACTTTGGATGAGCCTTGCCCCAAATATTTGTTTTATTTCGTTCAAATCTGATAATTTACAGAGAGGATTTGAGAGTTTTATGATGACATAAATTCGGAAACACTGTCAATGGTCAGAAAAAAATAAACTTTTTCCAAGTTTTCCAAAGTACGATGTCATATAATTGAAGTTATGAATTATATTACCAACACACACCTCTGCTGAAATACAAAAAAATTTAAAAAAAAAAACTGCTGAAGAGGAGATGCCTGGCTCAGAGTATGAGGAAAGAGAAACCAGCTATTATAAAGTTATATAGTGTAAAACTCTACACATTTTGATTGGTACCCATCATTTAGAAATCACAATTAAAAATTTAAACTAATAGACATTGGCATGAAAAGTACCCAGCTTATTACTTAGATTGAGCCAATTCTTTTTCATATTAAAAGGTTTTTACCGAGAGGATTTGGGGCATATTTTTAATGACAACATAAATCTGGAAAAAACTGGCGACCGCCGACGGTTTAAGGAAAGCTGTATAACTCAGGATATGAATAATGAATCTGCAGCCCCCTCACTGAAAACCTCAGAATACAGGCAGAAACTAAAAGGAATCATTGTACTGTGAGCAAGTGCTACCACCATGAAATTCCTCCAGTCCATTATGTAATGTAACACATTAATGAAATATTTAAACCTATTATCTAATGAAAACTACACACATGTGCATAAATATCCAATAGGTAATGTGGTAAAATAAGCATCTAAACGTATATTCTGGACATTTTCCTTCCACTTGTGTGAATATAAGACATCATATGGAGGCAAAATAACCCATTTTCTCAAAATTAATCAGCACTGACCAATCCTATCTGTTTAAAAATGATGTCTTAACCTTAAGAAGAGCAGTTTGTTTACATAATCCTTACTCAAAGCTACATTACTAGCTCTGGGTAGTGCTTTCTGTTGAGTCTCAGTTGCCATAAAGTACCATTCATTTGTATAAATCCACCACTTTCTGCCCACTTGCTCATTTGATTTGAGTTCTGTACTTGAAGACAACTCAACATACTCTTAAAATAGATGAAGGCCATGCAAGAAGCTAGTAACGTTGAGTAAATTCTCTGGGCTTTTTACCACTGACATACATAGTCACTGAACACATACGTAGGTAAACAGTTTGTTTGTCTGATCTCAAAAGAGTCTTAAACAACTAACTCACAGTTACACTCCTAAAATGCTCTGCCTACATGGTGTTTCAAAATGTATCCCGCATTATCTAACACAGACCATTTCTAAGCCATTATCACTTTCTCTGCGCTGAAAGTAAACGAAGAAGTCATGTCAAAGTTTCGCACTGTTTTAATGATCCACACTTCAAGCAACAGCGGCGCTTCTGTGAACAATTTGAGAGTCTTCGTGAGAGAGTCTGCATAAATCTTGTTTATCCTGTGAAAGAAGTTCCGCGCAAAGTTTTGTCGACGAGCCTCTGCTGCCTTAAACGTTTTCCCAAATGCTTAAGCAGAGCGAGTCACACACAGATCCTGCAGAACAAATGCTAACTTGTGGACTGGTCCTCTGTGTGTGTGTGTGTGACTCTCCACGTCCCCGACGGCAGCGTGAAAGTGTGTGGGACGAAAGGAATGAATGGACGCTGAGCATAATGACCGTCTTTGTATCGTCAACAGGACAGAAGGTAATCTCTGTGACAGCATAAAAATGTCTAGTCTGCGATGTTTGTCAGAAAAACATTAGACATGATGTCAAATGTCAAGTTCTTGTGGTCACATCTGTCACCTATTCAGACTTCAGCTCGGCCACAATGGATGTTTACTCCCACCTACAGTCCCAGACCTATATGTACAGCTACTACAACAGAATACAAAGCACATCTTTTAACTAATGGAATGAGAAATAAATGCAATGAGAACTTCTGCATTTAATCGCTTACAGGCAAACACCCACATTTTACACAGTTCTATTAGTAAAGGTGTCGGTACTGCACTTTCCTTGAGTCCTCTAAGTGTGCTTGCACGTACTACCCTTCCCTAATGCCGCAGAGGGTGATCGAAAGCACTTTTGTCCTCTTATTTATCAAAGCAAGAGAGATTTAAGACAGTGGCCAAGCTGCCGTTTGTGCCAGTGGGACAATTTGGCAGCGTTCAAGGGCACCAAATTACCATTTAATCTTGCTTCAAGGTGGTCATTTTACTTAACTAGATGTCTTCCTTCTGTTGTTGTTCCTTTCTTTTTTAATACAGTTGCCAGATTTATTTGATATTTATGTTTCCCAAACTGTTTTTCTTTTTACACTGGTGAATTATTGATAGTTCTCTCATCCTAAATATGAAAAAAGCATATTGGACTCTATTTAAATTACTTATTTGAACTTATATAAAACTTTTATTCATTTATTGTCTTTGACTGAATGTATTGTTTGGCTCTGACCTGAAAGGAGTTTGTTCATGGGGAGGGAAAGAAACCAGAGGATCGTGTAGCTGTAAAACCATATGGATGCACATACTGTTATTTTGATGATAACTACTTGCTACCGTCTGTCTGTATGCAAACAAAATCCTTTCCAATAAGTTGAAAAAAATAAATAAATAAAAAGGAAGTAAAATATGTGTAATTTCACACAAATAACGAGCCTGTGCTGAATACAAAAGTAAAATGGATACTGGTCAGACCAAATAACAACACTGTTAAGAGGGATGTAAAAAATGAAAATATGCTTGTGTAGATATTCATCTGACGGCTGCATGCAATTTACTGTGCAATATCCACACCTCGGTTCTGTAACGGTGTAAAGTGTCCCAGGAGGTTGTGGAAAATGCCCAGTTAAAGGTTACATTTTCACAGAACATCGTGTTTTTCTTTCCTCCTCTGGGTGAAAAAAACACAAGCAGATATAAATGAAACCGTGTAGCTGTACTCACACTGCATCACCTTCACCTCCTTCCCCAGGGGCATCCACAGCCCCTTGGTGGGGGCGTGGGCCAGGAAGGTCCTGGCTTCTTCATTTCCTGGTTCGGCTGGAATACAGTCCTCCGGTTTTTCTTCATGTTCCTGCAACACACACACGAAGTCTCTAGCACAGTTTCTCAAGAAAGCAACATATTTCTCCAGGGCTTCCGCTACGTGCATCCACCAGCTGTTTATTACTGGTGTAACTTTACCTTGATGAGTCCTGGTGGAGGTTTCTCGTAGCTGCATAAAGGAAAGAACAGACAATAGTTATAATGCTGCGAAACAAATCACGTTCCTCCGTCGTCCTCTTAATGAAGGCAACGCGAATAAACTTTATGCTAACACTCGAGGCTAGGCTTATGTAAAGACTACACAAGTCGCATTTATAATTCATGCACAAGTTTGTGCAAATTAAACAGAAGAGCCTCGCCTAAAGCGACTCACAAGGTTTCGACGTGTTTCAGTTTCTGAACTTCTTGGCTGAGTTTCTTCGTCTGTGTCGTGAGTTTCTCCAAATCGTGTTTCGATGTCTTGTGTCTCTTGTGGTCTCGCCTTTCCTCCTTCTCTTTCGTTCGCTTTCTGCTCGACATTGTCTCAATATGGACACGCAGTGCCCCCGGATAAACATTAAGTTTGAGTTAACGGTGCATGCAGAGCTTTGTTGTTGTTGTTGTTTTACTTGACAGCTCCGTATGTAATGCTTGCTAACATGCTAGCCCGCAGCTAACCAGCAAACGCTGCTGCGGCGCTGCTGCTACTTCCTGTGTGCGGGTCGGGTTGGTTCGTGAAAGTCCAGCGCCACCTGCAGGACACGGGCGGTAACACAGGACGTGCAGCTGGATCCGAGTTTTCAGGTTCTGTCCGAAAAACTAGTTTCTCTAAAAAGAAAACGACTTCCACCATCAGTGTCCATGCAGTTATTTGAAGAAAAAGAAAGTAAATAAATCCACCTCCATGTTCATCTCTCTTAATGGATTTTGAATATATATATTTTTTAATTTATGTGACATACACTGATCAGATCAGGCATAACATTATGACCACCATGTTGTGTAGGTCTCCCTTTTGCCTCCAAAACAATGACTCATCAGAAAATGGACATGTGTCTTCTCAGGGTGTCTCAGGGTGCGTCTGCATAACAGGATGTTGTTAGTCTTTGAGTCCTATGAATCGCAGAGAGGGGCCTCTGTGGATCATCCACAGACACTTGATCTGTTTAGTATCTAGTGATTTTTTTATTTTTGTTTTTGTGTGTGTGTCTATGTCAGGCTGCATGTTGCTAAGGATGGCTGCTGCCATCAAGAAGTGTCATTGCTAAGAGGTGGGGGTGCATGGTCTGGTCTAGGTGGGTGGTACAAGTCTAAGTAATATCTATGCAAGTGCCAGGTGCCAAATGTTTGCCAGCAGAACATTGTGTTGTCATGAGATGGTCAATGTTATGCATTTCTCCTGTCGGTGGTTTTAATGTTTTCGCAATCAGGTTAGATTGGGACACAGTTCAAACCTTCAAGCAAACATCCTCTCAGTGCGTCAGAATAAACAGCACATTTTCACAGACAGAAAAGGTTTTTATTTAAGAGAATCACAGTGGAATATAAATGTGAGGTATTTCAGGATTTAAACACGTACTGTTCACTGAACAGCTAAACTACAACAGGGTGAGCAATCAGGCAGTATAAAATACTGTAGATATATATATTTTTAATATTCCTATTCTTAACAAAACGATGTGAAGTGTAACTGTTCAAAAACATACAACCAAAGAAAGTATCAAAAGCAAATGTAAAACACTGATCATCAAGTCTTTCTGTACAGATTTTAGGCAGAAGCGCCCGTTCAATGTAAACAGCAAGTGATTGGTGACTAGCACAGTTTCATTTTGTATCGTGTACAAAAACGTGGCAACAGTGGAAAAACACACACACATTTGTCACATGTTAAGTCTCCGGTATGTTATAACAAATGAATCTACACAGACACATCTCCACTAGAACAGGGCAAAAACTGAAGACATACAAAACTTTTAACATCATGTAGTATGAATAGAAATTTGTTATATATGCATTTATCATATAAATGTATAACTGTAACTTTAGAAAAAGAAAAAAAAAATCCAAAAGATATTGGCATGTAAACCAGCATGTCATGCCATAAATATCACCACAGAAGCTGGGATTTCTGTGATGTTTCAGTAATTTGATAAATACTGATTAATTCCTCAAAACATTCCACGATGAGTTACTTCACCGTTTTGGGAGGCTACAATAGGCGTGTGTTAAATTAGATAACAACAATCGAAACACTGCCCTCTGACACAGTACAAGGTGTAGTAGTAACTGATCAGCTCAGTGCTCCCCAGGTTTTACATTCAGGATTCCCAGAGCGCCATTCCAATCAGCCCAGAGACATTTGTGTTGCTGGGCAAACTGTAACCCTTCCCATAGCGGCTCGGAAACTTAGTAACTGAAGTTTCCCCTTAGCCCCTGGTGTAAATAGGTTACAGCTTGGGTCTACTCCCTTGTTTTTAAAAGAGTATCCACAAAGAGAGTTTGGGAGACAATCAAAGAGAGGAAAGGAAATCTTTCAAGCCCCCCTTCTTGCTGCCCTTGCTGTCCTCTCGCAGTAGAATCTTGCTGAGACGCTGGACAACCCAGTTCTTGGGTTTAGAGGAGGAAGTTGAGCCCGAGGTTCCAGACCCCGACGTGCTGGAAGAGGTGGACGACCTGGAGGGGGTAGAGAAAGAGAGACAGAAAGAGGGAGGAAGAGTTAAGGTGGAGTAACCTTAGCACAAGTATTTGAGCCATCATCAAATATCTGCACGTACTATTCGTCTAGCTAGCTGCAGCTCCCCTGATGCTGAATAAAAAGAAACCTAATCATTCGTGACACGTCTGACACATCGCCCTCTCGGATGTCTGAGACACCTTCCAAGTTTAGTCAAGAGGGGTTATATTTTAAATTTTAGCTCGAGAGATATTAATAGCGGCGAGTGCGAGTAGCTTACCTAGGTGTATGAGCAGGTGTCTTGTCTTTGCCGGGAGTCTTGGGGGTCGACATGTTGGATCTGCCGTTGGACTGAGGGGTCCTGTGTTTGCCGCCACTCCCCGGCGCGCTGTGGGACTTAGCGAGGGTTGCTATAAAATCCCTGTTCATCCCTTTGTGTCTGGAAGTCTTATTGCAAGTATGGCAGGTGGCCATCTGGGATAAGGAGAGGAAGGAACATATTCATTAATATTGCATGGCCTGCATCTATATTCCTGTCATACGTAATGAGGTTTTGAGGTGAAGGCATTCGAGGTGTCCCCAGAGGAATACTTGGCAGAACATTCTGCAAGTTTTCTAAAAGGTCCTTGAAACTACTGTTGCACAAATCGAGTTTTAGCCGGCGGAGCTGTAATGAGCACCGCTCATGTGCCCTCCGTGACACTGGCCAGCCAAACGCCTCACAGATGTCAAACACATCCATTGCCGTCTCATAACTGACGAATGGTTCACCACACAGCTCAGGAGGCAAATTCATGACATGAGACTAAACAGCCGATACCCTTTCCCGTTTTATATACTTTTACGCGTGAACATTTTGACAGAAATGAAAAGAGCTGGGTTAGGAAAAGCATGATGGAAAACATTGGGTTTTGCCTATGAGAGGCCAAGGTGGGGCTGTTGCCGTGCAGTTCAGCTATTCAGAGTATGGATGCTGTAACAATCATCTGCCAGCTTTTTTTCAGCCCTGTAAAATTAAAAAAAAAAAAAATGCACAACCTCAGCTGAGTTTATGCCTCCACATTCCTCGCATTACAATACCAAGACAGCTACTGACGCAGATTACACATCACACCCAAACACAAAACTGGACTCTATGTAAGGCAAAGCATGCAGACACTTGTGAGATTTATAAGACGCAACTGCCAGGTCATGAGATCCTCAACAATTGGCATCCTAGACATCTGACGACAACTCTCCAACGTCCAGGAAAATTGTGATGTAATTAGACCATAAGACATGCCACAGGATGCATATATGCGGTCATGAAATCTTTAGAAATGAATCACTGACAATTTGATTGCCTCTGCAAACACTTTTGTAGAAGGTGATAGAGTGCATAGAGTTATGTTACACAACAATCCCTCTTCTGACTTCGCGAAAATAGACAGAAACTCAAAAAAGAAACTGCAGCTGAGTTCACAACTTAGACCACATCCTCAGATAAAGTAATATTAGCATTGATCGAGTGATAAGACGTACAAAGACGCAAGTAAATCAGAAGCTACGGGGATTGTTCTCTTCTGAACTAACAAGGTACATAAGAGCAGCGCAGAATAAATCTCTTGAACAGAAGAACCACTTAGACTTTTCTCAGTGAATAAAATCTGTCTTCAGTGTAGAAAACGCAGCAGATAGCAGTGCTATTAAGCGTTGCTTAAAAACTCCTTCAGAAACTTAAATCCCATCAGAGACACAAGCCATCCAGAGTTGCACAAGTTTAAAACTGCGTAGAACAGACCACCAATGCGGGGGTCAGCGGGTCTTAGCAGAGCTGTTGACAGTCCTGAATGCTGATGAGATGGAAAACTCACCGACACGAATGTAGCCATTTCAGATTCCGACAGGTGTTTGTTGGCAAGTGTTAGAGAGTTGGGTTTCGATGGACCAGGACCACAGAGTTCCTCTATCTGTCTAGCTGACCGTGTGAAAAGTGTTTACTACACAGAGCCTGCATGTCCAGCTTTATAAAGACCATGTCAGCAGCTGACCCACCCATCTTTGCATAGGGGCGTGGCTCAAAGGAGGACTGACCAATGCCCTGTCAAAAGGGAAGACCAAATATACACAGACATGTTTCCATGTAGAATATATCATGACATTATTTCTATATGCAAAGGCATGTGACAAATTCAGTTTGTAAATCAACAGGACTCTAAGGAGATGAATATTTCTGAGTTTAACATTGCACATATATAAATACACATATACAAATGTATCTAAACCTACCACAGACATTGCAGTGTAGATATATTATATTGTTACTGAGTTATTGTGATCATGAACAAATTTACGTTCATTTCCTAAATAGGCTAACCAGCCGCAGATAAAGTTCCACACAATAAAAACTTCTTTATCAAAGTCCTCCCCTCTCCTGAGCTCAAAATAACCTGCACTCTTTTTAACTTAGCAAAGCAAAAAACGTAATGTGATTACAACTCGGGCCTGAAAACAAGTCACAGCAAGTCAAAGCAGAAATGCTGATGATGCAGATAATGCTGGAACAGTGTTTTTACAACGATAAAAGTGAAATACGCTGGGGATGGTATTCAGGGACGCGGTGTCTGTAGTGTGCTCAAGTAAAGAAGTGCATTAATATTACAAAGACCTGGCGAAAGATCTTATACTGGCACCAGTCCCTGACTATAGAGAGGTATTTCAGAGAAATAGATAAGTGGTACTTCACTGGAGCATCCGGGCTCGTAGGTATGGCACGCTCAAGCCTAAGGCAACAGGATTAGTGAAGCATTCAGCCTTCACAACTAACAAATAAATAAATGCAAGTCACAACAACTTGAACTTCTAATTGGAAACTGATGCACACTGGAAATATTCACCATTTGGGCAGCAACATAATGAGTTAGAAAACATTGCTTGCACAGAGTTGCATCATCAAACGACAAGAATATATTTCTGAAGAAAAAAAAATTAAATGTGATAGCTTGTTTTCAACGGGCTAATTTCAATACTGGACCACTACTGACTAATATTGGAGAACTTTCTTTTAATGCAAAACACTTCATATTGACGCAGAGTGGAGTGGAGATGAATACTATATACTCCATAATCATCTTCTGTGCACCTGATAACACAAACTGAGAGGGGGAAGACACAGTGCTGCACAGAGTCCGTGATAAACGTGCATCGTTCCATCTCAACATATCTGAAAGCGTTGTGATGAGCTGTTGGTCTTATTAGATTTCACATTCTGTATTTGTTTTGTTATTATTTATAGCCTTTCAACCACTACCTCCTGTTATCCCTTGCTACAATAACCTAATTTCCTGCTGTGGATCATTAAAGCTTCATCTAATCAAATATAAATAGGAAACTGGAGGGCACGAGTCAAACAAAAACCTATTTGTTCCCCTGTTGTTCATACTATAGCCTATATTGTAAGTGATAAGAGCTGTGGACATTTAGGTGACAGTCTAGATTTTAGTGTTGTGAACTAAAGACGGCTATCCGATGATTGTCAAAAGGAAAAAAAAGATACCTTAGCAAAACAAGAGCTTGTGGCTTATAATGGACACAGACATCAGGGCCGGAGATGGATGTTTACAGCTAGAGTGACCTCATGCTGTTTATCCTCTTGTCCTCTAGTTACCACTACTGGCCCCGCTATCATCAGCTGGCCTGAGTCGAAGCGCTGATATGACAGGCTCCAAGAAAAGAAACATTTATCTAGTGAAGGTGTGTGTGGAAAAATGACACGGGCAAAGATCGGTGTGAAAGTGTCCACTCAACAACGACGACGACGAGGAGGGTATTTTTGCCACACAGTGATAAGAAACCACGACAACCTAAAATGCAATCCCGCCCATCACGTGTACCCATTTAATTTACGCTAATCCTTTGCTATGTAGCGTACGGACGTGGAAGCCCACACGTGAGTCGGTGCCACAGGGAGATTTGATTTCCCCATCTTGAGATCCTGGCACCGCACAAACCTACACTGAGGTCAATCAAGCATATGGCGAAGGTGACACGTCAGAACATTAGGGTAAGGAGAGGATAAACAAGAGTCTACACACAGCACGAATATTTATTAAGGACAAATGCTTTTTTTTTTTCTTTCTAGAAGTGAATTTCTACTGGAAAAATCTAGGCTGACCCAGAGTCAGAGGATGAATAAACAAAATATTTTTTTTAATACTCAGCATCTATTATTGCTTCAAATTTCCCACCTAAATAGAGCCCTTGTCTTTTCTTTTTTATACCATATGCGTGTTTCTATTTTTGCTGAACAGGGAACATGAGACAACTCAGACAGCCACAAAGACAGCTACACTTAACCTTGATCCCATAGAAATAACTCGTGGCTGTTTAGCTCTGGCAAACGTGCACCGTGTGGGATGTCAACACCCGCTAGTCATCTTATAAATCAGAAACAAACACATGCATCCGATCATTAAATTCACTGACAGTAGCCGTTATTAACCATCCTTCATGCCATTATGAAGAAAGAATAAACTCTTCTCATATATACAAGTGCCCTATGATTCACTGCTGAAGATCAAACTACCAAACAGTATATAGTGGTATAGTAGTTCAAATTAATTTACAACAGTGAAATCCAAGAAACTCATTAATAAAGCATCAATTTTAAATTATAAAACATCAGAGTAAAACACTGACGGGGAACATTGACAGTATTTTTACTTATGATACTTGAAGTAAAATTTGCCAATACTTATATACACTCACTGGCCACTTTATTAGGTACACCTGTTCAATTGCTTGTAAACACAAATAGCTAATCAGACAATCACATGGCTGCAATTCATTGCATTTAGTCATGTAGAGGTGATCAAGACAACTTGCTGAAGTTCAAACCGAGCATCAGAATGGGGAAGAAAGTGGATTTAAGTGGTATGTTGGTATGGTTGTTGGTACCAGACGGGCTGGTCTGAGTATTTCAGAAACTGCTGATCTACTAGTATTTTCACACATAACCATCTCTAGGGTTTACAGAGAATGGTCTGAAAAAGAGAAAATATCCAGTGAGCAGCAGTTGTGTGGATGAAAATGCCTTGTTGATGTAAGAGGTCAGAGGAGAATGGGCAGACTGGTTGGAGATGATAGAAAAGCAACAGTAACTCAAATAACCACTGGTTACAACCAAGAAATGCAGAACACCATCTCTGAACACACAACACGTCCAACCTTGAAGAAGTTGGGCTACAGCAGCAGAAGACCACACCGAGTGCCACTCCTGTCAGCTAAGAACAGGAAACTGAGACTACAGTTCACACAGGATCACCAAAATCGGACAATAGAATATTGGGAAAACGTTGTCTGGTCTGACAAGTCTCTATTTCAGCTGCTACATTCAGATGGCATGGTCAGAATTTGGCATAAACAACATGAAAGCATGGATCCATCCTGCCTTGTATCAACGGTTCAGACTGGTGGTGGTGGTGGTATGATGGTGTGGAGGATATTTTACCCATCTTCTGCTGGCTACTTCCAGCAGGACAATGCACCACGTCACAAAGCTCATATCATCTTAATGTTATTGAACATGACAATAAGTTCACTGTACTCCAATTGTCGGAGATTGGCATCATAGATGTGCAGCCAACATATCTGCAGCAACTGTGTGATGCTATCATGTCAAATCATGTCTCTGAGGAATGTTTCCAACACCTTGTTGAAAGTATGAAACTAAGAATTAAGGCAGTTCTGAAGGCAAAAAGGGTCCAACCTTTCAGTAGCAAGGTGTACCTAATAAAGTGGCCAGTGAGTGTATATATACTATTACCTAATTCAGGACATTTACTTGTAGTGAAGTATTTTCATTGCATGCCTTTAATAATTTTACTAAAGCAAAGAATATGAATAGCTCTTTCCCTGTTGCCCGTCTGTGCTTTCATGTGATATGCGGTTGGATGTCTTTACTCTACAGGCACGATGAGAATTAACCATCTAATAGAAAAAGCTTTCAATCAACCTGAGAGATAGTGGTCCACAAATGGAACAACTCTCAGTGAAATCATGCAACTTTATTTTGTGCAGGTGAAACCGTGCCCCATTGACCGCGAGTAACCCAGTATTGTGAGAGTGAGAATTACACAGGATCAGAAAAAAAAAAAAATGCACCTAAAAATGACACACATGCACAGACACACAAACACGCACAGACCCACATAAATCAATCCTGCAGATGAGCCCGTCTATAAATATCCCCTGCTCCATAAATACCCCCCTTCCTATCTTTCCCTTGGCTGCCAGAGGTCAGCCTGGGTTGATTAATTTGACCTCGGCAGTGTGATACCACCCAAGAGGGGGAACATGAGTAGAGGAACAGAGTGAGTGACAGAATGAGGTGCCTGTTAGGCTGCTAGAGTAGAAAAATCGCTCCTGCAAAAGCGCTAAATGTTGACTGTGTGACAAACTTTCTAAAATGTTTCTGTTTGTGTGAATCTGAAAGCGTGAACATGTGCCTGCACTGCACGTGTGAGTCATTCGAGTACACGTCGATAAAGCAAAAAAAAAAAAAGGCTGAAAGCAGAGGAGCGGTTGTGGGATCAATACGAGGCAGGCAGTGTAAACTTTCCTCTAACCATGGCCTTGCGCTGTGATTGGGTGTGGGCAGTCACTCGGTTCTGCTGTCTGGAGGCCGGTAAACACGTAGAGACACCCGATCTGAATGCAGAGTACCCAGCCATTAAAAAAAAAAAAAACATGTCATATCAGTTTCTCCCTTTCAGTCTCAACTAGTGCTGGTAAAGGTCACATTCTGTCTTGCATCACACCAGCAGGTCTACCTCAAAAGCAACCACGGCGGAGGGAACAGAAGAGATATGTCAATTTCTACTCAACCAGGTGATATAATATGATGATAATATGATGAAACCCCATATTCTTCTCACATTTTTCAGCCAAAAAGCTCTTGCTTGACCAAACTGTTGATGCTCAGACAATTACCAGTGTATTACATAATGAGAAAATATAAATAGCATGCCCATATTGATGGTGTGCAGTTTCCACCACCTGACCACCAAAGCTTTGAAATTTGAAGCTTACTTTAATGAATGTTTACCCAGAACATTAACATAAACCTAACTGACCCTGTTTGAAAGAACGTATCAGTGTGACTTGCTAAATTAAATGACCAAAGCGCTGCAAGTATATTTGGCGTATGACAAAATTTGTAAGCTAACCCTGCTACAGGATTCTTAATCAACTTTCATGTTAATCATTTGAGCCTTTGAAGGTTAACACGATAAAGATAAAAGCAGATGGACACTGGTCAGCTCTAGGATAATAGGAAATTAAATTACAATAAAATAAATTGTTCTAGAGGTAACTATATATTTCTTTCCACCACAACGAACAATAAGTTAAAGTGTAGATACAATTTCAGTCAACAATATTTTTCTAGGTTGACTAAAGTCCTTCTTTCAGAGGCACAACTCAGCCACAACACTAACTGACAGGAGAAATTATTAATATTGACCTTGTGACAATACAATGTTTTGCTGGGAAACCTCTGGACCTGGCATTCCTGTGGATGTTACTTAGACATATAACACCCACCTAGACCAGACCAGACACAATTACGCTCCTTGATGGCAGCAGCCATCCCCAGCAGGATGCAGCCTGACACAGAGACACAAACACAGTTTAGGAACAACTCAAAAAACAGCACAAGGTGTTGACCTGGCCTCCAAATTCCCTAAATCCCAAACTGATCAAGTATCTGTGTGATGATCCACAGAGGCCCCTCCCCTCAAATCATAGGACCCAAAGGTCCCCACTAACACAGGACACCCTCAGAGGGTGGTCATAAAGTTGTGCCTGGTCAGTGTATACAATGAAATAATGATATATGAACACAAAGGATTCTAAAAATCATTTTCTATGTAATAAAACCAGTCATGACCGTTTTTTTTCAAAGCATGCCATCTCGGCTTGGTTTAAGAAAGCTGTAAAAAGGTGACAATGTTTATATTCCGGAGCGTTTTGCCTTTTTAACATCAAAAAACACAATAGTTTCTTGTTGACTGCATTCAAAGACCTTCTCATTCTATTTTAAGTATGAGCAGACAGACCAAAGGAATCTCTTATGTGGTGCAAAACATAAATGTTTGTCAGGGTTAAATGTCTCCACTTGAGTTCAAACACTTGAACAGCATGGCTCTGTCTAAGCACTGGTGGTGTTCAGGAGCTGGGGAATAAAATAAAAAGCTTAGCTTAGTGATAGATCCAAATTTAGAGCTCTTCCCTGATATTTATAAGAGACGTGCGTATTAATAACAGATATGCAGTGAATGCTATTAATGTGTGCACGTGGTGACAGAATCAGTTTCAGTAGTGATACCCTGTAAACGGTGGTGAATGAGGATCCATGAGCTTTACAGCCCATGATATCTTAGAGAGAAACCTACAAAAGGGGATTGCCAACTTCCAGAGTAGACTTTTAATAGCAGCGCTAAGACACAATGAATTTAGACAGAGAGGATAACTGAGAGATGACATGCTGTCATGCTGTGGCATCCAGTGTAGATATTGTTGTTTTCTCATGTGTATAAGCTTCAGGGTTCCCCGAGGAAGTCACGTGAACTGGAACTGATTCGCCATGACCAATCTTACAGCACATGTGCCCGTTAACATGCTTAAAATGTTTCGCTTAAATCACTCCACGCGTGACACTAGAACAAGTGGTTCCATTTCCTGCTGTCTCGTCCGTTTGCATCTAAAGATCCATATATCCCAGCACGTCCCCCTTCCTGTCATCCCGTCACTCGCCACCCTCCCTCAAAGTGTCAAAACACCCAGTGGGGCTTTTCCTTTTCCATGAGCGAAAACAAGCGAAGCACGAGCCAGACATCGCTCCCTCCTGTTTCCTGTCATCCCCGAAAGAGGCACATTCTCCAGTGCAGATAAATATGAAAGAGGGATGCGGGAGGAAGGGCTGGCCCAGAGTGGAAGGAGATAAAGATGAGGATAATGTGTGGGGGTAAGGGGGTGAGATGATGAGTTGAGGTGGTGAAAACCAAGAGAACGGAAAGAGACGAAAGTGGAGAGCTGACGGAAAAACAGAGGGGCAGGATGAGAGGTGGTCAGTGAGGTCAAAAACAAGTGGAGACATAAATTACAGAGAGCGATTGGACTCATGTCAGAAAAATGACTCTTGTGGGAGAAAAAAGGATTGTTAAACCACTTATGGTCTGTCACTTAGGTTTTCTGTCTAGTTCATACCGCTGTGTCTTTTTATCCTGAAAACAGGAGTCGTTTTCTGAATATGCATATTTGAAACATGAAAAAACGTGACTGTTTACAGTCAGAGGAATAAACTGAGCAGACTACCTTTTCCTGGCAAAAACTAAAACAAAACACAACTCTGCTGGGAAGTAAACATCTGTACTCAAACGGGGCAGAGAAGGAGAATGCAGACGGAGGAGAGGGAAACGCTGTTATTTACTCCATTTAGGGTCTCTGTCTCCCCTCTGGGACTGCAATCAAACATATTTCCATTTCCACTGCTAGATAACCTGCCCAGCATGCATAAACATACCTGATTTATAACAGCTATAAGAGACAACTTCACAGAGCTCAGGGAGGACTGTCATGAACTGGCATTCGCCCCAAGGGCGGCACATACACACATCCTAAAGGGGGGGCAATATGGTGTGAAATGAAGGGGATTTACACCCCGGGGTATAAATACTACAAACGACTCGTGTGTGACTGTGTCTGCCAGCCAAATATTTCTGTCTGATGTTTTTATGCCTACAATTTAACTAGTTTAAAACATAAATTCACGGTAAATACACTATATTATAAAGGATCACAAATCAGAGTAATGTGTAGTATGTATGTAACTATTCTATTATTTAGAGACCAAAATAACTTGGAACGTTTTTATGAATGAAAGATCCGGCAACTGTTTTGACACCCACAAGAACACTGATAACACAAAAAACATGCGTATCTTGATGTGCAAATACTCAAATCTAAGTTTAATTAAAGGTTTGTCTCGGGGTGTACACCAACACTCACAAATGTGACTCTAGATTTATACAACAGTGTGTTTGGGTAGCAGATAGAGCCTCTGCTTCTTCCTGTGAGTGGCACGTGACTGACAGTAACAAGAGCCGAGTACTGTGTGTATAGTCATAACACTCGACTGTGGCACGCTGAAATAAAACAATAAAATGACGAAACACTAACAGAAATCAAATTAAGGCTTTGTGGTCACTGTGGCACTTTATCTCGATACTGCATCCAAGATCTGTGGACAGTGCTTTTAATGCATTTCAAAAATAGAAGAGCAACAACTTGTGCAAGAGCGAAAAAAAACAAAAAACAAACACACATTGTGATATTCCAACTATTCTAACTAAGGCTCCGAGTTTCTATCTTCAAAGGGAACATGAGTCGATGCCAATCTCTTTATTCAGGCGCTCATACTGAGCTCCCTTGGGGGCTGCCTGTGCTTGTTTAACAGCATGGAGCCGAGGAGGCAAAGAAAGGAAAACATTCCACATTACTCTTATCTTTGCCACCTCACTAATCTGCATTCTAAAGGTATCGCCTCGCTATCACCCGTCTCCTGAGCACAGGTGTATGTCAGCTTGCAAACACGACACGCCTGACTTTTTGCTTCTTAGATCTCTAGCGCACGATAGGCCCGCGACCATGAAAACAGAGTGCAAAAATACTCGGGAGGACAAGCTGTGAGAGTATTGGTTTACTAGGAAGTCACGTGATAAACAAACATCAACATTCTACCATCGTGATGACTGTTGACGAAGGAGGGGAAAAAAGAAGAGGTGCGCAGACAATAGAGACGTCCCACACACAACAGAGATATGTTTGACTATGGGCGACCGGTTAAGGGATGCACACAAGTTTACGTGCATGAAGTTCAGGGTTCAGTTGGTTTACTTAATCAGAAACAATGGAAAGTTAAAGTTGTACTATGGCTAAATTTATTTTCAGGAACCTGCACATGTCTATTTATTTCACTTATTATTATAACAATTTCCAAGCAGCTCCCACAGTTTGCTACTATGATAATGGGGATGAGGCTCTAGTCCATATTTCCAACCATGAAGTGCTTCCAATCCAACAATCAGTACGTTTACAAGCACATGAGAAAAAAAAAAAAAAAATAAAAAAAAAAAGAATTATTGCCTTAATCCGACTTTAACTGGACAACTTAAGTGCATGTAAACATGCTACTCCGACTAAAATCGGACTTCTCCTTATCCAATTAAGACGCCCAAATCGATTTTCTAAGACATGTATACGCTTAATCAGACTCGAGATGGAAATTAGCTGTATGGCTATAATGTCTCGTATTAGCGTGTAAACATTCATTAATATGAACTGTCCCATTTCAAAAATCGGACTGCTCATACTGGCATATGACCCCAGAAACAAAACATCCAAGAAAGACGGTCAGAGAAGAAGAAGGTAAACAGAGTCTGCACCATAAGTAGTGCACACATTACCTACAAGATTAAGTCTGCCGCATGAACAAATCTTGTTTATTATATGACCTAATAGGTGAACCTTATTAAAATGGTATTAACCCGCTGGCAAGACACATATCGCCACCTAGTGTGGAGGAGGATGTTCCCATCAGTTATTAGATTTTCTCAGTTGCATGCAAGTAAACTGAATTACATATCAGGCTCCCAAAGACAACATTGTTTGTTAGCAATGTCCTCTGGATGGGATGATGTCAAATCCCAACCCCGACCAAGACATGGACACTGCCAGGAGCAAAACACCAACAGGCACAACTTCATCAGTGATGGGAACACATTTTCATTTAACAACAAAAGATACAGCTTGCTACTGAAGCGCTTATTGTTGTCGAGCGAAGGTAATTTATCATTTCTTTCAGACTCAGACTCTGACCTTCACAGCAGTTCATAAAAGTAGAACAGGCAAACACAGCTATTACTGCAGACATAATTATCACACAAGATCACAACATTTTCTTTTGCAGTCTATCATTTGACTTGTGGTGTTCACCTCTCTTATCTATCTGCCTCTCTCCCTCTTGCTTTTATCAGTTTCTGTTTCATGCTGCGTTTAATCATGTCGCTGCCTTTCTAACTCCTGCTTCCTCTCTGAATCTCTGTCTACAACTGTGTCCTCAGAGTCAACATACATATAAAGGAAAGTGGATTCAGAGCATCTTGTGTGGTGAACACCTGCATACTAAATGAGGCCAAAACCATGTTAATGAGGCAGCAGTATTTCCACTAAAGCTGCTCTTCATTAGGTAGATGTCAACTCACCACAGGGGCTCTTCAGTGGTTCTCTTCTACCACTGCTCTGTGATGCGCGGGCTAACGACACAATCATTACATGCTCCACCACCAGTTCATCACCAGAGTGGTGGACGCTGGCCAAATACACTTTCCATTTAGGCCCTACTTGGTGCCACCCATTAACGGGACAGACAAAAGGAGTTTAGGAGGCCACGGGACAAAACAGGGGGAGTGTTCACAAAGCCCTGTCTAGCAACATTAGTTCTCTTACAGTTAGGCCTAATGGGACCACTGTGAAGGTGGTAGAGATGAGTGGAGCACCATAATGACACCAGACACTTTCTGTGGAATGAATACTAATGAATTCATCAATCTAAATAGCAACAATGGAAGGGAACGATACATTGGGAGACAATGTAGTGCTTGTTGAGGTATATGAGGTACTACATGTAAATACCAATATACTTACTTCCTATAAAATCTTATAACTCCTACCTTAGGTAGGTACATTTATTCATGCCTTATACTTGACAGTATTAGCTTAGACGTGTAGGCTACATGACATCCCCTGGTTTGGGGTCATGACGTTAGGAACTGATTGTGCCCTGGCAAAGTTCGTTTGGACAGGGCTTTATTTGGCGTTGTAGAAGAGTGATAGTGAGACAGTCACATACACCATCTGACCGCTGACGATTATGTACAAAATGAAATGGTTCTGATTGGTTGTAGGACTATCCAGTAGTGTGCAGAGATATCTAAGGCTGAAACGCCTTATAATGAAATCCAATGTGTTAACAGAATCATATTCTGTGTGAGGCTATGCCAGGCAAACCCTGCACTACACTGTAATCGGAATTGTCACGTTTCATCTTTACCTCCGTTTTATTTTTTCATTTAAAGCCCTTTCAAATTGCTTTGTGTGTCTTTTCATAATGCCTCGTGTTTCTTTGATTTCTGCTCCTCCAGCACGTTACTGTTTCATGTCAAGCGCTCTGTGTAGCTGCCTTATTGTTCAAAGATGCTTGCTTTGCCTCGTGCCTCTGATGTTTTCCTGCAACATGCTGCAGTGCAGTACAATACAAGCGTGTTGTAGTGTTCTGTCCCCTCACCAGTACTGAGGAGGACTTTTGGAAGCGGTGCAGGAGATTCCTCTGCGCCAGGCTGAGCCGTTTGCCTCTGGCCTTCCTCAGCAGGACACTCTGCACCCGCACTGATGGACGTTTCTTGGGCCACAGCCGTATATGGTGATTGTCGGGCTGCAGCCACTGGCAACAGTACAGACACACTGAGGTGTTCTGCAACCAACTGGAGAATGTTGGTTTCACTGGAATTGAAAAAGAGACATAGATTATTTAAAATGTACCAGCAAACAGTCAGGTGTCATGCATATTGCATTTGAATAAAATACTACCAGAGTGGTTGAAGTATAGTGAGTGAAGTTAGTTGGCAAACGACAAAATTATACTAGCATAAGATAAGATAGAAAGATAGAGACAGACAGATAGATGAAAAATATATGTTGCGTTGTTGTGGTCACCATTTACCAGCAACAGAATTATTTTCTGCAGCTTCTCATAGTTCTATATCTACAGGAAAAATAACTACATTTCAGATATAATAAATTACCCTAAAACATTTGCAGCAGGCTGTTAATTCTCTTCATATCTCAACATTATTGGGGAATTATGAGTTTCTGAAGGAAAGCAATTAAGTTCTCCAAACAAACACAATGTTACTTTCTTAGGAAACAATCCTTGCTCTGTTTGAGGAGAGAAGTCTGAACTGCCTTCCTAAATGGCCCCGCTACCTACTGATGTGGTTTGTGCTGGCATGGCTCTAATAGTCAGTGTGAGCGTGTGTGTGTGATCCCACCAGGCAGTCTGCAACAGACAGCTGTCTGACCCCGAGTGTTTGGCTGAGGGTTTAGTGAATTTGATCAACCTTGACAAGCCAGTGACAAGGTCCCACTCACTAATGCATTCTGCTCTGTGACTAGTACATTCACTGATGAAAACATGCAAGAACGAAATTAGGACAAGAATTTTAAACGAAAAGGGAGGCCGTTCAAGGATACGCAGGTCTCTCTTGACTTACCGCTAGCCTTCAGAGGAGCATGCCTAGGGAAGAAAGAAGGACCAGA
Source organism: Mugil cephalus (assembly GCF_022458985.1). NCBI lineage: Eukaryota > Metazoa > Chordata > Actinopteri > Mugiliformes > Mugilidae > Mugil > Mugil cephalus. The sequence goes on along the minus strand of NC_061783.1, from coordinate 11,246,904 downwards.
AAAAAAAGATCAGACAGTGAGCAGACACCTCCATTATAGTAGGCTGTAAAATCAATTTGTGGCTGCTTTTAATGTCAAATAAATAAGTCACTGCTAAGTGATTCTTCTTGGCTCTCATTTTTGGTTGTGTCAAATTAAGCATACATATTCACATATTTCAATCTACTCTTATTAACATTACAACACCTGTTTTCACTTTGGACCAGTGGAAACAAAATGAGGTAAAGAAAATAAGGTATGACGGAAATGATATATTTGAACCAATGTTCCTTCCTTGTATAGCATGCATTTGTGCAAAGAAATCCATCAAAGGTTAGAAACACAGTCATCTCCTCCCGTCATGTGCATTGGAAAACATGCAACCGGAAAGGCAGAGAGGTCTCTCTCAAACAATATAGGAAAAGTGTCCAAACCATTTCAACCGCCCACCATCAGGTCTGCCTCCATTTTTGGAACGCTCACAATGAGATACTTGTACAAACATTTTAACTAAGCCGCAGCCTAAGCCCCACTAAAATTAGCTCTGGGCTCCTCAGCACGTGTCACAGGAGCAGACGGAAATCGGGCTGGATATTTGCGGAGAGGAGGAGGTGGGGTCGACTTTAATCTGGAGCTGACCCACGTCTGGCTTCTGCCGTGGCGTCTGGCGGCAGCGGTTTGTTGACGTTCTCCACTTGCATTTTCTACCGCGCCATATGTGAAATAGTGCATTATATGGCTGGATGATGCGGCTGGATGGGTATCAGGGTGGAGAGAGGTTTACAGCGGATCTCATCCGTCGTCCCACAGTCTGAGTCGGTGTCCCTTGATCCTCCAAATTTAATAATCAGCGACTGGATTTAACTGTCAAGATTATATAGAAGCCCTGTCAGAAAATACTGGAAATCGAGCCGTGTAAGACCGTCTGCGCTGCACTGTCACTCCGCAGAGAACTGATAATGACTCATGGGCCTTGAAGATTTTCAGAAACACACAGAACATACAGTTCAGAAAGTCATCCAAATATTCTTTGCTAATATATAAATATTCTTTGAATGAGTGGCAACATGTTCCGTTTTCTTTGTTGTACACTGAAAAGAAACTCTCCAGACATTTTAGTCTCTTACTCCAGTGGATATCTGGTCGTCAGGTTTATTCTAAGGTTGGGAGAGTTCGGGTATGAATTGCTTTCTAGTGAAATTGCTGCTGTTACATGTGCTTCAATTACATTGGACTCTGCTCACATGCTTTCATGTGAAGGAAACCGACAGTCACCAATGCATTACCTTATTTGACAACAGATTTACCGACATTTTATTGAAATGAAAATTAATTTGTTGCAACTGTACTCACCAAAGAAGGAATGAGTACTTAGCAGGAAACAAAACACTTTAAAAGAAAATATTCTCGGGGAATTTTGTTTTCCTCACTTCCCAGCTCCCAGATGAGTCAGCTCTAAGAAACTGTACACCGCAGAGACCTCTTCCACTGCGCAAATCTTATTAACATACTTGTCATGCTTCTCCATATAAGTGCACACTTGGTTGTGGTGATGAACACTGAAGATATGGGCTCTACGCATGACAGCTGGGAGATGCTATCAACACAGCCCTGGAAGATGCATGAGGCTGGAAGGGTTGGGTGAGGGGGGATTATGGGCTGGCAACGACATAATAATGCAATTAGAGAAAGAAGTGCTGTCTGAGGCAAAGCATGCCAAATGAAAAGCATTTTATTGCTACCATCAGGAAAAACAGCAAGACTGCCGGAAAATCCTGAAAACCTTTAATGAGGCGCGTAACTGATTTAGCGGCCTGGCACAGGAAACGGGGGCCGGTCAGTGTCAATCACTGAACACTCAAGATAACTGTATCCCTCTATTTCACAGATTGTCAGGGTCCCATGCATCAGCTGGCAGAGAAGGAGGCCAGCAGGTGCCTCCCAGTCTGGGATTCATTTGTAGCTGTGAAGATGTCTGCCGGCTCCCGCTGAGAAGGGGAGTAAGACGAGACATAAGAGTATGAAAGGAAATGAAAGCGAGCGGTGGATGGAGCGAGGAAAGACGCCTGAAAAGGTGGTGGCAGACAGACAGGGAAACCACCAGCTTTATGAAGCACCTTTACACAGAGCTTCAGAGCAGAAATAATTACTTGTCTTAATAACTAGTCAACCATGAAAGAAAAATACTCGAAATATTTATAAAGAAAAATCTGAAACATTCAACTGGTTCATTATTTTCAGGTATGAAGATCTGACCCCTTCCTTTGACGTCCACCTGTCAGCCACAACGTGTAATCATCTAATGAGAAACTTCCTGGCATTCATGTGGATGTCAAGGTATGGACACACCAAACCGGCATCGAGTGTTCATCACCTCACGTCGCCTGTATCTGGGTGAAAGTTGCCTAAAGACTATGGCCAATGGTGAGCTGTCACGTATGTTCTGTGCTGCTGAAAACTGCTACTATTATCTGGGAGGGGAAGAGCAGAGCATAAAATGTTGACTCACACCTCAAAGTTGTCCCCAGACCCCAGTGTGATCAAGCATCAGCTGCTAACATCCTGGAACAGAGCTGCTCCGGCGACACAACAGGGAGCTACAATATTAAAATGGCTGTGGCTGATTGGTGGTGCGATAGGAAAGCTGTTATTTAACAGGTGATTTGAGAACATCGTCTGGGCTTCTTGGAAATGACAACGCTGTTTCTGAGATTTCACTCACAACACAAAGAAACTAATCAGATGATTAGCTACTAATAAAACCAATTATCCCTTGAAGCACACAAATGATGTCAAATTTCCCCGACACAGCCCTCCCCTGATTAATCAAGGAGTTCCAGTATTGTAGGCTAACACAGAATTGTCGGCATTTTGTCAATACTAGGATAAAAACTTCAGAGGCACTTGAGGATATTTAAAGACATAGTCATAATGACACTGTTTGCCCAGCAGACACTCAGTCAACTATCATTATGAACTTACTGGAAAAGAGCCTCAGTGGTCTGGTGGTTACGTGAACCACAATAAAGTGACGGCAGCTCACGTATGAGGACATAAGAACTTCCTGTGGGCCCACACACGAACACAAACACGCTGAAATGTTAAATAATTTCATAAATGCCTCACCGAACGTCAACACTGATAAATCAAACAGAGTAACACGATCAGTCATCACCAGCTTGAGAGAAGACAGTAGCGTGCATGAGTACTGAGTTGGCACCTACGAAACAAACACTCCATATCTGGAGAGGGAGCAGGGAGTGAGAGTGGAAAGCCCCACAACAACAGAGACACTCAGGACTAAAAACTTCATTAGGACCCTGGACACACACCCCCCCCCCCTCATGTTGGACGACATGAGTCTGAATGGTTGTACTATGACAGTAGTTTCCTTCCTTATAATATCACTCTGGCTTAAGATCACTTGATTCACATGGCTAGTGTGAATTTCCGCTGCAGATGACAGTCGTGTCTTCTACACTTTGGCAAAATCATCTAGGTCTTGTGGCGAACAGTCCAAACAGTAAGATTTGTGTCTAGCTGGCTTAGTACAGCTGGTCTTGGTTAAATGTGGTCAAAATGAAGTTCAAAACCACAGCTCCATCATAACCAGAGGATCTGGAGAACAGATTAATGTATTTGAGCAGCAGTGACTTCACACACATACACACGCATCTGTAAAGTCCCCTCATTGCCGGTTTCACTGTTAAACCTCTGTTGTTGTTTCCATTCACGGCTTTGCCCACAAATTTCCTGGCTCAGGTAGAAGAGAAAACAAACGCGAGGACAAAGCTGGAGCTCAACTCAAACATAAACCACAAACATCCACACGTACAGTATCTCACAAAAGCGAGTACATCCCTCACATTTTTGTAAATATTTTAATATATCTTTTTACAGTGAAGATATGACACTTTGATACAACGTGAAGTAGTCAGTGTACAGCTCGTATAACAGTCTCAAAATAACTCCACGCACGGCCATTAATGTCTAAACTGCCAGCAACAAATGTGAGTACACCACTAAGTGAAAAGGTCCGAATTGTGTCAAAAGCGTCAATACTTTCCACGACTGCCTTAACTCTCCTGGGCATGGAGTTCACTGGAGCGTCACAAGTTGCCACTGGAATTCTTTTCCACTCCTCTAGGATGACATCATGGAGCTGGTGGATGCTAGAGACCTTGTGCTCCTCTACCTTCTGTTTGAAGATGCCCCTCAGATGCTCAATAGGGTTTAGGTCTGGAGCCATGCTTGGTCAGCCCATCAGCTTTACCCTGAGTTTCTTCAGCAAGGCAGTGGTCGTCCTGGAGGTGTGTTTGGGTCGTTATCATGTTGGAATACTGGCCTGCAGTCGAATTTTCGAAGGGAGAGGATCTGCTTCAGTATGTCACAGTACGTGTTGACATTCATGGTTTCCTCAATGAACTGTAGCTCCCCAGTGCCAGCAGCACTCGTGCAGCCCCAAGCTATGACACCATCACTGACTGCAAAACACATTTGTCTTTGTACCCCTCACCTTCGATTCACGGAATCATGTGTTGTAAAGACGCTTTACCGTAGGTCGAGGGAGGAGTCAGCCGCAGTGCTGCCTTTAGGGGCGTTTGAAAAAGTCCGGGAAGAAATGGGAGCGTTAGTTTGTGATGCCGCTCGTGAAATAAAATGCTTAAGAATATTTGTGTTTCGAAATGAGATCACGTGTATTTGTGAATCAAGATCGTGATTTATCGTGCAGCCCTAGTTGACACCATCTGAACCAAATAAGTTTATCTTGGTACCTTAGTCTTGTCTTTGCGGGCTTTCTTGTGCATCGTCTTTAGAAGAGGCTTCCTTCTGGGATGATAGCCATGCAGATTAATTTGATGCAATACGCGGCGTGCGGTCTGAGCACTGACAGGCCGACCCCCCACCCCTTCAACCTCTGCATCAATGCTGGCAGCACCCATACATCTACTTCCAAAAGACATCCTCTGGATATGACCCTCAGCACGTGCACTCAACTTCTTTGGTCGACCATGGCGAGGCCTGTTCTGAGTGGAACCTGTCCTGTTAAACCTCTGTATGGTCTGGGCCACAGTGCTGTAGCTCAGTTTCAGGGTGTTGACAATCTCCTTATAGCCTAGGCCATCCTTATGTACAGCAACAATTCTTTTTTTTACAGTTTCTCAAAGACTTCTTTGCCATGAGGTGCCATGTTGAACTTCGAGTGACCAGTATGAGAGAGTGCGAGAGCAGTGGCACCAAATTTAACACACTTGCTCCCTATTCACACCTAAGACCTTGTGACACTGGGGAGGGAAAATAGCTAACTGGGCACAATTTGGACATTTTCACTTAAGGGCGTACTCACTTTAATGGCCGTGTGCCACACAGTTATTTTGAGAGGGCAACAAATTTACACTAAAGGCACTTTTGTGAGATACTGTACGTGCACACTTTTAAGTGGATTATCGCCCCTTTAAACAATAATAAAGACTATTTGAGCATATACTCCTGTGTGTTTGCCCATCCTACCTGCATTCACCCTTTCTTGCATATACACAAAATTACTTTGAGTTTTTACCCCCATACAATCACTACAGAATACTCTATCAGATGCTGGTATTTTGGAAAAGGCAGCAAAACTGAAGCCGACTGCAAACTATCATTTTAATTAAACAGTGGTGCTAATTATCATTGTTTTGTCAAAGGGAATCTGTTCATTCAGACAAAGACAGTTGCTATCTTGGGAAAAACATGTATAGGTCTTTTTAACAATCCTGGAGGAGACACATAAAAGGAGGCGACGCTGACAGGCCGCCTGGCTCTCCTACCTAGTGATTAGAGGGATTGTCTACGCCTGCACCACTGTGTTTGCTTGTTCTCATTGTTATGCTTGTTAGGAAGGTGCTTCAACCTCACAAGTGGAATCTACTTCCCTCTGCAAGTACAGTAGATAAGACTGAAATGGTAATAAAGTTGAACTTAATTCACCGCTTACACTTACAACTGCCCCTTGCCTCAGAAACATGCTCACAACACTTGCACATGAGCGGCCACGAGGCTCACTAATGGCTCCTGTCCAGCTCCAATAAGTCATCTGTGTAAATAAGGATATCAGCAGGCTACTGCACTCTGGAGGAACAACACAGGCATTCGTGCTTCACAACACAAAATTAGTGGCCCACTAAAGACTAAAGAAAGCATTTGATGATAGCTCAAGGCACAAATCCAACGACGAACCAACACGTCAATGTGATGATGTGCTGATCCTGAAGGTGGTTGTGACAGCGCAATTTGAAAATGTGAGCATCTGTCAGTTCTCAGTCAGATGAAAAAAATAAGTCAACAGACATGTGCAGGAAGACATTCGATAGGACAGTAAATGTTTTTGCCATTAGTCTCAAGACAGGACAACAGGACAGGACAACCACTGGTAGAGGAAGCAATCAGATTAATACAACAAACAAACGATTAAAACCACTGACGGGAGAAGTGAATAACAATGACCATCTTGTGACAGTGTTCTACTGTTCTAGGATATGTGGTATGTACTGGAACAAGCCCCTCCCTTCAACCCTCTGGGCCCCCAAACCCCCACTAACAACAGTCTGTTGCCAGTCACCACAGGACACCCTCAGAAGGCCCATGTCCACTCTCCGATGAGTCACAACTGTTTTGGAGGCACAACGAGAGCTACACAATATTAGGAAGGTGGTCATAATGTTATGCCTGGTTGGTGTGTGTAAATAATGATATGTGAAAACAAGCGATTCTTAACATCACTCAGATATTATCTGTGGATTTGAGCCAGATTTAAACGACAGATTTTTCCAAAGCATGCCGTCTTGGTTTGGTTTAAGAAAGCAGTAAAAAGGTGATGGAGCTTTCTGCATTTGAAACATTAAAAAACATGATACTTTTTGTTGACTGGAATTCAAAAGCCTTCTCATTCTATTTTCAGTGTGAGCAGAAAGACCAAGGGAATCTCTTAGACTATCTGCTGCAAAACATAAATGTTTGTCAGGGTTAAATGTCCCCACTTGAGTTGAAACACCTGAACAGCACGTCTCTGTCTCAGGGAGCAGCTGCTGCTCTAAGTGCCGGTGGCGTTTAGGAGCGGAGGAATAAAATAAAAAGCTTAGCTTAGTGATAGATCCAAATTTAGATCTCTTCCCTGATATTTATAAGAGATGACAAATGACACATGTGTGGATTAATGACAGATACGCCGTGAATGCTATTAATGTGTGCACATGGTGACAGAATCAGTTTCAGTAGTGATATACTGTAAACGGTGTTGATCGGTGTATTATTATCATTAGACATGCTGTACAGTAAAAGCAAGACGTCACTGTTGTATTTGTCTGAGATGGCGCTCATGCCGTACTATTCTATATTCAGCTAGTGATTATTTTCTCTGTTAACTTAGTGATTGAGTAATTCAGAAATGGGTGGGAATTTCCATTGCAGATGATCTAAATGGTCAATGACATAGTTGGCAATTTTTCTGTCAATCAACTAACTGGCTAATCAGCAGATTGTTGTAGTTGTAATTGTATAAATCGTTGGATAAATTATATTGCCTTGCATAATGACAATAAAGATTCTTGATTCTTGATTTATAACAAAATAAAGGTATGTATATGTTTATGTGCAAAAAAATGAAATACCTTCCGTATATATATATATATATATATGAACACATATACACATATACACATATACACACACACACACACACACACACACATACACATTCTCAGAGAATACTGTCTTAAGAGCAGTCGCCCCTCGAGCTGAGTTGAACTCAGCGTCTCATGGGCGAACACCTCCACCTTGCGGCTACGTGCGAGCATTACAACAATAAAGACCAAAAAGTGAGGACGCGAGCTCGGGCAGTGAAATTCATGTTGGATGTTAAATGAGGTTTCTTACAGGAGGAACCGCGACAGCTCCGGGCATGTTGCCTTGTACAGCAGAGAGGCGTCCAACAGGAAGCGGGCTGACTTTTCTTCTGTAGGCTCCATTTTCATACCATTTCCTGACGCAACACGTGAAAACTGAAGCTGTGCTGCGATTCAGTATGAAGAAAAAAAAAAGCTCCTTCCGGAAACGTCGAGCTAGTAAACTGGTGAATGCTAGATTAAACGAGCTTCCACGCACACTGCTTAGGCTATAGTGGCGAGACGAGTGTGCAAAATGTACTAATTTTAATCAAGCGTACGTTGAGCCACCTGGGTTCCCAGCAGATCCGCGTCAAGTCGCGAGATTCTGACGACGTCGTTGTCAATGCATTGTGGGAAACCGAGTACGTTTGAAGCACACTGCGGAGGGACTTGTGTTTCGGTGGTTAAAAGCTGGTATTAATTAAAGGGTATTGATGTTTTAACAGAGTACTAATTATTTTAATTATTTGTATCGTTAAACAGTAATAATACTAACACTAAGTAGGCCTACCTATACTTTTTTTTTCTTCGAGATGGAAAATAATGCGATTTAAAATAAAAGGATTAGGGCATTTAGTCTCAGGTATCAGGATTTAGGTTACTAAAAGCCCCATTTGGACTGAGCTCTTGCTCCCAACTTAAATGCGCACTAACTACACACTGCGTTTCTCAGATATCCCAAAATGACGTGTAATTACTTTAGCGCAAGTGTCTTCCCTACTCTATTGAACAGATACCCTTTGATGTCATAATTCCTTGAATCTTATTGGACAATAAGAATTACCAATGTGAGACGACGGTGGGATATATTGACATCCTTATTGTTGTATCCTGCGCATATCAGATCAGTTGCAGAAACCCCACCGCCCCCACCCCCTCTTTTAAAGAACAAGCCACACATTAACCTGTGCACTCTGTCGTCTCGGTCTAGAAAACTCTTGCCGGATCAAGCGAAATTATTGCACCGGGTCTAAAGGGAATTCTGCGTGGAGAAAGAGAGCTACAGTGTGAAATTGGATATTCTGAAGCGAGCGGCAGGGAGGAAGCGCCAACATGAGTGCGCATCTCTGGGCACCCTCGTTATCAAGAGAAGCAGTCCGGTCAAAAACACGCCCGATGGAACCGAGCAGACAGGAGAGAAGTTGCAAAGAGGTTTAGCTCGACATCAGAGGGGGGATTCATTCAGCTACAGCGACAATATTCAGCTCTTGCTCGGCTCGTCTCTACGTGTCCAAGGACTAATCGTCGGAGTGGTGCGTTTTACGCGCATCTTTTCCAGGAATCCTGTCTCACGGTAGGTTTTCACGCCTTCGTTTGTGACAAATACTGCGAGTTTAGACAAAAAGCAGTCGAATTGTAACTTGTCACATCTGGATCTGACTTAAGCGCAGAAATAATCTCAGGCGACACTATTTCAAGTGAAAAGTGATCAGGTTTACCATCGGTTTTTCCCCTTTTTTGAAGTTTTGGAAATCAAAATGAAAAACAGTATAATAGGCTTATTCCCATCTTGACAATTATTATTATTTATTTATTTATTTTTTTATCAGTTCCTTCTAATGTACTAGCTGCTATCCATTAGCTGTAGTTTAATTACGCCTTCAGCGAATATTTGATGGGGTGTTATCTAATGGAATTTTGCAATTGTGAATTTAGAAGTCCTTAAGATTTCAAGCCTTATTTCTTTCTGCAGGTTGTACTTGTTTCATTGCAATGTGCGCCCGCGTGTCTGTGTTTCTGTGTGCGTTCATTTGTGGAGGGCAGGAGCGGTGGTGCTACCAGACGCCGAGAAGATATTAAATCACGCGGTCATATAGCTTACAGAAACTGATGGGGTAAGCTAAAGTGTGAGAGATTGCTCCTCACTTTGTCCGCTAGTAAATCTTCACTTTATCAGGCTCTGTCAGGCAGCCGCTTCCACACAAGATTGAAATGGCCGGCTCCGCGTAAAGTGCAGTCCGCGGATAAAGGGATTCTCCTTCTCTGCAGGGCTAAATTGACTTGCGACTCCGCGTAAGAGTCAGGCAGGGAGGCACGCCGGCAGACAGGTTGATATGACTCTCACATCCGACAAACTCATCCCTTCTTTGCAGCAGCAATGGAACTGGACAGCGATGGAAAGGTATGCATTCTGCTTTCTTTTCCTGCACCGCATTGGCACAGAGAAGTATTGTCCCTGTGATGTGCCGAAAACGCGTGAAATGAAATGATCAAAGACTTATGGAATATTTCTTCCCTGACCTGCACTGTTATCATTTCCCCTGCAGGGCACAGGAAACCCGAAGCCCATGTAGATCGATCATGTAACTGCCAGGCAGCATTGTAGTATTAGTAAGTCTCTGTAGGCTACCTAAAAGTGTTTGCAAATTTATTCCCACACAAGAACATTAGAAAACCAATTTCTGCTTTTGTGGCTTTTAAATCTGCAGCTGTACACGTGTTGAGTATCGTTTTTATTTATTTGCCAGATGGCTATTTCAGCCCTGAAATTGTCTGATGCTCTGCTGACTCACAAAGGATGGAACCTGCATCCCTGACGGTATTAATGCACCACTCACTGAGGCATGTCGGACCCCACCGTTGTCCATTATGCTGTGGCGAGTGCAGGTCTGGTGCCAGCACGACTCTGTTTTCACCTGCACGGAGGCTCTCACCGGGGGAGCAGAGACGCCCCAAAGTGTGTCAGCAAAGTGTCAGCATCTGCAGGGAAAAGCCAATCCCAGAAGCAGCAGCCACTGAGCCTGCTATCACTTGTGAAACGCAACACCAACTCCAATAGTGCTGAGGAAGCTCAAGAGAAGAGGCAGAATGTGCTGTGCTGCGCTGTGGTCACACACCTTTGCAATGACCTATCAGAGTCGTGCAACCAACAAACCCCACGGCCCTTTCAAATACCCTTTCTACTGATCTGAATAATTGCCTGAGGATTTTTTTTGAGGTCACGGCAGAATTATGACTCCAAATGCCTATGGTGGAACTTTGCTGAGTTTTCTATATTCAGTGATGAGTATAATTATCCTCTTTAATTGATTAATTATTAATAGCACTAAGGTGACATTGTGAGCCAGTATTAGCTGTCTCCAGATAACTGGATCCCGTTACTGCAGCCTTATTCATCTAGAGTTTATTCAGGGCACTACGTCGCCGGAATCTGCTTCTCGGCTGTGGAAACATTTCTCTTTTTAATGTATCATTCAGAGAGTAAGCTCTTCAAACGCACACGCAGCCTGTGATGCACTTATCACCATCCACGGCGTAGATGAATAGTCTGATGCAGCGACACAGAGTAAAAGAAGAGCAAGGTCACAGCTTCTCTCCCTCAAAAAGAATTTGGTCTGCGCGCAGCCAGGAATTTGTCTTCATGTCTACGGGAATTATTACGCACTCTGATCCACATTACTTCAAGGACGACAGCTCTCACATTCTGCTTCATTTACAATCAGTAGCATGATGGCTTTCAAATGCTATTTCACCAAGATGCTCGGCTAGAGAAATGTGATTTTATATTTAACATTTGAAGTGATGACTCCCTCCTTCCATGGAGATTACTCGTGAAGTGGTTCGAGTCACTTAACTGTTACTGGAAGAGACAAACCTCTCATGCTTTTATTCTCCATAGAGAAACTTGTGCAAACTAAAACTGCGTAATTTGGTTATTTGACCTTGTTATATATCCTTCCTCTGTGGAGATTTTTTATTTTATTTTATTTATTTATTTTTTCAAACCAATGCCATACACCTATAGTCAATTTTTAGGTAAAGAGAACATGTGGGTTTTTGCACCTTTGAACAAAGCAGAGATGGCTGATGTGCATGTGCATGTGCGTGCATGTATATATCTCTAAGCAGATGTACAGAGCGCGGTGTCTGGTGTTTGCTTGGGAGCCAGGGCCACTGGTACAGACTACTACACCATGCATAATCTGGTTGAGGAGAACAAAGATGTTCTACAAACAGTGTTTGTTTGGATCAGGACGATCCCAGCATCCAGAACCCGAGGGAACAGTGGGTCATTCACAAGACACAGAGCGGAGGGACCCAGCGGAGGGACGAGCTCCAGGTCTCTTTAAAAATTCAGCATATCCCCAGACTCCAGGGCCTAGAGAATAACAAGGAGAGGAATAGGGAGGAATTGTAACGTCTTCTTATGAGCTTTTTACAGTAAAAACGATGGGACTGGTTGAGAGTTCATGTTCAAAGTCAAACCCGGTTACATTGGTAAACTGACTGCAGGCAGTCCTCTTTGCATATTGCACAATAGATGAGAAAATAGTTTCTAATACCCAGAATGTGTAATAAAGAGTCGGGTTTACCCCGGCGTCTGTCTAATTATCCAGGAAGATGGTTTAAGGTCATCATTAAAAGTTGTCAGGTGCTTATGCGTAACTCTTATGAGTTAAATAGGCGGCGGGGGATCTTGCATAGAAATTGGGGCACTTGTTTGTTTGTTAGCTCCCTGTGGCTTCGCGCGAAACAGCAAATGAATGAGCGCAAAGCCTCACGCCCAAAGTGTCTGCCAGACGAGACTTTACGCTCTCAAGTCAAATCCCTGACGACCAGCTGATTGCTGTGAGCCAAGCTGGAGGCTTAAAATACAAATAGACACGTTTAATGTGCGTGTACAGACCCACAGTATGTAACGTGTTTTTGGGAACATCCCAAGCAAGTAGTTGCCATTTGGAATTTGAATTTAAATAACCCCTTTACAGTAATTTTGTTAATGTACATATACCTGTGATAGAGCTCGGGGATTATTTAATTTTGGGAATTCTTGATGCAGATTTTCATCAAGCTACTTCCTCGTGGATGTGGGAATGGCACTGTGCAGCGAGGCCCTCATGATTTGCCTGCAAGAACACAGCCTCCATATCACACAGTGATCAGAGGAGCCAGACCATTGTTACAGCTGGCACAATGCACCATTGTCCAGCCTCCTTTTGTGTGAATCTTTGAATGGGATTTTTATTTTTTTTACAACGATAAGTCCGTGTTGAAGGAATGCACGGCGCATATCCATTACACTCTCCCTGATCATTGTCCTGTTAATGAAGAATAAGTGGGACTTATTAATCAAGTTCAATACACTTCAATTATAACTCTCATTAACTGCGCACTCCGTATGCCGCCTCGTCTCCTGGCGAAGTCATTTCAGTCCAGTCAAAAGCCATTGTTGCCGCCGTAATGAAAGGCAATCCACGTAAACGATTAAATGTAGAATCTGGGTGGCCTCTTTCACACCACAGTCGCCTCGAGCGGTTTCCAGTAGTTGCCGTCCATTATTAGTCGCTGTTTTTGTCACGTCCTACTTGAAGGCGCTGTGAGTGTTATTACAAAAGGAGCCGGTCCCGGGTAATACTTTGTGAATTTGATGTAGGAGATCAGCTATGTTTGACAGCGCACTTCAAAAGGATCATTCCCAAGTGTTAAGGGAGGCCTCCTTCCTTACTTCAAAAAAATATCTCTGCGGTTACTTCTGATGTTATTACCTTTAAAAATTTCCAAAGTTCAAATTCTGACCTTAAATTTATACGAAGCCCCGGTTGTATTCTACGGTTTCTTCACTTTGTGCTCTCCTTTGCAAGGTTTCCTCTTTAAAAAGGAAAATCTGAATAGAAAAGGGGTTAAATGAATTGAATTTTGCCCCCAGCTTCCTGCTGCTTTCTTTTTTTTTGTTTGCTTTGTCCTTCAGCCCCTTTCATCTGTCCTCTGAGTTCATATCCCTGTAGTTTTGAATCTAGGTTGGACCCATTTTCTTACATGGAACTAGGCGAGAGAAAGATGGCTGTGTAATTGCCTAATGCTGATGATCGCGAAGGCTGAAGTCAGGTTTAGCCAGTGAGGCTGATGTGAGCGTCTTTGGAAGGGGGTAAGAGGATAAACCTGACAGGAGTACGGCGGGGAAACGTCATAGAAAATGGGGCTGCTGATCGTTCCTGTTGTTTTGCCTGTGGATGATCCTTCTGCAGATTTGAGCACATGTCCGCGAAACCATGACATTTTCAGACCTTTGTTTGTGATACGTGAAGCTTAGAGTTCAGTCAGCTTTGACCTTTTAATGCCTGCTACATGGCGCACTCCCCCAGAGGGAGGGGGAGACGAGTCGAGAGATGATACCGGAGGCTTCGGGGTGGTTTGGGAATTGATTACATGCTATCTTCTTCTCCTTCTTCTCGTTTGACAACAAACCGCTCACCCATGAGACTAATAGGCAGCATAAACATCTCGTTGCTGGCACACATCCTAATTTTGTGCACCAACAGATCTTATTTATTTATTTTGTTTCCATCTGCGGTACACTATAACTAGAATAATGATCACAGTTATTCCCAATGACGCACCCCAATCCCACCACGGGGCTGCTATATATGGACATTGCGGACAGACCTTTTTTTCTGTGGACCTGTGGCACTGGAAGTCATTAACCTTCTAGTCAGGCAATTTGGGCCAGAGGTGCGTCTTTCTCTGGATGTCGAGCTGGGTGGATACGAGATCGTAGCCGAGGAGGGCCAACACCCTGTTCACAAGGCGCAAAAAGGCCATTTTCATTGGCCGTGTGATGAATGTGGTGTCTGTGAAGGTGCGTCGCCCTTTACCCGCTCTCTCTCCTGCTCTCCATTAGTATTTTCCTTCATTCTATTACCCTCATTCATTTTCCCCTCGGCTCACCAATTCATTCCCCGGTCCTCTCCATCACTCCCTTCCTCTCATTTTCTCCCATCTGCTTCCTCTGTCTCCCACACAGAATCTATTGTAACCGACTTTGTCTCCCCCCACCCCCACCCTTTCCCCCGTGTCTCCTCCTCTGTGTTCCTCCTCACAGTGCATCAGCTGCCGCTGGCCTGAGCTGAAGGTGACTCGCTGGCTGAGCCAACGGCTGCAACACAGGACATGGGTCCTGCCTCTCCTCCCCGCTCGTGTCTTGTGTTGCAGCCAGTGGAGCTGCCTGTCTGCCTCCCTGCTTGTCTGTCCGCTCGTCGCCGATGGGCCGAGCTCCTGGAATAGAGGGATCCTACCGACACCAGCTCCTCACTTTACAGCTGCAGGTCACTCCTAATCGCTACCATGCTGTGTAGTTATAACAATCAATAAAGTGTCTCCTGTCACATTTGCTGCAATAAAGCACTTTACGGTGAAACATGTTGGTCCTGTTGTGTATTCGTGGCACTCGAGGCGTTTTGGATTATAACTGGGATGTGCTCGCTGATCCCACTTTGGATTCAATACTTATTTCAGGTCAAGCCTCATCAAGCGTATATAGCTGCAGCTCAGCGGCGCCACTTGCACTGTGAAATCCAAAGCAAAGCTGGTTATTCCTTTAAAACTATAAACGCAAGGTGAGTCAAATGGGTTTTTAATGAGCCTTGTCGCGCAAATACATAACTTCTGCCCTTCTGACTTTTTCCAGGGAGCTACGTGAAGCGCCGACTCCTGACAAGGTTGTGTAGCGCCGGGCGAGGCAGCCCACACAGGCTGTCTGAGCCCCTTCAAGTGCTTCCTCGTCCTCTCGTCACTTTCCAAAACAAACTGCATGGATGAAGACGCAACGCAAAATAGCTTTCGTCTGTGTTATGGAAATATGTGGAAGTGGAAATATGAGGGGGGTATAGGAGAGGACAGAGAAGTGGTACACTGCTAACCTTGCTTTTTTATTTGCTCAGACTCAACCAGAAATCACTTTACATGTGGGTCAGGGAGACGAAGGAAAAGTAGGGAGATAGTGGGGTTAATCGTGTTTGTGCACCGCGGGTGTTCTTGTTTTCCGTGTGTGCATCTTGGTCACAGTGTGCTTTCGGACTAGAGAAAATGAAGACATTTTCTGACAGGGGTGTCACTTGATTGGAATGTAAATCTGGGTGCGGATGCTTGCTGTTTTCAATCCCCCCCCCCACCCCAATTGTTTACCAGGGAGTGGGATTGAAAAGAGGCTGTGCGCTGAATGCTGCACGAGCTGATGCCGGCTGACTGTGTTTACCCCGCGTTGGCGCAGATGTCTCAGAGGTAACATTATTTATTTAGCAGCGTATCGTTCCGAGCGATACTCGCTCCAGCCTGATATTTTTGTTTGTATTTTCCTGAAGTGTTAAGTGTTAACCAACATGGAAGTGTTTCGTGTTGACTTCAGTCTAAATACCTGAAGAGGCGTGTTATGATTGCTGTAATGACTGTATTGCAAATGAACCACAACTACTTATCCTTTTCTCTTCCGCTTGGTTAATATTGCCTAATTAAATGTAAATTATGTACCTTTTTTTTTTTTTTTTGGTTTGAAGACTAAATTAAAGATTACACACTAGAAAAATGTACACAGTGACTCTGTCTGGTTGATGCCACTCTCATATCTGCATAGGAAGCTCCAGCTTTGCTCCCCATAAAGACTAAGCCTGGCATACAGGCTTATAGGCAATCCACCAACTCTTCTCCAAAGATTTCTCTAAACTAGACTTTGACAGATGGTCTGGTCTCCCACTATCTCTAGTAGGTGATGTTAGTTTATGTAAAGTGGTGGTTTTGTCCAAGTTTCTAGATTTTCTCCACATATCTCCATCCTTATTATTCTCTGGGGCAATAAAAATACACGTATCAGAAAATCTGTTCCACAGCTCCCCGGAGCTCTTGGTGGCTTGGCTTTGTCCAATTTCTTACATTACTACTGGTCTTGTAAAATTCATAAACTTTTATACTGGATTAACAATTCAACAGACCAAGAGCGGCATGTATCGGCGGATATGAAATTTGCATCCTCTAAACTCACTCCTCACTGGCTCCCAACTCCCTTTGGCTGCCTCCAGCTTTATCTCACACAAAGTGGTAGTTGCTCTGTTAAAATCTGGATTCAAATTAGGAAGAGCCTCCATAGGGCCTCACACGTCTTCCCCGGTGTAAACAATCATCTCTTTCTGCCCTCTTGCACAAGGTTTGAGGGATAACTAATTTTAAATCAAGGCACTTATCCCATTTTCTGAGCCCTGAGAGATATTTGACTTGCCTAAATTCCACTTTTTCGAGTTTTTTTTTTTTTTTTTTTTTTTCAGATAAGGCATTTTATTCAGATTAAGAATGCCAAATTCTCCAGTCAACCCCTTGAAACTCCGGCTGATTTGTTATTGGCTCTTGATCCTGGACAAAAGGCAAATTTTTTGTATTTGCAGCCTTATCAGTTCTACTGTTGACACCCCAGCATCTGGTCCCTCTGGATCGCACAAGCTTATAATCACACTGCCTGACGATTATTGGCAAAAAGCCTTTACGCTTACAGACTGTCATCGCCTTTGTCAGCCAGGCGACTCATACTCCTCACCTGGAAATGCCTTCATCCTCCATCTCATAGCAATTGGGCGAAAGAGGCGTTACTGTCCATTAGACCTGAAAAGCTTAGATTTTCCCTCATCGGCTCCTCATACTCATTTGAAAAAACTTGGAGACCACTCCGAAATTAATCTTTGGCATCTCTGTCGGATTGTGATGACTGAGCCCACCCCCTTCCCTTTAACATTTTTGATCCATTTGGGTGGGGTGGGATTGTGGGAGAGATAAACAATGAAAGGAGGGGTAAAAATTAAAGAATGGAAGCCTTCTCTGTCATATTAAACTGTCATGTTTCTACCTGTGAAATTGCTTCCAAATAATAAAGTTATATAAAAAAGAAGAAGAAGAAACCAGGCTTATTAAAGCAGGTTAACATAACAACAGACCTTATATATGCTACCAGATGCATCTAGTAGCAGGGAGGATTCATTGGTTACCTACCTACTGGCAAACAGTGTCCGCAACAGTGGTGCAGTTGTTGACATTAGCCGCCCCCTTCCACACCATCTGTAGACTCAATCTTTAGAGGTTTGCAATGTTTTTCTATTGGAATCGACACCTGCTCCACTATCACATGTCCAAACTAGCAACGGTAACACAGGAAGGTGGGGCCTCAGGGCAGGACTCCTCTGGTTGGTGGTCTGCAGACCAATCCCAAGACCAGCAACAGGCCGCTTGTGTAGTTCTGGTAGGATGTGTCGCTGCCCCCAAGTTATATATTATATAAGATATGAATCTGATTACAATAAATGATAAAATATGTCCCCCCCCCCCGTCTTACCTGTCCCCGGGCGCTCTTCTGCAATTTCCCCACAGGATCAATATACAGCAGATGCTCCAGAAGTGACGCGTATTCATGTTGTTATCCGGGGGCATGATGAAATTTGTTATAAATTAATGTCATAAATTCACAAAGTTATTATCAGCTGAACATAGAGCAGAGGAGCAGAAGTTTAGGAGCGAACAACCCTCGATTATCATTTGCGCCGAACCTGACTTATCACAGCCACCTTCCGCTCAGTGCAAGATAATGACTTATCGTTTTTTCTTTTTCTTCGTTTTTGTGCCCATTGTACGAGCTCCATATGATGTGTTCACTCGGGCCTTAAATTGCGCTGATTTTGTTACCTGGGCTGCACCAGACCAGCTACTTCCTTCTGGTTCCAGTCGTCATGCTCAGCTGAGCTCACAGATGCAGGCAATGTCGATATCGTCTTCTACTGTCCATAAAGAAAGGTAAAACCTAAGTGGAAGTGAAAACTTTGATAGCACCTAAATAGCTAAATGCTGCTTCTCGCGCCCAGAGAAGTGCGCCGGACAGATCAGTCTGACATCTAACAGATTGCCGGGAATTAACAAGGATTTGCTGTGCTGCATATTTTTCTACACCGGTGCACGCTGTGTCTGCAATCAGCAGTAGCAGATTGAGCAGGGGTCCAAACTCCAACCTTCAGCGGCCGAGCTGGTCCAGTGGTGCCACAGCTACAACACCGACGTCAAGTCTAGGAATTTATTCACTTCACGGCGGACGAGACGGAGGCAGAGACCGAGGGCAGCATCGGGAGTGGGTGGGTCTTGTCACAGGTGTCTTGTCGCTTTGTGTTATATTGGATGTTTGTGCAGGCACCCCCGGGCCTGAATGTCACAGCACCAAGTTATGAGACCGACGTTTGATGATGACACGAGTTGAAATATAGTCGGTGTCTGAGTCAAAAGAAAACAGAATTAGAGCAGGAGAGAAGTCAGGAAAGGACTTCTCACTTCTGCGTTCCAGCGCATTTCTGGGCTAACCAGCTATTATTTATGGGCAGTCCTTCATTCCCGAAGTTAATGGTGGCATGGCCGAATGCTCATAATCAATCACGGTGCATTAAATGTGGTCAAAGGCTCGAGAGTGGACAACAAGGCCTCATAAAGTCAAGCTGTGATGAAGGATCGCCAATACAGATCGGACTCATTTGTGAGATGGCGACTGTGGCAACGCAACAGACAAATAGACTGGGCAATGTCCCAGTCCGTTCCCAAGGATCCATTCTCACACACATACAAGGTCAAACCGTCCTCCGGTGTCCATTGCGAGGGTCAAGATAGCCGAAGGAGGAGAGACAAGGATTTCATGGGCAATATTAGGGGAGAGAACATTCTGAAGACAGGGCAAAGAATTCCTTCTCCATTAATCATGACATACATCTGCCAGTGAAGCACCCACAGTACCTGGGCTCCTTCCAAGGACCCTGAGCTTTTAGAAGATGTTCTGCGCGCCATCACCCCCATGGGAGACGACAGAGGGAGGGACTTGACGATACGAGCTTAGAAAAGAGAGACTGGAAATGAGAGAGGTGAAGAGGAAGCTCAGCATTAAAGAGGAGAAGTTAGAGATGGTAGGAGGGTGGGAGTGGGGGGGGGGAGATTGGCAGCTGAGAGGAGATAAAGCCAGACATGCAGAAAGGAGAAAGGAAGGAAAAGAGAATGGTAAAGCAGAGATAGGGCCTGGCGAGGAAGGGAAGGCAGCGGGCTTAGATAAGTAGTGAAAGGGACAAAGCCAGAGAGAGGCAAAGTTGCCACTCTCTGGCTGAGAGTGGAGAATAGAGTGGCTGCGGATGATTTATTAAAACTGAGCGAGGCAGCACTCCAGAGACAGCTGCCATTTTTTCTTTTCTTTTTTTTCCTTTTTTTTCTCACAGAGTTTCAGACAGGGCGAGCCACACTGACACATCAGTCAATAGCGAGAAAAAACTTTGCACAAGCGCTCTCCAGCAAAGTTCTGAACAGTGTTTGATTATCCGGCTCTGGGGGTCCCTGGGGTCGCGGATGCTCAAAGAAATTCAATTACTCCTCAAAATATCATTCTGGTGTGGCATTATTACATCAAAAAGAATGAGGCTTTTGATCGCCGGCCCCTGATGTTTTTTTATTTTTTTTTATTTTGTTTTATTACCTTTATTTTACGTCCACCCTGTTTTCGTCCAGGTTTTCGATTCAGGTCCGCTCACCCACTGCAGAGCAAACACTGGCAAAAAACCTCAGAGTAAGCAGGGATACTCTTCCAGCCATTCTAAAAAGGAATAAGCAGTTTAAGGGGAAGAATGAGTACAGGACATTTTCGCTCCTTGCAGCGTCAGCAGCACACAAAACAGCCATTACCAGCATCACAATGAGCCCTCTGCAGCTGTGTGGTACAGATCTTTACAACAAAATAAAAACACCACACGTCAACTGTTGAGAACTGTACTAAGCTGGGCTGTGTGATGTCGTGTTAGCTACATGATTATTCTCATGAAGTAGTTAACGTGTGCCATTTTAGTTGTGGTCGGGTGATACGCAACCTCACGTGACGTCCGTCCCCCAGGTCAGTGTGACGGGGATCTGGTTTCGCCAGATTTAACGTCACTTCTTATTAAGTATTTACATCGTGCTATAAACCTTGAGCAAGCATCGTGCAGCTGTATGTGCGCTCACGCCGGGGGATGCCCTTGGAAGGTTCATCGAGTTGATGGAGCCGTTCAGATCACAGATTTCCTGTAAACCCACTGAGCTGTGTCGCAGGAACAGGCGGACAGACGTTTTGCAATGCCCCTAGAAGCACTTTTAAGCTGCCGGAGTGTGGCTTTGCAAACATGAGCGCGTGCTAAGCCTAAACCGGGGCCCCATCGTCTGTATTTTCGGGAAACCTGCTTGATGATTTTACTTCTCCGCTGTGTTGACACCTGAGGTGAAATCAATTCAGTGCTCCCCGTAGTTACGAGGAGCGGATTAAAAACCGCAACACATTTCTCTTTGAAAATAAATAGACTTGAATTTCATTTCCCCCTCTAGAGCAATTTACCCAAAGTAAATAATAAAAAAAAAAAATAGAAACGTGTCAATTGCATGCTATATCTGCAGAGGAATCCTTTCAAGAAACAGGATCAGAGGGAAATGTTCTTTTTCATCTGCCGCGATGGATCGAGAGTCCATTGTTTCTCCCCTCGACGCCTCCCCTGAGTGCCACTCTTCCAGCTCGGGGACTCGCGGTGCTCGCGGTATGGGGGAGTGTCTCTGCGTGCGAGGTGTGCGTGTGAAGACAGAGACGAACGGGGGAGAGGAAGGGCTCCCGGGCAGCCGAGGTGGAGATATAAAACTAGACACATGGGAAGTTATCACTCACAAACAGGCAGCCACAGTCAGGGAGGAAGGAAGGAGTAATGTTTGAGATCAAAACAAGGATAGTGTGTGTGTGTGTGTACGTTTGAGAGAAACAAGCAAATTTAATTAAAACACAAATGAAGTCAGAGATGAAAAGAGTCTCTGGTACAGATGAGGAGTAAGAAAAGGTGAAAAACGTGCAAGAGAGGCAGCAAGTGGGAAGCCGGGAAAGAGGAGACACAGAGGACAGGGGGAGCAATTCGAGCCTCGGAAGATGAGAAATGAATCTCCGTGTGACAGCAGATAGGGGTCAGTAATGATAAGTGTCCCCTTCTCTAGCCTCAGTGGGAGTATAGTCCAGCGCTGAGTTATCAGCTGCCAGTCCCCTGCTCAGATCCCGCAGACACAAGGTGACCTTCTCTGATCAGCCAGTTGGTGGCGGGGAGCTGCAGACTGCTGACAGTGACAGGTGTTCGCTTTCAGCCCGCGGCTCCCACCGGCGCACTGTCATTATGGTTTATTCATTCAGTCTGAATTCACACACAAAACTTTAAAGGGTAAGGAGGTCCCCTGCAGGGCAGACATAAATCAAAAAGCATTCCTGCTTTTGCAGTTCCCGGGTCAGAGGAAGGGCTGCGGTGGAGCTCCAGCGAGGGAAGTCACGCCAGCTGCGGCCGGGGGGTGGTGGGGCATGTACGCGTTGCCGTCGCGTCAGATTTGCACGGGAGTGATGGGAGACTAATCACGAGGGCGTTCCTTAACGGGAGTAGTTTGCGGAGGAGTTTTATGAGGTGCTTATTCATAGTCAGTGTGTTACTTGCATTCAGTGGTCGCTGGTTTCCACCCAGTTTGGAGAAGGTGACAGGAGTGCCGACAAGGGCACCGAGCATTTAAGTGGAACAAATGAGCAGAAAAACTGAAATTAGCCACCTAAAAATGCTTTTAAATGTACGCTATATTTGGAATATTAACATCTTTCTCACAACTGAAGCTGCCGTATTGGTCTTTTTAAAGCCACCACACTCAAAAATTAGTAATTTTACCTATCACAACTCAGGAATTGCTGCTCACACGCCGGCTGTGAAGAAGAACCTCATACAGGCCCACTTCAAAGAAGCTGAACTATTTTCTTCCTTTAGGGCTTTAATGTGGGTTAAGACAAAGACTGAGGTGATGGATTGCCGCGTTTCCTGACTTTCTGGGATAATGTGTTTTCAACCGAGTCTGCTTTTTCCAGTGAAAGACATAACGACTGTAATATATCAGTGAAATGTGAGTTTAATGCGCTCAGGTTCCAAAAGATGTGGACGGTGAAATACGTTTTTTTTTTTTTTTTGCTTTTAATTCACCATCAGGACTCAGCTTTCCCATTAGGTTTTTCCAGCACATTTTAGTTTATCACACAGCAACACACACAAAAAATCCGAAACTCACCCTGACAGAAATTAATTATGTGTCACCAAAAAAAAAAAAAAGTAAAAAGTAAGATATTTTTGGGAACTTCTGAAGGCTAAATTTGATAGAGATCCGCGGCGCGATGCTCTGCCACAAACAACCCGAGCGGAAAGGAAGATATTAAAAATCCTGCGCCATGTGCCAGCATTCGCGAGTCGCTCGTCTGGGAGCGGGACTTCCTGCTGCCTCAGTTGAAGCGTGTTATTTGCGGGTGGCTGGGTGAGGATGCTTTTTATGAGGCGGGCGGCCCCCGAGCGCACCGCTGCACGGACTCCGAGCAGCTGGATTGTCCCGCGGCTTTTGATTTATGTGAAGAGTGGCCGAGGAACAATTCCAGCGGCGTTATCACAGCAAACAGAGGGAAGCAAGGGGCCCTCGAGCTCACCCCGGGCCTCGTCAGTGGGTCCCCGGCTCCTGCAGCTGGGCTGATGTGTCTGCCGTCTGATGTGGGCCGCGGTTCTGTTTACCTACATGTGCTCCTGTGCCTGTGCTCACAGCTGGGATGGGGGGGGAATTGTGTTTCTGTGTTTATTCCGTGATTGAAAATCTCTCTTCCGCTGCGCTAAGCCGCTGATTGGTTCGACCTTGCCCGCAAAATCTGCTTGTTTTTCCAACTACTAAAAAGAAATTCCAACATGCCGCGCCTAAGCCCTGTAAATGTTTTGGATTTCAACTAAGGCTCATTTGCCTGACTCTGTGCAATGGCAAATATCACGGTTATTTAAAGTCTAGACGTGCACCTTTATCTTTAGCTGTGCATTAATTCCCTCTAATGATTTTCTGTCTTGCTTCTAATTACGGATATTACACTACATCCCTGCAAATGAGGCCGGTACAGTCCATCTCTCAGCAAACCAGACTGTTCGCCACCAGCACGGCGTCCCGAGGGAGGAGCCGTCACCGACTGTCACGTTCGGCCGGGAAGGTTTGACAGCCGCAATCATTTCTGGACACATTCAAAGGAGCAGACGTGGCATTTCGCCCGGTGCTCAGAACTTCGGGAGGAGCAGCTTCGTTTGCATGCTGCCCCCGCCCCCTCTTCTCCCCCGCGTTCTCTCTCGACCTTTTCTAGCCCTCTCCGTCTCCTCCGTACGGCGCTATCCCCCTCCAATTGTGAATCTGAAGTGAAACAAACAAGTTAGACGCTCACTGGGCTGAATGTGATGCGTTGCCTGGGCGACGGAGGGACAGGCCTGAGGAGCCTGGTGCTGGATGAGAGATTGGAGAATAGTGAGGAGGTGGTTGTGTGTGCGTCTATGTGTGTGTGCGCGCGCGCATGTGTGTCTTTTAGACACTCCCATTGGGCCCCCCTGGCTGGCGAGGATGGACTGCTGAGTGGGCTGATTGGCACATTGACAACACCCCCCCTCCTCCCCACACACACACATCTTCCCAAACCTTCTCCCTCTGTCTCTCTTCTGCTCATCTCCCCTCTATTCTTCCTCCTCTCTCGCTCTGTAATGCTGATGATACGTTCGGCTCAGAGTCGACATCAGCTGCATAAACAAGTGGATGCCGCTTTGTCCTGCAACCTTGGTACGGCCATCCAACAAACACAGTACGACAAGCGCGCGTACGCACACACACACGCGCGCGTTCAGGTTTGGCAACCACTTAAAAGAAGGACACACTTGTCCTCAATTCTTCTCCGTACAAAATCAGCATGCAGCGAGAGCGCGGTTCAACACGCTGACCTTAACAACCATAATTCTCACTTTAGAGCAAGAAGAGCACGTTGTTGCACAAAGGGAGAAAAAAAAAAAGAAAAAACTGGCTGAACTCGAGCCTTTTTTTCTCCGCCGCTTTCAGAGCATCACATCACACCACAGGCCTTTTTTTCACAACAGATGTTTGACTTGTCATTGTCGGAGCACGGAATTAACGGTGGCTCCGCGCGCAATGGCGAGACCCTGACCCGAGGGGCCATCAGTCATTTGATTACTTGCGCCTGTGCCTTTTCTACCAGACAAAATGCCACGAATGCCTATTACAAATGTTGCTCAGATTCCAATAACACAAACAACAAAGCAAAGGAGCTGAAACTGGCCGGCAGGTTCTTTGCAGAGAAATACAACATCTGACTCATGACTCAACTCGGCCCGTAGGGCTCGCAATACCACGGTGACCGGTGATAAAGTTTTATGGAGTGTTTAGATTATTTATAAACTGCCTTTACATATGCTCGCATGCGCAAAAAAAATAGTACCCCGCCGCAGTATTTATTTCTTTATCATTCCTGCCCCAAAAAATGTAAGCTGAGTGAGAATTTGAACAGCTATAAAGGTGCAACATGCAGAATGTTTTTTTGTTGTTGTTGTTTTTTTAAAAGAAGGTGAGGTTTCTGTGAAATAACGAACAATTGTTAAGAACCGAAATGGTCAGAAACTAGCCAGACATTGATACATCACAGAAGCCCTCCAACGAGTCCTCAAAGGTGCCGGCGCCAGAAGCCGGGAGAGGAGACGACACAAGCGATGTGGGAGGAACCAGAAGCTTGGCAACACTGCAGGCAAGTCTGTGCCTGACTAAAAACCAGCTCCCACCATCCACCCTGCTCTCCAAAGGTTGTTCTACAAGAGTTTCAGCTGTTGTTTATATCATTTACTTACTGCATGCTCTGCATGCTCTCTTCAGTAAACACAGTATCTCTGCGGCGCAATGCAGAGACGTCATTGGCATCCTGATATGATGTGAAAGCCGTGAGTTCTGCTGACAAGACTCCTAAATCTTACAAGTTGCCCCTTCGAGCAACCTTTATTCTTTATCGGAGTGCTGCAAAACTGTCTGCCACAACCTCACATTGATTGAGATATCTCTCTCTCCCACACACTTACACACTCACATGTGCACACACAAACACACACACACACACCCCGCAGCAGCGGCAGCAGCAGCAGCAGTCTGTGGCTGGCAGGCAATCAAAAGAGGAGTTTCATCTGTCCTACCTCTGACCGCTCAACGCTCAGCAAATGCTTTGCCCAACTCTCCTTCAAAAGGTGAAAAGGGTTGGCTTGACAACAGAAACATCGCAGAGTGTTTTTGTTTTTTTTTTCCTTTTTCTTTTTACACTACCCCTTATCTATTTTGTCCTTCTGGCTATAAAGTTCAAATGCCCTGTTCTTGGTTGTTTGCCTGGAACCTTTTCCTTGTCTAAAACATTCTTGAGTAAACTCACCACTAAACTACTACGACTTGCCAGCCTGTGGAAAAAAAGATCTGTGGCCAATGCGAAGCATATCTGATATTGGATATTTTCACACGCTCAATGAGCGATACCCGGCTGCGATAATAGGCCGTTCACCTGTACTGTGGCTGAGTTCATAAAAGAAGCTGGACCTCCGCCATCAGAATCACTAATTGATAACCATATTCTATCGCTACGGCTGAAGGGCATTGTGTCTTCTGCTCTATGGGGAGCTAATAAGCTAAGGGTGGGTGTGGGCCAGAATCCATCTCCATTAAATTAAGGGAGCCTGGTTCCATAACGTGACCTCTGCTCGCTATGATTTATCGAACAGCGAGTGAACATCAAACACAAAGGACATCCGCCTAATGAAATCATTGGCCCAAAAGCCGAGTCTGTTAAGATGTGAATAGAGCTGTAATTGAATTGAGTTGAAGAGAAGCAACGGCCCACACACACACATTCCTCTCACCTCCAGGTGTAGCGCTTTAGAAAGGGTATTGTCAATAAACTCAGCATGTCGATGCTGGGCTGGGGTTTAAATCACTTGCTCGAACGAACTGTCGTTCAGTAGTGGGAGACAGACTGGAGTCTCAGAAATGCGACACTGATGCCTTTTTCAGCTAAATGCCCCTCATTATCTTCCAGAACGTAGTAGGGAATGTTTCTTTTTAGTACTTTTATTGTAAGGGGAAGACAGCGCCACGGGATCATTTTAGGACAGCGACTCCAATAAGGCCATAATTGGCTCCGGAGGGATTTAATCACCAGGTTGTTGTGCGGTCACCATCCCTTTTGTATTTGTTCACCTCTCCAATTAGCTCGGATCAGATTTGCATTAAAGTGCTCCTCTGTCAAGAGTGATTACAATGGGTGTTTTCTCTGCAGTCACTAGATGGCGCACTTTACTTGAATTGCTTTTTGTGATCCCGCACCCTATATGGCACCGGGTCAAATCCTGACTCTTCAGATCCGCTTGACTCATGTTCTTCATATGAGTCAAATGAGAAGAGATCTCAGTCATGAGTTTTGTGACTGCTGAGCTCAGCCCAAATGCAGATTATTTTTTAAGAGACATTGGTTGGCTTGGGCAACCAAGAGGGTTTATCACCCTTTATAAAAGGGACACAAAAACAAAGATTGCTCAGGGTCTCAGTGAAATTGCTTAAGAAATAGTTTGTGTGTTTAATTCAGCTGCTATTTACTAAGTATGTAAATGTGAAATCGAATCAGTGGCTATTGCATGGAAAAAATAAAATGTTCCTAACCTGATTTAAGCGGTTCACTTTACAAATGATGAGCAAACAGGGTAATTGTGAATCTTTATACTAAATAATAGTTTGAATATGAGGAAGGTTGAAAAGCAGGACCTGTACAAGAGCCCTCCTTGTAGCCGTGAAAGGCCCAGATCCTTATCGTGGAAACGGGACCCTTTTCAGTTCCAGACGGGGGCGCATCACCCTCACAGAAAGAGGTGTCAATTGGTTTCAACTGGGGAGAAATGAATGAGGAGGAAAGGAAAAGGAAAGGGAGGGAGCAATAAAAGATACTGGCAAGTTACCAAGTGGTGCAGGTGTCTGCCTAACAACAAGCTGCACTAGCGCATTGCACACTCTAAGCAAGCATGGTCCGGTCCAAGCAGGACCTAGAGACTATGGGAAAACAAACCAAGCCTATAATGGCAAACACACAGAGGGAAGGCTGTTTGCTTGCGTATGTGTGTGTGTGTGTGTGTGTGTGTGTGTGTGTGTGTGCGCACGCACGCGTGGCACATTGTCCATTCATACAGTGGACGAATAGATCCTTTCAGCATTCTTGTGAACATCAAGGCAGGATTCAAGACGGTTTCTGACTTCAAATTTTATCCCTAGATCAAGTACCAGGATCTGACCATACTCTATTCTCACAGTGTAAAAACAAAACACACATCCACAAACAAGTCAGTGGTCTTAAAATGAAGGCTGGATGTATTTAATGTGTTGCATGATCTGCTCTTCTTCGGTCCATAAAACTAACTGTACATCTTGATGGGAAATTAAATTGCAGTTGCAAATAAATGGCAACATATATGAAAAATATGATAAGCCAATTTACAACATTCTACTTAAGTGTTGTTTGTTGCACAGATTGTAGCTACAGTTCATATTAATCTGTGACTAGACATCAACAGACAGTGATATCCTTTACATACACACTTAATGTCACTCAGTTTATGTTGCTCTTTTTTTTTTTTTTACAGACATTTGCCATAAACATCAATTAGCTGTAACAGCAACATGTTTTGAGGCCACACCAGCACATCGTTGGTTTTAAAACATTGGCATTGCACAAGTGCATTGTAATACAGGAGATACAGAGTGACCAAATCTAGAACTAATGCATGAAAAAAGCAACTTGTATCCTCAAACCGTCAAATCCCCCACACCTTCACCACTTATTCCTCAATCCACCTACACTCAATAGACATATTTGCACTACCATGGACACCATTTGCACCGCTGTTTACTGTTTTAATTTTCCACCTCACCAGCTACATTCATTTGTGTGCTACTTCGTGCTTTACTGTATATATTGTATCTTATTATTATTTATTTATTATTTTGTATTTCTCCACCAACAAATGACAATAAAACTTCTTATTCTTGTTAATTTAAAGTTTTTATTTTTTAAATCAAATTAAAACTCCTCAAAACGCTATCTGTAGCTATTCGGCACAGAATACACCAAGTTTAAAATGGGTTACTGTAAACCTTTGAAGTAGTAATTACAGCAAGAGGGGGAAATAAGAGCTAACAGGCTAGCACAGACCGCCGCGTCAAGTTAACCGGAGTTTATGCCGGTTTTACCGGAAGTAGGGTAGGTTTTAAAAAGTGTATACCGCTCTTTCTGTGTACGGGGAAGTTAGTTTGAGGAAGCACGAAGAGGAAGTAATAAGCTGAAGTGTACGGACAATTAGTCACAAAGAGTATCTGAATAATGACTCAGCTGAAATAAAACTTTATGAGTACGTCCGGTCAGATATTATGATCAGATATGGTTTTCTGACTAAATAAAGTAGTGATACAAGTTTATGCATGCGTTTATCGCACTTGTTTTATTTCATATCATGCCTATTGTTTTAATTTCTACAATATAATAATGCATGTCCCCGTTTTGTGCGTTCTCGCCGTGCTTTTATTACGAAAGGTACAGCCGGAACCCGTGCAGTGGCTGTGACTGCGCTGACACAGGTCAGGCTCAGGATCAGGATCCCCAGAGTGGAGGAGAGAGGATGTGGGTATGCTGACATCTGCGAGCCAGCGGTTTCACTGGAAGACGACTGCAGGCTGACAGACGACGGCCTTGGCGACCTCGAAGAAACTCCGAGACATGTAACTTGTCTAGAAGGTAAACTCTCACGCCGGCTAACCGCGCCTCTTCTTTCTCCCCGACTGTCATGTTCAAAGTGTACTTTTTCCTGTTAACGCCGTCGACAGCTCAATTGTAAGTTTCTGCCTCACTCTCGCGTTTATTAGTCACTAAAGTCATCGCGGCTTTAATGACAGCAAAGCTAATTCTGTCTCACTTTAGAGAGGAGGTTAAAAAAGAAGGAAGAAATTTGAAAAAGAAATAAGGTCGCGGAAGCGTCAGGAGAAAGTTGAAATGATCCTTCCGCTAATCTGCATTTTTAATGCGTCCTTCATGGGGAGATCAGCTGAGGCTTTTTTTCAGCCTCTCTCTTTTTTCTGACTGCAAGTCAAACTCTGGTCCTAACGCTGATTCGGGTTGACGGACCTGGAGACCTGTTGCTGGCTGCGGCTGTTGCACTCGTGACATCCTCGCTTTCTTCAATCTCTTCGCCCCTGGAAAGATAACAGGGCAAAAAGTTACATCGACGCGGACAGGAGGGGTGCAGTTTTACTTTTGCTTTGACGTGGAGCGCTTTGAAGCAAAAAAAAAAAAAAAAAAAAAAAAAAGGGGGGGCAGAAATCCGGCAGCGTTTCTGTTCGTGGGCTATTTGGCTCAGAGGCGTTGTGGTGAGAAAGCCCTCATCCAGCTTTTAAACTGAGCCTCATTCATCACAGGCTGCCTCTTCTCTTCCCTTCCCTTCCTAAAACACTTGCTGTCACTGTTTGTATACACTCAGTGTAATCAGCAGGGATGTGTTTGTGTCCCTGAGAGGAGTAACCCCCATCTCGGCTTATTATGGGGCTTTTAAAAATGAGGAGAGCTGCTTCGCTTTTGTCCTCCTTGTTATTTGTCTAACCTGTTCCACTGGCAATTCCTCCATGTATTTGCTTGGAAATGAGCCATGCCCTGTCTGCTGCGCGCCGCTGTTCATTCCAGGCTAACCGTGGAGAGCAGCTTCATCACGCACCGCTTACTTAACCCCGGAGTATCAAGTGACCCCAACATCATCCAGTCTAATTTGTTTCCCGTGTAAATGCAACATCAATTATTAACCTTTTTTTTTTCTCTTTTTTTGTCACTCTCTCCGGGTGAAGCAGAGATTGCAGCAAAAAAAAATGCGACGCAGGATTAAAGCTGCTGCTGCTGCTTCTGCTGCTACTGCATCCTAACCCTCAGTCTCCACACGGCTCCCCAGTAAGGCTATCGGATTCAGAGCGAGTGGAAGGTGCGACGGGAGGCCGATAAAAGAGGGGTTTGTCTGCAGGCGTCTCCATTTTGAAACCTCAGACTAGAGAGAAAAAGGCTTCTCCGCTGCCTTGAAGGACCCTCAGTGGAAATTGAGTTTTCCTTCGACTCTATAGGCTCTCGCACCGCTCTGTTATAGTTTTCCGTGTAATGGAGCAACCTTATCTCAAAGGCCGCATGAAAACCAAGTTGTCCTCCGAATCTGATTCAGATTTTTTATTTATTTTCCTTGTAGAAGGAGGAAACAACCATCACCGGACTCTGATGCGAAGGGAAGGGAAAGCACGTGCCGCGCGTTCCACTGAGCCCGCGTATGTCGGCCCTTTTTGTTGCCACCGTAAGCGGCGCCCTGCTCTAATATTAATGCAGCACAATTATGTGATTACATGTGGTTCGGTGTCAACACATCTCGGTGGTCGGCCTTTTTGCTGCGGCCTCGTTTCAGATTGCTGGCACGCTGAGTGGATCTGTCAGAAGCGGACGTCTAAATTGCTGTCTTTGTGTATCTGCTATCCACTAATCCTCTTTGTTTGTTTTTTTTAAAGCAAAACAAGGGATTTGTTCTCAAATATTCCACCCATGTTTTTGGCCCGAGCTCTATTTTCGGCTGAGCGGAAGATGGAAGAGAATATAAATACTAGAAGGGGGAAACTCAAAAAGACGGAATTCTTAACTAAGTCGGCGTCTGAGCGCGAGGCGTGCGTAGGCCTGACGTAAAGCGTTTTTTTTTCAGAATTTACTGACTATAAATGTCACATCGCATGTAACAGCTGTACAAATATCGCCTCGCCGCAATCTGGGCACGACTTATTTAAGGCTTACCGAAATGAATCGTGACTGGAAACGCCGCTGCTTTAATGAAGTTCAGCGGGCTAACGCGCTGTCTGTCATCGGAGTGCACTGCACACTCAATTTAATCTTCACATTGCTGTACTCTAAGCCGCGATTTAGCCTCGCCCATCCTTGCAGTTTGTTTTTAAAAGGGGTCCTAATGCGGCGCTGAGCGTGTGATTACATTTATGATTCTGGTTTTAATGCTGCCGGTCCGGTCCGTTGGAGCTGTATCCTCTTTGTTGCATGTACGGGAAACGTGGAGATGAATGGCTCTGTTTACCTGATTGCAGCTCATCCTCGTAGAGAAGGGCTTTGTCTCAACCTGTCAGTTGATGTTCTTGCTGTGGTTAAATTTGCGTGTGATCCCTTCTCTGTGGGACGTTTCTGATAGGCTAATGCTGCTTTTTGTCTGGCTGTTTGTCTTTCTTTTCCTCCAGGTGCTTGTGTCCTGCAGGGCACCGCGAGGCTTAGCCAGTCACGCTGCCTCCTCGCCGCTCTCCGCCATGAGGGGGCGCTGCTCTCGCAAACTGGGCCTGCTGGCCAAGGCCGGCTTCCTGCTGTGGCTGCTGTGGCTGGGCTACATTCTGCTGGAGCGCTCGTCGTTCCCCCCCTCCGAGGACGAGGAAGACGAAGAGAGAGACATTCGGGAGAGGCAGGTGGAGGTGGACCAGGCCGGGGCCGACGGGGTGCTGGCGAGGCCCCTCTACCTCAAGTCGGCCCCGGACAACAGCGCGCCGGGGGAGTGGGGCCGGGCGGCGCATCTCAACCTCAGCCCGGAGGAAAAGAAGCTGGAGCAGGAGTCTGTGGAGCGCTACGCCATCAACATCTACGTCAGTGACAAGATCTCCCTGCATCGGCACATCCAGGACAATAGGATGGCAGAGTGAGTAGAGCGAAAAACAGGAAAGATGTGTTAGTCACCAACTGAGCAATGGGAGTGTCTGCGGAGGCTCTCAGTCATCGAGGTCACGGTAAAAAAAAAAAAAAAAAAAGACAACTGGACGTGTAGAGTTTGGAAAAGAAGAAGAAGTTTCGCTGCTTCTTCAGTTCTAAAGGAAGTTGAAGTTTAAATAGGGACGTCTGTGGGTAAAACCACATCAGAGACTCGCTTGTTTCTGTAAGAAATCGGAAACGGTTGCAACTCATTTTAACTAATTAGTTGCACCAGTTTCTGAGTTTCCTATTGAAACCTCAGGGCTGGGAAGTATTTAAGAGCTGAAGAAGCTTCTCGGATGAGAAGTGAAACGTCGTCTCAAACTCTACGAGTAATGGGCTGTTAAAGCCAATTGACTGAGGGAATCTTCCAGCAAATCACCACTACCACTTATTTATTGCTTTCTTTCCCTCTATATGCACACACACACACACACTATGTATATGTATACGTTGATATAAATTCCTGAATGTTCCCCGAATATTCACGCTCCAACAGTGATGGGGATAAATAGTTTAATGGAGATTAATTTAAACTCTTTACTGAGATCAGTCCTCTGCTGACAGTTAGGAACAACCACGCAGGCTCTTGTGATGCATTGCAGGGCTTACTGAAGCTGGCGCAAGCAGCTCCCTGCCTGAATGGATTTAATCTGTCCTGACTGAGTTTTTGTCCACAGCTACTCCCAGCTCTCCCTCTGTGATTGAACACAGTGTGTGACGTTCTTTTATTAGCAGTTTCTCCTTCCGCCGTCGCCTCACTTTTTAATGGCTCCCGGTCCAATGAGACCCAGATGCGGCGGCGCGGCCGTCGCACGAGCGCTCAGTGAAACGATCAGACGCGTAACCCGGCTTCATTCACAAAACTGACTTTGATTAGCGGGGGGGGGGGGGGTCCGCGGGGGCGCTACGTCTGTCTCTCCCAGGAACCCGCCACGTCACCTGATGTTTACCACATGTGGGGCGAGCATCGAGGAAGCACGTATTCATTCCTACCAGAAAAGGAACAATTGAACCAACATGTCACGTGATCATCAGCTGCCAAACAGTTTCCTGTTGAAAAGTTTATAAAAAGGTGTAAAAAACACCGTGTTTGCACCAGGAGTGGATTCGCAATCGTATGATTTTCCTAAATTACTGAGTTTAAAGATTCGCATTAAACAAATTAAATAGACGGACAGAAAAACCATTTCACCAGCGAGACGCCCACAAAGCGAAGACACACTGACAACGTAGTTTTGATCTCCTGGTTGACCCCGAGGAGCTACTTGGGAGGTTCAAAGTCCCATCACATGCTTATTCAAAGATAAGGCTGAAACGAGATACCCTTATCAGACCGTGCTCCTTGGCAGGTGGAGAAAACAAACTCCGCTCTTGCCAAACTGCCTTGTGTCGCTTTGCCAAGTTTCCTTCTCCCCGCCACCTACGGGTGTTCAGGTGAGGGGGTCGTGGGCCCTGGCGCGAGCGACAGCGGAGAGGGAGGGGTGGATCGGCAGGGAGACAGCCCATGCACTTACCTAAAGATTGAGTTGCAGTGTAGCATTTTAGCGTTTAATCAGCGCACCGTCCGCTCGTATCATTATCACTGTGACACCGGGCAGAGTGGTGTTTTTTTTTTTTTTTTTTTGCATGACTAGATCATTATCCGTACGTATGCAGACATGTTCTGTCCTTGGCATGTCGTCTGGTTTTACTTTAGTCAACCGTAGTGTGACTGACTCATTGTGGGATATTGTACGAGGAAGTGAGATTAGACAGATATCACAGAGTGCTCAGTGTTTCTGCTTAACTGAGGGCCGAGCGGCCCAGTAAGCAAATATTGCACGCTACATCCAGGCTCATTTATTTGAAGGCGGCGTGCGTATCCTTCACTGTGGTTTAATATTCAGATGAGTTTCCCGCTGAGGGGAGATTTGCATCCTGCTGCTCTCACCGTGATGAAACTGTGGCACCATTCATTTCATTTATTTATTCGAGCAGGTTAAAACAAATAAAGTTAATAAAAACTTATCTAGTGCTACCCCGTTTGTGTTTGTCTTTATAGTTAATCAATCGTACTATTAACCAAACAGAAGAAAAGAAGCAGCCAAATGAGACGCGTTTTTCATTTGTTACAAATTTTTCCATATTGCAGCTGTTCAGAATATTCCCCCACACTTCACTGCAGCAGGTAATATGTGGGAGAACGAACGAACAGTACAAGGTGTGACTGGTTTAAAAGACATTTGACTTACGTATTGTTGCAATTGACTTTGATATTTTTGCTTTAATGTGCTGTAGATGTGTCTCCCAGGATAATTTGCCGTCTATTATAACTCCCTGGAATTTTATTTCATTAACTCTCTTTATTTCTAAATCATTTATCACAAGTGCCTCGGGTGAAGTGTTCTGACTGATTTCCAAATAGCTGGCACAGGTTATTCAACCGCTGCCGCCTCATAAAACCACAGAACAACACAACTCTCCAATCTTTCCCCTCTCTCGCGTTCTCAGTGTTTCACCGCGTCCTTAAAAGTTTTTAATCTCTACTCCTTTCTCTTTTCACGTCCCTCTGCCTCCGCTTGCTCGCGTCACTGTGATCTCTCCCGGAGTGCTTCTGTGGTATGTTGCCCGTCGGTGTGATACCCTCCCCGCCCCCCCCGCCCATATTTCCGCGAGCTCTTTATTGTTTTAATGACAGCCATCTGGATCAGGACCAGACACCACCAGACCACCGCCGAGCCAGCCGCCGTGGCGACGTGGGAAGCGAGCTCCTTTAGAGGGCTGCTGCTGTTGGGTTTTTAAATATGTAACGTGTGTGTGTGTATACTGATGCTTGTGTCAACTCAACACAAACGTGTACATTTCTCAGATGCCGTAGTAAGAAGTTCGACTACCGGCGTTTGCCCACCACGTCCGTGATCATAGCGTTCTACAACGAGGCCTTGTCCACCTTGCTGAGGACGATCCACAGCGTGCTGGAGACCACGCCCGCCATCCTGCTGAAGGAGGTCATCCTGATTGATGACTACAGCGACCGAGGTATGACACTTAGCAATGTGTTTTTTTTTTTTTTTTTTTGACCTTTATTGTGTGAATGAGACAGTTGACGGCAGTTGAGTAACACAGATGAGAGCTATAACCGTGAGTAGTGAATGGACGTATTCCAGGGACAATTATAGATACACCCTCCCTGACAAGTTGGGCCGCATTTCTTAAATGTGAATAAGGTGCCATAGATAATTGTTGGCTTAGCGCTTAACTGAAAGATAAGACAAAAAAGGAAAGTCGTCGTGCCGGCTCAGAGTTTAGTCTCTGGCCTTGAGATAGCTTTCAAGCACGGTTTCATTTGCGAAATGCACTTGTGAATGATACCACTTGGCTTCAGAAACTGGATATAGGAGTAGCTTGATGTCTTAATGGAATTAGTATTTGGTCCCAACTAGTCTTGTCTACGTGTGTGTGTGTGTGTGTGTGTGTGTGTGTGTGTACGTGTGTGTGTGTGTGTGTCGGAGACGTTACGCCATAACGATGACTTCAGCGAGCACTGAGCTGCTGTGACATCCTTTCCTCTCCTGTAACCGCCCTGACCAAGTGGAATGCAAGACAGGCCACTCCAGAACCAGAGACGCACACACACACACACACACAGACAGACACCGGACAGGGTGCAATTATAAGCCGGTTGAACAGGGCCCAGCAACCAAGCCTCGTGTGTCAACTCCTTTGCTGTTAAATAAGTCATTTGTTCATCAAAATCACTCAAAAAGTCTCAAATCACTCCACTCACACATGATAAGTGTTTAATAAATGTATTTCAAAATTCACTCAAGGCCCAGCGCTCGTTTCAGCGGTCTGACTAGTCGGCCCTGGGCCAGTGACAGAGAAATAAAGTTAGTGACCTGATGGTGGAAGAGATCTGGGCCTCTAGCTAGATTAAAATACTTTTTTTTGTGGCTATAGATACAGCTGCGAATGGAAGCAAGTGGACCATTTCTTTTGCTAATTCAATCATTTGATTTGATGTTTTCTGCCCCTCTAGTGGGCATTGAACTTTTCTTGACCATTATAGAGAAAAGAAACTCGAACATTAGACTTAAATGAGTCGGCACAGCTACAAACGGACGTTGTTTAACGTGTGCGTCGTTGAAAATAGGCTCCTCGTTCTTAAGCGGAATAATTTGAAAAGCATTTTGAAGTGGCTGTGTGTCACTCAGCGTGTTCTTTGCCTGTCTAGCATCTGAAAAGACAACAATTATCCATGTTATTTCACAAAAGAACAGCTGGGATAGGTTCCAGCAACCCCCGCGACCCCAGTCAGGATGATGAGATGAGATGAGATCTAACAGGAGAGCAGCTTTGTGTTAATGATGTAACTTTAATGACAAAGGTGTTTATCTGTCTGTGTTTGTGGGTGCGTTGTGAAAAACAGGCTACCTGAAATCCCAGCTAGCTGAATACATCAGCAACCTGCGACGCGTGCGCCTCATCCGCACCAACCGCAGGGAGGGACTGGTCCGGGCGCGCCTCATCGGCGCCACCTACGCCACGGGCGATGTGCTCACGTTTCTCGACTGCCACTGTGAGTGCGTCCCTGGCTGGATGGAGCCCCTGCTGGAAAGGTGACTAAATTAGACGAGGCTGAATGTTTATAACTGCTTCGAAACGATCGAGAATGGCATCCAAACGGTGTTTCCCGCTTCACCCAGCGTTCTGCTTCCTTTAGGATCGCTGAGAACTCAAGCACCATCGTGTGCCCCGTGATCGACACCATTGACTGGAACACCTTTGAGTTTTACATGCAAACAGACGAGCCGATGATCGGAGGGTTTGACTGGAGGCTCACCTTTCAGTGGCACTCCGTCCCCAAAGTGGAACGCCAGAGGCGCAAGTCTCGCATCGACCCCATCAGGTAACTGTCCCCTCAGATGAGAGAACAGCTGTCAAGCATCACTGCCAATTATATTCAGCTTTTATTACCATCTTACTCTGGGAGGTCAATTGAAATTGATGTTAAATTAATGTGGCCACAATGAAGTCATGTTGTTCTTCTGTTATCGCAGGTCTCCTACTATGGCGGGCGGCTTATTTGCTGTGAGCAAGGCCTACTTTGAGTACCTTGGCACATATGACACAGGCATGGAGGTGTGGGGAGGAGAGAACCTGGAGCTCTCCTTCAGGGTGAGTTCAGTTTTCCATCAGAGAGGATCACAGAGTATAGTGCTCAGGAATATGAGACCAGCTTTTAAAAGTACTGGGAAAGAGCGGCTAATCTGACTTGGTCTGGTACCAAATCTTCTGTTCTCAGACCACTGGCTCAGCTCGTTTTTTTTTTTTTTTTTTTTTTACTGCGATAAAGAGTGAAGAGGAAAGAGGCTTATTGGCATCTTATTACCAGAGGGACTGTTTTCGTAGGGGCCTGATTCAATAATCTAACAGCTAACAGTGCGCGCATGGTGGCTGCGAGGGAGACGCATGTCAGTGTCGGATCGCAGTCTGAAACTGCACCCCGTCACCTCGCGCTGTGACGTCGGTGTGGCTTTTCACTCGTCTGCGTCAATCAGATTGGCACGAATTTTTGTGTGTAGGTTCTGAAAGAAGCTGGTTTCGGACGCGCAACTCAAACTGGGTGTGCTTAGGATTTGTTGCGTGCGTGTTCGGTTGCGGCGCGTACCCGAATGGGCCGCTCCCCCGAGTGATGCGTTATGCATGTGGAAACTAAAAGGCCTCTCGCTGGGACTTTTCGCCTTACATAATTTATGTTTAGTGAATTGGTTTTCAGGTCTGTTTTTGGAGTGCTAAAAAATAATAGTGCAGAGCGAGATGCCCGGTGACTTAGGATGGAAAAGATTGGAAGAAGAGCGGTTTGGCTGCCGACTAATGATGTTGCTTCATGTTCCTGGAACACAACTTTTATTTTTGTTCATTTTGTCTTTCTCATGCCAAAAGATTGAGCGAATATTCAGTCGAAATAGCTGCCACGAATCAAAGCAGAAGCAGCTGTGTGCCTCGCAAGGTCGAATTTCCATTGTGAGATGGACGACAAAGGTGTTTGTCGATTCAGAGAGGACGGCGTCGTGTCAGTCACCACAAATATGAGTTATTTGAATAAAGGCGCGTGCCCTTACTCTAATAGGTGTTTACACTTGCTGTGTATGGATATGAATAGTACAAAAGATGTACCGTACATACTTCAGAATAAATGTGAATAGTGTGCTAATGTCAGTGTAGAAAGGACTTTGGAAAGTGTAGACCTTCTAACACCTGGTGCCCAAAGAACTTGGAGAGACACACAAGTATCTTTTTCAGTCAATGTTTTCCTGAAGACTTTGACCCATAGACATCTACTTTTTTTTTTTAATCTGCACACAGCTCTGTGACACCAACTCAGCCAGTGGAAGGATATTCCACTTTTTCACCTTTTGAAGCTCTTCTATGTATTGTATATATGCTGAAAAGGCGTCCAATGAGCTGTGGTGCGTTTGGCTCGGGCCGAGCACACAAAGAATGCTCCCGTTACGTCCTGTCTGCAGTGAAATCAGCAATAAATGACAACGTGCCACTTCCTGTGCCACTGTGCCCAAGCCGCAACAGACACACAGCCGTTTTTAATGAATAAAGTGGCGCTGTGGGTTGTGATCGTTTTGGTCGAGGTTTTGCTTCAACAGTGACCGTGCATTTCTGATAATTAACAAGGAAACATGCACAACTATATCCTGGAGGGTGGTCCTCGACTTGCTGCACGATTCAGTATTTTCTCGGCCAGCGTCCAAATGTCACCCCTAGAAATGCACAAAACGCAAATGTCGCCATAGCAAACTGGTAATGGAAAAACCTACACTTCGAAAAAACACTAAAGCTAATAAATAGAGCTAACGTGTTGATGTAAACGTTTATTGCAGAAGTGCAATGGAAGCACTTTTTTTCGCAATTCCCCGTCACCGGCGTCACCGGAGATGATGGATGGGTCATGTGACCAGTTCATTTGAAGTCTATCTTCCTCAAAGTGAAGTGACGAGAATTATGGGTCATCGCAAGACGAGACTTTACGAGAGTTACAGCTCATTCACAAAACACCTTTCAATGGAAACACGCACAAAGTGCAATTGCGCTTGAAACTGTAACGGATACGCAGCTGGTGACACAGAATCACTGACGAGCCTCGTGCTCCTCTATTACTCATTTGTAATTTCCCATTATTTTGTGTGCGTGTGTTTTGGTAAATGATTTACCTCACGTTATCTCGCATACATTTGTTCCTTTTATTCATATTGAAAGACTTGAATCTCAGTCGGTTTAGTCTCTTTTGTGTGCGAGAGCCAACGCGGAAACGTAACTTGAGTAACCTTGAGTGTCCAGCTGCCTTTGACTCTGTGAATTAACAGATCTGTGCCTCAGTTCAGTTTCAGCGAATGCGTGAAGCTGCTCATGTCAGAAACACTGAGCCTGAATATCCCAAAATGTGCAACTGCTCAGATACTTGCGGTTTAAAGTGAGCTCACCAGTTATTTTGCGACAATACAAACGACACAAAGTTAATGATAAACACAGCGTTGTTTGCTTATCAGAGCGTGTGTATATCATCGACAGCACACGATGAAAGAATGGAGAGACGAATGGAAAGACATCAATGTGCCTCATAATCGCTTCCAGTAGTTCAAAATTATTAATAATTAAAGTTTGAGGGCCCATATCGGAAAGGTAAAATATATTAGATAAAATAAATACTTGAAAAAACAAGTGAGGAGAAAGTGGGGAAAATACATATAGTACATGCAGCATAGTAATAATATTGTGAAATTGAAGGAAAACCTTAAAGATGTTATCCATAGTATGTCGTGTGTGTGTCTCCCTCAGGTGTGGCAGTGTGGGGGCAATCTGGAGATTCACCCCTGCTCTCACGTGGGCCATGTGTTCCCTAAAAAGGCCCCCTACGCCCGGCCCAACTTCCTGCAGAACACCGTACGGGCCGCGGAGGTTTGGATGGACTCGTACAAGCAGCACTTCTACAACAGGAACCCTCCGGCCAGAAAGGTACCGAGGCTCTAAGCGCAACATATGATCAGACACTCTCTGCTTTACTGGGTTAGGCCATGTGTATAGTTTCCAAGTTCTGAGCATTGGGCACCATCAAAAATTCATGTATCTCTGTTTCACCTATCTGTCAGGGATCTTTGATCCAACAATATGTTTCTTGCTAAGTTGGCAGATTGATCAGAGAACAACCCAAACCATCGCCAAGCTCCAGATGTATTATACTGTGCTCATATTGATTTTACATAATTCTGTCTCTTATTTGGATTTATTGCCAGATTGTTTTTGTAGTACAGCTTACAGTAATAGTTTTCACTGTATACCAAGCCTTGCTCGCCTACATTGTGTCCCAGCAGCCTCCTTTGTGTAGTCAGATGTTGATACACACTGCCTAGAGCTCTTGTTTAATGAAGGTGTTTACTATAGGTTTCTGTGACACCACGTTCTCGCACTCCACCTGTGTGTCAATATAAAGTCATAAGACGTGTGAGCCTTCTGGACTTTGAGCTGCTCAAGGTGGAGCTGCGCACGTTAGCAAACACAGCCCTCTAAAGTATGTGAAAACACACGACCAGCTGCAAGCCCAGAGAATCTCTTAAGACCTTACAACTGTCGGAATTCAGCTCCCAGGATGTAAATGTTAGCTTTTAGGAATATTTGTTTTCACGTGTGCCTCTGATGGTAGAGCTGAAGAAATACAGACATGTCGTGTACCTGTGTTTGTGTTAGACTTTTCCCTCCTCTCCTGGCAATCAAGTGTGACTGCATTTCCTGCACTAACAAGTGACGCACGCGTCGTGTGCTTACTTTACAGGAGAGCTACGGGGACATCTCAGAGCGCCTGGTGCTGAGGGAGAGGCTGAAATGCAACAGCTTTGACTGGTATCTGAAGAACATCTACCCTGATCTACACGTCCCCGAGGACAGGACAGGCTGGCATGGGGCTGTACGTGTCTGCCAGTCATACACTCTTTCATGATGATGAATTTTTCTTC
This sequence comes from Mugil cephalus, assembly GCF_022458985.1. Taxonomy (NCBI): domain Eukaryota; kingdom Metazoa; phylum Chordata; class Actinopteri; order Mugiliformes; family Mugilidae; genus Mugil; species Mugil cephalus. Next base: position 11,205,520 of record NC_061783.1, on the reverse strand, counting down.
ATTTATCCCGTGCACAAAGCTTACAAAGAGATGGCTGTGTCCTTTTTCCCAATCCCTTCTATGCTGATTCCGAATCTGGGTATTAAAAGTTGGGAATGATATGGGAAAATCCTTTTGAAAGTGAGAAGGCCGGACTAAGACAAACAAAGGCTTTGAAACCCATTTGGACTGAGACTATTCAAGTCCAGACACACTGTTGTGTATTTCCATTGTGAAAAAGCTGTTCTTTTGGTTGCTTCGGTGTTGCATTTAAAATTAATTATATTTCAGACACAACAATGTAACCATTGTGTCGGAATAATAATAGTAAAAAAAAAAAAACATTCTTCTGCCTTAATATTCCAAAATCTTCCACCTTGCCTTGTAGACGCTCGTCTTTTATATGCAACAAAGGCATTGCCCAAAATGTCAAACGCTCTCCTGTCTAAATTAAAATCAGTGCACGCTTACAGAACAGGCACTCAGAGACAGAGCTGGAGAATGCGGCATTTTTTTTTTTATTTTTTAGAGGGAGGATTATTGACGTTTTCGAATGAAAGCTTTAGAAAGCAAAATTCATTTCTTACTGATTAATACGTGTGCGCTGGTGTGGAAAATAAGCAAACGGCGCGCAGAGATCTGTCTTCGGCTTCCCAGGTGATTTTGTTGGATCTCTGAATCAGACCGCTGAATGGACCGGCTCTGTCCAGCCTTTCAGTTTGACCTGCAGACCTAACCAGACCGAAACCCCTCACAGGGATCGATGATTCACAGTACCACAGTTTAATAAATATGCTTATTGTTCTCTCCCCCTCCCCTCCCCCACCAGGTGCGCAACTCAGGGATATCTTCGGAGTGCCTTGACTACAACTCTCCAGAGCACAATCCCACAGGTGCCCACATCTCTCTGTTCGGCTGCCACGGCCAAGGAGGCAACCAGGTACGAGCAGCAGTTCGCTCTTGTCGTGCACGCGCTCCCCCCTTGACGCAATCCCACGTCAACTCTCGGCTCTGCGGGAGGTGTATCTTAAAATGTCAGCGCGCTCTCTCTGCTAACTCCCGAAATGGTTGATTCATACCAGACAATCGCTCTCCGCTGGGGGTTCCTGCATGACTTTAATGCAACGAGGGGGAAAACTAAATACGACGTTGCATCCGCGTATACTATCGAATCGGGGATGTGTTTATTCTGAGAGCCTGTCAGCTCCAGGAAGCAGCGGCTTGTTTGTCCGTGTGGATATATATTCGGCGTCGGAGACGGACAATAGGCGCAACTCTTTTCTGTGAATCCTCACTCTGCTTGATGTCTCTGATTACTTCGCATCAGGTGTCCTCTGTCACAAAAAGCACCACGTGTGACCAAAAATCAATGTTTGAGTGGCTTCCCAGCGAAACAAAAGCCCAAGGGCCCTCCACCACCTCCCTCCCTTCCCTCCTTCCCTTCCCTCCCTCCCTTCCCTGGCCCAAATAAGAACCCTGTTCCATTTAAAAGATACATGAGCCTCACAGTGCAGAATGAATGGCACACTCCGGGTAAATAAGTTTGAAGTCAGAGACAGCGGCCCAGAGTGAGTCTTTTATTAGAAGCGACCATTATGGGCCCCGATGCACCTGAAAGATATATGAGATGTAAAAGGAAGGCACGGGGAAGTATGAAGATTGATCACCTGATCCACTGTTGCGTCTTTTGTCCCAACGGCCCGGGTCGTTGAAATGACACCGTAGGGGGAAGGTGTCGGGCTTGTGTTCACGTCCGTTTGATTGATAGGGGCCGGGGCCCCGTCTTCGCTGATGAGATCCCTCGACACACTTGCGGTCACACCGTGCAACGCTAGCTTCGCCCAAAACATGATCCCAAAACAGAGGAAAAACATCCTGTAATGCTACCCGCACTGTTTGCCTAATTAAAAGTCTGTCTGGATGTAGAGAGATGGCGCGGTTCTTTCAAAACAATTACAAAGGATTAGTTTTAATCTCTTAGCCGCAGCTGCAAGGAAATACATTTCGGCCGAACAATGAATCGAGCTCCGTCTTCTGTTCCAGTACTTTGAATACACGTCGCAGAAGGAGATTCGTTTCAACTCGGTGACCGAGCTGTGCGCCGAGGTGGCCGAGGGGCAGATCTCCATCGGGATGAGGCACTGCCCTCGAGACGGCGACATCAAGCCTGCTAGCATCATCTGGGATTTCAGACGGGTAAGGGGCTTTTTCTGCATTAGCCTGCATCGTGAAACACCGTCACAGAGTCTAATAATTAACAATTCCCCCTCCTTACAGGACGGCACCATCCACCATCCCCACTCAGACATGTGCTTGACGGCCTACCGCACGTCGGAGGGCCGCACGGACGCTCAGATGAGGTGGTGCAAACCAGGAGACCCGAACCAGCGGTGGAAGTTTGAGTGGTAGATTGGCGGGGGGGAGGAGTTCGGAAAGAAGCAGGGAAAACTCAAGTGACCTTCTGTGACCGTAGTGCAATTACCACAGTGGATACCTTGCCCGCTGCTCCCACTTCTCTCGCTCTCCAAGCGCGCACTTCATTTGAATGGGGCGGCGCTGAAAAAGTCACTCGGAAGAGAGCGACTCAACCAGTTCAGTGCTTTTACGTCCATATGAGCGGCAACAAGTGCAGATTGGAGCGGAGAGAAGCACAATTGTGTGTCGAGGTTTAGGTGGAAACCAGCATTTATTTTATTTTATTTTATTTTATATCGCTTTTTCTTTCATCCAAGTGCCTCTGCAACCAAAACGGAGTACATCGCACACCTGAAGTGTCATTATCGTCGTGTGTTCTTGCAGCAACTTGAAAGCGGTGAAACTGATTTGGCTGTGAAGAAGTGCCTTCAAAGACAAAGAGAGAGAGAGAGAGGAGACGGTTTCCTTGAAAAACTAGCTGCAGATACATGTTGCACTAGAGATTGTCACCTTAATGTGCAATTAATGTTGTTATTGTTAAATAGTCATGATCAATTGTTACGCTGCTGAGAGAAGATGTGCCAGGAATGTAAGGTCAGCAGTGTTTTGCCCCAAACTAGTTACTTGCTAACAAGCTCCATCATGTGAGAAGAAAACCGAGAATTGAGGGCTGCGGTCATACTACACTGCCTCCCAATTCCGTCTCGTCTCAGTGGAGCTGGTTTCATGGCAGAACACTGTCTGAACAAGACTTGAAGTGTTCACTAAGCATTTTAACTAAGTGCATTTTGCCCCAGAGGGTTCAGTCAACTGACAGGAAGACAGACGGGAACATTGTAATCTATTCTTCCCTGATGTGTAAAGTTGAAAATACACTTTAATTATCTTTTGCTATGCTTAAAAAAAAATCATGTGTGCCATTTGAGCATTTGAAATGCTGAAAAAAAGTCTTGATTATCGTGATTTTATCGAGTCACAAAAAGCCTTAAAATAAGCATCTCCGTGCCACTGTTTTTGTTGATACTCCTGTGTGTAAACTCTACTTGAAACTGAATCAAAAACACTCCTGCTTTATCCCCCCCGTCCTCCATGTTCGGTCTGTGTGGCCCTTTGAATTCATAAATATAGGATATTCATACTGGTCAATGGATACAGTACAGCACTTAAGCATGTAAGACATTTCCAATTTAGTGTAACCTTTTGTGAATAATGTTTGGTTTAAGGGACAGAGGGAAACGGGGACAATGCCCCTCTAAAACTACTGATGATGCAAAAGGGAAGGGAAGAAGAGGAGGTGTTTAACTGGGATGAATGTTGGGAAAAAAAGATTGAAGCTGTTGGGATGATTGAAAGAATAAAAAAACAAAGTTAACCACAAATACATGTTTTTGTGGTGTTTTTTTTTTTTTTTTTTACTGTCGCTGACACAACATGCACAGTTTTGCAAAAACGCATAAGCTGCCTGTAACTCCAATACTCGCGACTTGTTATTGTGCCAGGATTTGAGAAACAACATGAAATTAGTTTTTGAATTTGCCAAAGACTGAGAATCTGCCAGAGGCCCTGACCCAGCACTGCTCACGTCATTTAGGCACGGATGACGGCATTTCTAGTCATCTGGTGCCACCTACTGGAAGCAAATCAAATAACACTCACTGCAACGGGCATGGCACAGACGAGAAAAGAAAAATAATTTGGATTCTCAGAGTGGAGATGGTGGTGCATTGAGACCAGATGGAGTGGAATTACACGTATGTCTATGGGCTATAAAAAAAAAAATTACAAACACAAAAGAAATTAATGAAAACAGACAAAGGCCAAATGTTTATACTCGCTATAGCTATTTTAGTCAGAGCAGAGATAAGATTTTTTTAGTTGTTCTTTTAATGTTTCGACGTGTTAAAGAATGTACAAAGAGATTACAAACCCTAAAGCACAATTACACGTCAGGAAACACCGACACACCTGTGCTCAAACACAAAGAGGAGGTACAGAGAAAGAACAATGTCAGTGAGTTCATGAATCATGACATTCCTATTGCTTGAACATTATAGTTGCTCAATTGCAGATTCCAGGTTACTGAGTTGAAAGACAAAACAAACAAAGAAAAAAACAACGAGTGTCACAGTTCAAATGAACTTACCTCCATCGTTTTACTGTATGTGATAAATTACGAGAGAAGCTGTTTGACCCTGGGTCCATAAATTCTTCAAATTGATCAGTCTTTTTTCCTTTTTTTTAATAATATGCATTTCCATCACATAAAAATGAATTTATGAATTAAAAAGCCACCGATGTTCAGTCAGTCTCAACATCTCCTTTTCCACACGAGACAGACACTACGGCCCATAGTGGCGAGACAACAGACACTGCCAGCTGTTTTATTTTCCTGATGCACCAAATATCTGTTGCACGGAAAAACTTATCCGTCACCCTGTCCTAAATGAAAACCCCCTCATGCGTCCACATATATTGTGCCCCTGACAGACACGACAAGCCCGGTCTACCGTGACATATTACAACACTCCGGATGACTTGTTGCCTTCCCCTGTCTCTTTGTAGTTTTCACAATATGGGTGCTCGATCAAACAGTATGCCACTCAAATTACCTTCTCGCCTTGAATGATTGCCTTAATTATTTAGCACTTTAATTTGCTTAAACATACGTTTTGTGTCAGATTTCATCTTTGGTGTCAAGAGTTTTCATATCGGTTTCATAAGAGAGACAACAGGCCTCATATTAAAGGTAAATCGTTTGGGTACTGGGTATGCCCAGGGTCACTAGAGGCTTTTCACAATTGTAATAATTGATAGTAAAAAGCGACTCTGGTGTAAAATGAAATGTGTTATTAATATCAGCTAATAAGGTACTTAAAGGCGGAACGATGTTAATCAAATGAGCGATAATCAGTCACATCATCGCACATGGGAACTAGGCTACGTCACCCGGAAGAACTCATTAAACTATTTGAACGGATCAGATTTGTTGTTTTGCTCCGACACCTACACTTGCAATAATTACGAGTAAACTTTATTTTCCAAGTGATGGAAGACAGCCCTGCAACACCGGATATCCTTTCAAGTTAAAAGTAAAAGTTTTTTTTTTAATGAAGTTTCCGGAACATCAAATAAACTACAACTTATTAAATCAGTTAAATTAGTTGTAGGAAGAAAAAAATCAGCATGAATATAAAAAAATCCCAACATGAATTACACCGTTTTTATTTTTGTTGCGTGTTTTATTGTGTTCCAGTGTGATTTAAAAGGCAGGCCCCTGACTTTTAATTTGAAAACCGGACATGTAGTTGGTAGCTCGTCTAGCTTGACCATTTACTTCAACTCAAATTCAAGAATCCTAGAGGTAAACTTTAATCCAGTTTGTTCACATTCCGCGGTTGGGTTATATATATATATATTTATATGGATGTTAGGCAGCTGTTAGAGAAACTATCTAACATTGCAGGGGATTAGGCGAAGTATGCGTGTTTAATTCAGTATCCGAAGTAACGGTCTGCGGCTTTTTGATTTGACCTAGTTGTGTTGTCTCTGTGCAGGTTTAGGTAAATGAGCTAACTAATCCGAAGAGATATCTGTTGGATAATCCGAGTTTGCTAATCCTTTCACACTCCTCCGGCACGCAGTTAAAGAGAGCAGCTGAAGGGGTGTTGGTGTAATAGAGAGAGAGAGTCACTTAATAGAGGTTCCGCCTAAGCGGGCGGCTGGGAGGGCGATGTAAACTTCGGGACGTAAACTTCGAAAGTATGTAGGGCAGTCATAAAGACGTGGATGCGGAAACGCGACGAGGCTGGTGAAAGTGAAATCCTCACTTGTGCCAGCGTTGTAGCTCCGGCCGCGTTGAGCGTTGCCACCCAGGGCATGAAACCTCGACCCCGCCGTGGAAAGGAAACGACGCGATGGCAGCATGCGGAAGGAGGACTCGACCCAAGTTGCTGTTTTTCCTCTTTGCTGCCACTTTGGTGGGCTACCTCATATTTTCCAAGCACAACTCCGGGGAAGTGAGCGAGGCGAGCCGGCGGGACGCCCCCGGACGGAGCGAGCTGGACTACGAGCAGCTCAAGAAGCCCGTCTACGAGAAGCCCCCCCTGGATATGAACGCCCCGGGAGAAATGGGGAGAGCCGTGAAGCTGAACCTGAACGGAGAGGAGAAACGCAAAGAAGAGGAGGCTCTGAACGCGCACCAGGTCAACATTTATGTCAGTGATAAGCTGTCTCTTCACCGCAGGCTGCCAGAGAGATGGAACCCGCTGTGAGTACATGACACTACAGTAATGAAGTTTAGAGGGTTTATGCAGTTTGATTATCCTCATATCACAATGTTGGTTTTTAACCTCTCAGTATTTTTGCACAAAAAAACTATTTAGGACATACCCAAAGTAGTTGAATGCTGTTCCTGAACATTTTGGAGCTCTTGCATGGTCTTGATCTCTTTCTTTGAAAGCCAAGACTCTGAAGTTTCTATTGCAAAAGTCAGAATCACTCTAGGTGGCATTGTTCCTTAGTAATCAAAGATGGCATACAGTTAAAAATAAATAAATTTAATTATTTTTAATTTTAAAAAAATGATTGAATGTTGGGTAAATTGAATTTACCCAAACACAACTTGTGTACAGAGCTCTGATTGGTTCACAAAGCTATTATGTACGACTCAGCTGATTGTTAAAGGGTTAAAGAGTATTTACCCTTCAAGGTGGAGCACTAACTGCCTTTTGCCATATCTACACTCGTCTTGGTTGCCAAATGCAAATAATCTCTGCCGCCAGGCTTAAGCGTCTCACAGCTGTCTCATGCCACGACACAAGTGTGTAGTCATGTCCCAGTTGCTCAACCTCACCTCCTCCGCTTTGTTTGATTTGTGTCCCAACACGTAAACTCCCTCCCGTGGCGCAGCTGCAAAGAGCTGAAGTATGACTACAGGTCCTTACCAACCACCTCCGTGGTCATCGCCTTCTACAACGAGGCCTGGTCCACCCTGCTGAGGACGGTGCACAGCGTGCTGGAGACCTCGCCTGACATCCTCCTGAAGGAGGTGGTGCTGGTGGACGACTACAGTGACAGAGGTGAGGGCACGGACGGGGGGAGATGGCCGACGGACAGGCGAAGTGATGGACGGGAGGGGGTGGCTGACCGTCATAAATGACAGGAAAAGGTTAGAGGTGCGCGCAGGGAAGTACACAGACAGAGGCAGTCACTGGTCTGTAAGATGAATGGAGGAGGAGGACTAGGTATGTCAGCAATGAAGTACTACGCAAAATAGATGAAGGAAGGCAGTTACAGGAAGAAAATAGAGGAGGAGACACTTGACAGTGAGGACGTCATAAGAGCTCCATTGATGTCACTCTCGCATGATTCAGTGTATTTTTACTTTCCCTATGAATAAGCAATTAATAGTAATGGTAATAATATTCTTTGCATTATTATAAATAACATACACGTAGAACCAAGGATGACACTAAAATACCAAAATAACATACCTTGTAAAAATCATCTCTTTAAATGTTTTTTTTTTTTTAATTGGTTTATATTTGGACATTCCTCGACTGTCCCCTCCAAACTGTTCCATGGTTCCACCCCACAAATTGAAACCGTGTGTTCTGTAAGTTAGTTTTCCCTTTAATCTATAAACGCTGTGAAACGTGTGGTCGGGCGGGAGGTTGCATCATGTCTTCATCATGCCGTCACATGTCGAAGAGGAAAATAAGACGGCATTCGCGGCCTGTTTAACAATGAGCTAAAGCAGGACGTGTTCTCAGTTGGTTCTAGTTGGAAAAATTGGGGGAAAAAAGGAATCAGACTTGTGGAGCTTTGAGAAGATGTTTTTCCGCTCATCCGGGTAACTCCTTCGGCTCTAGGAGACTGGTGGGAAGCTGAGGTTTAAATAGGAAAACAATGTGGGTGAAAACTCTTTGGAAACTTGCTTGACTTGTTTCTGCAATTAGTTGCAGGAGTTTCTGGTTCTTAAAGAAACGTGTCACTAGTTGCCATGAACAGCATTTAGTTTTACAGGTTTTACCCTCGGATGAGTGGTGAAACATCTTCTCCAAACTCTACGAGTCCAGTCCCTTTTTTTTTTTTTTTTTAGATGCCTTTTTGATTACCGTAACATGGACGACTGTCACCAACGCACTAAGGGAGTGGTTCTAAAATGTTCTTGTGTGTATATATGAAGTAATGTCTGCCTGTCCCTGGGGTTACATGCATTCTAACAAATCCACCTCACACAGTTACACAATCATTGTTTTCATTTGTTTAATTCTGCCTTTCGCTCATTTATTTATTTAGCTTTGTAAAATGCAACTCATCTCAAACCAGTTTAGCCAAACGGATGTTAACCCATTGTTTTCTTATTGTCTGCTCGATTCCTTTAAGCTCACTTGAAGGAGCCACTGGAAACGTACATCTCGGGTTTGAGGAAGGTGCGTCTGATCCGAGCCACGAAGAGGGAGGGTTTGGTGCGAGCTCGGCTGCTGGGGGCGTCCATCGCCACGGGCGACGTGCTGACCTTCCTGGATTGCCATTGCGAGTGTCACGAAGGCTGGCTGGAGCCGCTGCTCCACAGGTGAGAAAGCCATTCATCTCTAAATGAACTCCTTCCCCCGGCGTGTTGTGGCAAAAGCGTGGCCTTCAGAAAGACTGTCGTTCAGTCCGGCTGTTACAGAGCGGAGCGCTGAATCTCTACCAGCCACCTGCTGGAACTCTCGTCTGCAGCTGGCTCAGACTCAATAGCTCAACACTCACAGAAAGAGTTTAGGCAGACACATTTTTGAGATGAACAAATTGGCTGCCCCCCCGCTGCCGCCGTCAACAGCCTTTCCCTTTCTCTCCCTTCTCCGCAAAGGATCAAAGAGGAGCCGACGGCTGTGGTGTGCCCTGTCATCGACGTGATAGACTGGAACACCTTCCAGTATTTAGGCAACTCCGGGGAGCCTCAGATTGGGGGGTTCGACTGGCGGTTGGTCTTTACCTGGCATGCCGTGCCAGATTATGAGCAGAAACGCCGGCGCTCGCCCACTGATGTCATCAGGTGAGTTTGTTGATCACCCAACCAATCCCATTCAAATATTTGTAGAAGCATCAGGTAATTGTACCTGTCGTAGTTAATAGAATCCTGTTTAACTATATATTTTTTTTTTTTCTTGCCAGGTCTCCTACTATGGCAGGAGGCCTGTTTTCTGTAAGCAAGAACTACTTCCATTACCTGGGGACATATGACACGGGGATGGAGGTGTGGGGAGGAGAGAACCTTGAGTTTTCCTTCAGGGTAAGAATGTGTTTGTCTATGTTCACTTATGTTCATTCACATACAAAGTCCATGTTTGTACAGCCAGTGAAAACAAGCCAAACAACGTAATGCTTTAATTGCAGCGAAGAATTTGATCATCCCCTTTCTGCCATAACCAAATTCCCTGAAGGGAAGAAACCAAAAATATTTCATGCGAACAACAACGCCGGTTTTCCGTTGCCAAGTTCCCCCTCGCAACAAGGCTGCGCTTTGTGAATCGCGGGCCGAGAGTCTAACCAAATCCTCATGGTGTGCGTTAGATCTGGCAGTGCGGGGGCAGCCTGGAGGTCCACCCGTGCTCGCACGTGGGCCACGTGTTCCCCAAGAAGGCCCCGTACTCGCGGAGCAAAGCGCTGGCGAACAGCGTGAGAGCGGCCGAGGTCTGGATGGACGAATTCAAAGAGATCTACTACCATCGGAGCCCCCACGCACGGCTGGTGAGTGTGCACAGATGGCACAAGAGTGTGTGTTTAAGTGGCATCCGAGCCGGAAGCTATTCTTTGAGCGGCCGTGTTTAACGGCCGTTTTATGTAACGTTGTGAAGTCTTCACTTCTGATTTCTCTCGTGCAAAACACACACACGCACACACACCTGTATTTCCACCGTTGTCCCGCTGCGCTGTGAAAGCTCCTCTGATTAAGTGACACTTGGGATACGTGAGCGGCGGACACCCAAGGTGACAGGGGTGTCAGGGCATTCCGGTGTGTGATTACCACCTTTCCATGACACTTGGTGCCAGCGGGTGTCACCCACCTGTCCTTGACAGGGTGAGAGCAGCGCAAACCCACGGGGTGCCCTGCCCATTTGTGTATGGTGTGTGTGTGTGTGTGTGTGGGCCAGTGTGTGTGTGTGTGTGTGTGGGCCAGTGTGTGACAGTGTAGTTAAGAGGAGACGCTCTCTAAACACAGATCAGGTGGCCTTTCATCTCCCTGAGAGACGGCAGCCTTACCAAAAGGTAATCTATTAAAGCCTCCGACTGCTGCTCCTTTTTTTTTTTTTTTTTTCAATGATCTCATATTCCAGCATCTAAGCTTTACTTCACATTTGATCATATTCGTTATTTGATTCGGACACTCCCACAACTTTGAGGTGCCCAGAAAAGTGCTAGTTAATTGTTAATCTCCGTTGTATTTTGGCCCTTCAGCTAAGCCTGCTCTACGTTCACCTGAATTAGCACCCAAGGTCTGATATGACTAAGCTAGACCTCCACCTTTTACCCTGACGGTTCCAAGCTCGCGAGCGAGATAACTCACTAACTCCGTCCAGCACATTTGAGGTTAATTTTTAACGCGTCCTTTCCCCGTAAGTCTTACGGCCGACAGCGCTGTCGCCTCGGAGAGTTGGGTTACATTGGGGTTTGCAGGATGACAGATCACGGAGACTGTCAAGTTGATGAGTTACCCGTCAGTGCACGTTAGTTATGTTTATGGCTCTTGATCAATTAGTAATAAGACGGTGTTTAACCTAGATAAACTAGATTCAAAATGCTGCAGCTAGTTTGCCTGCTGCTGCTTTTTTTTTTTTTTCCACCTTCGTGCTCTTGTTCTCTTACACAAGCTTCTAGTTGCTCCTTTAGGTTCAATTCAGCAACACTTTATTGATCGATATACAGGATTGTGATTGGGCTTCTATTAAACTTCACCATTTTTTCTAATGTGCACCCGTCCTGTCCTGGGAACTGGACCATCCTTTACATAATGTGTTAGTGTGTCAGCTATTGTTGTGTGACTATTATACTAGTATAACGAACTTTTACTCGCGTTGCATGAAGGTGTGGTATTTTGCTTCAGGGTGTGGTGTTATTTGGAATCTGTACAAGTGATGCTATTATTTTCTTCGTGCATGCGATCAGCACACAGCAGCCATCAGATGTCAACTTTTGACACGTAGTATCTGTGCTTTGAAGTCAAGACGCCTGCTTGACTGCATTTTAACATCCGTCTTGCTAATGCTGAGGCGGAAAGGTGACGCTAAAATAACGACGTGCCGCTGACATCTGCGGCCTTTGTTTCCAGGAGGCCTTCGGAGACGTGACGGAGCGGAAGAAGCTCAGAGAGAAGCTGGGCTGTAAGAACTTCAAGTGGTATCTGGACAACATTTACCCCGATATTTCCGTCCCACAAGATCGTCCGGGCATGTTCGGAATGGTGAGCGAAGCTCTTGGAAATTGCCAATAAACACGTAGACTTCAATGCGCAGGTTTCCCCTTTGGATGCTTTTGATATTTTCTAACAATAAGATGCATCCTGATTAAAAAGAAAGAAAAATAAAAGAGTGATTGATTGATTTTGTTGATTTTTGTCAGCTGAAGAACCGGGGCAAGGCTAACTACTGTTTTGACTACAACCCTAAAGACGACCATAACATGTTTGGCGAGAGAGTCATCCTCTACCCGTGTCATGGCATGGGTCAGAACCAGGTAAGGCATTTCAGTCTTTTAGACATTTTCTTTGTCTTAAGATAACAAAAACTTTTGGATGTACACATCTGCCAGTCAGTCAAGTTGAAGGTCATTTGCATGTCGATCGAGACTCGAAGGAATTGAATAAATGTTTTTGACACTGTGCTGTCACATTGACGCTGACCTTTCCAGCATAAAATGTCATCATCACATCGTTACATTATCCCATTAGACGTTTCTGTTAAATTACGCCTAAATACCGCACGAAGTGTTAAGGTCAAAACTGGGCTTCGTGAACTCACAGCGACCTCTGAACCTTTGACCACTACCTTCTAATTAGTGCTAAACTGAAGACATTCTCTCAAGGTGTTAGGATTAGTTTAATCAGTAACGAGGCAGTATGAAACCTCAGCTAAGGAAATGCTGGTGTTTGCCAACTTTGCTTTTACTTTTACATTTGTCGCCGCTGTGGCTTTGTGGATTCCAGACTGGCTTTTAATTGGCCCCTGAGGTTATCCAATGACTTCTGACTAGATCCATATACAGGATTGTCCTTGGACTCCTGTTTATCCTTACCTTGCCTGTCATTGGCATCTGTACTTCTCCTCAGTTTAAGTCTTGTTGTCAGGATACGCTGCGGAGGTTTTCCCTGGCCCCCCAGCTCCTCTGATGGTCCATACGGACCCCACTGAAAAATGGACCTATCAAGAGAGGGGCCCGCGGTGTCTTTTTTTTGAGGTCACAGTGATCCTTGGCCACCAAATTCCAATCAGTTCATGCTTTAATCCAAATTGTGGCTCATTCTATTTTGGTGCCTCTGAGATATTGTTTTTTTTTTTCTTGCACAATTAAGGTCTAGCAAGCGCACAAATGCAAAAGCGCGCAACACCTGCGTCAGTCACCGACAACATTCCTGCTGCGCATACTTCTGCTCTTAAGCTCTGGTGGATGGTGGATCAATCTCAGTCCTCTAGGAGCTGTTATTGGCTACTTAAAGCTTAACAAATCATTTCCACGGCCATAGCATAGTGTGTGCATGCATTACGCTTGCCTCCTTTCAGAGAAACTTTTACGAGCCGCATTGATCCGTGAATCAAGCTGAATTCAATTCTTCTTTTTACTCTAACCTTGAGGTGTACTTCTCCCCCCGTTCTCCATCATTTCCTGTTTCTAAGCAAATATGGTTATAAATACATTTCCTCATAGTGAGGGCTGCTGCTGTTCTGCTTGTATAAACCGGTCGCGCCGGTTGTTGTAATTCTGGAAATCACATTTTTGTTTGACTTTCCCAGTCATGCCGATACGAAGCGAGAGCGGGTCTCCCAACGCGTTTTTTCCTTTGTGGCTGTCAGTAACATAGAAAGCCCTGTGAAATTTAACATTGTTATTCCCGAACCCCACTGTGGACACACACTGATCGTCTTTGTGGAGAATTTGGGCTCTGCTGCCTGTGTCGTGAGGGTGCTCTGCATGGCTCAGAACCGTATTCCATGCTTTCACTCGTAGTCTGCACACATGCACGCACACACACACACACACACACACACACACACACACACACACACACACACACACACACACACACACACAAACCTCATGCCTGACAGCGCATACACTAAAAATGATTTCTATTGGCGGAGCCGAAGTGGAAAAGTAGAAATAGTGATGAAATTGCTCTCCTTTTCAAATTTCCATTAAGAGATTTGGGTGAGAACTCGGCCGTTTTTTGTCTCTTTCTCCAGTTCTTCGAATACTCCGTGGATGGTGAGATCTGTTTCAACACGAGGGATCCTGCTGGGTGTGTCGTTGGAGACAGCATCAGTACATACCTGACTATCCAGCCTTGCAAAAAACGAGGACAGCCTGTACCCGCAGACCAGAAGTTTGTCCTCCGAGAGGTGAGCTGTAAGGCTGGTAGCGAAGTAACATTTCTGGTTTTGCTGCCTGCATCTTTTAAAATCCAAATTTAAACTAAGAGTGGTAAAACTGGAACCAATATGGCCACTGGGGTTTTGTCTGAGAGAGACAACGAAGAACATGAAATCCGAGTGTTTGAAACCCCTTGTTGATTGCTCTGCGTCACATATGACTTTCCTTCTAAAAGCACCAATAATCATCCACAATATGGAACTGTACTAAATCATGCCAAGCATTTGTCTGAGATACGTCAGAGATGTTGAACACCAGATGTAAATCACAGTACTAGCAGGCTGAGTATTCACCACAGAATACTGGGAGTTATTTAGTCTGTGGTGGACGCATTCTAAATGTAAATGGATCCAAAAGAAATGTGAAATATAAGAGCTGGGAGCTGAAATACAGAGGGAAGGAAATCACAACCTGATGCAAACGGAGGCAACTAAAGCCAAATAAATCAGGCCAGAGCGTCTGTTTTTATAGTGAATGGTGTTGCTTTTGTAGCGGTGATGAAGAGTACTATTTACAAATAGGCGCTGACCATTTTAACCCGCGCATGCTATGACAGATGTGTTTCATTTTTAAAATCAGTTTCAAAATGCTTGTTTGTTTTTTTTTGTTTTATTTCAGGACGGGAGTCTGTACCACGCCCTGAGCCAGAGGTGCGTTCAGGCGGTGGACAAGACGGACAACGGGATGCCGGCCCCTTCGCTCCAGCCCTGTTCTAACAGCCCCCACCAAAAGTGGTTCTTTGAGGAGAGAAGTTTATAGGACGAGCCTGGTGAAGTCTGTTCACTTCACTCCCTGGGGCGAGGGATATAGGTGGATTTCATTTGAGAAGGATGTTTGATATTGCCTTGCCCCTGTAAGGAGCCCGGTGGAGGATGCCTCTGTGCTTCCTTTCTTTTAAACTTTTGCACATTTTTGTGCCAGCTGGATGTCATGAACCAGTAGGATGCTTAGGGTGCAGTTAGCGCTTATTTTCTAAAATTGTCCAGATACATGTTGCTGGGAGACTGAGACCATCAAGAGTATGCATTTTTTATTTTTTTTTTTAGCCAAGGAGATGTTTGAGAATTCCTGCTGCACGTGCTGGCATTTTTCTTATTTTTCATTTAACCAGCTGGAGATCAGTCCAGCTGCTTTGCTTTATCCAAACAGGGATGAAGAGACAAAAATACCAACTGCTTAGTAAATCTGAACGAAACTGGAAGCCTAGTGGCCGGCATTGCAGCAAATCCCAGAGCCACGTCACGAGGCGCCATGTAACATCCCCACCTTCTCCTGTAGAGGGGGCCAGCGCTCCTCTCTGCACTCTCCGTTCTCTCCTCATATCTTGTCAAGAGGAAGTGGGACAAATTCAGGTATTTTATTAAGAACCTTTTCAGGACATGATGAGTGCTTGCTACTCCTACATACCAGTAGGCTCAGAAAAAAAAAAAAAAGCCATACATCACAGGCATTATGCAAGTACCTCTTCAGCTTAATCACCTAACTACTGACATCAGGAGAGACTCCGGTCTCGTCCTGTTCTGCTTTCAGCGAAGTCATTTTGCAGTTAAACGGAGGTAGAGCGGCTATTGTCATTTTCATTTGCCGCCTTCTTTTAAGTCATTTCCTTTTTCCAGTGTAGTGCAAATCTCTGAATGAGACTCAGCTTGAAAAAAAACTAATTCATAGCCATATTTTTACGAAAACGTTGTCAAACACGCTGGTTTTAAATCGTGTATTTAACAGAGGAAACTAGCTGCTGTGTTGTTTTAGCACTCCACTCCAGTTCTCAACCTTTTGGGTTATGTGGGTTTTATTCTCTTAAAGCTGTTAAGTACAAGTGCATGGGCACTGAAGTCAGCTCTTGGAGCCCATAGAAAGTGCCTGATGTTTAAAAAAAATACTACTTATAATATAATTTTAAGATTGTGAAGGACGCTCTTACTGAATGAATATTTTTGTCCTGTTATAAAACGGAAAGGTTGGTACGGTCTCAGTGGGTCGCGCTGATTTGCGCACTCTGCCGCTTTTTTGTGTCCATCCATCAAACTACTATAGATCCCTCCGAACTGGAGGTCTGGCCACTAGTGTGTCTCTCCCTCAGGCTATCCGGAGAGACCAAGGCAGGCACAGCGGAGGAGTAGACAGCTCCCTGCGTCTCCAGAGTGCTCGGATGCCAGATGGCTTCCTGATTGATTTCCTGGTCCTCTCCCAATTCTTTATCACCTCCTCTTCCTCTCTGTGTCAGAGGTGCGCCGACTTATCTTTGGGCCTCGCGCCAGCCAAATCCCCCTCAGACGAGCGCTCGCGCGGTTTGAGGTTTGATTTATGAACGGAAGTCATCGGGAGTACAGTTTTTGACAGCACAAGGAGATAATGGAAGAGACTCTATGAAGCAATTTGTGACCTTTTCCTTACCATTAACCTTCATGGGCTGTTGGCCCATTAGTCTCGATGGAGTTCTGTAAAGATTGGATGTTAGGGGACGATCGCGCTGAAAAGGACTTTTGTTATTGATTCTGAATGTGTACTCGCAGGACAATAATTGAGAAATATTTTCCATTGTCATTGGGGAGAGAAAAAAGACACTAAACTCCATTATAACGGAATCTTCAGTGCATGGTGTGTTTTTCTAAATAGGGAGATACTAGCTATATAGAAAAATAAGTGACAGACATGCTGGATATGGACAAATTTTTTTTAGTTTCCTATTGTCCATAAAGGAGTTTTCTTCGGATTAGGGGTAATACATTATGGTGCAGACAGTGCAAGATGCAGTAATAAGTTAAATGAACGTTTGGAAGATTATGATCAGCGTCACTAAAGGAGGGATGAGGCATCTGTTTGGAGGGTGGGGTGGGGGGGTTACTTCCCCATAGATATATATATATATACACGTAGATGCCGCCTCCGCCGCCTCTGTCCATTGGAACGATGCGTCAACGCGGCCGCCGTCTCGGGCAGGGGGAAGACACGCGTCTGCTTTCATTTGAGAGCCCCAACTTCAGCAGCGGGGGCCACATGAAGTGTCTTTTGATTGAACAAAAAGATCAATTGTCAATCCTTCCATTCCAGAAATGATTCCACTTAAAAACATCACATGTGACAACATATGTGACAGATCATACGCGGTGTCACTAGCAACAGCTGGTTATGCAGGAAAAAACAGACTTAAAGCTTAGACTGTAATTGGTCGGCTGGAATACAGCATCTCACACACCTGATAATTATTAATGAAATAATTATTTTTGTCTTATCAATTTGAAGAACTGCATCTGAACAAGGCTCGGTTTTGCTTATGTAGTTACAATTCAGACTTATAACTTACAGTTAATGTTATATGTATACATATAAAACTGATAGATGATGTAGGAATAACATGGCCTACTTAGTGCAATTACATACGGTGGCTGATTTCTAAATGCCACTTTCATCATCTTACTGACGTCTTGCTAACGAAAACAGCTTTTGTTTTCCTTATCCTTACATAAGCTAGTAATAACATACGGTAGTTTAATTTAAGTTAGCTTAAGAGATACATCAAATTCAGCACGTTCAGAACAGTTAAATAACATAAAGCATCTTCTCACTTGTGAAACGGTTATCCCCTGTTGCTTGGTTTTGGTGTTTCTTTCACGGGAACGTCCGTAAAGCAGCGCAAAAATCTGTCATTGTAGTCAGACAGCGGCCGGAATGAGACATCTATGTGTATATATATCTACATAACTTCCCCGCATGACGTCAAGAAGGGGAAAATCTCTGACACGCCTGTTTCGCTAAAAAGTGGAGCAAACCACTGAGGGAAGTGACAGAACTTTTTCACTTCTGGGGCCTCATACGCAGCCTATGGGGACACTTATTACTGTTAAAAAAAAAAAAAAAACTTCATAAAGTGAATTGTGCATAATATGGGCCCTTTAGGAAGAATCTCTGAGAGTTTGCATCCCTCCTCCCTTTACATTCCCAGAGACTGTCGATGCCTCGGCTCCCCATGAATTAAGACCTCTGTGTGCGTCACCCATGAGAGATCGAACTCACCAGGATCAGGTGAAATTGCCCCTTTAATACAGTGCTCATGCTTTATGTATCGAACACTTAGGAAGTGACAGCTTTTCCATTTTCATCAGTTTATGCCTTCAGCCTGAGTGCAGTATAAATATTCTATCCTGTTATTAACAAAGGGTTATTTATTGTGCCCCCGTGGCCATCTGTTATTCCCGCTGTGTCCTAAATAGTAAAACATCTTTACTGTGGCGTTTTTCTCTTTTTCTTTTTTTTTTTTTTTTCCTTTGTATGCTAATTTGATCCGGTGCAGGCTGGAGCGATAAAATTGCTATTTGCTATATCTGGTGCAGCGGGTCATAGAATTTTTACACGTCGACCAAACCTGCCGTAAATGCGGATTTTCCGCGGATCTGTCGGAGCACTTGAACTCGTAAAATGGCTGATGGTGTTGTCACCTAATCCTAATGGAGCGTGCAGAGCTGTTGGAATATAGCAGCACATATCGTCTACTTGTAATGAAATGTCGCAGGGGAGATATTTCAATTATTTAAACGTGCACTAATAATGTAACGATATGCTGGAATTCAACACTGTTGGATGTGTTAATGCCGTCAGCGACTCCAGTGGCCTTATATTGTAATCAGGAAAGTGAAGAATGTAGCTGACATTAAATAAATAAAATAAAAAAATAAAAATGTCTTGGAGTGATTCTTGTGAAATGAAAATCCAAACCAAGCGAAAGTGTTCGCAGTGTTTACCGCCGTGTCTCCTGTTTCTGATATTCGGTCTTTAAAAAATGTGCATCGGCGTCGGAAACATCAATTAAACCGTGACTCATCAGCGATGATTTAAACGGGCCGTCATCTGCATTTTAACTGGTGGAGACGTGAATCAAGACGGATAATGAGAAAAGAAGAGAGAGACGGAGGGGAGTGTGTGTGTGTGTGTGTGTGTGTGTGTGTGTGTGTGTGTGTGTGTGTGTGTGTGTGTGTGTGTGTGTGTGTGTGTGTGTGTGTGTGTGTGTGTGTGTGTGTGTGTGTGTGTGTGTGTGTGTGTGCGCGCGCGGGCAGGGGGAATAAGTTTTCCAACCATGTCTGATTGGACTGATCACCAGCTGCTGGGCGATGTGGTGAAATGTTGCCAAGTCTGTCGGTTTTCCTCTGGTGTTCACTCTCTGCCCCGCGGTCTG
Organism: Mugil cephalus; assembly: GCF_022458985.1. NCBI lineage: Eukaryota > Metazoa > Chordata > Actinopteri > Mugiliformes > Mugilidae > Mugil > Mugil cephalus. Next base: position 11,186,322 of record NC_061783.1, on the reverse strand, counting down.
CTCTCTGACGGTGGCTCGCTGTGTGTCGCTGTGAGTCTTCGCGTTGAAAACTTTGCATGGGTTGGGTTGAACTGAACTATTATTTTGATGCCCCCGTCGCAGTCAGCGGGCTAGGCTAGGATACAGGAGCCCTTATGCGGTTTATTCGATCCAATTTAACAGTGCCACAAGCTACATCATCCAAAGAAATCATGCGTTTGAATGTTTCTCATTCTTTAATCTGTTTCAACATGAACTGAAGAGTATTAGGGCCACCCGTGAGAAGATTTCTCTTTCTCATCATGCACTTCAAGATAAAAGTCGGAATGTCGAGAGTAAAGTCAGCCTGTTGAGGCTATGACAACCAGCACCACCACAATTTCAGCTTTCGTTTTCAAACTGTGAAAATCCTTCGGAGTAGTCGCAGTTTCCAGCTCAGTCTCTTCAAGGTGCCAAAACTGAGAACTACACTGTGTTTGTGAGCTAAAGCCGAGTCCGAAGTATGGTTTCACCGCTTCGTCTGTCGGCCTGTGCGGCATTTCGTAGAAGCAGTCACATGCGCTGGTTGTCATGGTCTCTAAAGGTCGACTTTTTACTGGGTGACCCTCTTCAGTAGAAAATCATAGCGTGAGTGAGTATTTAGCGTACGGCAGTTATATTACAAACGCGGGTAATAAATATATAAAAACCACATATTTGTCCAATTGAAATCTTTCACTGTATTGTGAACGATCTTTTAGGTTAAAGTACAGCACGCTGCCAAAAATAAAAGTGAGAAGCATTTTTTGCCCCACTGAAGGCACAGCAGGAAACAACTTGGAGTCTCTCCCCCTCTCTCCCTCTCACAGGATGACACGCTCTGATGGAAAACTTCACATTCTGACAAATGCCGCCTAGACGCCCGCTCCGCTTCCTCCTCGCGAAACGAGCAGAAGCCTGTGATGCCGCCGCCTCTCGCCTCGTCTCGTCCTAATCTTTTAGCTGCATCTCTGTGAAATATGCGGTAGAAAACGGCCTTTTAATATATTCTAAGATCCGCCGAATGTATCCACGGAAACTCCGCTTTTGTTGCGAGTGCTCTCGCACAATGAAGGCCTCGTTTTTGATCCGGCTCGGGATTGCACCGCGGCCTCACACCCCATATGTTTCTTTAATGATAATGCAAAACAAGGCTCCCTATGGTGCAAGTCTTTGGAGATGCTCAGGCTTCAGTTGTCAGGGAGCGAGAGGAACCATAGGAGGAGCATTGCACACACGCTCGCACGCACACACACACACTGACTTGAAGCCATTTCCACGCTGCATGTCGTCTCGGTTTATGTAATCCCAATACCCAGAACAGCTCAGGAGCAGTGGCTGTTGGCTGCATACACTAGATGACACACTTTCACTTTCAGGAGGGACTCCAGACGGCGCGGAAAACATGTGAGGCCTAGATACAGAGATAGGCTTGAATTTCTTATGCGCCGCCACCCCTGGCTTCTGATTAGGTGGCGGGGAAAAGCAGCAAGGTTTCTATGAATCCTCTCGGTCGGCAAATCGGCAGTAACCACGGCCGGCTATTCTACAGCTCAGTAGTTACGACGGGGCGATAGTGCAGTTGTTTCTGCCGGAATCGCGTGCAACATTCCTGTTTGTCGGAACTCATCACCCTCACAGAATTTAGTTTTTCAAGGAAGCGAGTTAGCTATGCCGGCTTTCAAAACAATCACAAATGACGCGCTGTGGACGGAAAAGCAACATAATTAAATTTACCGTGCGGAAAACCAACAAATAGGAATCAAATATGAATGGTTTATGTTCCGACAAGAACGCCGTCGATGCGAAATACGGAGGCATCGGAAGCGGTGAGCACAGCGATATTTGGATATTTCTCCAAATACTTAAGGGGCCAGTTTCAGCCTCCTTCAGCTGAAAGCCTTCTTCAGTGTAGGATCAAGCTCATCTAATCCACGTCTGTAGAACCAGCCAATACAGCATCAAAGGAGGATTACTTGTTGCCTATTTGCCTCGAATCGCCCCTTCTGTTTCTTCAATGGAGTTGGACCTCACCCGTAACTCACTCGAGGAACATCGTAACAGTCTTTTCCGAATGCGATTTGGCGCTTTTGACCTCCTCAAACGCAGAGATTTGAATCCAGACACGCAGCCAAGCCGTCGCTCGGGAGTCGGTGGTCATTTGCCAGATCAGAGTTTTCAGTCTGAACACAAGTCTGAATCATTAAAAACAATTAAAAGGAGGGACATTTGGATTATTGTGAAGGTGATTGTTGTTATCTCAAGACATTTAAAATAAAAAAAAATCTTTTCACAGTCGGAGTGAGGCTGTAAATTGACCGTAGCTTTGTTAATGACATCAATGGACAAGTCCTTGACAATGATTCACTTGTCATTTACTCAGACTTCCTACACGGACCATTCCAACCACAAGATCTCTGCTGCAGACTGAGGAATACAACAGGTGGACTTTGCATTGCATTCATCGCCATGAAATCGTGTACAAATAATCATGGTGCCCAGCAGATGATTGGTTTGAAAAAAAAAAAAAGAAAAATTCCAGTATACCCAATTCCAGCCATGTTTAAGTTTTATCCTGGATTTTGTTACAACATCTACATTTTGGACACAAAAAATCTCTTCTTTAATACTGCAATTAGTGCAAAAGTTGTGCAATACTCACACAAAACTGACTAAACACCTGCAAATCTAAAAACATCATTGTCAGCTGTACTGTACTATTTGTTGGGTTTAGTGTTAACTAGAAATTGACGACACGTTGTTAGAACACAAACTCAGATGGCTGACCCATACTCCTGATCATTAGCATGTTAGCCTTCGGTTTGTAATCCCAGAACGGGATGTCGTGTAGACAAAATGCTCCAGTGGTAACATCAGCTGTTAGTTGTGAGAACACTGTTGCTAGGCAACATCTTGGCAGGAGACCAAGGTTTAAAGTTTTGCAACTGGGTAACCGGGAAGAAAGCCACTTCTGCCATTTCTGTCCCAACTCCTACGTCACTAAGTGACAAGGTTTTGAAAACCAAGAGGCGTTGAGCGGAACTAATAAATCACGTTTAAACTAGCATGGTTGTTGACTTTTGTTAGCCTATGTTCAGACCACTGCATAGTTTTGTTAATAATTCACCCAATGTAGATTAAAACTGATTATTTTGGGGAAATAATTAGGAACGTCCAGGAGGACTAACTGTAGATGTAACAAGGAAAGTTACCTGCAAAGGAAACTTAGAAGTTTACATTAACTTAAAAGGTTTTCTTGATTGTAACAATGGGAAATGATATTGAGAGATTCTGACTTCATTTACTGCATCATTGAATTTGATAATATTGACTGCTAGGAGAGGAGCCGATCCCAAATACAATATCGGAAAGGCACAAATAACATGTTTGTTTTTTTTCAAATACTTATTTCGAACAAATAGTTTTAAAATTATTTGTATTTGAGAACAAGACAAACGTCTTATCAAAAAGCTGCCTTTCCTCATGCGAGCGTGCTGAATATTTGTGCATCTGCCCAGAATGATTGACATTCAGGAGTCGGGGAGCAAAGTCTCGATAACTAGGTTGCAGAGGCAAGTTTTGGGAAGCGGAGTTGTTACGTCACATTAGTATTGAGACGTCTGCAGTCAGGTTCTCTTATGTTAGCATTCGTCTTAGTTAGCATTCATTAGCTTGGTAATTCAGACTATTGTCTACTGGTTTGCTTTTGTATGGTGCTTTTCTACCTATTGGTACTCAAAGCACTTTACAGTCACAGAGGTTCAGTGTCTTGCTCAAGGACACTTTGGCATGTGGCACATTCAAGGGATCAGACCGCTTGTCTCCCACAAGCACCAAATCATCATCACAGTCATGTTCTGCCCCATCAAGTCAGCTTATATCACTTATATTAGCTGCATTCAATGCAATAGATCAACCAATATGCATGTACATTCATAATTATTAGGATGGCTAATTGAAGAATACTTATTTTTACACTTACATATCCTAAATTAGAAATGCAACTCAAAAAAACACTGGATTTTTACACCTATTTTTAATTTTATTCGAGTACAAATACTTTTTTCCTCCCATCAGACGATGATTTTATTTGTATATGTCCAGTTTTACGCTAAACTCCTCTAGTTGCATGTGGCACGTATTACCCTGACTTTGAGAGGCCGCCTTTGTAAAGCAGAACTGCTCAGTACAGATCTCATGTGGCATTTCTGGTGACTGAGCGGATAGCTTTAATTATGAGAAGCATCTCCACAGCGAGAGAGAGGAGAACAGTCACAGCACATATCACACTTGTCCGGTAAAAACTGGAGTCTGTCACTCTCCTCTCTCCCACGGCGATCCGACATGGCAGAGCCCAGAAATAAGAGTATGTGTAAATTCTAATGTATTTGACATCTGATATAAATAGGAACAACACTTTGTAACACAGTTTCCTATTCCGTTCTCATTTTCCTGTATGTTGAAGTTTGGCCCCCCTGACTTTGATGTTTCTCTTTCACGACTTCTTCATGCTGTGTTGTCTTTTTCTTGTTGGATGCAGTGTTGAAGCCTGTCTGGGAGCAAATGATATTTGGCAGAAATGATGTATTTCGCTAAAGAGAACACCAGAGTCATATAAATTCACACCCCGGCAGACCGTGATTTTTCACAGCCTCCCCCGAACATAGCCTACATTGACAGAATACCTCTTTAATGTGTTCCTACGAGATAAAATGCCTCCGCAGGCGATTAACTATTCCGCCCCGCTCCCATTCATTTCACTTCATCAGATTACTTGATTGCTTACTAAATGGACTGCCTCTTCTCTGAGGGAGATGTACTGTATGTATATCCTTCGGAGAAAATGACATGACGCTGGTTTGTATTCCCTTGTGCACCACCGCCATGTTTTTAGATATTGCACCAGCCTTAGTTTGGTTCAGTCGAGTGAACCTTAGGTTTTCAGATATTATTAATCCATGCCAACACGTAGTCTGATTTGTATTCAGGTCTACATAGTGGCTTAGAGCTCCTTAAGAAATTCAGGTTCTGAATTGTGAAATTGGGGAACCATCTGTGCTAGTGTAGACTGAATTAAACAGCGATTGTTTTTCTGTTTCAAACTAATGGGGTTTCTTGTTAATTCAGCTTCTAAACTACAGGTCTTCAACAGGTGGTCCGCGACCCCTAGAGGATCCATGGAAGCACTGCAGGGCGTTCGCAAAATCTTTGGTTGATTAGACATTTTTTATATATACTTTTTTAAAAATTTCCCCCACATATTTAAATTTCTGTAAATATACATTAACATGAATCTAACATATTTTGGTGAAGGGATAATGAATAGCTTAATAATGAATGCAAAATTATAATAATAAATGTATATTTATAAATAGCACTAGAGCACATATAGAACACATATAATTGGTACAGAGTCCTTACTTCATCTCTCCATCAGTTTGGGGTCTGTGGCCTGAAAAACGTTGAAGACTCCTGTTCTAAACCAGACTGTCAGCTATCCAGACGCTGCTAGTCCCACCTTTGCTTCCTGCCTTACAATGCATTATTGCCAGTTAGATCAGAAGACCAGAACCATTTGTCTATCTTTCTTAAGTGTGTTTAATGACATGGACATTATGGAGATGTCAGATCCATATCCTTGCAATTCTTACATCCGATGATTACTGTCTACCACACAGTTGTCATAGTACATAAGTTTTAAAGCTCTTAATGACCATTGCTCCTTCTACGCCTGGATTGAACCATACACTAAATCATTATGGTATATACAGATTTATAAAGCTGTTCTTGGCCCACCCCACAATGCATGTATGGGAAGCTGTAGTCTTGAATCCCACTGTCTGTCACAAAAAACTGCACTGATCTGGGGAAAATGTCATATGCTGCGCCCCACGCCTGGAATCAAAAGCAGCAGTTTCTGAATCTTATGGAGCTGGTCTCACTACATTAAGTCTTTCTAAACAACTTTGAGGCAAGCACATCTGGTTATACATGTACATGTAACTGAATGATTTTGTACATTTCTGTTACTGTTGATAAAACGTATTAACAATTTTTTATATAGATTCAGGAAACGGACTCTTAACGTCGTGGATGACAAACTAATTCCCTCCTCTATACCCATGTCTCCATTCAAAAGAAAATGGTGCATCCGTCTCTCAGTCAGACCATTATCAACTGAGGTGTAGCTGTATAAACGCTCTGCTACTGCAAACTTATTCACGTGCGCACATGAGATTGTGTGTATTTGAGCTTCTCAGAAACAGCCAAGTGAGATCCCACCGCTTGATTCGGAGTGCTAAAGAGACTGACATTGCTTTTCACAGTGTATTATTAAATTGAATTCTGCCCCCTCTTGAGGGGCCTTTTCACTTAAGGGGGAGGGGGGGGGGGGGAAGTGATGCAGGTCAAATGAACAGATCCCTCGCTGTCTGGGTGTAGTCATGTGCGAATTAAACGCCTCATCACTTTGCTGTGGCTGTGTCAGCTGTGTAAGTCAATTGTGATGGTCTTGCATAGGTAGAATATACACATGAGCATGCATGGGTGGCATGTTTGCGGACCACATATAACTTGTCAGAAGTCTATTTTCTGACTATTATTTTGCCCAGCAGTGTGCTGTGGCTGTTTCTGAAAAAAAACTGTTTTTAAAATGATTTTTTAATAATTATTGTGGGATATTAATCTTATCTGTCGGTGCAGAGGCTGTGGATAAGAAACTGGTGGGGAAGCTCAAAGCTGAGCTCACTGAGAGCTGGCGGAAAAAGAAGCAGCAGCACTTAGAGTTTTGTAGCAGTCGCCAAGCCTAGGAGAAGAAGAGAAGAAAAAAAAAAAACTATCCCTGCCTCTGCATAATTCATTACTGATGTGATGATGATGTGCTTGGTCGGACAGACAACCAACTACCCCTGCAATGGAAATTCACCTTAGATTGATGCCGCACACACATGGTGTTAATCATCTAAATCAGTGAGCTGATGCCTTATTCAGACTAGATAAAACTAATTTTCTGGGGGTGTCTCTTGATGTGGTTACACTCTCACACAGGGTTTTTCTTTTATTGCAAGTAGTAACTCTTTCTGAATTAAACAGAATATAGGCTATTCCTTGCATGTTTTTTGAACAGCATTTCCGCAGCACTTTCTCTGCTTCTGCTCTCAATTCAAGTCTCAGTTGAACTTGTCGACTTCGTGACGACAATAAGCCGATAAACTGGTGAGCTGCTTCAAATCATCTCATGGCTCTGGTGAGCAACTGGAGGTAAGCAAAACTTAATAAATGCTGTCGCGCTAACATGCAACTAAGATGGTGAACATTGTACCCGCTAAAAGTAATAAACATTGTCACCGTGAGCATATTAGTGTAATGTTGTTAGCATATATTTCAAAGAATTACAAAGCATCAGTGAGATTATTAGCATGGCTGTAGATTTTAAAATCTACACTGCAAAATATTTCCCTCCTTCTTCTGGCAGTGGTGGTAGTTACACGCCACATATGTGTCTGTCTGCACTCCTTCTTCTTTTAGGTCTCTCCAATAAGAAAAGGTCACACCAATACTGCTCTGTGTTTGTTGTCATCTTTGTGAATTCATAGAACCTTGGTTACATTTGTGACTCTTCTAGTAGGCTCCATTGTACTTCTAATTGCTGTAGCCTACTCCTTCTCTAGCCTTCTTCAGCTCTGGTGGCACTATTGCTTTGAGTTTTGTTTTGACTGGATTATAAAGGATGCAGAATCTTAGACACATGGTGCCAACCTGGTTGGGCACTAGAGATTTGTGGGTGCAGAGTTCCAGTGAATGCCAGAGCAGGGGGTGTTCCGGCAGTGAGCCATGTCACTGACCTTTCCAACGTGCCGATCGATAAGGCTCAGCATCGCAGGGCTCCGGAAATCTCTCAGCAGAGACACAAGAGGCAGAAGACTCACACTGTCAGATGATGGCTAATTGCTTGTGGTTGCTAACCTCAGCTACTCCTGCTGCGTGGATCTGTGTGTTATGATTCAGCCACCGTATCCCAGGGCTCTTCTGAGGAGTTTCGATCCCTCGGGCCATGGAGCAGGTCACATAAGGTTACACAGATTCTGTACATACACAAAGCAACCATACGCTGCAATGACAATGCATGACAATGCATCATAAAGACTACTGAAATGCCATAGTTTGGCCTAATAGCCTGTTACGGAAGGGAAACCCTACCCCATAAGTCTCCCTAGATAAGAACATCCGCTGCATGCTCCAAAAAATGCACATGACAGCCTTCTTTTCACCCTTGAAAGCTAAACTACAAGCACTCACACTACTCAAAATAAAGGCCTAGTTCAGTACCCCAAAGTGACAGGTGAGCAATGCTCAGCGGGTTGTGGTATGGAATTGGTGCATGTGGGACTGTGCTCATTGAGCCTGTTTTCTGGTAATGAGCCTGCAGACATGCGGAGGAGTGGCAGTGAGCAGGGCCAACTCCTCTTACTGCCTAACTCTGCTTTCATCGCTCTGCTTTCATCAAGCTCAAGTGCCACAGCTATTAGACCTTTGTGCAGTGTTGAAGGGGGGAAGCTGAATGTGCCAGCACGGTTGGCTAGGTTACTTCCAAACTGCTTCCCACAGCAGCTCTTTGACTGCTCAAAATGATGATTGGCCTTAAGCATTCTGATTTCTTAAGCACACTGGATGAATAAATGTGGGCCTTTTTTTTGTCTTATGCTATACAAAGTTGAAGTTACGTAGCCAATCCAATATGGTCAATGGCTATTTGCTTGGTCTGTCGCGGCCTCAACAGTTTACTCTCGTCGTTCAACTTTGACAGCAATGTGTACTGTATGTGTGTTCACTGCTTACATTTTTGTGTCTGAAAACGTTGTTGGACAAATAGGGATTGTTCTTGGATGAGTCACATTCAGATTGTCTTCCTCTACAATCCCTTTGAACTGACTGACTTGCTCACCACCTGTCGACGCTCTTGCAAGAGAGTCATCACTTCTGTTGTCTCACCGTTTGATTTGTCTCTCATTATTTTCCTGAGTCAATCCTTCTTTTTCCACTCCTTATTGTTATTATTCCTCATCCTTATTTGCGAATCTCACTGTCATGGTTGTGGTATGTCTGTCGCAGTGATTCGGGGCATTTCATCATATCCATCTCTTCAGATCCGTATAGTGGTCTTGATGGGTGCCAGTCCTGTGGCAGGTACAGTATGCAGTTTTCTTTCTCTACCAGAATACTAAACACACAAAAGATGCAAGGAAAAGGCATGGGGACACAAAATCTATTGAGTGGAAACAGCCCGAGGTAGACTATGGAGCTCTTGCCAGAGACGAGCCAGAGAGTGAGTGGCAGGTGGCCTGGCCCCTGGGACTCCTAATGAAGAGTCTGCCTGCCTGCTTATCGATCCAGCCACATCGGCCGATCTAATGCCTGGTTGACTGGCAGACTGGGTGGGTGGGGGCCCTAATGGGCACCTGGGGCCAAACACGCATAATTCGTGAACCTTAAACTCACCGTGTGTGTATACCAGACATGTGAAATTTGTAGATTATGTTTTCGAGGAGCACTCGAGGGCACCACTTGAGTTTTGCTTATGAATATAGTGCAGTATGAGTCACTCGTCTTTAATGCTGAACCCCTTTACAGCAGATGAAAAGATGTGGCAGGAGAGACAACAGCTGTCTGCCTGTCACACTGTGAGACAGTGGTTCATAGCCACCGTCCAGTATAATCTACTCTCGCTCACACACCTAAACACACACACACACACAGACACACTCAGTCGTGTTTCATCACTTCAGAGAACATTGACTCACATCCACGTATTTCCTGGAGACATTCAGTAATCCTAACTTCATCTTCTACCTACCTATTACTAACCCTTACCCCAACCTTTAACCTTAACTTCATTATAATAATTGATCTCTTGGTCCCCAAAAGGACGGCGGGTCTCCACAGTGTGACTGTATTAACAGATTTAGGTCCTCACAATGCACATACACGCACACACACACCTCTGCCATCACAGATGCTCCTTCAAGCTCATTATTTCTGGAACTGTCAGTGTGTGGTTGGGTAATGCATCTTAAGCCCAGCTATCAAATATGAATGAAGCACCGACTTCCTCATCTATCTTTCATGGCTTTCATTTGTTAAGCTATTTGCCTGCAAAAATATTTTTGGATGTTCCTCCACCGTCGCAAATAATGTGCTTGAACAGCAGCAGTCAGTCTATTTCAACACAGAATTTAACGTTGTGCTTCGTGCGAATACTGTTGCAATATTGAAATATTTGCACAAATGTCTCCTCATAGTCATAATTGGTATTATAAGTTTTAATTTCAGAGTTTGTGCATCGTGTTGTGATTAAGACAGCGTATGAGTGTGCAGTTTACTGTGTATTTATATCTATGTGTGTGCTCGTTCTTTTCAAATATCATCGTTGTCGTGTGTGTCTCTGGTTGTGGGTGTGTGTTGGTATGCAGGCCTATGTGCAGGCTGCATGTGCCTCCGTGTGTGTTTGCATATGTGTTTGTCTGTTAGCCTTTTTATCCCTTTCCAAGCGTAAATGAGAGAATATATGATTACATACATTTTATATATGTTCTATATTTAAACATTTATAGCTCTGCCATTTTACAGGATCAGAACACTGATTATGCAGTTCCGTTGGCACAAGACAAACCTGTCAATATTTGCACATCAGAACACCACGGAAGATGACAAATATGTAAATAAAAAATGGACAGGGGAAGACGATCAGTTTGATTGAAGGAGCATCAAATGGAGATTCGCTTGTGCTTCTAAAGAGCCCATGCTTCTGTTAATTCAAGGTCTAAGGTCATCTGGTTGATGATCCAGATCTCCCTCTAAACACCATCTCTGTTCAGATCATACCTACAAAGTGAGCAGCGTTTGAACTTGACACTGCACTCGCATTAGAACAAAACTGTCAGTAAGCAGCCAATGATCAATACACAAGCTTGTGCCTGAAGGGAAACGCCGGCGTCCCCCGCGTCCATCACTACCATCGGCAGTGAAGAGAACTAGAAACAATTTCGCAGAGTGCTCTTCATTCCCCACGTGGAGCCATCGTTATCGTGGAGAGCCCCACCAATCAGCTCACACGTCATCCAGTGGCTTTTAACCTCTTTCGAGCACTCACCTCTTTGTCTTGGCGGATGGAAATAAGTTGTGTATAATTAATGCTGCCTGGACGAGTTGAGGGGAGGTCTTGGAAATTTGCTCTCTACTGCTTATGTCTCTGAGGATGCGCATGCTCTGCTGTGTGGCATGTGCGCGTGCACTGACATTGACTTCACCCAGAGAAATGCCTTGAGATGCTTTTCGTGTTCCTCTTGTTTTGTGCAGCCAATTCTCTCTATCCCTCTCTATCTAATTTAATCACAAGTTCTCTCCTTTTCTGCTTGCCCTTCCCTCTTCATTTCCCCTTCATTCTCTGAGATAGTTCATACTATGGCCTTGTTTCCACACAGCTCTTTGCATGCATGCAAGTCAAGCGGAAGTTCATTTGTTCCTATGGGAACCTCTCAGAGTGTTAAGTAGACTCCTCTTTCATTTTTTTTTTCCATCCCAAATTTTGCTTGGAGTGTTTACGAAAAACACAACAGCCTGCAGTGCGTGCCATGAAGTTGGTTGAAGGTCAAATTGTGTGAACGTATAAGTAAAAAAAAAAAAAAAAAAAAAAAAATTGTTTAGCCAGTCTCTATAAATTGGTGGCTATCCAGATATCTAGCTAGTAGTTAATTTAGTGGACCAGAAAACAAAGCAGCTTGGCGACTACTGTGGTTTCAGTAATTCATAGGGGCGGAGCTTGCCTCTCTATTTGCAGTGAAGCTTCAATGGTAAAGAAATGCATTTCCTTCATTTTGCACTATGTGTAAATTAGACCAAATTACAGACACCACACGAAACAGTGTGGACAGAATGCTGGGTGACTTGAAAGGCCAGCCATAAAAGTGAATTTATGAATGTGGATTCTGAGGTTTTTATTTTTTATTTTTGTCTGTGGGGCCCGTGAGCATGTTTGTCTGTGTAAGTCAGAATACTTGTGCTTGCTTTTGTGTCTGCGCGTCTATGCATCTCTTCATACCCACTAATTAGGGTGACAGATTTTATTAATAGTTTGGGGCTAATGTGCAATAGCGTGACTCCAGCTTTCTTACTAGCTCGTTTACCATGCTCCCTTGCAACCCCGGGCCTTAATTATCGAGCTGACGATCTGACATCCGACCGTTAAAACAGAGACGACACATTGACATATTGTCAGTTCCGACTTTAGACTGGACCTCTCTAAACCTGAGGTTATGCTGTATTCCGCACACTCTCTCTCGTCTATTTAAGCATGCCTGAAAATGGCACAAAACTGCATTGTACAAAATTATAAAATATATAAAAGTTGTTTATTCAGTTCTGCATTCTCGGGCAGAACATTATGACCACTGAACACAGTAAACAGAATAGCATACGGCCTTTCAGTAGCCTTTTTGATTTTATTTTAAACATAGTACGATATTATTTTTCCATGTACAGTATAGTGCTATAGTAAATATAAACTATACACAGACAGAATAATTCACACACGTTTTTTTAAATATCTGAAAAATTTGAACACTTTTACTTGGTAGACTCATCCGGTCTGATCACAAAAAGTGTCTTCAGAAAAGTGAGAGTGAAAATCTGAGTAACTAGGATTGCTTGACATGTACGTTCTTAATGTGCCCTCAGTTTAAATCTTGTTACGTTCAACCTACAGGCTTGTGGAGCTGCTGTTAAAATGATCAGCCTTTCTACAGAGCAGCTTTGCTGTAGATGACGTTGGAAACGTTCATTGTAAGTGTGATTATGTAACACACAGTTCTTGCTATTACTAGGACTTGACAGTAATCAAAATAGTGTCCTCCCACAGCACAGTCGCAACTGAAGCTCTTTTGAAAGCAGCGGCCTACTTTACACAGTCTCCTCTCCTATTCTTGATTTAATTTCAGAATGGGATAAGAAAGGCTGCGATAACCTCTTTTGACCAGGACAAATGTAGCATGCCCATTCAAGATTATCTCTCCGGGGTTCACAGTGGAGGAAAACCTTTAAATCAGAAACACGCAGTGCATTTCTATGCCAACTCCTGCACAATAGGTCTAAAAACCCTGCAGCTCACTCAGTGTAGTGGCTTTTATTTTCTATGCCTGCCAGGAAACTATAGCCACAGACTGTGCCCCTCGTCTTTTTGTATTTGACACCTTTGCAGTGATGATTGCATTCAAGTCACACAGCTCACCCTCTTTTTCTCTTAAAGATAAATACCAGTGGCTCTTTGAAAAGCCCTCTAGGTCACAGACAAGAGTACTGCTGTTTTGAAGTCGTTGTATGAGATTTCTTTTACCAAGTCTTAATGTAAAAATATTCAATTTGCAGCAAAATGTTTTTTTTTTTAACTTGACTAACCAAACAAAAGCCTTAAATAAAAATATTAAGTGCAATAATGCAATATGTAATAATAATAATAATAATATACATGGTATAGAGCTGAATGAAACTGTCACACTGTCTCCTGACACATAAGCAAGGCCTCAAAAGTTTGCCTCACAAAGCAAAATATGGATCCAAGTCAGTCTGTTTTGGTTAAAAATCTTTTTTAAAATTGAATTGACATACTGACATATACCACCAAAAACAAAGGTCATTCTAATATTTCGTTGGTCCACCTTTGGCTTTGAATTTCAATAAGCCTCTGCAATGTCACAAGATTTATTTCCATCCAGTGTTGCATTCATTTTTCACCAAGATCTTGCATTGATGATGGGAGAGTTCGACAACTGATCAAAGCCTTCTCCAGCACATCCCAAAGATTCTCAGTGGGGTCCAGGTCTTGACTCTGTGGTGGCCAATCCGTGTGTAAAAAATTATGTCTCATGAAGACATCCATTGATGGAATAACCTGCCTGCTCGTTCAGTATATTCAGGTAGTCAGCTGACCTCATTCTTTGGGTATAATGTTGCTAAACCTAGACCTGAGCAACTGCATGGGTGACTCACTTCATCTGCCCATCAGGATGGTTCCCCACCATCCTTCCAGATCAATCTCCTTAGATGTTTTCTCTGCTTGATACATGCCAATTATTTGACCCTTCTCAAACAGACTAACATCTTTTCCACAACCACAGGATGTGTTTTTCCATGTGGTTGTTTAAGAAATGAGAATTTACTCCTTGCATCACTTGGTGTTGTTGCCTGCTGAAAGATAACAATCCGTGCAGTAATTATTCAATAGGAAGCTCATCCAGGTGACTTTTTTTTTTTTTTTGGCTGCGTATGTTCCGGTTGGGAAGAGCCTGTAAATGCCCTCCATGGAACGGTAAGTTTCAAATTACTTTTCTCAGCTTAGCTCCTAAAGTCAAAGCAAAGATTACCGCTAGCTAACAAACCGAGTTAACCATTATTAGCAATATAAGGCCGCTGTAACGTTAACTGTCTGGTTCAGCATTTCTTTAGTTTGTGTAAGTTTTGTTTGGGGGCTCCGTGGAGTTGGTGCAACAATGCTTTCTTCAAATGCTGTGTCATGTGCACGAGTAAACTCCATGAATGACAACTCTTGTTGTGTATCACAACCGTTTCAGCTTGAAAATGTTCGGAGGGATCCAAGTAGTGACGTTTTTGCTAATATTTTGGGACATAGCGGTGGTAAGTTCATATATTATAATTTAGTCGTTTTATGCGTAATTTTATAGTATGTTTGAGTAAAATAACGTTATTCCCAGTGGCCTAACGCTTTTATTACGCCTTTGCATCTTCTAGTCGAGTAAACCTGTGCGTTAGCTTGCTAAGCTGTTAGCCTGCTAAGCTATTAGCCTCGGTAGCTTCCGAACGGCAACAGTTGCCTAGCAGCGGGGTTGTCATGACTTCCAGCTGGTGCTTGTAGTGGATCATGTCCAGATCCAGCTAGTTACATTTTATTTATCTTTAATGTATATTTTACAACATTTTTAAGATGTTACTCTTGAGCACTATTAACTTAAAGTTGCGTCCTCATCTTTTTGTCATCCTTTACAGTGAGGTGCTCTGTCAATAGGAAACTCGTTTGTTCTTTTTTGGATTATTCCAAATTATTCATATGAATTCAATGGCAAAATAAATAAATAAAAGACCAAAACAATATGAGCATGCTAGAGAGTCTTTAGTAGCCTATCCAGTATCTCCTGTATCTTTTAAATATGAACTGTACTTGAAACCTACATCAGTTATGGAAAGGAGCGTATGATCTCTGCCCCTGTTGTTGTATGACTGATGCTTAATATAGCCTGATTGTTTAAGGATAAGCATCATCTTTGATGTTTTATAATGTCATGTATAAAATGAGCTCGAGCTGCAGACGCTGTGGCATTTAACCGTAAAGTAAACTGTGACCAAAACTGCCTTACCTTAATATGATCTGTTACCACCTCAGACTGTTTCCTTCAGTTTCACAGATGGAAACGTGCACATAGCATTAATGATTACTGGGTTCCACTTAAGACACATGTTGGTGCATTGTGTCTGCTGGCTCACTGGACTGTCAGACACTTAATGTGAATAACTAATCTTATATGTTGTCAAACCCACCCGTGCTTTTCCTGCTATGACAAGGCAAAATGCCTGACGTGAAGAAGGTCTATTGTAAGCCTGTGTGCTCATGTTAAACCACCTCAGGCAATTTCAATTATACCAGCTGATTAGAGCTTCTCAGTTGGCCTGAATGGGCAAATCTTGATTGACATCTCCTTCATCACCGTTAAGGGCTGGATAAATTATACCTTTCAGCCTTGCAAGCCAGTAGACATTTTGCCATAAGAAAAGTGCACATGCAAATAAAAAAATAATGGTGGCTAAATTACATTTAGTTTCTTCAATTTTAAGGCGTTGTATTGTTTATACTGTCACTTATGCCTCACTGGAAGATATGAATAGAATGGAAATTTTTTTAACATTAATAGTGACAGATCAGGGACATCAAATGTTCATCGAATGACCCAGTCCAGAGGAAACCAATTGTATCCCATGATGTTGCCTCACTGTTCACGTGTATTCCCAAAACAGAAGCCACAAAAGTAGTAGGGGAAATACTACCAGTGCCTGACTGACAACCACCTATTTCCAACTTAATGGAGGTTTCTACAGGCAAAAGCACGACTGTGTGATGGGGTCACCAGTGTCACTGATGAAACACTTTCATACGAACCACCCGCACCCACTGGTTCAGGTATGTGGATGATGCCTGGGTTAAATAAAACACAGGAGGTGGAATATTTCACACGGCAAATCAATGCAGCACACGGCAACATCAGGTTCAGTCGGGAGGACATTGGTTAACATAATTTGGCCTCCGACGGCCTTGTGCAATTGGAAGAAGACAGAAGTCTCACCCACAGATAAAACTTCAACTACTCACCAGTCCTTAAGAACTGAAGAAGCTACTCAGATGAGTGGCGAAATGTCTTCCAGACGTTCTACAAGTCCTTTTTTGGTTATTATTAGTCATACTCTTATGCATATGACTAGTCAAAATATCTGTGCCTGCCCCTGACAGACCTGTTTCACTGCAGACAGGTGTATTAATAATGGCTCAGTCCCATTAAATGTCCCAGTGACGGTGAGCCAACATCCCCAAAGTGGAATGAAGCCATCATTACTACACCTGTGTTTCCCCAGTCAAGATGTTTGCTGTTCGTCTCTTCTCTTCTTCTCTAGCTCTGTTCGCCTTCAGCCTCAGCCAATTTGAATCATCCACAAAAAACAAATCAGCTGTGTGGATGGGCACGACATCTGACTGAATTCCCTGAGCCCAGTTAACAAGTCTGTGTCCTGCTGTTAGCCCATTTATGCTTTGCCTACAAAGTGTTATGTGGTTTAATTTCGGTTGATCTTGTATTTCTAGACCACCGGTGGAGGATGAATCGATGGAGATACGAGGAGCCGACCAGTGAGTTTCTTTCAGTGAATCCATTTTTAAAGTTGTTGAAAAGTCTGTGTGCTTTAAACCCAGTATTCTGTGAGTGAGTCATTGCAGCTTGCTTCCTCCTGCTTTAGACAAAAACTGACACTATGAGATTTATAATAACCTTAACCCTGCGTGACATTTCAACAGTGTCTAAAGTTTAGTAGATCTTAATGTATCCTCACTGTTCTGTCACTGTCTTGTTTTAAATCTTTAAATTCTATCAATACTAGCCTATAATATTTGCCACTATTCCTTTATATTCTCTGCTAAAAAAAAATGTGTAATGTGTGTGTGGGTGTGTGCTACAAGTGTTTTAAACCTATGGTCATTAAATTCTCTATATTGTGTATAAAATTACATATATGAGTCATACACAACAACAACAAAAAAATGCCATTTGGACATTCCAGTGCCGAGCATCCCATCAGAAACCAGTGCTAATCATCCTACCTCTTTATCCCTGGGGGAAATTTCCTAGTTGACAGCCTGTAGTGTTTTCATGTCTTCCAAGCTCATAAAACATGCATTCCGCTGCCGTGCGGGAAACACAGCTGCTGAAGAATCTCTTTTCAACTTGTTGGTATGCATGGAATTTGCAGGACTGTGACTCCAGATTCTGAAACCAATTATTCAAATAGCTGCCACTGTAACTGGTAAGGCAAGCGTGTCGAGAACAAGGGAGGGAAGCGTCTCAGAGATTCATCATAAAATGTTCCCCCGCTGTAGTGGATTTGCTTGTGTGTGCCATTTACAGATAAAGTCCCTCGTCCTTGAGTTGGGGTTTTAGGATCAGTCATGTGTGAGATGACTCTGAAAGCAAGGTGTTGATCTGGCATAAATGAAGGTCTATTCTATCTGTTACGTCTGGTGCTGAGGGGATCGCACTAAAGCGTTTCCGTGCTGTTGTTTTCCTGTTCAAGGATGTGGAATGTGATGCCAAATCAAACCGAGCCTCGATTACTTATAAACAGAACTCAATATAATGGCCCATTGCAGCTAAATAACGGTTTAGTGAAAGGATGGATGGATAAACTCTCCACCTTTCTTCCGCTCCCGCTCGGCAGAGAAAATAATTAAAACAGAGAGTGGTGTGATCAAGTGTAGTCGCAAGAAGTTACTGAATGAGTTTCCCGTGAAAGTAAAGTTGATTCATTATCCATCGGACCATTCAGTTATCTGCTTATTCTGTAAACAACTCACTAACGATGTACATGGATTTTCCTTTTGGCGAGCGCAGACAGTCTGCGCCATGAAATATGAGAGCATCTGAAATATCATTTTTCATTCATTCTGTTCTGAATGCCTGCTATCTGAAATCCACAGAGCGTCTTGTGGTGTATTGTCAGAGTTTTGGAGAGGGGTTGTCCTCAGGCCACCCAATTAATCTCTATTAAACATGGACAATGTCAGCCTTCCCTGTCCGTGTGTGGATTTGAAGGCAGATTTGTGAGTCTTTTTGCACTGAGCATCATGTGTTTGGCAGTGCGATCGCTTAAAAATTCGTCGTTCTTCATTTTGTTTCCTTTTGATTTCTAAAAGCGTCGGTACAAACAAATTTGATACAGACAAAATCAGAAAAGTTGTTGCGTGTTATTGAATCCGCGGTCGTAAAATTTCACCTCTGATTGCTCGAGAACATCTGCATAATGATTTCACCGGGTGCCCTTCATACCACACAACTATGTTCTAATTAGCGATGACATATTGGCTTGACATCTCGTTTAGCGAGGACGGGCGGATTGCGGGGCTGTGATTGAAAGCTTAATGAATGATTCATAATCTGAAATGAAATGGACATTTTCATTTGGGAACCTGCAGCAATCATTAGCTGGAAAAACAAGCGTTCCTACATTCGTAGAAAACAAACAAACAGTTCAGTGGTGTTGATTGATCACGCCTGAAATGATCTGGTGGTGCTCTTATAATATGAGCCGGGTGTTGTACGTGTACGTCTCCTTTGAAGATGTTCCGGTATTTGAAAAGATGACTGGAGAAGGGAGTGATGATGTATTGTGCAAAACAAACAGATGGGACGACAACTTGACCTACTTCTTTATCTGGACCTCTCTGAAAAGAAAAGAGCGATAACTGCAGAGATGAGCAAGAAAATAGCTTTTTTTTGTGATGAACTTGTTTATTGTGTGGATGAAGGCATAAAATAACCATTTTTGACATCTGACATACCTCCTTTTTTCTATTTTATCATTTTGTTGTTCTCATTTGTTTGGACGAACCTTCCCATCTCATAGTGAGTCCAAACTTTTGACTGGTACTGTACATACTCTTTGTACTTGCCCTTTGATTGGACCAAATGTTCCTTTCCTGCCTTCTTTAGCTGCTTGTTTGTGTAAAATGAAATTAGGTTTCAGATATATCTGACTCCACAGTAAAATGTGGGTTGAGACGGTAATCAAGCTCCACACGACTCTTCTCTTATTGTGCTCCAGAAGGAGTTAAGATGTCTGATCTGGGAAAATCTTTTCTATAAAGGATGTGCTTGTCAGAGAGATGGAGAGAAAGGGAGAGACCTAGATGTTCCAGCAATTCTCCAGGGCTTTGTGTGTTGTAGTCATGGAGCTTCTTGGCCTTGTGATAAATGACCTGTGTTTTAAGAAGCCAGGAGGGTCAGCTCTGTTATATCAACCATGGCAGCCTCACGCTTTAAAGCCTTTATGAAGATTAAGAAAATTGGTTGTGTTTGAGGACCGGGAGGAAAATTGGATTGTGATCTGGAGTATTTGCTATGCGAAAGATGTTTCATGGGGCCCAATTTATGATAGCAAGCCAGAGTGAATTCATCTGTAAAAGTGAAATGCTTGCATTTTACTGCATTTTGCTGACCTTATCCTCTATATAATGATTATATAATAGCTGCCGCTGCCGTCTTAAAACTGCATCCTGTTACTTGGGATGTGTGTGTTGGATGTTGCCTCTCAGGACATTTTCTGTCATCCAGGTGATGGTATTGAAAACAAAGGCAAGTGGACTCATTTAACATTTACAGATTCAGATGTAGAAAACTTTATTTGTCCCCAGGAGACAATTTAAAGCACGTGTGAGCAGTATGACGTAAGTATGATATAATTAACATTTCTTAAAGATAGTCTACTGCTCAACCAGGAGGCTTCTTCTCCTCTAAATGACTGGGTGGTCGTTTACATTTTTATTTAGCATTTGTGGATGGCCCCTACCTGAATCAACTGAAATATGTTTAAAGTTCTTGTTTCTTCTACATGACTGCAATTCACAGATGTACCCAATGAAACACAATGCCCTGCACCACATTCACGCTCACTCTCATTCCACAAAAAATGAATTACACTCCTCCTGGCGCTTTTATTCACACGCGTCTTTAAAAGAAACCCCTTGACATTGATTGTAATTGTGTGTGTGGTGTAATTGCCTAGGTCAATGTGTATATGCCCCCGTTTTGAAATCCAGGTGGAGCCGATGACTTGAAAGGCTTTCATATTTTTCCATATGTGGAGAATAGTCAGCCCCCTGGCAGTATATTCTCTTCCATTCCCACGCGTGCTTAATAATGAAATGTAGTGCAGATCCTTGCAATAATTGCCTGTTTTTGTACTGCTGTTCCACAGGACAAAGGCAATATTTTTGGATATGGAGAATACTAATAATAATTTAAAAAAAACCTGGGGATGTATTGGTAATGTCAACAGAGGCAGAGGACAAGCTACTGCTGTAGCTTATACAGTTCAGCACCATGGACAGCACACATCTTTCAGACGTGGACAGGCCGCTGTCCATGGTGCTGAAATTCTGAGAACGTCATGTTGCATTAGGCACACTACATCTGTGAATGATCTCAGTCATCCACATCATTGTATTTCCAAAAAATAAAATACAAAATTTAAACAAAGGGACTTGGACTTGTTGGGTTTCTTGACGATGTTTCACTTCTCATCTAAGTTGCTTCTTCAGTCTTAAGTGACTGGAGCGGGGGATTTATAAGGAGGACTTAGTTTTGATCATGTCTTTCCCCCAAGAAATGATAATGCATTCTAATATAACAGTCCTGCACCTAATCATAGTTTCATAAAGTTTACTATGTTCAGCATCTGGTTCAAATAACTTTTGGAGCTGTTGATTTAACTCTTCAGTATAGTTCAATGGCAACACAATACGTATCCTTCAAACTGATCACACATTTGAATGACCACCTTTCTTATGCAGGCTCAACAAACTGATCTAGTGCACGACTGTTCTATCAGAATTCATTCATTTTCTCTAGCATGTTTAATGTTTTGGCAAGTGACTGTATTTTGTGGGATTGTTTCAGTAGATACCCACAACCTGACAATCATCTATCTAATTCCCAATATCTCCTGGGAGAACCTCAAGCAACATTTTGACACATTTCGTTTACTTGTGTCTCACTAAATCAACGCGCATATGATATTTAAAACAAATGACTGATGTAGATCTTTGAACGTGTTTTATTCCTGGAGTTGAGACACACAGCCAGCTATATGTTTCACGAGGGCACATGGGCACAACGGCAGCAGGTTCGAGGTTACGTGGGGACTCGGAGCCAAGCTGTCGGAACAATCAGCTAACGAGTAACTAAAATATAGCTCGAAGAACACTGTGAATGTGTGCGCAGTATACCATTTATACACACACACACACACACACACAGTATGAAGGCCTATATATTTTAAATACCTTGGCCAATGCATGTCTGGATCGCCGGCTGTTTCCTAGAACATAAAAGCCCCGTAAATCACCCTTGGCTGTCAAGCCGCTGATGAGTCTACCCTGCATAAAGCTTGTGCAGCCTTCCCACCACGCTGTTGTATCCATCTCCCCATCCTCCCCTCCCTTTCCCGTTTTCTCTCCTCCTCCTCCTCCTCCTCCTCCTCCACATTCAGTGCTCCCTCTTGCGCGCACGGCGAGCAGCAGCAGCAACAACGGCTTCAGCGCTTCTCTGACGCACCGTCGGAGATGAGCATCCCAGTCCCACAGGCTGACTCTCTCGACATCTCCCCCCCGGACCTCTGCGGTCAAGCTTTTGGCATCAACTCCGTTTGTTTATAGTCTGTAGACTCCTCTCCTCATCTCGACGCTTGTCAGACTGAGCGCTGTGTGTGGCAAGGATGCCCACCGTTGGCATCTTTTTGCTTGGAATTTACTTCGGAGGTGATTTTTGCATCTGAAAGAACTGCCAGCAAGAGTGACTGACGTCTTTTTACCCTTAACCTGTCTCTTCTTGGGGGCATCCTTTCCGAAAATTCTTGGAGGTGTTGATGATAGAGGGGTTGAAATTAAAGGTGAGACGAGGTGATGAATTAAGAGGGCTGTTTTTACAGGAGATCATTTGGATGACGGACGCCGAGAGGCAGCAGCTCACTCTCTCTCTCTCTCTGCAACGCGAATCTCTGCGCCCTTGGAATATTCTTACATCAGCACTGTTACAGAGTAGAAATATTGTCTGAGTTTGCGGGCATATTCGATACGACGAGTTTGCCCACTGCAGGGGCTGCTGCGGCTTTCCGCTCTGAGATACGTTTCCCTTGACGATCGGGCGCCCGAGCATCCCGGACGAGCCCGAATTTGCGATGCCCAAACAGTGAGGGAGGGCTGGGATTTCATTTGGTCACCCTGCACGGTAGCATGGCTCCAGCCCGGAGGGACTGCAGCGGCTGGGAGATGTTCCTCCCGACGGGATGCCTGCTCCTCTCTGTTTTGCTATTTCACCCTGCTCTGGCCAAGGTGTGCAACGACCGCACCAAGCACGGACAGGACAACAGCTGGTTCAGCAGGGACGGGGAAAACTTGCCCATAATGGTTCTTATGCCCATGAACGAGTCAGCCCTGATGAGCAGCATCAGTCAAGGGATCGAACCGGCGGTCCAGCTGGCTATCCAGCACATACGGGAGTCCAGGAAGTATTCGTTCTCTCTCATCACCAAAATCTACGACACCGAGGTAAACATTCTAAATCCTTCCACTAAGCTGCTGCTGGTTGACTGTGGGCGTGCTTAACCCCCTTGTATGTGGCTTGTGGAGCTATGTGTATTTGCGCGCACGCCTATAGCCTATGTGCGTGGACCGCGCATTGCCCCGCAGCGCTCCACAGTGTCCGTGCAAGGGGAAACGCTGGGCTCCGTTATGTTTGGTATCTGCGCAGCCTCGTTGTTGGCGAGTGTGTTTTCGTTGCGCAAAAGTCAATCGACATCGTCTTTTTGTTTTTTGTTTTTTTGTTTTTTTTTTCTCCTTCTCGAAATGACATCAGGGTGTAAGTGCCTGTTTCCCATCTTCGTTTCCTTCGCCACTGTCATTCACAGCGCGTTTGGATATAAGATGCTATCATAAAGCTCTGCATTACGCGGGCGCTCTAGAGACACACACTCGTACTGTCCCATATAACAGACATTTCAATGGTTACTGCAATCTCAGGGTGTCAGGGTGCCATTTAGGCCGTCACCCGAACCCCATTTTCATCATAACGCTGCATTTGTTTTTTTTGTTTTTTTGTTTTTTTGCAATCGTCACTTGATATGTTGGCTTTTCAGTCACGAATCAGTGTATCTGTCTCCCGATTAAATGGGCTGATGCTCATCGTGCCTGAAGATGGCGGTAATTGGTTGTACGATTCCTCCAAAATCCTGGCACCCTTGAAAAGACTTGAACACCACAGCTCTCCAGCTCCAAATTAGGATCTTATTTATTTGATAACGCTGAGGACTCCAGTTGAAGTCCCCTTGAAGTTTGAGTCACTGCTAAATCTCTGCAAGCACTGACAGCATCGCTTTCAAAATTTACAACTGGAGTATTTGAGTCAGTCACTCGTGTGGGCTTTTATTTGAGACAAAATAGCGGTGGTAGTTCTTTAATGTTGTTTTCTGACTGACACTTAAGGGAGCACCATCGGGACAGGCATGCCAAGTACTTCTTTGGGGCCCCAAGATGACTTACCTTTGGCATATTTTGTAATGTCAATTGTAAGCCTCCTTACATCAATGCAAGTCCTAGAGTGCACAACACTCTACAAGGCCCCTGCACTCTTCCATCGATCCTAAGACAGATTTTACCAGTTTGGTTTGGGGGGACACGACAGGTACGTCTTTGCCTGGGTTCCATTGCCACTGCGTATGTGCACAGGTGCGTCTGCGTGAAAGAACGCGCAAATCGCAGTTGATGGAGGTAAGCCCACAGAAGCGGCATGCACTCAGACCATGGGATTAATATGCTGTTATGGGAGTTATGATTTTTCTCCTTGTATTCCCCCCGGGAGAGAAAGATGAGCTGGAAGCAAGAGGTCAGTGGGCCAGCCTGACATCCGCTTGCTGGGCACGTCTGATAGTGATGCCAGCTTTCTAATACTGGCAATCAATGGATACTCATGAGAACTGTGTTATTTGATGACTTTGCGGTCAAAGGCTAACCTCTATTACACTGTGGCAATGGCAATGCCAACCTTGCGGTATTTCAATTTGGCTTCGTACGCAGGGCAGCTGAAAATCCAAGCTCTGATTGTGTTTTTTGGAAATGTCAAAATAAAGACGCCGCATGCCAAATGCATCAATATTTCCCCCTCAATTATATTTTATTAGTGGCAGATATGATAAAAACACGGCGGTTGTGTCACAAAGAACATTTGCCCATTCATGGTGTGTAACCCCTGGCGAAAAAATAGTGGAAGAGGACACTCTGCCAACAAGTTACTGCATATTTACAAGAGAAATGATCTTGCACAGTCAACAAGCGTCCGCAGAGAGCTCCATGAAAATACAAAACGTTATGTATCACTCCAGGTGAATATTGTGGTACTGAAATGTGATTTCAATACCACGTTAAGATATTAGAAACTGTTGTTGTTTGTTCAGATCCAAGAGAGATCTGAAGTGTCTCAATAATATACTTCCATTCACAGGAGCCATTTTGGCTCAAATGGCTACACATAGACGTTAGCAATTCCATTAATTCTGTTCTATTTAAAGTTTTAATTAATGTCATCAGATATTGCTTACCTTTCATTTCATGTCAAAATGGCTGCTTTGAAAAAGATTTATGTTAGAGAAGACCTTTGCTCCAGACAGGCTCATTGCCAGAGTGGTGGCCATATTGCTTTTGGAGCCACTGACATGTTTATAGGAGCAATAACGTGAAGTTAGTGATGGCTGTGCCGTTAACTATACTCATGTTCCTTATACATTTATTGCCATATAAATTACACGTGAATTCCTAAACGCACCAGCAAACACACACACGCCTACACACAGCTTTCCACATAGCACGTTCTCCCAACAGACAGCAATACATGCATGTGTGCATTTGTTGCCGCATGCATCAGGCCAAGTGTGTTCCTGCGTGGTGTTTGTACACATGTGTATGTGCCGGCGCTGGGATTTAGCCAGATGTGGCAGATGTAAGTAATCAGTCCCTGAGCAGAGGCTCTTTATCCCTTTATCCGCTGTCAGTGGAGCCATGGGTAGACTGAGCGCGCCCGGTCGATCCCCCCGGTGGTGTGGAACTGGGTGGTGGGTGCTGACGATGTGGCGTGGTGAGACACTGGGGGGGCTGTCCCGCAGTAAAAGGCCTGAGAGCGGAGTCTAGTTAGTCGGTGTTTTGAGGACAGAATGAGCAGGCTCTGGGCGCAGAGCAGACATCCTGACGTGGGATGCCTGTAGATGAGGAAACGTTGAAAAATGGCGCTGAACTAGACGGACCGAGAACGAACTCCTGAGGCATTTTAACAATAGAGGCAAATTTCACATGAGAATGTGTCTTTATTTAAACCCCCGGCGATCGAGGTAGAAAAGAAGCAGGATGGATTATATCAACTGGGAGGCTTAACAGTAGAGCGGGCAGGAGTTGGTCCACCACAGCAGCTCTAAATGTGTGTGTGTGGGTTTTAGTGTAGCCAAGGACTGATACTGTAACTATACTGGCTTAGAGGATCAAAGCTTTGGAGAGGACAGGAAGCACTGGAAGAGGATGGAAGGGAGACTTTGGGCAGTGAGAGGGTTCTGGGCTAAGCTACGCTAGTTCACCGGCTTATAGGATGAGTGACGGGCTCTTGAGAAGCAGTTTTTAGCAGTTAACGGTGGTGGTACGTTTTTGGATTCGCCCTGACGTCTAGTATTCAGCTACAAAATCAACATGTCAGAGGTTGCTGTTGTAGACACTGTGATTGCAGCATTAAAAAACAATTAATAAAATGATTCATATCAGACACATACCTAATAAACAGGACAGTGACAGTTATACTCTGTGCTATGGTTTCTTGTCAGAACAGGTCTGTTGACGCTAATGAGACTAAAGTACCCTGACTGCTTTAAAATATTGAGATGCATTTGAAGAGATGACAGCTCTGTGACCCTCTAACGAGTAAGCGGTGATAAATAATGAATAAAAGAATGATACTGAAAAGAGAACAGAGGAAGTCTGAATAGCTTCCATTCGAGTTTAAAGTTTCTCCCGTTGTTGTCAGTTTTTCAAACTCGCTTTACCAAACGAGAACTAATAATATTCTAATGAATTTAAAAGCAGAGCCACAGAGAGGTTTGTCAAATAACAGAAACAAAAAGGAAATGATCTGTTCAGCGTGACTCACCGTTTTCTCCATTTTGTGTTAATGAAGAGAATAACAAGTGACAGTGACAGTGCAGCCTAATGTACCCCGTGCAAACCGCAGCCTGCTGCACTTATACGCTGTTAAATCTTCAGCTTGATAAGATTACAAATTATTTGAACAGTTATCGGTGGCGGCCTTGTCAATGCAGCGATCCAATTATGTTTGGTTTCTGTTATCAAATGGGAAAATTGGCCCTATTTGCGACGATCATAGTATCTTCTCAGGCAACAAGGATATTATTAGGATGTGTCATCGCTTGGAAACCTCTCTTCTGTTCCTCGTTGTAAAGGAGGAATCGTAAATTCAATTAAAGCTCATAAAGGGAGTGTGCTCCTTTGCTATCGTGTTTCCTCCGTCCAGGCATTGAAGAGTAAACGCATGTATTTTTAAAGGCAAATCGATACGACCGCAAAGACACAGAGTCTGCGTCTGGAGATGCACATGTGCATGAGCATGGTGTATTTATAGTGTCGGCCATGCAGTACCACGGACCTCCTGAGACTACGTTAGCAGTGACCTGCGTTCACATATACCGCACATAGACATACAGCTGCTCCACCTGCTCTCCTCGGAGGCTCGCATGCAGTATATGGCACATTTGAGCGCGTGTCGGCTGCCCCGAAACCACTGTACAGTACGCTTGTTCGCAGGAGGGTGAACACCCCCTGAGCACGTGTAAAGCATTCTGTCATTTTGTCAGGAGAAGTTAGGTTTTCAGTGACGAGGCATTACCATAATGGAGGTCACTGTGCTGCTAAGGAAAAGGTCCTAGGTCAACTAGAGCTGGGTTGGAGTGGTTGGTCTTGTTGGGAAATGTATTCCAGCTAAGTGTCATGCGTTTGTAGTGGGTCATACAGTTTACATCGTTCTAAAATAACCTGACACGTGTAAAGGAAGCAGTGTTTTCAAGCATTTGTGCCACATCTGTATTCTACTAGAATGCCTAGAGAGGATGAGTGTTCAGGAATAGTAGGGGAAAGCAGCATGTGACGGCATGGCTGCTCTCTAGGCACGCAGAAAATGCTGAGTGTGTCTGTATCCACTGACCCGACACAGATAGTGGGGATCAATGTGCAGCAGCCCTTCTCATAGAACGAACACGGATCTCAGGGGAGAACCGGAGAGAGAGAGAGAGAGAGAGAGGCGAGAGAGAAAGAGATGCGTAGGGCTACGAGATGGAGATCCTGAAATAGGATTATATCATCTTCTGTCCAGGAAGAGGAAATGGCCAGCCTCTTAATTCTTATTGGATCATAATGTAATGCCATTTGCATTGTTTCTCTGAGGCTACATAGTTTAATGGCTGTTGAAAAAAAGCAATTACTGCATGCGATGAGGTATGCGCATTAGATCTGACGAAGGATCCTAAGTACTGGTGCTGATTATCATTTCACAGGTTCATCAGATTATTTTTTAAATGTTTCCTCACTTCGGTTCACACGGAAAATTGTAGCGTCATGGGTCAAAGACTAATAGAGTAACAAAATTTGAGCACTAATTGCTGACCTTTGTCTGAGACAGGCTGCCAGTGGCCCGCGGGGCTCGAGTGAGACGAACGTAAATGTGAACTTTCTTGATAAAAGGCCCTCGTGTGCCCTGAAGCTCGCTTTACAAAAGATACTGTGACACACACACACACACACACACACACAAAATAAATCACACAAACGTAACACACGCATCCCCACATATGGTCTTGACTGTTGTCGATTGGCGCCCCGGCAGCACTGCCCGAGGTCAGGATATTGTGGTCAGTTGAGCAGTTAGACGTGATATGTTGTTCTGCCCCAATAAAAACGGACTCACAACCTCATTAGATCGCTTTATGCAGCTTTGTCTTCTTCCATCCTCTCCTCGGAGTTGGGAGTTGTCGAAACCCATGTTTTCTGTTCTATGCATTTAAAAACATGTAATATTCACTATGGGCAATTGTGAAGGGAAGGTGCAAAGTTTACATTACGGGGAATAAAACTGATGCGCTTTTTTTACGAAAATAAAAAGGACGTCTGTGGCTTTGAGCGTGCTTGCATGTATCGGATTGTTCCTTTTGCCCGTCTTTTATCCATCACCGCGCTTCAGCCACAACAGACCTGACCTCTTGACCACGCTCTCTTGTTTATCCCAGAGGTCATGCCAAAACAGAAAGAAAGAGTCATGTATGCGCACTCCTCTTCCCTTGTGTGCTGCTTCACAGTCACCTCAGGCTAGTGCCTTCATGCAAATGTCTCCGTTACAGAGGGCTTCATTTGATAATATTGGTGCTTTGACCACTAAAATTCAAAACCAAATTAGGCCTCTCACACTAAGTAGGTTAGAGTGGGTGTGACTGAATCGCGTCGTCTTTCTTTAGTATGTTGCTACTTCGATAGAGTAAAAGAGATTTGCTTGCAAAGTGGACGTGTTGGTGCGTGAGTGCTGCTGGACGCCGGGAACGGAAGAGAAACGGCCTGTACGCTGGACGCGTGGGCGGAGGTACAATCGTATGAATATCTCAGCGGTTTGGTGAATGCGCCGAAATTGTTAAAAATCCGGCAATGACACAGGAGCCGACGGCTAAAACAGAACACGCTGTTGTTAAGGTTGTCACTCTTATTACTGATCATCTTTTTACAGGAACTCCTGCTGTAGAATCTACTTTAGACTCTTTGTTTGCTCATGAAATAAATAATATATAGCGCCCAGACTCATTCATTATGTGGCTGGTGGACTGTACTATACTGTATTAAAACCAAGTAGAAGGAAGTATAAATCTGTGCCAGGAGGCTTCTCATACATAACAACAACAGAACGAAGGCTAATAACATGCCATTATTCTTAAATACATTCTAGCAGCTATTTACCTGAAATCATGAATGCGCTATCTCCAGCTCTGCATATGTCGCTTTGAATTCATTGCCTCCTAATTACAACCCGGCGACACACTTGGGCAACGAAAGCTTTAATGAATTCAGTTCGCGATAATCAATTAGGTTTCAAATGAATTCGTCACTGTCACATTTTAATCTTCCTTTCTTTGCGCCGTGCTATTGTATTTTTCCCAGCAGATGCCACGATGAGGCATCTGTTGGCGTGCCCCTTCCTCATCCTTGTCTTTGACTCCAAAAGGTGGGGAAGCAGGCATCTGGCTGCCATTAACATTAAACAAACTTTCTGAATGTGTTGTAGTGCTGGGGGAAGGACTGGGAAATAACCCAGGAGATAGAAAAGTGGGGCGGATAGAGAGTTGGGGAAGGCAGGAAACGGTAACTTCAGGAGGATGAGATGGGGGAGATATAGAGGGGAGGGATGGAGTAAGACTTTAAAGTAGTTGTAAAAAGCCTGCGATGAAAACCTCCCGTCTTTATTCGGTGCTGCTGAAAACACTGACAAGATGGCTGCTGCCACGTCGAGTGCAACACTCACTCAGTCAGTGTGTCTGGCTGTGCCTCTGTCTGCTGGTGCATCTATAAAGTTGCCATTGATCCCCAGCCAAGTCATTTGCACAGACAATTAACGCAGCGAATGTTTATCTGCTGCTGTAGCTTGTTCCGCTGCACGCCGCTGAAAAAGTCCCTCTAAACTCTAAACGCGGGGCGAGCAATATGATATTTGCGGTATTTATTTATTTTTTTTTCCTTCAGGTTGGTAAATGGTTTCAGAATGCCATTTGTGATGTAGCACTCTGTTTATCGAGCTCCCTTTTCTTGCAGACAAGATCCAGGAGAATATTTGTTTGCGTGCGTATGGTTACCGTCCCCAGGAGAGGAGCTTTGCTGTGGCACGTCTGAGAATTTCCATCTCTGAACGGCCGCCTACGCGCATCTTCCAATGTTGTTTGATCTCTGCCCCTCAAACAAAGCACAAGCCGACTGCGGTCCTGCTACTCCGGTTGACCTTTTGAAAAGGCGATGCTTCTTCTCGGTATCACCTTTGCCTGCCATTACCATGCCTTAATCCCGCAAGTTTTACATCCCCCCTACACCCGCCCCCTCACACACAATCACCTCTCTGCCTTCCCGTTCCCTCTCCCGCGAGTGGACAGAAATGAAAGGATTACCGCGGACTGGGTGTGCCGTTGTCATTAGAGATTGGACAAATACTCTGTGCATGTTCCTGTCAGTTGGCTCTCAAGGGGACCCAGCGCAGAGCAATCACCAGAGAGTCTGTCCTTGCCTGGTTCTGTAATTACATTAAAGCTTGTGTAATTCTTGGCCAAAAAACCAAGAGCCGACCAACGTCTGCTTCTTGGGATGGGACATGCGCGACACATGTACAGTACATGGCAGCGCGTGGCTATACTTGCTTAATAAATAAATAGAAGGTTGATTAAAACAGGTGCTTGTATTAAGTCACTATACTCTACCGTATGTATTGGACTCCGTGTGCATATGTGATGGGACATTTGCATGATTCTGACAGCAGCGTGTATCCCTGTTCTCCGGGGTCAGTGGCACTTAACACCTGCTCCCAGAGGGCAGCCTGGTTGTCATAGTCACAGCAGCGAAGTGTAGAGCCTGCGGGCAGGTGCCGCCGAAAGAATAATGGCCGTTTCTGCTCCGTCTCCATCTTTCTCATCATGACACGCACCCACACATGCGTGCACTTCAGCAGTCCCTCTCTATCCCACACGCTCGCGCTCACTCTCTCTCAGGCGCACGCAGCTGAAACTGGATGTCAACAAACAAGCGCCCTCGGTGCCGCGGGTCGAGGTCGGCCGCACGTGCTGCCCCAGTTTGCAGAAAAGTTACCTTACGTACATATTGCTTTGTCAGCTTGAAATAACGATAGTTCAAAAGTCAGGGCCATCCTTGAAAGGAAGTGTAGATGTATAATTAGGTATAAGTATAATTGTTTTTTATTTTTATGGTGTATAGCATTCAGTGGAAGCTTCAGGTAGCCATGTCTTGTGCTGGTTTGTTGCCGAAAGTCCTCACCTGAAACTCCATCACGCAGATTATTGTTTACATGGCTGATTTCTGCAGTTAATAGATAGTAATTATGTCTACAGGAAATCCAAAGTGTGCAATCATTTCTAGAGAATAAAAAGCAACCCCAAGAAGGTGATGTGTAAACTCTGCATGAGATTCAGCTCTCGTGGCTTTTTCATTTGAAACATGTAAGTATCCTAACATTAGCCACTTATCGCTGGCACTCCCTCTGGCATTAGATGGCCCAGATGTTTTCTCCATTGCATGTATGTACAAAAGGATAAATCCACCATGGCGTCACCTCGAAGCTGTGGGTGTGGGGGCTTCGCCTGAGTCTACAATGTTTCTTTTAATATTATTCAGTAGTATTTGAAACACAAATTTCACATTCACATAACGACTGCCGGCTAAAGGCTAAAACTACCGACTTGCAGTTTGCAAAAGTTTGGAAAGACCTCGTAGAATCAAAGTTTGTGTTATTGACAACAATATGCATTCATGCTTACACTTCCCCAACGTGACACATATTAGGAAGTCTCTCCAAAGGACCAAATTGTCTCCCCCGCTAGGAAATATGTTCCAGCAACACCCAGCAGTGGGCCCTCTAATGGAGGCCTTCCTGCTGTTAAAAAGCAATTAAAGAATGCCATTAAACTATTAAGCAAAAAAAGCTGAAAATATAACTTCCTAAAATGTATTGCAGTGATGAGCTCAGAGAACATATAATTATAATAGAAGCTAATAAGGATTTCCTCATTAAAAGCAAGGCCACTTCCAATATTTATGTAGCAATTAACCAGAGATAATTAAGTTTGGGATAACAGAACGCGTCGGCATCGATACTGCACCTCTGCCTTCCACTGGGGGGAAAAAAAAAAAGATGCTCCGTGAAGGTCCTTCGATTGAACACTGTTATTTTGCAGAAAAAGACTAATGGTCGTGGTTTGTGTTTTGCTTTCCCCTCCTGATGTGTCCCATTTAGATCGCGCGGTCGGCAGGCGTTGTCGTTCTCTGCGTGTTTTCCCGCTTTTAGCTGACTACGTACTGTACCGACTCTATGTACGAGGACTGGCTGAAAAGTCTAACCATTGTGATTTGTTGCTGGTCGCGGGCCCCAGCGTGCATCCGCGAGGCACACTGCAGCCTTTTTTGCTCCGCAGTCTCTGATACACATCAGGCATTCGCCGTCTGCTTACTGTGGCTACTACTCCCCCGTCCGTGATTGCTGGCCCCTGTTAGGAGGAAGCAGTTGGTGAGCCCATTGTGTGCCAAGAGCGATAACAAGAGACAGTGAAATCGCAGATGCAACATACACACACACACACACACACACACACACACACACACACACACACACACACACATCCTCTCTAAGTGCCCATGCACGGCAGCAGCACTATACACATCTGTCATGCCCATCCAAAGCAGGCAATCATGCCACATGCCATTAGAAAAGGCTGCGCAATGATGATAAGAGATCATCTTCTACCCTATCTGCCGCGACTCAGTCCTAATCTTTGTGCATGTTCCTGTGTGTGTGTGTGTGTGTGTGTGTGTGTGTGTGTGTTGGTGTTTTCATTGAAGGATAGTTGGATAAGTGGATAACAAAACGGATGAAATTGTTCTTTCTTACGTTGTATCAGTGGAATTGTGTTGTGTCAGGGCATTTTATTTCGAGCGGTCCCAACTCTGTTTGGCAAACAAACCCCAATCCACAGCCCCACACACACACACACACACACACACACACACACACACACACACACACACACACACATACACACAGCCTCAGTCACATCACAGCTACACGGCCCCAGTCTGCTCTGCATGTTGCACTGAAGTCATTGCTCTTCGGTTAATACGTCACTAAACAAACCATGTTACAGGCTGTAAAACAAGAATTGTGGTCAAAAGGAGCAGTTAGTGTTGCAGAGGTCACGTCAGACTGTAGCTGATAGATGGGGGAGTCCAGATTGGACAGACTAATGAACTGTTACTGTAAGCCAGGAGCCTTTTATTGCCTTCTATATGGAGAGAGGAGGCACTCCTAGGACTGCTGTCTAAGTGTACCTCTTCTCTCCACTCTTACTAATCAATGTCTTGCTGTGCACACACACACACAGGCACATAAAAACACACTCACACACAGAGCCGGATTCCTTCCGGACCACTGTTTTCTGTCGTGATTATATGAAGAAGGCTCGATTCATGAGCTAAAACAAACCAGAAGCAGCTGATCCGCTGAACAGTGATGTTAAATGTGTGTCCAAAATTTTACCCAATAGGTGTCACTCCCTCAGACACATTAGACTTACTGTATTCTATCTGTATTCAACGGAGCGTGTGTGATGTGGTGTCAAGCGGCGGCAGCATCCTCAATAAAGTAGAAGAATGGAGAATTTCAAGCGATGAAGCTCAAAGCTTCATTGGTTTAGCTGAAAAAAAAACAAACCCAAAAAGCAGAATGCTAGTGATTCTGTTTTTATTTATTCCCACCTGGGAGTCATCGATCAGCAGTCCAAGGGTACTGCATTAAAGTGCTGTCAGCTAGAGCTTTCGCACTCGTTTCATCAAATAAGCAGGAACCGATATTTGCAACGCGCAATCACTTTTTTTTTTTTTTTTGACGTGTGTCACAAATAAATCACAGTCTCAAGACTCCAGAGAACCCCACGATATACGCTGAAGGATGCAATCTGTACCTCAGGAAGTACACTTCAAGAGGATGAGTGTGATTGTGAAATTCACTTTCTGAGCTGGAGTGTGTGGGTTCTCCCGCCTCCACCCGATAGCCAGGGGGTGAAAAACATCATAAACTGAAGGAAAGCATTTGAAAATTCTTGAAAGATAAATACGTTTTGCATATATATTTGAAAAAATGTTTCAACAACAACAATTCTTACATCGTTACACACTATCTGAACGGGAATCTGGTAACGTGTCATTTGGATTTTATTATGGGACATGGAATCCACCCAACTGATTTGATGGGAATGATAGATCTTTGCGTAATGAATTTTAAATGGAGTGATTCCAGATCATGGGTGGACATGATTTGGATCCTGGATCTGGAGACATTTTAGTATTATTATTATTTTATTTTTATTATTATTTTATACATAATATCAGAAAACTTTAACCCGGCTGAGATTTTTTAAAAACATGAAATGTAGAAGGTTTTATCCAGCAAAACGCAGCCCACTAATGTCAGTTTCCACTGATTTCCGAAGAAATCTTGAACCGTAACTGACGCGTTGAATAGAGACTGAAGGGAATATATTTAGTATAATCTAATAATCCTCGCCTCAGACAGACTTATCTGGGTGATAACACTATTTACATGATTAGATGCTCTTACTTCCATGCTGATTTCTTGCCTCCGTCCAAATGCAGAGCAGCCTTTGCCAGAAAGCAGCTCCTCTGTTCGTGTAGTCCAAGTGCGCATTGGTTTAACGGCGTAAAAAAAAACAGGGTGATGCAAGAACGTTGGGGTTTATTCTCTCTTTTTGGGAAACATCCAAAAACAATTAATGCTTTTGACATAAAAATAAGAAGCCTGTTTACACAACGGATCCAATGTCACCTAAACTGTATTACTTAAATCATCGGCCTTATTTCCACTTGATTTCTTTCAGGACATTTTGTTTCACCTCGCACCGTTTCCATAATGTCGCGTTTCACGGCCGCGGAGGGATGCTTGAGGAATGCACTCCTGGGGTTTTTAACTGCAGCTGCCAAGAAACACCGGGCGCCAATTCCTCTGCCAGGCATCTTTTATTAATCCCTTTCATTATGTTTGAAATTCCAAGGAAAAAGGCCATCTGGGGTCAGCGTCACCAACCGTCTCCAGCCACTTCAGAACCGCACAAGACAGATTAAGCAATGAAATCCCCAAGGTAGCGCGCACGCCATATTGAACTGTTGAAGGGACAGGAGAGTGAAGTGCATTTAAAATCACAGCCCGCGTAGGAGGAGACTCCCATCATTTCTGCTTTTCATACTGGGGTGGGTTATTGGGCTTTCATAAGCCTTTATTGCCTGCGATGTCTATGATTGATTCAGTCAATGAACAGGGATCGCTGGTTGGGTTGATGACATCCCAAGCTGTGAGAACGAAGGATGTCTCTCACGTTAATTCAATAGAAAGCAGCTGGAGAGTGAGTGAGATTTCATTACCCTACGTAAAGCAGATGATTCCAAGGGCCGTCTGGACGGATGGAAGACATTACTCCTAAGCTGTATTCAAATGAACATTTATATTCACATGTACGGAGCTCTCTTCGAATTAAATTGTAAACAAGCTGTCGGACGGTCTGCCATCTTTGGCATATGCGGAGTTGTGGTATTGTAAAGTTTGTTAGTATTAAGCCAAACGACCCAAATGGTAATTTAGGACGTCCACTCTCTGCCAGCGATTTTAATGCCGTTTTACAAGCTCTTTAAAAGGCAAAAGCAACTCTGAACTACAGTAATGTTACACTAATTACTAGCCCTATTAGTATTCTAGTGGAAACTTAGCAATTAGCATAGCCATTAAAACCATAAGGGTCTCCTTTAGGGGAAAACACAAAACAGGAATGCGGCTTACATGCATGTTTTAAACATTTATTTATTTTTTCTAAACCAGGCCGCATTCATACAATTCTACCTTTCACCCTTTGGCAGACAAATGTACAGTATAGAGGCTCCTTCGGCAAAGCAGCGTCTTCTAATGTATATAAACGGTGTCAAAAGGGGACATCAATTAGAGTTAGCACTGTGCACGAGCTGTGCATTTATTCATGAGCTTGGTAAACCTGCTAATTGTATGCACCGTAGACATTTATCGCGGGTGCCTTTCGACTGGACTCACGTGATCGTGACTAATGACACGGAGGCACGCGATCCGTCTCGCGCAAACGCCGCGATCCGACAGCCTCGCGCGCGGCCGGCGTGCAAAGATGAGCGGCCTCGAACAGATGAGTGCGCCTTTTAAGAGACGTCCTCTGAACTTTAAAAAGAACAGCGCGCACGATCCCAGGGTTGCGCGTATGAATATTTAAAGGTGGCATGCTAAACAATTCTCCAGTGCTGACCTGTTGCCGGATGTATCCTTATTGAATAAATGAACATGCGAGATCACCGCTTTTAAGATGTATGAATGAGAATTATACATGGTCCCTGGCGGTTATTGGCAGCAGCCCTCTACATAAATATTATCCGTGTGCCCCGACTCTGTGCTGCTCTCTGCTCTGTTGACTTGCTCTTACACACAGGGGAGCCTCTATTGATTTCTAGGAGGCCTTCATGCCGACTTCTTTAGCTCAATGGAATCGCATTTTTAGAAACGGGCCTTCCTCCTCTCGCTGTGTGCAGCGTTCCCTTCATGTCTGTCCTGTGTGTTTCTTAAAGTGTGTTCACTTTGTGTAGCCTCTGTTAGTGGGTCCTCCTGCTTCTTTCTCCTGTATAGCCACTAGTAATGTGCTAATTGGGCAAACACAATGAACCGTGTTAATGAACATGCAAGGAATTCTTGCTAGGTATAGTAATTAAATAATTTATATCATTTATATCATGCATGTTGAGGTTGATTGTCGTCCCTAGTGGATGCAACATCTACCGCTCCACACACAGTACTCACCCACCTGGAAAATAGACACACTTAGGCCAAAATCCTGTGCATTGACTTCAGCTCAGCGTTTAATACGATCATCCCCCAGAGACTAATGGAGAAACCCCTTCCTAACCACCTGCCACTGGGTAGCGGACTTCTTTACGGAAAGATGACAGTCAGGCCGCACTGGGAATAAAAACCTCCAGCACAATTACTGTGTACTCGGTCTCGGCTGAAACCTCACGTGGTCCAGCAAACACCAGCGCTGTCGTGATGCATCCTTTGTGAGGAAGCGGAAGCGGGCTTCAATTCCTGCGCGCATCTTCATGGCGGAGAGTGTTATGGTACTCCAGCTCAACGGTGGCAGACAAGAAGACCCTGCAGAGGGCAATGAGGGGACCGGAAAGAGTGATCGGAGTCTCGCTGTCTCATGCTCAATAACTCTTTCAGGGTCGGTGCAAGAACAGAGCGCGGAATATCAACTGAGTCTTTTACCGGTTTTTCATTTAAGTCTGCACACATCTGCATTACAGCTAAATAAAATAAATGACAACAAAGCTGGGTTTGATTTGATTTAATACCACTTTAATTAATGAAGAAAGCAGCAAAAGGAAATTGTATTGCAAGAATTTTAAGGTAAGAAATTAGTCTAAAACCATGATGGCCAAAATGTATTTATAATCTAGTAATTTCCGTTCTTTTCACACGCCGCAGCCGTCGGCAGCATCGGAGTCGCCGGGTCGTTCCTCAAGGCAGAATGCATGACAATGACAGCAAGGAGACCGTGGGGTCACGACCGTTCTTCCTTTTCTTTTTGATAGAGGGCAAATGTAAATGTCAGCGACGTCTGAAAAAGAAAGGTCTTCTAGTCTCTGATGCTGCGCGGAATACGCTGTGACAGTTGGAGAAAGCGTTGCGAGATACAATTTACGGAGGCGAAGCTGAGAGGGAGAGAAAGACTACTAAGAGGAAAAAAAAATGCAGAAACCCTAGAGAGGCAGGCTAACATAGGCAGGATTTTAGAAGTTATATAATGAATGTACAGCACTGGGTTGATTATCTGGTTGCGCTATTATTACCAGGACAACCGTGTGGGTGTCATGGTCAAAATTAGAATCTTTTATCAAACGTCAAACGGCTTTTACACCCGAGGTTCTTGAGAGATGTAGTTCACTGTGAAGACTTGTTTAAAAATATTCACAGTTCAGTGTGTGAATGTTGCAGGATTGCATTGTCATGTTAGTGTCGTCATGATTCCTTCCCCTTGTGTAACTATTGATTTCTGTGCAAATCTTCTATTGATTGAATTATATTCAGTCACTGTGACCCCTGGTAGCTCAAGCAACAAGATGACGTTATGTAGATGATGAAGACTGAGTTCACTTACATGAACTACAGAAACATTGCATTGGCCACAGCCTATTTTTGAAGTTTTTAAATAACATTTGGAGAAGAGTGTTCACCTTTGCAGAATTACAGCTCTTTGGTCTGAATTAGAAAAGGCAGGAGTCTTGTCGCACGTCGCAGCTTTCTTCCAGCACAACAAAGGCAGACCAAGAATAATGTTGCCGCCTGTTTAATTCATTTATTCATGGGGGTAATTGAAATATTAACGCAGCCGGTCGGACACTAGAGACCGAACGTCTTCAACGCTCAGATCCCGCTCAACTC
Source organism: Mugil cephalus (assembly GCF_022458985.1). Taxonomy (NCBI): domain Eukaryota; kingdom Metazoa; phylum Chordata; class Actinopteri; order Mugiliformes; family Mugilidae; genus Mugil; species Mugil cephalus. The sequence continues at coordinate 11,147,575 of NC_061783.1, read as the reverse complement.
ACCGAGGAAATTATGTTTTATTTACAAGTCGACTCCATGCCTCACATCATCACCCCGGCGCTCGGCGAATGTGTATCATAAAGCTCCCAGGACATTTTTTTTTCTTCTTCTTCTTCTTCTGCGATTATGTGAATTTGTTGACGATGCAGGCGCTTTTATCCGGCGCGTAGATTGGCAGTTTTTTGAAGAGATGTGTCGTGATCTTAGCGGGGAAATAATTCATTTGGGAGATTGAGGCAAAAAAGACAAAAATGAAGGGGAGGAGGAGAGTATGTAGCGGAGTGGGGGGGGGGGGGGGGGGGGGGGCAACTTGAAGGTTTAGTGAAAAGAGGATTTTGTGAAGGAGAGGAGGGTAGCTTAGTCAGAATTGAGCGACAGCTGGAAGTGACTGGTATGAACACAGCCTGACATGTTTACCCCATTCTAATGACGTGAGAGCATCGCAGGAAAAAGGTGCGTGCGGAGGAAATCAGACGGAGGCACAACATCTGCAGGCGGCTTGAACCGAACGGAGCTAGCTTGCTCTTCTTGAGGCTTCAGATGCACCTGCATTTCTGTGACATTATGTGAGTTTAATTGCTATAATACGCATCTGTGCGTGTCTTATGCGTGCTCCCGCGTGCCTCTGAGATAGTCGTTCGAGGAGGCCGGCCGGGGAGCGAGAAGGAACATGACAAGTGTGCCAAGCTCGTTGAGGGGTGTTCTCAGACACTTTGGTGGGGGAGGAGGGGGGGACAGGCCTGCAGAGGATTTGGGGAGGGGGGGGGGGGGTTGGATTGGGGGAGGCCATGTGCTGCTACTCTCACATGTCGCGCTTGACGTGGCAGCGGGCGAAGAAAACACCACCTACCGGGGGACTGTGGGCATGGGGGCTGGGTGAGGATGACTGCTACGGAGCTGGCGCTTCCTCCCCAGGCTTTATCAAAGGGGGGAAATAAAACATGGAGCGATAGATCTGCCACTAACTATCAGAGTAGTAGCACACTCTCTGTTTGTACGTGACGCAGAGAGGGAAGGGATACACGCAGAGCTTCACATGTGTTCTGCATGCGAAGCACGATGTAGCAGCGGCAATCCCGTTCTTTTTTTTTGCTCATTTGTTAAAAGTAAGAAATTGAATTCATTCAATTAACTCGCATTGTTTCCAGGTTTGTGGCGTTTAGACAAAATTGAAGGAGATGCACGGTGAAAACCCTCGTCTACCAGCCACAACCGCGCATTAATAGACTCGTCCAGTAGGCACAGCTGCTTTGTTTTGGTTGAGTTCACTAGGTCACCGTAATGCTGAAAATAACCCCCGGTAATCTGTAATAATGTGCACTCTGGCGCAGGTTTTTATCTTGGAACAGCAGAGCGTTTTACATCATCCATCGTTCACTGCCTTGTATGTTTTCCTACTGTAAATAAAGATTAAAAAAAAAAAAGGCCCAAAGACCCTCATCTGTCTCCAGAAACAATTAAAAACATTATGAACCAACTGTAGCACTGCAGCCTAAACAATGTGCAGCTGAAACTAAACCACAACCAATGCACTGTGTAGTAATCTGAGTGTTTTAAAAATATCTAAAATGTATATTATATATAATCTGTCAATGTAAAAACTTAGAGATGGTGTTTATGTCGATATGAGTTTCTGGAATAAGAAAAACATCTTTTTTTTATACTTCAAATCTTACATATATTATGAACATTTATATATGTATTTCTACATCAGTGGTTGTAACTTATATTAGCTGCAGAAAACCTGCTACGCTATTGGGACAGCTTTCGACAGGTGTGGGCCCCTTTAAACGATGCCCAGTCTCATTTAGATCAAGAGACATCTCAAGTAAGATCAAAGGAGCCCAGATACATCTATGCTCAGCGTGTCACAGGGAAGGAGGAATACATTCAGTATGTAAATGAATTATTTCTGCATTTCAGATTCGCCGGAGAAATATCTAAAAATGGATTATGAATACAGAGCGAGAGAGAGAGAGAGAGAGCGGCAGAGAGACACAGCAAGGATTAGGACGAGGAAAATTAAGAAAGGGGAAAATAAGGAGCCTTTTTTTTTTGTAATCTCCAGAAGAAACCTGGCTGCGTTCACGCTTCCCCGAATGTAAAGCGCACGTCCGTGTGCTCGGTGCGCGCTGTAACAACCGAGGCGCAGACCATGTTCCCATAGAAACACCTGCCTCTTTTTTTTTCTTTTTTTTTTTTTTACCCGTAAACACGGAGACTTGCCACACAATCCACATTTCTTTGAAGACCGCCGTTTCCCCATTACCCTTCATGCTTGCCGTTTGATCCTCAAGGCAACCAGCAACGCACACCCCCCACGCTTGTATTACAACAACCCCTCGTTCCCGCTTTAATTTCTTCCTCCCCACCTCAACCCTCTGCTCGGCGGTGATGGATGTCTGCTGTGTGCGTCGGCCTGGAGGAAATATTCTGTCACGCATCATCATTATGTGCCCAAAGAGGCCTGTGTTTAAACCAAGAACCCTGGTGCTGTCATGTCCCCTGATTATTGTGTAAGAGATTGATTAACCCTCGAGTGCGTGCAGCCCTTTTCATCACGGCAGCGGCGGCGGGCCGCCCGCCACTCTCCGGGGTGTCACTTTGTAAATATTTGTCCCTTTCTTATTTCACTATGCATTGAACCTGTTCCGCTATTGATTAACACGCCCACAAAATCAATGCCTTTAAGTAACGCTTCCGTCGATGACATGTGCCGCGGCCGGAGGGACGGACGCAAACGCGACCGGCCTCGCATGGCGGTTCTCCAAAACATGCATTATTCGTGCAAAGGAAGTATTGTTTATTCAAGCCGAGGATTAAATCCGAAATGCAAATTTAATGCCTGTGAATATTTAAAAATCTTTTACCACTGCTGTGGTGAACAGGGGCACAGAAAAAGACACACACAAAGCGCACATTTAGAAACATAGGTTATTATTAGATCTTCCTCCATTCCCAGTAATGCTGATTCTCTACAATAAATAGTACAAAAAGTTACAAACGAAATACTCATTTAAGCACTCAGAACCACAACATCCAAAATATTTTGCCGCTGTGATATTTTAATCAGGCAGCAGGGCCCTGAGCGAGATTTGTCGCCGCTTGTTGCGCGTGTGCGCTCCTGCGCCCGCGATTGGAAAAAAAGGGAGGAGGAAAAGAGATTTCTTGGATTTAATCTGCTTCTAACTTTCTCCGAACAGAACATTAAACTGCTCGGCAAAGTCGGAGCGAGAGTCACCCTCTTTCTAATCTGCTGATTTGGCCCTCGGTGAGATTAAGGGTTATGGTTTAGAATGAGAGAGAGAGAGAGAATAGCTGAAGAGATGAGACGGCGGAAAAGGGTGGATAGAGACAAGAAGGATGAGGGAGCAAAGCGGAGTTGATGAGAAGAGATGAGGGAAACGCGCCGCAGAGATAGGAAGAAAATGCAAGGGGGTTTGCTCCGTCTCGATTGTCAGGTGAAATCCGCGAAGTTGTGCGAATTCATTCGGAGCCGTTTGAGGAGGAGGGAGGGGGGTTTGGCGTAACGATGATGGACGAGCCTCGTGGGTTAGTGGAGGTCACAGTGTCCTGCTCTTTTAATGAAGCTGACAACGTGCTTCCTCACAGCTCCCTAAAACTGTCACTCGGTGTTGTCGTAGCGATATAACTAGCTGCACTGCACGTCTTGCACTTTAGAGCCAATCACAACAAAGTGTTAGTGTCTCATATTAATCATTCCAGATGTTGAAACTATAAAATCTGTTACACTGTCATGTCTAAAACTAGTCTTGCAGCCCATTTTATGATGCACTGAAGGTGACACTATTGTACCTATATATTGATACTTGCCAATATCACACTTATACAATGATCAGCCACAATATTAAGACCACTGACAGGAGAAGTAAACAACACCTATCATCTTGTGGCAATACAATGTTCTGCTGAGAAACGTTAGGATGTTACTTAGACATGTACCACCCACCTAGACCAGACCAGACACCCCCACCCCATAGCAATGACACTCCTTCATGACAGCAGCCGCAGACACACACAAAAACACTTCAAGAACAACTCAAAACACATGAAGAACAGCACAAGGTGTTGACCTGGCCTCCAATTTCACTAGATCCCAAACTGATCAAGTATCTGTGGGATGATCCACAAAGGCCCCTCCCCTCAACCCATAAGACCCAAAGACCCCCACTAAAAACATCAGAAGGTCCATGTTCATTCTCTGACGACTCACAACTGTTTTGGAGGCACAAGGGAGACCAACACTTTATCACTTCACCCCATCTGCGTATATATCAGTTTTGAGGCTAGATAGTTCGCATCTGGGCAGAATCTGGGCTGCTTCTGAAGCCAAAGCATCACAGAAGCACAGCTAGTATTGGTTATGTATTGTAATGAATGATTGTATGAGCGTAGTGTGGTTTGCTGCTGTGAACCAGCGTTGGTTTTGTGCGCAGTTTCAGGCCGATCAGAGCTTGTCTGCGTTTTTAGGTATTAATGCGTCCCGAGCTGAGCTGAGCTGAGCTGAGCCGATCTGAGTGTTGTTGGTTACAACAATAATTCTTTCTATCACTTACCCTATCTAGGCCAAACACCTCACAGCGGGTGTAAGTCCGTGCGCCCTTTTTGTGCTTTACACAGTGATGAACAACTGTTTCCCGTGTAGGATCAGAGGGACTTTCTTTGCACAAACACGACATGAAAGGATATTTCTTGGGTTTTTTCATCCCGGGGGATTTGCAGCCATAAGAACTTTGCAGTCACGGGTCAACCCCCCCAACCCCCCCCCCTCACTCCACCTCCTACTTTGACAGCTCTATTTGTCTTGCTTGGTCAAGCATTCATTTGGCTCACAAATGCCATAAGTACAGTAGAGGCACGGTGGTTTATATATAGCTCTGATTCAAAGCTCAGTCTCATGCCTGGGTAGCAGCACTCGCGTGCAAGTACAGTGCAAACATAGCATGTCTACGGGCTCACCCGTGCCTCTTTGCCGCACTTTTTTAAATCTCTGTAAATCTCTCTCTTTATTTTGCTTTCCTCCGCAAAACACTCTCTCTAACAGGCGCGCTCGTATGTGCACGCGTCAAGTAAAAGGCACATCCGTACACACGCACACTCCTATCCATATGCACGAGTATCTAATTGGGCCGTCCTTTGTATTCCCTGCCAAATACTACTTTATGTACACATGTCAGTATCTCCTTTTGCTTTCACTTGACTTCCTCTTTCATCTATACCCACGTGTATGTTTAAAGAACACACGATATAGGTTACCCCTCCACACAATGTGCCAGATGTGCAAATTGCCGCATGCGCGGAAACATGAATAATGGAAATCTGTAAATTTCCTCCCCTATCTCACTCCAGCGTGGCTGTTTGAAGCGTGGCTAATATGAAGTGTTTTTAACCTGCAGGGCTCCGAGAGAGGGGGAAGCACTAATGAGCTGGGATTGCTGCTAAAGTGCGCGATTTAGGTGTGTGCGCCGGCATTTGTGAGCATCCCCGCGCGTGTGTGCGCGCGTGCGTGTGTTTTGTTTTCCTGTGTGTATATGTTTGGAAGACAGTAGCAGATCTCTCCTGCGGCGCATGACAATTCAGAGGGAGTGTGTTTCCACCGGGCTGCAGTCCCAAGTTTCATTTTACTCAGTCAGCATCTCGAAGCCGCGTAGCGGTAGAGAGGAAAGACGAAGGTGAAAGAAGAAATAAGAGGAGTAAAAAGAATAACATAATAATAATTAAGTCAGGGGGAGAGTTTGACAGATCATACACACACCTGAACCGAGCCAGAGGAGCTTTTTTTTCTTTTTTCTTTTCTGGCAGCTGAGGTTGTAGCTCGCACACAAACACACACCCACTCCGTGCCCGGGCTGCTCAAAACCCCCCAACAAGCCGGGCCCCGTTCCACACCAGTGGCTAAAAAGACGGGGAGCGCAGCTGACACTTGTGCCGAGGAGAGGAAGAGCAAACGCAGCCAGCTCCCCCCTCCTCCCTCCTCCCTCTTCCAAGTGCTGCTGCTGCTGCTGCTGCTGCTGCTGCTTTTATAGTTCTCGTAAGTCATTTAACATTTCATAGCAGAAATGCGCGGCCCCTCTCCTGGGCTGAGAGTCACGGCACTGGTTTATTCATCAGACCTGACCAATTTAGCTGGAAGTGGATTGTCAGATTTTGAGGCCAGAAAGAGCGATATCGAGCACGGGAGTTACGGCTGCCGCACACGCACAAATCATTGCTTCGCCACGTTTTAGTGACAGGAAAGAAGACGTCAGATATTGGTCGTGGAAATGCCTCGTGCCGCGCCATTAGCTCGTGCCGAACAGTAATATCTCTACCACCTTTTCGCTGCGTCTGCCTCCCCTTGCATTTGCTTTCCGCCGCTTTCTAATTAGCGCTCGTGTTTCTCCTCATCGTCTCCCTTCATTGTTTTCCTTCTTGCGGCCTCTGTCAGGAGGAGTATGGGGAACTAGTGTTTTCTCATTAAGTTAGCACAACACTCTAATGTCTGCCCAGATGCCCATTAGTCCAGCAGCTTGGCTCATCTGATGGGAACACAGATCAGAGGGCAGACAGTACAAGTCCCCACTGGCTCTCCCTGATAAAACATCCTGTTTCGCTAGCGTGTCGGAACGGGGCGCAGTCAGTTGGTTGTGACGGAAACAAAAAGAGGACGCTCCGAAGGGGTTGCAGCGCGGTGGGAAAATGTTTTCTGTGCACACGGAGGCTCGACACTCATTCCCGTCGTTATTACAGTTCGTTTCTTCGACTCCTCCCTCGTATATCGTCGCTTACTGTACGTTAGCGGCTGTAACGCTTGCGCGTGTGCAGCTCGTGTTATTTCTGAAACGTTTATTTTTGAGTTCAGTGTTGTTTCCTCGTGACAGAAGAGAGACGGAGGGCAGGAAGCGACCGGTCGGGAGAGAACGGTGGCAAAGATCGGGGGGAGTTGGCAGGGTGAAAGGAAGTCAGCCGGGACCCCCAGAGCCTAGTGATTCACCACCGAATGAATAAAACCAAACCAATATCCATGCGCTCACGCAGTTAGGCACAAGCTCTCCCAAAAACGTGCACGTACAGAGAGATGCAGGTTTCCGGGATGTCAGGCCACATCACTGTCACAGCTTCCTTCTCTGAAAAGAGGGGAGAGGACCAGCCTAAAGTGGAGACTGATCACACAATCCATGTTTGCATTCTTCTTTGTAATAAGCTGTATGTCTTCTTGAATATGTGTATGAGTACTTTCCTGTAGTCCTGCATGCATCTGGAGATAACAGCACATTCCCTCTTTCTTAATGTAAAAATTAGGCCATATTTACTCGTAACATCTGGCTCGTAGACCATGAGTCACTTGCCTTTGTTATCGTTCCGAGTCTCTTCTTCTTGCTACATAACTGGATGTTTACGCGTGTGTTTGTCTGCTCATTATTTACAGAGCGCTGTTTTTTTTTCTTTTTTTTTTTTAAACGAGCTCCATGAATAAACGACTTGCCGAGATTTAGATGTCATGACCGTGAGAAAACAGAAGTGACAGGTGATATCAATCTGGCGAAAGGTTTTAATTACGAAAGCAAAGGAAGCGAAATGCATCCTTTTCTTTTTTCTCTTTTCCTTTAGCACGTTTGTAACAGGATGCGCGGAGGCGCATTTTCTGTAGTTTCATGCACTTATGGGCAAACACACTGAGCCGTTTGTGATGATCTGCGAAAGGAGAGATTGTTATTGATCCTTCTCCGTGCCACTGTGTGTGTGTGTGTGTGTGTGTGTGTATTTGTTTGTATGAGTCATGCATCCTATTGCACTTCCCCCGAGAAACGCTTTGGAGCCATTTCTGTTTATTTGAAACAGGCGAAGTTTACAGGAGTCGTGCTTGAAACACACAAAAAGAGAGCTTTCGCCATTTTGAAAAACCACCTCACATAGTGGGACCGAGACCTTTGTCTATCACCCTTTCTGCCGCAATGGAGCCCGCTCATCAAGCTCATCGTCCCTATAAGTCTCTTCCTGCATCTCAACTCCGCTGGATCAGATATACTGTACATTAAGGGCCTCGGGCGGACGTCGCTCTTCAATGGGATCAGCCCTCGTGACTCTACGGAAAACACACAAGGAGACTTGAACATGGAATACACAGTGAACTAAAAACAGAGCTTGCTGTGTAAGCAGTCTATGCATCCTCTGATTGAGCAAGTAGAATAACATTAACATAGCAAATAGAAATAATTTAACCGTATACACCCATTCTCTAGACGGTTTGCTCAGGCCTTTAGCTCATTACCACCTAATTATATTAATGCAGATTAGAATCATTTAGGGGTGAAAATGTCCTAGATTGTTGTCATGTTAATGGTCTGGCTGAAACTTGTGTCTGAAGAGAAACAATTTCTGTTAAAGTAATCTGTTGCACGAGACTGAGGGTTGTAAGCAACAGATTCCTACCCGGGAATGTATGAAAAATGTCCAATCAACCAAAAATTTTGCGACCCCCTCTGCAGTACTTCTGCGGACCCCCTAGGGATCGCACACCCCCTCTTGAAGACCCAGAGAGTCCTGACTGCATCGTTGCTTGGACCGAGAAGCCAAACGAACGTCTTGCATTAGTCAGCACGAAAGAAGGAAAATAAATTGGGACCACCACGGATTGGTGGTGGTTGACCCCCGGAGACAAGTAACCTCTGTGTGTGTGTGACTAATATTATTTCACAGCAGCGAAACAAAGTATCAGCATTTTACCGTCACTCTGCCCTGCAGCGGAAACTGGGCGACCACAGCACGTTACAAATCCCATAACTCAGTGTCACGTTTGAACTTAAACTTTTACCTGAACTTCTTTCTCATGTGTTCAGCTTTATTGTCAGTGTGGTTCGTTTTGTCGAATGAAAGGTCCTGTACATTGTGTGTATATATAGGATGTCATCCATAAATTTACAAATGTTTCCACTGCCCTTTTTCAGTAGTTCATAAAGCTCATGCCACATCGATCCAGCAAAAGCGAATGTCATTGTTAGCAATAATTAATAATACTTAGCATTTTACTTATTTATTTTCACCTCATGAGTCACATCCATTGAACCTCAATGGTTTATTTTTGCAAAACATTTGTCCCTTCTTCCCATCAGTGATCTTCAAAACCAAGGTTTTTCTAATATTACAATTCTCCGCTAAATCTTATTATTCTTTTAAGGTTACGGTATCTAGCTTTTGTTCAGAAAAGCGTGGCAGAGCTGTTGATTCGACTTTGTTTTCATTTCGGAGGTTTTTGGTTTGTGGTGCCATTTAATCTCGCTGTGTTGTCACGTGAGACATCCATTATTTTGACAGCCCCGTTTTAGTCAACATTAAACGAGACGCTTTTGTGTTGAACACGCTGCATCCTCCAAAAATGATCATACGGTTAAATTACACCAATTTGGCATAACATTGTCACCTACTGTTGTGCCTTTAAAACAGTTGTGAGTCATCAGAGAATGGACACGTGTCTTCTGAGGGTGTCCCGTGGTGTCTGGATGTTGTTAGTGGGGGACCTTGGGGTCGAGGGGGGAGGGGCCTCTGTGGATCATCCCACAGATACTTGAACAGTTTGGGATCTAGTGAATTTGGACACCAGGTCAGCACCTTAGGAGTTGTTCCTAAACCGTTTGTGTGTGTGTCTGTGTCAGGCTGCATCCTGCTGGGGATGCCATTAAGGAGTGTCATTGCTATGGGGTGGTGGTACCTAGTCCGGTGTAGATGGGTGGTAACGTCCACATGAATGTCAGGTCCACAAGTTTCCCAGCAGAACATAATGTATATGTACATGTGTATTCATATATTGTCACATGGACCCATAGTGCTGTGTACGCAGATTCTATAGATATGCAGACATGGAAAGCTGTTCAGTTTCATTTTTATGCGCACAAAGGCAGTTTATTGATCCTCGTGCGCGCATATGTTTGTTTGCGAGTGTGGGCTGCGTAATGACAGCCATGCATCTAATTGCAGCGCCTCCGAGCATTTTGAAATCTTCCGGGTTCTTTCCAGCGGGCTCAGTGGGAGAGAGTGCGCGTCGCACGCGCTCAGCGCGCATTTGTGATGAATTGCTCCGTTTAAAAATATTTTGAAGACCCGCAACCATGGCGACGGGGAGCTTTTTGGCGGTTTTTCACTCGCGTTCTTCCTGTAACCCTCGTCAGCCTCTTCCTGCTCACGCGCGGGAATGCACGCGGACGAGGAGAAGAAGTCAGAGAGACATGACGTCTTCCTGACACGGTGCTTCGAACAAATGCAGAGGCGCGCGCCTAACGCACGCACGGGCACACATGTCCTTGTCAGCGGGCCAGTTCAAATCTGCGAATACCGTCACATAAAAAAAAAAAAAAACCCATCGCCTGAACACCGGCGATACAGTTACCCCCTTGAACAGGTTCTCTGTTGCCATGGCAACCTGCTGCAGGCTGACCGAGGAGGGAAGTGAGTGAAAAGCCCATTTCCTTGGCGACCGGCGGAGACATGTGGGAAACATCAAATGGTTGCCGCGTGCGTGCGTGCGCGGCCCGTGCGCGCGGAATGACCTCATGTGCGTTGTACGTGGGAACGTGTTAAGATGTCATCAGTGTACTTGCCACCCTGATCTGCATTACACGACTCCCGCCAGTGATGAAACGGGCTGTAAGTAAGGGGCGGGACCGCTCCCCTTGTGATTGACGTGACTCTTTGTTGCGATTGACACGTGCATGTTCGCACAGGCACGGTCCCCCTTTGCCCCCCCCCCTTCACTCACACACAACCGCAGCCGTCATTATCTTACCAGTGCTTTGTGGCTGCGTGCGGGAACGCGGAGACATGAAAAGCGAAGTCTCCTGCTCATTGCGCATCTCCACGGATGAGCTGATGTGAGGGGAGTCAGAGAAAGAGAGACTCATGAGCCGGCTCCCTCTGCATTCTTCTCTCCCATGTATCTGCCCACGCGCTGCCTTCCACCCACATCATCGCAACGGTGATGGAACTTTTCTGCCTCCTCCCTCGCTCGTTTTTCTCATTCTCTGCTCCGTTTCTCCCTCCCATTCACATGTTCCTATCTGTCACGCTTCCTTCCGCAATTTGCGCCTCGGCTCCTCGCGCACCCTTCATTTGTCATTTCTGAACTCTACCTTCTTCCTCCTCCCGCTATTTATTCTTTATTTCGATCCTCCATCTCGCCCTCGCTCTGTCTTTTCTTGATGAGGAGCACATTTTAAATAATTTCCGCGCGTGCGTGCGCGTCGGCCGTTCGCCTCGGCTGCAGCGAAACTCTGGAGGCCCCGTACGAGGACTTTCAGCCGTTGTGATGTTGTCGGAGTGTCCCTCTGTTTGATCTCTGCCTGGTAAAGCAAACAATCTAAATCTGGTTTAAGAACGGGAGGAGAGACGGAGACGCTGCGAAAGAGAGGAATGTAGTTAATTCAGCCGCAAATACAGAATCTCAAAGAGGAGTTATTTGTCTGAGCGCGTTGCTTTAAATACTCCGCACCTCATAAATATTCCTACAGCACAGTGTGCGTGAGCTCAAACTTTCAGTACAATGGCACAGAATCCCCTGTATTATTCAACAAATCCATTCCACTATCAGAGTTACAGCATCATCTCCAGGGGCAGGTGTGAATGAGAGGGGAGCAGTTTTATCCGATCACAGCCAGGAGAGGTGCCTCATCAAAGGCCTTCTGGCCTGGCCTGCTCCCCCGGGGGGCTTCGCCATCCTCCTGGAGACACATCAAACACATGAAAGAAGAACCTCTACAGTCACACACTCCTCCGGCTCCATCACAGCGCCACACGTTTATCAGCACACCTGGATGGCAGTTATTTTTGATGACACCATGTTCGGAGCCGTTTTTTTTTTTTGGGGGGGGGGTGGCATGCCGCCGCTTCTTTCTTTCCCCAACTTCTCGAGTTGTTTTTAGGCACAGCAGCAAATTTGAGATGTAGTAACAGCTTAAAGTTGATTGGATCAGTGAGCGGAATATTCTCCTCGGCAAATCAGACGAGTCGTTCCCGGTGGAAAATAGCAGAAAGTGTTAAGCGGCAAAGCAGTTTGATTTCTGAGCGGTGCAGATTAATTTTTTTGTGCTGTAACCGGCTGGGGGTAAAAGACCGTACGGACATGTTCTCTGCTCCGTGCGGCATGTTCCACCTCATCCTTACCTGCAGCAGTGTGTTTTGTGCTGCCAGCTTGGGGGTGGCGATGGTTGAGACGCAGCCATCGTGGAGGCAGCGTTGCATGTCAATGTCTGCCTGATGAGTTCACAGAGGAAGTAGTTCGTCTTCCTCCGCTGTTATTTTATTCATTACCGCTTGTCGGAGAGGGGGGAGCGCGCGCACACACGAATGCAGTTTAGTTACGCATACATGCAGGCAATCAGGTGATACGCAGGAGCACTCATTTCTCCGTAGCGCTGTCTTCCGTCTTGTTTTTCTCTTTTCCAGCCTCTTTGTCTTTTGGTCATTATTTTTTGTCTCAGAATGGTTACTCTTGTTTATCTCCTCTGCTATTTATATATCATGCCACTTAAGCTCATTACAGATGCCTGAGGCTTTTAAACGCATCTTTAAATAGTAGCTACGAAGCCGTGTGAGGATTAAATGGAAATATAAGAATCCCGCTGCCTGCGGTGGTGCACTTGTGCTTTGTGTTTGCCTTTTGTTTTGTCAATTGGAAATGAACTGCCTCGGCCTACTTGTAGTGGGGGCAATTAGGAGTGAACCCTTGGGCATTTTCTGTTATGGATTTCTGGATTTTCTCACTTGAGCGAACCGTAGTATTCGAAACACACACGTGTACGGGGGTAAAAGGTAGCAGCCGCAAAGAGGCAGCAGGGCACCGCGTTCCAGCCCTCGAGGTGCCATTATTTCAATGTAGCTTCTTGGTCTTTGTATGACACTTTGCGTGTTGGGGGGTTTTTTAGTTCCCCGTGAAAGGAAAAAAAAAGCCATTAGGCATCGTGGAGTCGAGAGAGAAGGTGAAGAGGAGAAAAGTAACTGCCTGGTAGCCCATGTTTATGAGAGCTCAACAACTCTCATTAGGCTCAGCTACCTCTGCCGGAAAAAGTTTGGGAGACTCAAACTAAAGAAGACTCCTATCCCTTCATCCTCCGGGCCAAAACACCCTCCGTGTTGCGCTGTATCTCCCTGGCTTCTTCCTGAGATGTAAATAAGTTTTGATTCGCCTTTCGCTGCAGTGGTCAGGTTTGCAGGGGCATATTGCAGAGCGAGCCTGTGGCCACTTTCAGGGTGATGCTCAGCGACGTCCTGCGATGAAAGTTTAAATGCAAGCAAGGGTTTTTGCAACAGTTATGATAAACCTACTGTGCCTCTGTATTTTGGATTTGCTCAGTCATCCAGGCAGCGTGGTATCTGTATCTGGATGATACCACACGTATCCATATCTTGAGGATACGGGTATTTGATCTTGAACCATGGAGATTCCTGATAATAAAATTCTGTAAATGATTGTAACTGGGTGCACATGCTCTGTAGAAAGGGTAGAGGCCGTTATTAAGGAAATACTCTAAGAAAGCAAATGCTATTTTTAAAATACGTCTGTTGATAGTCATTCATTAAATTGAAGGATCCTCAGAATTTGTGATTATTTCCTGTGCTCTAGCTCAGCTCAGCCTTGCTCTGCAGATATGGGACATGTAGACCATACTTGCTGTGTGAATTGCATCCCTCACTCTCCTTTGATCATAAAGTTTCTGTCATATTGCACTACTACCATTTTGCTATAACCATATTTTAGGATTTGCTGCTGGCACCGAAGGCAAGAGCTGAATATGAAGACATACAGTAGGCAGATTTTTCACAGTCCTACTTTCATCCTGAAAAAGTTTCTGACCTTCTGCTGAAATGTCTTTCCCCATTACATGTCCTGGTTCCGTGCCGCATAACCCACATCTCCAGTCGGTTTAGGGATCTTTATAAATCTGTGCTGCGAATTATGTGGAACCAGTCATCGCATCAGAACTTTGTAGGTCCAAACAATGAATGTGCATGTCGTCGTCCTACACACGTTAAGCCAAGCCACTTCTGCGAAAAATAGTCACAGTGAGATGATGACAAGCCTCATTCATTATTGTGCCACACAACTTCTGTTTTAATTGAAAGATCAACATCACTCAGTGATGATTGGTAGCCAGGACGGTGAATGAATGAAGTGAATGCTTGTCAGTTAAGAACAACACATCGTGGCACATATTAAGCATAAAGGGCTGTACACACAGATAGAAACAAGCAGCCATGTGGTGACAAGAGCTCTTTGGAGCTGTAGCAATGATGGACAAAAAAAACCCTTGGCGACACAAAGGAGGCGGCTACCGAATGGACTAATGTCAATCTACTCGTGCAGTACTCAAGTGCATTATCACTATGACCCTATGTGCAGTATTACAATGTCACTCTTAATTTAATCCGTGCTTCACATTATTTATTACCGTACTGAATCTGCTATTTCACATTTTTATTTTATATTTTTATTTATTTATTTTTACATATTGTTGTTTACATATTGTTTTTTCATATTATTTCACATTTACCACCACTCATCTCACTCTTCTGTTACTGGCAGCAGGCCTGCCATTGCACACATTGCACTGCTTTTGCCCACCCACTTTTGTGATTCTATTCTCTTGCTCTTTATTTTTATGTACCGCTCTTGGCCCTCCTAATTGCCCCTCGGGGATAAATGAACATTTTTCTGATTCTGATTGAGTAATGCTCCAGTGGGAGCCACTGTTAAAGTTGATTCAAATACACTGTGATGCAAACGCGGAGTTTTCTAACCAATTAATCAAGGAAACACCATTCAGGACTTTTATTCCTGCCACCAAATGAAGGAGGGTCCAGTGAACCCAGCTGCATTGGCTGCATATATAATGAGTTAAATAGAGTATGGTAAGGGTAGGCAGTGTTAGTTCCATCAATGAAGTAGCAACGTGTTTATTCAACCAGAACCTGAAGTATACACTATGGACCAACTTCATCGCAAGAAAGCAATGGTAGATGGAGCTTGGAAGATAACTTAGTCAAGGTGTGGTGTCTACAAGGCTACATCTACAACATTCAAAGTGTTTAAATCATTGCTAGCTTAACTTGTCATGGTCGCCTTCAGGCAAAGTCAGAAGTGAAGGATTCTTGTTGATTTCTATAATGAAAATCACTTCAGTTTTACCTCAGGTCAAAGCTTTTGTTCACAGGGCACCAACATTTTGGTTTCCTTAAAATGTTGCCAGAACTTTGGTATGACCATACAAAACAGTCCCAGTTAGGGCTGGGCGATATGGCAAAAATATCATGTCATGATTTTTAAAAAATAAAATCACGATTTCGATTTTATCACGATCTTAAATTGAAAAATGAAAAACAGACAATTTAGTCCAAAGAACCTTTCTTAATAGACTTTATTTTAAGTTATTTTAAGTAGTCGCTGTTTTGCCTGCATGTGCAAGCAATCAAGTTTAAGGTAAACAACAACACATTCTAATAAAGTGCCCTCTTGCAAAAGTAGTACCAGAAAGTTTTCTACCGTCTTGAACGGTACCATATCTTTTGCAAGATAAAAGGTAACTGCTTCTATTACCTGCTTCCATCGCTTGCTTGACTTAATGTTGACTGTTAATGTTGACTGTTTTGGTCTTACACTAGCTGCTGCCTCCGCCTGCGGTGCCGGTGCCGCCGGGCCCTTCGCTGTTTGGCTCTCACTATATTGTTTGGGATGCTTCCTCTTCAAATGATTCTGTGCACATAATATTTGCCTGCGCTTCATCACTTGAGGAAAATCCAAACCAATTCCATATAATGGAAGTGGAATATTTTTTAGTGACCAACTCCGTTTGGCTTTCAGCCATGGCTCTCCATGTGGCTAATGCTACACACATAAACAAGGAGGCTGGTAATTCTCTATGATTGGTTGGTCAGGTTGACGACGTAATACGTCTGGTACGTCAGAGCATCAGCATAGAACTGCAATTTATAGAATGTGCCCTAGACTATCCCACGATCTCTACAGTTTGACAGATTGCCTTCATGTTGTAATCGTTAACGATTTAATATCGTCATATCGCCCACCCCTAGTCCCCGTGCTTAAAAGCTGCAGGAGTAAATGTGCCCCAATCTCTTTAGGCCATTATGTGAAGGACCAGATTGTGCTAAATGTTCTCCTGATGTCACTGCTGTACAGTCAGGGGATATTGTATATCCTTCCCTGTACTCTGATTCCCGTCACATATACAGTCTGCACTTCATCATCTTTTCTGACTCTCGCATATAAGGTCTCGTATTGTTCTGTTGATCAGCTGGCTGACGCTAGTTGTTTTATTTATGAGGTGGAGTTTTAAGATGGCTTCAGGCCTCTCTTTAAGGTCAGCCTCTTATGGTGTATTCTTATTGACAGCATGTGTGGTCTTCATTAATATTACATTTTGACATCCTGACAGATACACATCCCCAGAGTTGGGAAGCAGTAAAATAAAGTTTTCTGCTTCACCGAAAACTACCCTCAGTGCTTTCATCTTCTCGGCTTTGACAAGAAGACAGAGATTGGTTCTGCTGTGGCGGATTTTAGGATATATACGAGTTTTCAAACTTTTCTTAGTTTTTCATCTAATGCAAACGATCCCAGACTTGTGCAAGACTGTGGGGCCCGGCCTTGAGCAGATATTAGACTAACCCTAACCCTAGTGGACAGTACACATGAAACAAGCTAAAATTAGCTATTTGGGCAACTTACAGTTCCAATCACAAGCCCTTAAGTACAACTTGGTGGTACAAAAAACGTTGTGGACCTTGAGTTACTAGGTGTATCCAGGCAAAAGGGTTTAAGGACTTAGAAGCCCTATATTTTTTCATGGTACATGATGACATTATAAATAGATTTATACACACAGATAATTCAGATCATCTTACTCAGTCATGCATTTAGAGCTGTCCTTAATGTGGTTTCCTTTACATGCAATTTTGAATGGGCAGTTTGCTGTCTTTTAAATTATTCAGACACACACACACAGGAGCACCGTGATAGGTGATGCAGTTGTGAAGAGTCATTGGTGATGACTGTCATTTGTGGTCCCATGGGTGGCTCAGTGGTCAAAGATTGGGATGTAACAGAGGAAGGCCGCTATTGTGATCTACTCAATTATTAATCTATGCATGAACTCAATACCCCAAGTGAGAGAGAGAACTTGGTTGACAGGAAGCGTAGCTGTCGTTTGTCTAAGCGTGTATAAAATGTCCGTCCGTATTTTAACGTCACTTTCTTATAAATTAAACGCAAACGTGACACTTTCTTTTCCTGCCATTAAAAAGGAACATGAAAGTCATTCATTTAATTCCCGGACGCAGTAACATCAGGAGATGCCGCAGCTCTTCCGAACGGCACTGTGGACGCCGGTGGTAGCATTTCCACACGGAGCAAAGGTGCCGCCTCTTGATTGCTCCTCCATTGTCGGGAGGCACGCCGGCGCTTATCTCACCTGTGTTCACTCCGTGGTTTCACTATTCAACTCAGTTCAGCTCGTCTGGCGGTGGAGTGTGTCCCGAAAGATAGCATCGGAACCAAAAGGCTCTGCTCACTTTTATTTTACCTGAACCGGAGCCAACGTCAGGCCTGCCTACTCACTAAGTGGATTTCTGCTTTAAAACTTCATAAACATCACCCCCCGAAAAAAAAACGAGGAGCGGACGTGAATGCAGCTGCCAGAGATCGCAGTTTTATCCCGTGTTGTGTTTACATACCAGCAGAACCACCTTTGATGGGATTAGAATCACTAAAGATGTGCTTTAGCCGGCCTGGGAAGCTGCTAGCAGGGAGAATATGCTGGGATTTATGCATTTTTGATGCAGCGTGGGGAGGAGTGGAACTCTGAAAAGGCTGCATGACCTACTTAGAGAGCCGTGGAATTCAGACGAGTCGTCATGCCACAAAAAGAGAAAAATCTTTCTCTCGCTCTGTCTCTTTGTCGGTGTGCAAAGTGTGCTCTTGTGCATCTTTATTTTCTTCTTCTTTTTCTTTTTTCCCCCTCCCTCCCTGCTGGTGTTTGTGAGCGAGGGCTGTGACACATACATGCAGTGAATTCATCAGAGAGTGTTTCATTTCCTTCATTTCCCTTTTCACTTTGCATTAATGTGTGTGTGTGTATCCAGCTCCATGTATGGCACCTTGGTTTGAGCCTTTCACTTTGTTTTATTTAAAAGCCTCCGTAATGAAGAGCCCTCTGACATCCTGCAACACTTCTCTCCAAAAATCCACCGAGATGGCACCTAGCTTGCTGTAGACGCACTTACAGACACACAAGCACTGGACTAACATCAGCTTCTCCCTCTCTCCCCATCTAAGGGAAAAAAAAACGCAATTTTCTTTGCGACATGGCCTTGTACACAAATTAATTTTCCTTTGCAGTCCAGCCCCTTCTCTTCCTTCTCTCTCAATCACCCCTTTACTCTCTCTTTCTTGGTAGCTATGGCAACACAGCATTGTACGTCAGCTCCTCAAACGAGACCGTATTGTCCGACCGCTCCGGTTGTCACATTCCTGCTGTACCCTGTAGGGTGAGAGAAAGGGGCTTTCCAGTCACCTCAATACCAGCCAGTCAATAAGCGATTCATTAGAAAAGACAAGCGCTCACATTCAATGCCTTCAACCGGAGTGTTTATTTGGCCCGGAAATGCGCTATTGTGAGACAAGAGTCGACCACCTGGTTGGATGGTGAATGCCCGTGAGTGTTCGTGTGCGACTGTTTCGTGTGTGGCGGGCTTGCAGCTCTGCGTGATTGATGATTGTTTGTGATTATTGTCGGCATGACCCCCAGCCTGGTTAAATATGCGCTGGTTGATGTCCCAGGCGGCACAGTAAGGATAGAAAAACTTGTGCAAGATTAGAAAGATCTGTTTACAATCTCTCGATTTATTCAGAGTAGAAATACGGTTTGATTGCTGAAAATTTAGGGAAGCATCAAAGGGGCAGTTCACCCCAAAATGCCAATCAGTCTAGACCATAGGTCTTTAACAGGGGGTCCTCGACCCCTAGGGGGTCAGCAGAGGTACTGCAGGGGGTCCCAAAATCTTTTGGTTGATTAGACATGTTTTATATATATATATATATATTTTTAATTTCCCCATAAATTAAAATTTTTTGACCACATATAACATGCATCCAGCATATTTTATAAATGGAGGCAGAAGAGGTTATCTTTCAGTCAACACTTTACTCATTCAGCGATACAGGAGCTGTCTCAACAGCGCACTGTTTCACACAGAGCGCCACACTAGCTGAGACCTGTCAATCAAAGCCTCCTTTACAGTAGGCCCCGCCCCTATCGCTGCTGAGCCAATCACAAGACTGACTGTCAGGTTGCACACAATCGGCCAAGAACCTGTTCCCAGATGCACACCGTAATATTAGCAGAAGAGAAGCTAACAGTGCAGATCGCTACCACCAACATGGTCTGGTGATTCGGTCTGATGAATATTTGAACCCTCGTATTATTTGAATAACTTAATATTGAATGCAAAATGATAACAATAATGTATATTTATAAGCAGCACTAGGTCGAGTTTAATATCTAACACATAAAGTAGGTCCCTACTTAATGTCTCCATCAGTTTACTCAAGGAAATACACTGCGCCTGCCAATCATATCACCACGCAGGAGGCTAAAGAAATAAGAATTTTGTTGGCATTTCACATTTGAACTGTCCCTTCAAGGTTGGCTGGATAAGTCACACTAGTACTCATCCTGCGCACTACACTTTACACCTCTGCCTTCTCTCTCCGCCGGGATGTCATCATCCATTAACCTCAACAGCTGATCCGCGGTCCTCTGTGCTTTCACGCCACTCACTATTTAATCAAATTCCACCTAATGCGAATGTTTGATAAGCACATTTGCGTTCCATATTATGTCAGTCCACTCTTTCAAAGCGCCTTTTGAAAGAATAAATGTAGTCGGGGTGATTAACCGAGAGCGTAATTGGACTGTGCAGAAAACTGCAACGTTAACATCCGCGGAAGATGCACTGGTGATGCAACGCTTGCAGCCGTGCCCCTTAATAACTTAAAACCTCGTGCGGCTGAGGAACGAGAGGAGAGGCAGAGAGAGAGAGGGAGACAGGGAGAAGGGATGAATGAGAGGTGGGAAGTAAACGTGGAGAAAGAGAGCGGCGGGTGACGGCGAGTGGAAGAGAGGTGCAAGCAACTGTGAGACGGAGGAAAAGGGTGTGTGAGAAAGAGCGGGAGGGGAGAGAGCGGTGATGAAACAGAGAGAAGTCGCAGTTGGGGAGGAAGGTTTTAGAGAATGAAAGAGGGGTGCTAAATCCAAACAGGGACGAGGCCAGGATTCCTGGGAGGCGGCGTTCTGCTGTAACAAGATTGATGTGTGTGGACAGAAGAATCCTCAGGCTGCAGGGAGAGGGACAGCCTGAACTGCGCTCATGAAAGACACACACGCACACCTCCACGCACCCACTCGCTGTGCTGGAAACCCAGCTCTGCCGTGCCCACACTTGCCAGACTCCCATCTGTCTTTATTCCGCGGAATAAAGAGTTGATTCTTCTTTAAAAAGTCGTCAATAGATGGGAATGAGTAATCCGCTGGTGTTCGTCCTTTCAGGCCCGACTAAATGTCACTAAATTTTTCCGCTCTCTTCTGTGGCTGCGGCGAGGACGATGGCGCGCGAGAACACGGGCTGTGACTGTTAAACGTGCCCCTCCAAAAGACAATGTCACGGCGAATCTAAACTCCCATTATAGCTTACATGCTAGAAGTTAATGAAAACATGACGCCGAGATGACTGACAGGTGAGGCCACAGCAGGAAAATATCAAGCCTGGGACCTCCTTTCGCTCCCTTAATTACCGGTCCAACCGTCGTGCTTCTTGCACCTTTGAGAAATAGATTTTAGTGCGACACTTGAGCAGCTCTGTCACCTTGCGAGCCAGCTGCTCTTGTGAGGTTTACAGGGGCGTACAAATGGGACGAGAATGGCAGTGACGCGGTGACAAGAGATCGCGGTGATAGGCGTAAAACCTTCGGGCGTGAGGTGACTACCAACTACCAGCTAATCATACAGTTAATTAACCCAGGAAGCAAACGTTCCCAAACGCCGACTTTAGTTCCCACCTCCAAATCCCCCATGCTGATTGGTTGGAACGTTGGTTGAAGGCAGGTCGAAGAATTTACTCTAA
This sequence comes from Mugil cephalus, assembly GCF_022458985.1. Classification (NCBI taxonomy): domain Eukaryota; kingdom Metazoa; phylum Chordata; class Actinopteri; order Mugiliformes; family Mugilidae; genus Mugil; species Mugil cephalus. Next base: position 11,126,392 of record NC_061783.1, on the reverse strand, counting down.
TCATACGCTGGTTTTATGTCCTGCTTCTTTCACTCACATTTGGGGTGAGAGAAATATACAAGAGCGTAGGCAACCAGAGCCCAGGACGTCCACAAAGCTATGGACATGTAGCACATCGCTAATATGCGGACGGAGCTTTAGAGACCATCTGGTGCGGCATGTTAGCAGCTTTGTCAAGTCCGACAGAATAATCTTATCTCGGCTTGGTCTAATGAAATTCTGGTTGCATCATGGGAATTGTAAGATTTCTTTTTTTTTTTTAAACCATGCCTCGACAGTAAAGGTCAAGACGTCTTAGCCTTTTCTCCCTCTTTTGACCATTTTCAAAACAGTCTATATTTGCTGCGCACTACACTACTGCACTATATTGTTTTTATTTGCTTGGGTGAAGTCGGCCCTGCAGCTCCGGGATGTCACGCGGTGCTAAATAGATATGCGCGTGCAGGGCCGCTGAAAACATTCTTGCTGAGAGTTAAATGTGAAGATTAATAACAACCTCACGCCTCTCTGCTAATTACAAGGCTACAGTCAGTTGGTTAGCTTAGCGTAGCAAAGCCAAAATCGTACAAAAACAAAACAAAAACAAAAAAAACTGCTAGCCTGGGTCTTCATTGTGACAGTACAGCTGTAAGGCACGGCACTGCACTGTGGCAGGAAATAGACTGGCACATATAACCATGTAAAATATGCAAATTGTTCTTTTAACTCTTAAACAGCTTAAACCAATGAAGCTCTCGTAATATATGTGCATTGGGCTGCAATTGAGAAGGGAGGTGGTATAGATCTTACCATCAAGCAAAACTTAATTTGACTATTTTGGCATTTAAATTATATACCCGAGGCCACGGCATAAAAGTATCCTTGTATGTGTCACAGCTCTGGCTCTCTGTCTTATCGTGGAAGCAAGTGGATGCAAAGCAGCTCATCTGTGATTTATTTATTTAAAATACATTATATATAAGGTAAATAGGATGGAGGAGGTAGAGGCTTTTAAATTTAAATGTGAAGCAGAGGTTCCCAATATCCGCCAGGACTTGTGTATTTATGCTGGAGCAGTTTTCATAAAGATTGGAGGGGGCCGGGGGCATTGGACTTCCTCGAAACTTTCCAGCAGCTGTTGTCCGTAAAGATTTAATATCCCCAACTGCCGTGAAATATGAGTGTTTTCATACGCCGCCTTATTATTCACTTTATGGGCCGCTCCAGTTGAGGAAAACTCAAAAATAATCCAACAAGTATCTTGAAGGGGAGCAATTTTTCATTTCGGAGTTCATTTGAGGCCGGGCTGTCAGTGATGAAGTGGAAGGTAAAAAGCATCGTGAGAGGAGCGCCTTGAGTCAAAAAAATCGACCGTGTTTGCATTTTGCAGCAGCAGATGTAACGATTAAGCAAATCATTTCGCGGCGACGTCTCTCTGCCTCTTTTCTGCAGTAACCTTGGACCGCTGCGTATCAGTCAGACGGGCCCTTAATCCAACGCTCGTTTACTGCTCCGCTCTTTACCAGCATCACCCTCAGCTCTTCCTCCTCTTCCTTTTTTTTTCTTTCCCGCTTTACTGAATTCACCCGTGGGGCAGACATCCGTGGGGGCCTTCCGGGTCAAGCGACGATGGATGATAATGGGCTCTCCTCTCCACTCTCTGACCACATTCCTTCTCTCCTCTCCTTTCTCATTTAGCAGTTAGCACATTCGCCAGCTGCAGTGCGGTCAATAAGAGCACGGTGAACTTTAATTTTTTTTTTTCGTCTTTATACTGAACTCGAACAAAAAGCAAAGAACGTCAAGTGGTTTTTAAACAAAAGGGGTTCAAATGACCCCGATCGATATGACACGAGTGAGGCTATTAGCTCCGAGCAACGTCCAATTACACCGAATGAAAAGTCTAATAATTACAGCCCCTCATCTCCCGCTTTACATCTCCCCTCCTTTCATTTCAGGGGGATTTCACTTTAGTCCGCCCCTCTCGCTGGATGGCACAACATGTTCCAGCAGTTGTCAGGCCTCGTCAAAAAGCACAACAACCTGTAATAGGCTTAACGCAGCCCCTGCTTTCTGTGCCGCACAGATTGCTAATAAAGGTGCAATGTGTTCAACCGCGATTTTAGGACCACTGGCCAACTCGAGCTTATCTGTAATTCGCGAGCGAGCCGGCCCGTGTGCCGCCGCCGCCGCGCGCGTGCGTCTTTCGCCCCGAAGATTGGGTTTTGGTGCCCGCTCGCTCGCACCGGGATGATAATTTATCTGGTGAATTTGCGCGCTTGAGAACGAGCGCGAGCGCAGGGGCAGAATATTGTGAGTGGGAGTGACGGAAAGTGAAAAAAAAAGAGCGAAAGGGACTTGTCACCACCGAAGAGGCTTCCAACGTGCCATCATGGTTATCCCGGTGGCCATCTGAGCTCTCCAGAAAGTGAGAGATAGATTGAGTGCAATAACAAGAGCCAGACTGCACGGGGAGAGAAGGGGATGGAGGGCAAACAGCCATCAGCTTGAGCAGCCCAGTCAGTCTGTCGCAGTGGATTTTAAAGGCCAGTCTCTCCCCAGACAAGTATTAGGTTCCTGTTTTTTTTTTCCTTTTTTCCTCTCCTCTCCTCTGTGTTGCAGGCTTACAATGTGAAGGGACCAGATTGAAAAAACAACTCCATCACTCCTGCTTGCTCTCAATTTTACTTCATCCACTCTCGCTCAATCAATGTGTACTCTGTTCCGGTACTCCGGGGCCAGCTGTTTAAATGTTACCACAAAGCGCCTTGATGCTTGCAGCGCGCGCGGCTCGACTTCATCCTCTCGCGTCCTCTGGCCCGTCCCCTCCTTCTGGTCGCTCCTTTACAAGCGTCTTCCCCGAAAGCTTCGGCCGTTGCTTTTTCATCGGTTCCTTAAAACGGCGGATTACCTGTCAGCAATGTCTTCCCGGGCATTTAGAAGGAGAAAGAAAAGGCGCGGTGGGCGATATATTACACCCCGGTGGACCGCTCAATTGCCCGAGGGCTCAGCGAGGGAGAACAAATGGCTCCGGCTCCTTAAAGATCGTACGTGTGAGGACGGTACGAGACGAGATGAGGCTGCCACTGCCACTGGAAGTTCAGTGAGCAGGGTGCGGGTGCTGACCTGAAATGACAGATGGATAGCACCCGGTGAACTCGGCGCTGAATTGAAGCGCCCCTTCCCCTTGCTTTATGGTGAAATTGTAAAACTTTACCCAGCTGCTGCTGACTGATTCCTGCGCCCGGCAGACCTCCCGGTTCCTCCTCCTCCTCCTCTGACAGTGGCTGTATTGGCAGCCACGGCACAGTTTAGAGGATTAGTTGGGTTTGTACATGGGGAAATTGTTAATCTTCTTTAGATCTGACCTGTTGGCTGCTAACTCTGCAGGGCTTTATAATGCCAAGCATATGTTTTAGCAATTTCTGAGGCTCACATTTCCTCTCCTGGCTTGGGGATGTGGAAGTAATTCAGCGAAGGAGTGCACGCGGCAGCCAGCTGTTACCGGAGACCGGCTCCTTCTTGCATGTGCCGCACGGACACCTAGAGCACGGAGGCAAGACGGATGCATGCAGGTGCGCCCAAGGATGACTTGAAAAGGGAACTTCGACAACAAGGAGCCCATGATTTCTTTTGACTGTAGAGGTGTATAATGTGTTCGATTATTGTGTTCGCTAGTGATCTGTGAAGCGAAGAGCGATCCGGGACTTTATTTGAGGAAAAGGAATGGCTGTCGGTTGTAGCTTTTACAACTAATAGCATTCACAACAATTTAGGTGACAATGGAGATGCACTTCCATGAATGCAGTAGTGCTTGTTGAGAACATGCCACTGGGCAAACCCACTAAGACGTCACCTATAGGATCCCTAGGTCTCAGTATGGTGACTCCAGCCATCATGAACTTGGCAGCGCCTGACTCCTCCTAACTCCCCACTAGTTCAAAACTGTGGCCATTATCTTATCTCTCAGACAGTCAAATGATGCCTGTGCAGACAGCTAACAACTTACAACGGCACTAATAAGTCATGCAAAGCAGCCATCCCATTAATTATGCATACATTTAAGCTTTGATATTAAAATGCAGTTATTGTCCAATTGTCGTGACTGGAAAAAGTAGCTACGGAGACCAAAGACACTTCAAATGTTTTGCACATTTGTACATTTGTCCAGGGTCTCAGTACTGTCCGGAACTAAAACAGTGCAATAAATTATTAGTGTATAGTGAACTTTGCAAGTTCATCCCACGGGCCAGATTGGACCCTCTGGTGGGCCGGAGTTTGGCCCGCACGCCTCATGTTTGAAACCCCTGGTCAATGGTGTCAGTTTGTTTTTGCCAGAGTCAGTGTCGAGTGTTCATTTTTAGAAAGCTGCAGTTTTTGCTTCATTTTTCAGCCTCAGAGGTAGACACTTTGGAGATGCCTCAGCTGAAAAGCGTTCTGTCAGCACTCTGCTTGGACAAGTGTTTTAAAAGTTTAACACGGAATTTAGGCAAAATATGAGGAGTAGCTCATCGAAACGCCTTCAAACTGCAGTTGCTTACACTTGTGCCGCTTGTTTTTTGTTTTTTTTTCTTTCTAGGCGTTCTATGGTTTCCTGAATCAATACCCTTGTTAGGCATCAGTGAAGGACAAACAGCATCCACCGACTAAAGACCCGTCTTCAGTCGGTGGATGCATCTGTTTAGCGGGTTAAAAACAGAAACGTTGTCAACACGTCACGTTCACACAAGCGCGCACAACTTCTCATTATGTTAATACGCGAGGCGACGATATGCCCGCATCTATCCTTAACCCGTGAAGACGCGCACTCTGCAGTGGGTTTCTCGCGGATTCTTGGTAATCACCCGTGCTTCACCCTGTCATCAATAAAGGCGGTGCGTGAACGGAGCAGATTGCTTCTGACATCGGAAACCGGCCCTCCCCTCCCCGTGTCTCTGCCTCCTTCCCTCCTTCCCTCCTTCCCTCCCTCCCTCCCTCCCTCTCATGTGTACGCGTATATGCAATATTGGGCCCCAGGTTGCTGATCTGGGTGCAGTAATTTGCCATTAGGCGAGGGACAGGTGCAGCTGCCTCTGTTTGCAGCGTTAACAAGGCATTTCATCATGGTTAGCTCCGGCCTCTGATCGGCTCCCGCTCTTGTCACGCTATATCGCTCGCGCATATGCACGTGTGCGTCGCGCATACGTGTGACACGCCGTGGTCTTTGCGTGCGTCGTGCGGCGTCGAGGTGAGCTGGTGAACACGAGTTCGAAAATAGAGAGTTTAACGGCTTATCACATCCCTAGTAAAATGTGTTAGACCCTGTGAACGGAGGGCAGGATAATTTATCCGAGGGTATGAATTAAGTGTTAATTAATCATCACATATTTTGTGTGGTGTGGCACAGTGGACTTATCTAAAATAACTATTAAATTATTAAATAATGGCACTTCTGTGCTTCTTTGTTTCGTTCGTTTTTCTTTCATGTGAACCTTTTAGTGGAGTTTAGATATGCAGGGATCACTGTATTTGGTCCTTTGCAGACACTTATTTTACTGAAATATAAATGTTTGATTAAAATATATAATACATGCAAATTGTCCCAAAGAAATGGTTTAAAATAAATAATTCACCGCCACATTCCAGAGAAGCTGTTTTCCTGCATTTAGCCTAATCGAGTCTGATTTATCAGCAGCACAATAACAGAAGGCTAATGTCATCATGTAATGATAAATCAATAAGAATGAATCTCAGTAGCTCCGTGTAAAGGTCAGTGTGAAGGGAAATGTAATAGAGACAATGGATGGAGGAAGCGTTTGAAATAGACTCCTCCTCTGCCAGCTGTTCCATCAGTAATACACTCTAAATGGTGCGAGTCGCGGTGCAAACTCACTGCACTGGAAAATGTCAAGCCGAAAAGAGTAAGAACGATACGAGCCTGAACGCTTTGGAGATCCGGCGAGCGACGTAAAGCGCCGGTCGTATTTCAGCGCGAAGTTGCGCGCGCCTTGCGACTCTGTGGTGGCCCGAAGTAAGTTTTTACTGTTTACGGATCCTCAGCATTAGACAGGGATATATGAATCCCTTGAATTTCCATTCCCAGGTTGCACCCGCACCTTCTTTGGCTGTCTCCCAAGGCAGTCAAACAGATTACTACGGGCGTTAACCCCATCGATCTGCTCCAAATGGCCTCCAAATGCCAGGAATTAGATTTCAGACTGGAGTAGAGGGAAATAAAGTGCTGTAGTATTTCTTACAGCTCTGCCTCAGAGTGAAGTGCTGCTGTGTCTTCCCTCGCTGAACCGGTCTGTCCTCAGAACTTATTTGTGTTTTTCGGGACAGAGATATTTGTCTCGGCTGATGCCTTTTTTTTTTTTTTTTTTGTTAGAGGACAAATTGGGATGTAAAATGCAGCCTGCGCCCAAACCTCTCCGCGACTGCTCGGGATTGGCTGAAAAACGCATAAAGGATATAAAAGAGTAGAGGAAAGAAACAGAAAAAAGGAGAATTGTGCGTCTGAACAAAATGTCATTAAGTGATCTAAAGATTTGGGGTCTAATCACCTTAGATGTGGCATTTAAATATATTTGATGGACTATAGGCAAATCTGCAGAGCATTGTTCGGCTGCTGAGCATCACAGAGAGCCAAAGAATCAATCTCACGGGCATGAATTACCCTATTGTGGAGCTATAATGGAGGACAGGTTTATAATACTGCTCGACTTTGCCTGATTACTGGACAGTTAATATCGGGCCGTCCCGTCTCTCTCGCCCTCCATTCAGCCCGCTTCCCCTCGCCGTCACCTCCGCCTCCGTGCCTTTTTGTCCTGTCATATATCCCGCTGCCTCATCTCCCTCTGTCCCGCTTTGTCCCTCTAACTTTTTACAGCGTCTCCGCAGCCGAATAAGTATTGATTAATGTCTGAGTGGTTGTGCTACCTAATGAGAGGCTAAATATAGCCGCCGGTACAACGCGCCCGCCGCGGCTTTCTCCCTCCTCTAGCGCGCAAAGTGTGAACAGCGAATAGTCACACGGTTGGCATGACAACACACCGGTCAAGGCTCTGTGAGCAGTCACAACAGATTGCGTGCATGTGTGCAGTCAAAGGGAGAGGAGAGAAAAAAACAAAAAGAAGCGACTGTTTGGTGATCTCTAAATTGTTTAAGTCAGGGGTCGCCAACATTTTTCAGGCCAAGGACCCCAAGTTGATGGAGTAGGGACCTCCTACGTACTATATGTGTTCTATATTAAACTCGGCCTACTGCTCTCTATAAATATACATTATTATTATCATTTTGCATTCAATATTAAGCTGTTCAAATAATTCACGGGTTCAAATATTCATTTGTCAGGTCACAGTGACCTTGACTGTGTAACTGCTAAATTTGTGGAGGAAAATGGTAACGGAAAATTAAAATATGTATATATATGTATATATATGTATATATATATATATAAAATTCTAATCAACCAAAGATTTTGCGACCCCGCTGTAGTACTTCTGCAGACCACCTAGCGCGGGGGTCTTCAATGTTTTTCAGGCCAAGGACCCCCAAACTGATGGAGAGATTAAGTAGAGACCTTGTGTGTGTTAAACTAGACTTAGTGCTATTTATAAACATACTTCATTATTATCTTTTTGCATTTAATATTAAGCTATCCCTTATCCCTTTACCAAAATATGCTGGTTTCATGTTAATGTGTTAAAGAAATTTAACTTTGTGGGGGAAAATTAATGAAATATATAACAAATGTCTAATCAACCAAAGATTTTGCGATTTAGGTCATTGATTAAAATTCTTTATTTTCCTGCTTCTTAACCTTTTAGGTTTGTTGCATTTGTGTTCTGTGTCTGTTTAAAGATACTACTTTCGGCTTTAATTATTTATTTATATATTTTATTTTTTTTTACACTTTCCTATCTATGTAAGACATTTGAGCTACTTTCATTTCATTTGTTGAAATTAGTGCAAAGCTCTTTTATATAAGCTGATGCCATGAGGTCCCATCAAGAAGTATCAAGAAGTCAGATAATATGGAAATCAGATTAGACCGTGTGATCACAAATAGACCGAGCTCGGCCTAGATTCTCTTTCATGTTCACGTGCGTACGGTTCAGTTTACCACACGTCTGTTGTTTGGTCCTATTTCCTGCTAATAGAGTAAGGAACATAACAATTATTCACCACCTACAGCACGTTGTCACTCTGCCTAATAACTCGGCTTAAACCTACATCATCACCGGGCTCTATTGTGCTCACGTTGACAAGTTCAGCTTCCCACATTTACTTTTTTTATTTATTTATTTTTTAACCAATTGAGAGGCCCGCCTTCTTGTGGCCAGCCGTAGAGAAATGAATGATAAGGGTATGCAAATAGGATATCTCCGTTAATAGCCTGCTGTTTCATTCAGCTGTGTGGCCGGGATAAGGAACACCCACTGTGTCTAATCATATCTTCTCCTTTTCATTTCACCTGAGGCATATCCACCGTCTATTTTCGCCCGGCGTTACGGCATACGTTGTTCTCTAACGGCACGCACAGGGGAAAACTGCGTGTTCACCAGTAATTGGTCTTCTACACTTTAACATTAAAAAAAAAGAAGCTTTAACACAATAGCATTACGACTTAAGTCACAGCATTAAATGTCACCGTGGAGACGTGGATGCCATCTGGGCCTCTAGAAGTCGACGACGTGACTTTGCCGGGAAGCTGCTGGAAGTCGCTGCTCGACTTAACCCGGGCCACAATTACCGAAGATACGACCGCTCCGGCGCCGCGACGCAGTTAATAAAGTTCCCGGCAGATCACAACATCCCCTCCTATACGTCTGTTAGTGATCTTGTTTCTCCGCATTCGATTTTTCAATCTTCCTCGTGAAGGGCCGCGCGCCGCGGCCGTTGTTCGGCGCGAAAATCTCATTCAGCTGCCGGCTGATGGCTAACAAGGTCAAACGCTCTCCAGATGAGACGGACTGTGTCAGGAGGCACACACACACACGCGCCACCTGCCATTCAGGCGGTCGGCCCGTCTATCCGTCTGTCGGCGGCACTTGGGAACGCGTCCCGAATCGAGTGGCCGTGATAGAAAAGTGAAGCGGGTGGATGTTTACTGATGATAGGAACGTCATTACAAGCTGTGCAAATCAAGAAATCGCAGAAAAACCCAGTTAGCCAGCTCATGTAGCAATCAATGGAAACATACACTGCTTTTTTCCTCTCGCTTCCCTCTCTCCTCCTCGCACGCTGCTTTTCTCCGGTTGCTATAGTGACCTGAAATGGCTGCCTCCTGCAGCATCGGACCAGAGCGGGGGATCTCTCTCTCAGCCTCGTGAGCTACATTGTTTTACGTGATGGTTTCGAGACACACGCACGCACAAGACTGTAATTATGTTAGCATGTGCCGCGGCGCTCGTAGCGCGTTAAATGTTATTTAAATGTCACATTGTTTGTAATAAAACACACACGCGGTAAACTGACACCAGAGAGTGGGCTGCTTTTACAGTTCGCCCATCACGGTGTGCGGAAGTTTAACGACCTTGTGAACGCGGCGGTTTTTCCCCTTCTAAAGTTAGTAAATATTGATTCATGGACTAACTGTCAGCTCGTGGCATCGAGTGTAAGTGCTTCATCAACTCACGTTTCAGAATATCACATATTTTATAAAAGAATATATCCTTGTCGTGTAAAAGCATATAATAATATGACGAGCCACAACATTAAAACCACTGACAGGGGAAGTAGAAAACATTGACCATCTTGTGACAATACAATGTTCTGCTGGGAAACTTTTGGACCTGGCATTCATGTGGATGTTACTTAGACATGTACCACCCACCTAGACCAGACCAGATTCTCAAATTCACTAGATCCAAACTGATCAAATATCTGTAGGATACACTGGATCAAGTCTGATCCACAGAGGCCCCTCCCCTCAACCTTGCCCATACACAATAGCAGGCGGTCATGATGTTACACATGATTGGTGTATAGATTATCGGTAAACGTCAAGACCTTGAAATTTGCGGCCTAGGTAGAGTTTGCAAAGCAGAAATATTATCCAACTCCTTTTGTGTGTAAGCTACACTGTGGCTGAAAATACAGTAGGTTAGAACATCTAACGCTTCTTCTTAAGTTATTAGAACTTTCCCTCTCTTCCGTCTCAGTCGCACCTCCATCTGTTCACGCTGTTTCCGAAATTCGGAGAAACGTCTTCCTTTATTCCCCTCGGCGTTCCTGTTCTTACGACAAAAACTAAATAAAGTGTCCCTTCTCTCTCTTTCTCCCCTCGCTTTTCCCCCTCACCCTCTCCTCCACCGCCCTTCCTCTGTCTGCAGTGTGACAACGCCAAGGGGCTGAGGGCCTTCTTTGATGCCATATGCTACGGCCCCAAACACCTGATGATCTTCGGAGGCGTCTGCCCCTCCGTGACCTCCATCATTGCCGAGTCCTTGGAGGGCTGGAATCTGGTGCAGGTAGGGGCTCTGCTAGATATGTCTCCATGCTGTATGTGTATGATTGTGTCCCCTGTAGAGCCTGTGTCACTGCACTCACATGTACAAGAGGTTTTGCATTTTTTTTTTTCTGTACACAGAAATCTGTAGTTGCTGCTAAATTGAGTCTCCAGAAATTCTTGTTCCCTACTTTTTTGGTGTGCAGACAGGTCCTGGGCTTAATCCTCATTAACCTTGCTAGGCTGAATGTCTAATTGGTGTTGCTCTAATCCGTAGAATCCCCCCTCTATTTTATGAGGTTTCCAGGTTTAAACCCAGACCAAGAGTCTGTGGGTTTTTTTTTTTTAATATAAGATTGACATCGCTGAAGCACTTGGACCTATAAAGGGAAGGATATTATCAAATTATAAAACGGTAAAATGCTGCTTTATGCGCCTCACATAGCTGCAAATGTGCTTAAGGGGTGTTTGTCATCGATATGATCTAATAAAAGCGTTACTACTTAGGTCAGTTGCTTGCTAAATGGCATTCGCAGCTATTAGCTCGGTAGAGCTCCGTGATTGCTCGCCGTGGAAATTACACAACCCTAATTCTCGGATCTCGCAAACTTTTGACCCCCCGGTTTATTGCTTACAGGTTGACGGTGGAGGAACACCTTCTTACCAATAACACATTTCATTCGCTGCAAACCCTGCGACGGTTATCAGGAATAGATAAGAAAGGAGTGGCGCTTGTGGCCCGAAAGAGATAGCATAATTCAAGAGGCTGTGTCCTGAAATGAATGCTATATTACATGGTATAGTGTATGCCTGTGAAGATTCTCACTTATCTTGGTATATGGCTGAGAGAGACCTTTCAGATGAGACTTGAAATGGCTCCAAGAAACTCAAGCTGCCTTTGTTTCATGCACATATTCTGTATTTCTTCTTCTTCTTCTTGCTTTGAATCTGCTCCTTTTCATATACCTTTTCACTCACTGTCTTGTTCAGGTCGCTCAGGAGTAAAATAACAATAAATGTGAATAATTTAACTTAGTTTCTACTTTATGTTCGCCTCCTTTCACCGGTAATGATCCAAGTGTAGCAAAGGTGCAAGCCACAGTTGAGTTTTAAATGCTCTTAAGTGTCTGTCGGGGTTGCGCCTTGATGTATCGTCTGTGTTTATTGGCTCGCTTGGCCGTGATACCTGTGAGAGGAACATTTGCAATCTCATGCTCTGCAGAACATCATGTCGAGTACTGCGTGTTCCCCCCAGCACTTCACCAACTAGGCTGTTTGTCTTGTCTGTACACAAACCATCACCAACAAATTCACGGTATTCTGATCCTGAACACACGTTGTGATGCTGCCTGAATGCCAGACAGCACGTAAGTGGAGGAAAAATATGAGGAAAAAATGAAACTGAAGAGCTTTCTTATGGGCCAAGAGACATGATCATCAGCTATGTGTTATATTACTATACCCTACATGTTTCCTTCAGCTTGATGTATGTATCTATGACAGAAGTTTGTTCATCTTGTTTCTCCTGTTCTTCTTTTCTCTCTATCTTCTCTGTTTCTACCCGGCTGGCCTTCGGCAGATGGGTTCCTCCATATGAGCTGGGTTCTGCTCAAGGTTTCTTCCTGTTAAAAGGGAGTCTTTCCTTGCCACCGTCGGCCTCAGGCTTGCTCTGGAGGTTGCAGGCTGGTTGTTGTGAAGCGTCTTGAGACGATTTGCATTGTTATTGGCGCTATATAAATAAAACTGAATTGAATTGAATGATTGAAGATATTTATGAAATTAGCCCCACAGTGTTGAGATCAATTCACGTTCAACCTCCATCTAGTTACAACTGTGTACAACTATATACAATAACTAATTAAACAGTGAGCATTCCTACACTTTTTTTTTTTTTTTCCTTGATGGCGCTGAGATGCCAGATGTCTTCGCAGACCTGGGCTATATTCTCACCACTGTATGAGTCATCAAGCACCTACAATGTCAGCTGGAGATGTGCAAAAATGTGCGTCAGTGAATGTAAACAACACATGAGATAGCTTTTGGAGCATAAATGCACAGTAAGATGGCAACATGTTTGGTGCACTATATTGTAAAATTTGACCATTGCACTTGAGGCCATCTATTTCTTGACTTTAGGGTTAGGGTTAGGGTTAGGGTTAGGGTTAGGACTTTGACTTGTGTGCCCATGTTATATGATGGTTTATAGTGTCTAGAATCTGTGTATGAAAGTATTTGAATGTCGTACTTTTAATTAACATACAGCACACGCAACTCTATGCCCCCCGTGTTGGGAGCTCTTTTGCCATTGCTTTAAGCTATATTAATGGTTTTGTTTGAAGGGGGGAAGCGAAAGAGGGGTTGAAAAGAAAGGATGTAAGAAAAGGACGAACCTCCCTGAGCCAAAAGAGGTGGGAGAGCGGGGAGATGACAGGTTTTGAATCCTGCACCCCACAACTTTTTATCACACCACATCAGTGGGAATCTTCTTTTAAGGCTGTGAATCCTGTCACCGTGCATATTTATTACCCGGCCCTGGCACCCCTTCTGTAAAAAACTTAACTTGGTTCGGAAGGAAATAGAGAATTTTCCATGGTGATTTTATGGGCCAGGCTTAACAAGCTCATCATTTCCACATCAAAACAGGGAGCTGGCAGATACTATCTACAGTGGAGATAACTGAGAGAACTACCACTCCTGGAAAAGGCTTAATCATACACCCATAAAAATAGCATTCAATCAGTGTTGATGCCTAATGAAGTCAGCTTTGAAAGGCTCAACAAAAATAAACTCCCACTGCACACCCGTTCATTACAATCTCTGCACACACTTGAAGGCACATACTCACACTTAAAACATCAGGTTTCAGAAGGATAGTATCTGTGCAGATATTTTTGTACTAACAGTAAGTAGTCAGTATTTTTGAATTCCAATCAGTTGTCCACAGAACATGTGTCCCGTATAAGACAGGGGGATAAGGAATGCAAGTGCTATTAATACTAATTATGAAAAGATGGAGCAAGGAGAAAAATGATCCAATAAACAAACACTTACTGTAACCATCCTTCGTCCACGCTGACAGTTTACCCATTAGGTTCATAACTTTAAAACAAATGATCCTTTTAATAAAAAACAATTTTCCACTCTCCCCAGCCCTGTTTAATTATCTGTGAGCTTTCTCGCTCAAACGCTAACAACCCTGTCAGCAGAAAAGTTCCTCTAAATTCCGGATGTCTGCCACAGCAGAATGTGACATCGGAGACGGACTAGCGTGATAGGTTCTTTGGCAGGTAAATTACCAGCTGTTAAAATGGCCGGTGTCAGTGTGACCCAGCACAAGATCTGCAGCTGCACATACACTGAGGAAGGCGTCACGTGTGCGCTGTGAAATACATAGCGAAGTGAGTAACTGCCGCAATAAATACAGAAACCGATCAATGATCTGTCAGCCAAAAATAATGAGACTGAGTGAGTGAAAACCTGCAGCCGATAGCTCAATATTTAGCAAGATCAGTGTTAAGGATTCAAGATCACTTTATTGAGCCCCACAGGGAAATTGTTTTGTCCACGCGTCCCAAGAAGACATAAGAATAGAGTCAAATAAAATAATCTTAAGTCAACCAGTCACTTGGACACCAGAGAAATGAATATTATTGAAATGAATCACTTGAAGCTTAACTCAAACCTTGCATATTTATGTATTTCACTGGTAATGATATATATTACCCACGGTCAGTGATAAATGTTGCCATGGCTACCCGCTCTTGCTCTGCACCTGGGCATTACCTGGTGCTGTCAAAGGGACTAAGTGACAGAAGTCTGTCACCGGCGGCACATCTCTTCTCATTTATGGACAGGCTTCAGCGGCTCATGCATTCATGCAGCTGTGCTTTGCATATGGCTGTGACAGAGTCCCTGTCAAATGGACTGAATCTTCATGGTAGCATGTTCACGTCATACGGCGCCCCTGTTAATGATAAAACGCACATTTACTCTAAACTAAATTCTTGTAACACTAAAATAGATCTGAGAATGTAAAGATTGGGATTGGGCGCATAAATATTTTACTATTGATCCCCCACCAGTGCCTGCCGTAGAAGGTTTGTCGTTGGTGATCGATAGAGTTTGCCTGCAGCATATTGTTACGCTCTTCATGTGCTGTATGAAAGGACGGATCCGTTTATGACACCCTCTGATTCTGACTCATGTCTTGCGGTGTCGTTTGAGTGCCTCGTTTGCCGACCTCCTTTTCCCGAGCGCGAGCGCGTCGCTCTGTACGTCGCGGTCATTACAGTACGCGGGGCCGCACTGTACGCGTCCTAAAATGACCGCCCGGGCTCATTAAAATGGTGGATAGGAATGCTAGCAGGGCTGGTGGACAGATGGCGAGGAGTGGATTGAGGGAATCATGGAGGAATAGACAGACAGGGAGAAGACATAGACTTTAATGGCATAAAATTGAAATTCAGGGAAGCAGGGCAAGATGCAGCTGTGTTTGTGAGCTGCCATGAGCCACAAATGCCACTGATTGCTGTGTTTTTATTTCTGAAAGACAATGAATGGTGAATCCGTCCTCTTGGCAGCCATCTTGCCGAGTGATTAACCTTGTGTTCTCCCCACCATGATATTATACAATTCCAGAATGCATTTGGCGAGCCTTTCAAATAATCGCTGGCACAGGTGACCAGTCGACATGCTGCACTCTCTTTATCCTAACTTAGGAAGAGGTCCTTTTCCCCCTCCACGGCAGCAGCAGCAGTTGTCTATTGGCTTCTAAATGGCTCATTGAGTGCCAGGAAATAGCCCGAGCCCACCCTGCTTCCAGTTGCTGGCCCCTTCTCACTCACCAATTAGGCCTATCAGTGGTAGCACTGTTCATTTTCAGCCACGTCGAGTGTGTAATGAAAAATTATGCGTCCCGACCGTTTTGCCTCTCGTAATTTGGAAGAGAAGTAGAAGACAAGAGTGCTTTGACTTATTCCTGCAAAACTTATCGCTTGTAGAAGTTTTGCTGAGCGCGGGAATGTGATGTCATCTTGTGTCTTTGTGTGGAGTACCTGGAACATGTGGATGCATGGTCAAGGTCTTGTATAATCTCTAGTGTCCTCAGTGTAAAACTTGCAAAACGAACCCCTCTGATTCATTTATCTTTAGATGACACTGAATAATGAGCTCAGTATTTAGGAGGAGGAAGGAGTGCATACACCTCTTCAAGGTATTTTGGCCAAGACCTGGACATAAAGTGAGTAGTTACCTGTATGTGAAGCTCATTTTTCCTTGCCGCTTGCTGTATTGATTGTCGATGCTTCATTAAACCAAGCAATTTAGGGACAGGGGAAGTTGAATCCCTGCCACGCCAGCGCACCATTCTTGTTTTTTAAAGCCTCTGCCACCTCTTCGGATTCATCTTTTCCCTCCATTTTATTTCTTTCTCTCCCTGCTTGAGTGCTACACCGGATGCTTCAATAAAACATGCGATGCCTAGCGCTGCAGTATTCTGCCTCACTTACGTCAAATCCTCCCGTGTACTGTATCAATATTTCAGCACATCCAAAGTTTAGGGTAAAATCTCTGATGAGAGGGCGGGCATCACAACTGATCATCATATATCATCATTATGTGTAAAGTTCAGGTCGTGTCTGTGCCGTGTGTGTGACTGTGTGCCATGTAAAGGTTATATGAATTCTCCTCTAAAGGTTTAAGGGATGATTTGGGCTATTTGAACCGGGCCTTGTCTCCCCATGTAGTCGAGTGTAAATGATTGATGGGGATAAAAATCTGATGGTGTAGCCATCGGTTTGTGAAAGGCTGCAGGGAAGTTAGCTTCCTGCATCATATTACGTCCACTAAAACCACTGACAGGCTCAGATTGTTATTGCAACTTTTACTGGCAGTATCATGGTAAGCCATTTGGAGGGATTTTAGCTTTGTTTTAGATGTCACAGAAGTATCCCTTAAGGAAAAGCCTTTCTTTGAAATCTCCTGAGAGTTGAAAGCCAATTGCGAGTATTATTTGGCATACATTTCTCTATTGTGGTGTGTAACGAATATTTCATGACATTGTCTCACAGGCTGTGTCCGAAATTGCCCCCTGACCCTCGACATAGGACCCTCTATTGGGGTTACACCATTTGGTAGTAGTGGCCGAAACCTTAGTTGTCAAATTCTATGCCCTGCACAGGGGACTCAAAATTTCCCATAAAGCATTGCAAAAAGTAGTGACCACCCAATGGTCACCCAACGGGTGGTGGACATCCCATCACACATTGCGTCTCTAGTGGCACTGCCTTTAATGGCTGTTAGTGGCAAGTCAAGCTGGGATGAGCGGCGAAACGTCTTCAAGAAATTCTACAAGTCCAACGTTTTTTTTTTTTTCCAGAAAAAACTTCCCACTGTTAGGCCAGTTAATAAAATACCACATGTTTTTTTTTTTGTTGTTTTTTTTTGTTGTTTTTTTTTTTTATCCCCAGGCGCATGTTTAGGTCTTTAAGGGTTAAACATAACTTTATTTCTTATTTCATGAACATCGCACATATTTGTTTACAAAATCAGCACATTTTAGTAATGTGTAAATTATAATGGGACAACCAGCGGCAGTCTGACACGTAATGATGCGACAGCAGCGACAACGGTGAGGACATTAGCTGCGCGTCAAACCATGATACGTGTCTGAAAGCTGTTGGGACTGAGCTCAATATATAGACCCTACATAGGGAGTAGGGGTTAGGGAGTGAGTGAAAGATTTCAGACACAGGGACAGACTTAACTGACCAGTTGTGTTGTCATTCATTTGCAGTTGTGCTGGATGACAACACCACTGTACATACACTTTGCTTTAAAATGCATAATTTTCTCCTTCAGACAGAGTGGAGGTCATTTTATTTGCTTAAGTTATCTTGTTAATCTGGTATCAAGACAGTGCAAGACAACATAACATCAGTTACAATCAGTAAGTCTGTATCATGTATAAAAACAAGCATCCCTTAATGACTGCCTGAAATCAGTCACACACACATTTAATTTTGCAAAGTGCCAAGTACAGGGTCCAGTCTCAAGGTTTCACTTTTGCCTCCCATCACCCTCAGTCAAGGCTACTCTCTCTGTCTCTCTCTCTCTGTGAATGTTATGGTCATCGGGGAAAAGACAAGATGCTTAAGAGAGACAATTAGGCTGGATTTTCTTCCAGTCTCAAAGCCTCTAGGCAACACCCAGGGGAAGCGGGGAGTGGTGTCCCTCATTCTCGACCAGTCCGGGTCTGGATTAATGTTGCTCACAAGCTGGCTGGGGAAGCACTTGATGTCACTGTTGCTTTTTAATTGCCATATTCAGTTGTGATATGCATGTACGCATGTGGCGCTACCATTTGGAAAACGAGTAGGTGGATGATTCAAGTTGTAAATTGCACTCCAGATTTATGGGACAGGCTGTTGAAGACGTTAAACAAGGGAAATGTTGACATTTAAAGCAAATGCTGCATAGATGTGAAAATAGGGAGACTTCCTCTTAATCCCAATGTTTTCTCATTGACTCTGCCACAGTTTCTCTCATTTTTATCTCCAGAGGCAAAACACGGGCGGAAAGAGACAGAAGAAAATATTAATTACATGGTTTACTATGCATAATCAGACCTTTTTTTTTGGGTCATGAATGCTGCCGGCACTTGTAGAATGCTCCGGCATGTAGCGTAAAGCTGAGCTGACACTCGCTGTTGTACCTATTCACGGAGCCGAATGCGCGCAGTTTGACTGGAAACACAGTCATTAGCTAATTAGCAACGTTTGTTGAATGCAGCCCGTTAACATGTTGGAAGTGTTGGTGTCACACATTGAATAAACATGCTAGTTCAGAGGCACTCAATGGGAACAAGAGCACTGTCAGCAGCTCACGCTGTTTCTGTTCTTCCTGAGGAAGTAGAAACAAACGGAAACAGTGTTTCTCTCCTGCCTCTTTTTCCATCCACATTCATTTGACACCAAGGTTTGTGAGCAAAAGGAATGCAAACGTATTTCCATCGAACTACTTTCATTCTCGCTGTTGAAAGCGTATGAAGAAAATTAGCGTGACATACTAATGATGGTGATGTTTCACACTTTACTGTACACACCCATCTTGTGAACACAGTCCTGCCTCCCTTCCCGTTTATCTTTTGCCTCTTTTGGGGTTTCTTGCCTTTGATATTTCTTATTTGGGGCATCGCAGTCCGTAAGACTTTGAAGAACTCGCTTGGTGTGTACACTCATGCATGGAAATAAAGCTTTGAACACAAGTCCTAAGTTGACTTGAATTAGTTATTAATCCACATCTAAAATGAGTTTATTGTGATAAGAAGAGCTCGGATGCATGTAGAGGTTGACTCTGGGTTTTTATTGGCAGCCAAGAGTAAAGTTGAAGTAAAACTGACAAATATAATTTAAGTCATAGCAGGGGGCAACGCTGAGTAACTGAGAAAGTAAGATCAGTTTCCCTAAACGTATTGGCTCAAGATTAAAGAATAAATGGAAACACTCCACTGTAATCCTGACTACTTCTCATTTTACATGGTGAAATCAGTGGGAGGATGATATGTGGCTCACTCCAGTGGTTCCTAACCATTTTGGCTTCTAATGTCTTTTCCTTTCAACTCGTCTCTTCAGGGGTCACCACAGCAAATCATCTGCTTCCAGCTCACCCTATACTCTGTATCCTCTCCTCTCACACCAATTACCCTCATGTCCTCCTTCACTACATAAACTTCCTCTTTGGTCTTCCTCTAGACCTCCTGTCTGGCAGCTCTAACCTCAGCATCCTTCAACCAGTATATTCACTTGTCGTCCTCTGGGGAACGACACAAGACGGGGAGACCCAGGAAGAGAGGGCTTGTTTGGAGGAATTTGTTGGTAGAAACAAAGTTAGTTATAGCCTTGAGATGTCACAGTTGTCTTCCAGACAAAAGCACAAGTGTTCACACTTTGAATTTTGTCAATAGCGCAAACCACTGTGAGTTACGGTAATTCTTAAACCGATTGCCGGCAATCCGTTCAGGTTTTAAAGGGTTAAAGTCCTGTGCATTTTGTACCTCTGCTCCCTGTAACCTAATGTAATGACCTTTATTGTCATCGCTTCAGATACAGTATGTGTGATGAGACTAGACTTTTTTTATTAGTTTCAATTGGCACGTTCTGATTGGACTGTTGGCCATCAGTGGGCCTTCAGTCTCCTGGTAAGCCCTGACGTCCTGTCTTACTGCTGATAGATTAAATGAACAACAGCAATGCAGTAGTTCATTCCCTTAAAACGTGTGGAAGTGTAAAAAATGTACACTTGTCAACAGAAGTGTGGGTGCAGCAGAGGAAATAACCATACGTAAAAACTGAAAACTGGTGTGAAAATATGGATTTTTCCAAGGTCTGCCAACTTTAGCTGTCTCTGAATTTGTTATCATAGGTTTTAATGTATTTTCCCACATTCCTGTTGTTTGCCTAACCTTGCAGTAACATGAATCGAGACTTGACAAAGGGTAGGAGCCCTCTGATTGGTGGTCAGAAGACCAATCAGAAGACACAAAAACAACAAAGAAATCCATTCCATATTAAGTGGACACTATATTTATAATAATATCACTGTCTTACTTGCTGTCAGACTGCCCACAAGGGACTGAAGCCGTTACACTGCTCTCTTCAAAGCCACCAGGCTCCACTGACAAAATCAATCATTTTACCTCAAACAACACAAGAGTTATGGTGAGAGTCTGACCTCAGTGTTTAAAGTCACCCATTACACACACACACACATGCTCAACACCAAACAATGAAGGAAATGGTCCACCAGGGGTAATGAGATAACATCTTATTGTGTGTGTGTATGTTTTTTTTATTTGCACACACTTTATTGAGCCTTAATGAGAAGCATTGTGTTTGTCGTGTGTCTTTGTGTGTGACTGGGTTTTCAGGATGAATGTCTTTGTTTGCGTTCTGCAAAAATGGAAATAGAAATTGCGCTGTCCGCTGTCCAACTTTGAGGTGCACGGTTTCCAAAACCTTGATTTTGAATCCGTTTCTGCTTTCACTGATTGCGGCTCAGCCTTGCCTGTGAGCTTTTACAAAACCCCGAATGACTCTGCTGTCACCTTCATCTCCTCCTGATATTTTCCCAATATAGGGACAGTTTAGAATCACGTGGCCCGGGTATCTCATCGACCCAAAAATCTGTGTCGGAAATGAGCTTCTCTGAGGCCGGCATTAGGAGGCTCCTTTGAAACTATATCAAAAACAAGGGGCAGACTCACTGAGCAATTGGACATCAAAGAGGACCTAGCTCCATTACAAGCCATTAAAACCATAACGGCTGCTTGGAAAGATTGAAGCTTAGAGGATCGATAAAGGGCAGTTTAACTGTCTGACACAGCTCACTAATATCAGAAGCATCAACTCGCCTTCAGAGGCAGGGAAGACAAAGACGGAGAAAAAGAGGGATAGAAAAAAAGATGAAGACAAACTTAGCGGAGGAGAGAAAGGAAATGGGAAGAGTGAAAGACTCTTGAGATTATTACAGAGTGCTTTCCATCCTCCATTGCTCCCCCTTGTCTCTCTCATCCCACTCCTCCCAGATGTACAGTACAGTATTCTAGTTCAGTGATGATGTAACCTGATTTCACAGTAGACTGGCACTTACCGTAAAAAAAAAATCTAATTCTTACTTTTATTATAAAAGTGTATTGTTAAAGCAACATTAGGTATTTACCATAAATAAACTACATACTTTTATTACATCGCTCAGTGCGTCAAATTGCATCCGCATTAAAACGGATCAAAGAGTTTGTCGTGACAAAACACTCGATCCCAGAAAGGCCGAAAAGGCTCGAAGACTTTCTCGACCTCCTTACTTGATTAAATTCCTTCTCCCCTCTGTCACTCTTTTCTGCCTCTCTTTCCTCCCACACGATCCTCTTTCGCTTTATCGGGGCATCAGAATGCGGAAGTGTTAAGCCTCCTTGAGAGTGAAATTGAGCTCCGTGCTATTTTCATTCCCTCTTGGCGCAGTCATTGAATACCTCTCTTTTTCACCTGCGGCTACAAATGGAATCTATTATGATCAGTCATAATAAATGGTAATGACTTTCTAGCTTCGGGCCACGTCGGCTTCGTCTCTAAGGACGCGATCGCATTAGTAATTGACACAATTACTACGGAGAAATTAAATTTCGTCTTATATTATTATATATGTGTGTGCTGTTGTCTGTTTGCGTGATTGATTATTTTGAGATGGCACGATGGTTTGGGTTATCTTGGGTTATCCGGTTTAGGTGTGAGGCAGATTCAGTCATATTTTGATGTGTAATGCTGCCATCAAATGGTTTCATAACCCTAACCCCTTTCATATGAACTTCCCCCAGGTGTTCACAATGGATTGATTTACACTGCACATGTTAAAACCATGTATTGTAATGTAATGTAATGTCTGGTTCACCAGGCACCGGCTCTGATATTCTGTACTGCATTGATTCCACATTATTTATCTGCCATTGTACTGTTTCCTTTGGGATTGTTAGTGTGTTAAACTGCTGCCTGGACCCGGCGTTCTCACGACTCCAAGCTGACGCCACACGTGTTCTGCGAAGTTCGTCTTCGGAGGTGGACTTTGTTTCCAAGACACATTTCTCTCCTCAGTTGACAGCGAGCCAACGGCCGCCCTCCTCTCGAAATCACAGATCCCACGGCCAGTTGGTGTCCCCTTTGAACAGCTGTGCCGCCCAGACGTAGCTGCGAACAGTTGTTCGGATGGATAAATGAACGAGCCGATGCGTGCACAGATGCAGAGGCAGACGTGTGCATGTACAGAGAATCGTAGACCGGCACGTTCTGACGGTGTCCTGTGACGGGATCACGTCTCTCTTTTCTCTCTCTCTTTTCTCTCTGACCCTCTTCCCGCGTCTCCATATTTCCCCCAACAAAAGGGGGGTTTTCCTTTTCCAAGGGTCTCAGAAACCCCTGGGCACAAAAAGCAAGAATTGCTATAATTGGCGCAGACGCGGGGAAACGTTTGGCGCGAGGAAGTCCCCGTATTCCAATTATGCTGGCAGAGACGCGGCCTGGTACAGTTTCAGGGTTTAGACGAACATGGCAAGGAAACCGCTTTCATG
This sequence comes from Mugil cephalus, assembly GCF_022458985.1. NCBI lineage: Eukaryota > Metazoa > Chordata > Actinopteri > Mugiliformes > Mugilidae > Mugil > Mugil cephalus. The sequence goes on along the minus strand of NC_061783.1, from coordinate 11,103,866 downwards.
AATAGTCATAACAGGCTCCCTGCCACGTAACCGTGTGTTTATAGTGTCACATTTGTCAAAAGATTTATCTCTGTTTCGTGGCCGCGGCGTCGCATTTACATGTAAATTGGTAGCATGACGCGCATGCCGAAAATGACGGAGCGGCTTCCTCATGTAATATGAAGATGGATGTTTTCGAATGGCACCCTTTAAGTTTTTTATTATGGTTTCTGATGGCATAGTTACAGGGCGTGCCACTTCTTTACGATGTCGTGCTTCAATCTCAGGTAGCGCAGTGGACAGTGTGCGTACATTAAAAAAGCCTATCGAGGAACACATTGTGGCTAATTTTTCACGCGCAGAATGCTTTAGATTATTTGCGGAACGGCATCTGCTCAAAACACACGCTTATCTTGCGAGATATTCAAACATATACATATATATATATCATAACATCTAAAAGACGGATGTAAACATGTTACGTCTCGACAGTATGGTCATTAAATAATAAATCTGCTGCGCCGCAGTTAAATCAGAAATGTAAGAGAGGGACCACATGCAGGAGTGTGCACCGGGAAAGGCACTCCCTTTCAGTCGCTGAGGACGTATTTTATTCAGTTCAATTTTAATACGTGTCACCGATAACAGTCAAAGCAGTCTCTGGGCGGATGATAGATCCCAGAACAAAGACAAGGGCGAAAGTGGCAAGAAATAAAAAAAAAAAAAACCTCTCCTTTTAACAGGAGGAAACCTTGAGCACAACCAAAATCATGTGGGTGGACCCATCTGCTTGAGGCCGGATGGGTAGAGATGTAGGAAAGAAAAGAGAGAGTCAGAGAATCAGAAATAAGAAGATAGAGTTAGAGATGCATGCAGCATATCCTGTATATATAATACAAATAAGACTGCAAGTGATGTGTAACACATGCAGGATTGATGATGGATGCGTTGGATTTTTAGTACTAATATCACACATTATTATAGATCTTGAGGAGGTTGGCTCAGGTTTTCTGGACATAGTCTGGACGTGCATCTGAGCTGTCTGAGCCACCGTAAGGACACCGAGACTTTTTATGATTTGACAGACACAAAAACCATATGACTCACAGCGCTTTGGGTTACGTGCAGTGCGTTTTATATATAAATGTCCTGAACTGCACACGGCTCTGTTTAAAATTTTAATTCAAACCTTTTAGTGGTTCGCAGGCAGGAGGGCCTGAGAGACAAAGCACGGGGGAGAGCAGCACAGCCAGCTCATTAGAACGGAGCCGAATATGTCCTCAGACATCTCCCTCTGTCTCTCTCATGCATGCAGGCACGCACACTACACGTATATATCTACTGTATGTGTACCCCTGCCAAAAAAAAGAGAAAATAAATGAATAAATACATGAAAAGAGCAGACTCATAAGCACAAAGAAACGTACACAGGGCGACCGCTGAACTCCATGGACTGAGTGGAGGAAAAGAGGTAAAGTGGGGCAGAATGTTCTTAAACAGTGAGCGCAGTGTGAGCATATGGTCTGATCTCCTTGAGCGGCGACACACAAACACACACTCAGAGACACGCTGCCCAGGTAGATGCACTCTCAACTTGCACCCACCTTGAAATGCACGAAGAACCCCGCGGTACTCAAATTGAGTTTGCGCTTGACGCAGAGCGCAGAGGATTCCCACATCCGGACGCATCAGAAAAGCTATTCGTCATGATGTCTAATTTTGGTCGCTGCTTTTTAGCTACTGACGTCTTGTCCGTTTTAATAATGCGACTTGGAGCTCACATCCCCACAGCGCGTCCGCACAGTTTCCACTGGGCTGCCAATTGCAGACCCCCCCTTTTTTTTCCCTTTAGTTTAGCGTAGATCTGTTTACATCACTGAGCGTGACATTGAATGACTGACAGCTGTCACTTTCAAACAGGAACAAACAGGTCTAAAATAATCTGGCTCGTGTGTGATGTGGAACCGATGTTTATTCGTGTCAAGGTTGAACAGATTTATGTTCCGAAGTTGTTACAAATCGGTCGGCCCAGACTGATCCCATCCAAATAAATCTTGTTTAGTGAAAACAGAAACTAAAGCTTAGTCAGATGTTGTCTGGCTCTGTGAAGCTGCATTCAATCCTCCCTGAAAGGTTGTTGCTATTTTTGATGATGAGTAATTACCTGCATCTGTTCTTTATTTATTTTCCAGATTAAACAAACCATCTTGATGCTGGATACCACAAAAAACCATCAGAGGCCATCGCGGGCTACTTGACTTTTTTATGTGAAAACTCGCACTTAAGTCCTTTCATATTTTGATTCTATCGTTCTCTTCTTTTCCATTGAAAGCTTCATATTCTGCAACTTCAGTCCAGTACTTAATTTTGTCTCCTGCAGTTGAGAGGCTGGTACTTAATTTTCAGTTCAAAGGTGTCCCGTGGCGCTCCCCTGAACGCCTGTGCTCCAATTTTTGCATAAACTGATGACATTTCTTTCAAGTTTTAGCTGCGTGAAATCAGCTATGAAATGCAGATGCCATGCTATTTGATCACAGTGAAAATCCAGCAATTATTCATCTTCCCCAAATGCTGATGCGCCAGCATCAGGTTCTCCATTGCGCACCTCCACGCTCGCCCGTTCGAACCGCTTCCTGTCTCGTTCAATAAGTCTCCTAATTGAAAACCCGGATTAGCAATTGGATACGTGCAGGTTCGGATCTTAAGCAGAAAATCAATACGGCGCTCCAAATTTTTCGGCGGTGCCATTAAATAAGAGGCGCGCCGTAGCGCTTGTTCTCAATGATCGCTGTAAAAGGTTGCGAAGGAAGTCGTGTGACGCTGAATTTCATTGGCCGCGTTACCTGATATTTACTGCTCAATAGGTTAACACCGAGGGGGTCACCGCTCCCTGCGGTGGAGCGCCGTGCATTTTTAAAGAGACAGCGCAGGCTAACCAGCAGGACGCCGGCTCCCTCCCTCAGCGTTAGGAAACACACACAAACACACCGCCGCCGACCTTTAGCTCCAATAAACACCATTAAATATGAAAAAGGACTTAATTGAAAGTAACCACGGGCACTTTCTTCCACCCACCCCCCGACACATTCACACGCTTTTAGAAAATCCAGAGCCGACCGCACATTATCAGACCTACTTGGCCAATAATAATCTTGACATTTCCTGTGGTGTCATTAGGACACACTGCAAACACCGCGCTCTGAGTCGAGTTTTGATGGTGCATGAAAATGTAAGAAAACCCAAGTGGAGCATTACATGGTCTGTCGACGTCCCGAGCGGCACGCGTTTTACAGCCACTTCTCCTTCCTCTCATCCACTCCAGAGTGATTTTTATATGGGGCGAGGAAGTGTGCGATGAGAGGGAGAGTACTCATAGAGGCCGTGAAAAGACAACAGTGGGCGACTGGTGTGTGTGAAATATTTATTTTGTCCATTGATTGGTTTTCTGAACAACTCCCTCTCTCCCTCGTCATCCCTCCTCCTCCTCCTCCTCCGCCTCCTCCTCCTCCTCCTTGAACTCTCCTACCTGCCTTCATTGATCTGGCAGCCAGAGAGAGGATGGGGCCTGGATGGATATTTCACTTGGACCGGGTGTTTATCCCGCAGAGGTAAACTTTGATTTCAGGCTCTGTTGTGGCATTACTTCCTCTTCCCCCACCGGCAGAGAACAGTGAGCGTAATCAGCTTAATTGGCATAATTATGGGGTAAACAGTGAACCCTTGAACACACGCCTCTGCTTTTCTAGACGGATATTTGCAGATTATGGGGGTAAAGTTCTCTTTATCAGCGCTTGGCTAAGTCTTTGTCTATAGTCTTTGTCTAAGAATGACAACTATAATTTGTAGAGTGCATTAGTCACAGAGAATGCAGATTATCCAGTCCAATGACCATTAAAATATTTTTTATCTTCTGAGTAATCTTGCAGTACTTACCATTACCAAGAACCATTGTCAACAAAATATAAATCATTCAACTAAATACAAATTACACATTAAAATAAAGGATATTTTATCAGTTAATTCATGTTGTATGAATAAATAAGGCTTTGCTCTCTCCATATTTATGCTTGTTATTATCTGTAGAAGAACGGGTTTAAAATATTGAATAGACTCCTGTCGGCTTTTCCAATATCTCACCACTTGTTTAGCCCAATTTCATTCAGTGCACATGTGATGCTGCCCTGCGGAAACCAAATATTTGAGTGGTATTCAGTCTTTGGTGTCATCCCTCTCAGGGGTCTTTCATGTTAGCGGGCGCTGGACTGCCAGCCCACCTCAGACCTTGGCCGTGTCTCTCTTGCAGCCCAGGAGATGGAATTTTAAAAATTTACAGTCCTCTTTGAGCTAGCCTTTTGGCCCCTGCAGGCCTCTGGAAATTGAAAAAGAGCACTAAGGTAAGATGGAGGGAGTGAGGCCATGAAAGGGAGGGGGTGAGTTTTCTGTAGAGCTGGGCGGCCTTTGTGTTTCGCCTATAGCGAGATCTTGGGCACTTCTGGTTTTCCCCTTTCGCGGCTCGATGGCATGACCCTCTGCAGCAGAAGCCAGATGCTATCACATGCCATCACTGAAAAAATTGTACTTGTGTTGAGGACAGTTCATTGAAATGAATCCCCGGACCAGTTCCTGTTTCCTCAATCCTCTTAATGGCATATTTCACAGCTGAAGCTGTTTTGTGGGCACCATTCGGAGTGTAATTGAAAATCCATGGCTGATTGACTCAGGCCCTCTGTAATTAATTGTCCTTTAGTTGCAGGGCTCCAAACCAACACCCACTCCCTCCTCTGTGCGGTGGTTCCTCCTCACTAAAGATATTTATAACATAGGTAAGGTTAACCTCTGCAATGAACGGTAGATAAGTACCTATTAGTTGTTATAGTCGTCAAAACTATGAAATGCACGTACCTGTATTATTGTGTGTACGTAAGACACTAGTTAGATGTTTGTCTGCCACTTGGTTGGTCGGTTTGGACTGTAGTGCCTCAACAACTTTTGAATGGATTGCCTTGACGTGCGGCTCAGACAGAGGCCCCAGACTTGGCCACTGTCCCAGGCAATGAATCCTGATGACTTTTGACAATGGCATTTGAGGTCTAGGCGGATACCAGTCCGTATTTGCTTAGTTTTGGTATTACCTTTCCCAAATACAGGCTCAGGAAAGTCTTGTTTTAAGCGAGAACTTTTGTACTTTTGTACTGTGGATATTTGCTTTGCCACAGCTTTCTTCCTCCCTCGTCTTTTCACATCTTTTCTGCTGCATGGGCAAGAATGAATAACTGTGGGTAGAATAATTACTCGCATAATAAGAACCTCAGCTGGCTCAGTCCCAGTCCTGTTATTAAGTCCTCCTAACTTGTGTCTTTGACCTAATACTATGGTGACTTATAGTTAGTTACTCAAGGTCCCTTCTGCTCAATTGCTTCTCCTTTTACCAACTGAAGTGTTGCTTATGGACAGATTCCTTTTAGAGGGCTGGCACACGCCGATCTCTTTATTTTCGAGCAACAAGTACATTCTGAAGGACTTTCAGGGAAACATCTAAATATATGACAAGCAGACCAAAGCTTCTCTGATCATTTGGAAAGAAAGTTTAAGGTGGCTTAGGAGGACACAGTATCAGGATGTGACTTGTTTTTAAGTGAAACGAGGCACCCTGATGATTTGGCGTAATGTGACATTGGTAGAGACAGCATGTGGGCCACCAAATCCACCTCTATGCTCTCTCCGCAAAACAACATCAAAGGAAATGACATCTACACAGGAAACCAGAGAGCAGTTACAGCAACGGCATCCGAGAGTTCAAGCAAAGTAAGAGAGGGAGAGAGAGAGAAATCTAATGGCATGTTTCACATTGAGGGACCTTGGAGCCTGTGTCTTGGAGATGAGTCGCTGATATATACCCAGCATGCTGAGTGTGGGAACGGTTCGCGTTGACATCCAAGTCACGTTCGCCGCTGAGTGTTGTATAGCACTATAATCATGGTTAGACTATGGAGGAAGAGGAGGGAAGGGAATAGGTGTTAGACTGGCAGCTAAACTGAAGGTCTTCTTTAGAGAGAAATGTGTTAGAATAGACACGTTTCTCCCGATCAGCTCCATGTCGTGGTTGACATTTGATTTAATCTGTAATGAGGGCATGCATATATAACCATCACATTATGGCCTGGGTGTATTTTCAGTCATTTTCTAGCACCTTTACTAGTCTACAGTTAAGGTATATGAGCATCTCTGGGCGTTTATATGCGTCTACACAGTGGGATTTATGGCACAACACCAGGCAGCTGGTCACCTGCGCTTTGGAAGCTCTCAAAAGGCTCAGTGCAAAATGAGAAGTGGTGACCCACATAAAAACGGGGGAAAATAGAATTTAAGCTTAAAAGTATGCCTGGGGTTGCAGAGACACGTATCTGTTTCTACACATGCAAAACAAAAATTATATGGACACAGCTTTAAACATCTAACTGTTTGACGACTTCACGTTGATTTGGGCGCGCAGGGGGCTCGCACAAAACGCAACACATGAGGTGAAACTGTACTCTGAATATATCTGTAGCATTCCTGTTGGCTTAATCTTGTTACAACCTCCCGTCTCTGCTGGTGCCATTTATCTCGGCACATGTCAGTTATCAAGGCTAGTTCCCCGTATGACTGATGCATCTGCGCCGTAAACGCGGGCGACTCTGCTTTTACGGCGCTTTGATAGTCGCCACAGGCTGCTTCTAAAAGTCACATATCAAAGAGGAGAGCCCTCTTTCATGGCTGACAAAAAAAATGGCTAATTGCCAAATAAACCTAAAATGACCGGTCTTTGTAGCAGCACTTGTCATGCTAATCTCATCATTGTTGCCTTCCATTTAGATACTAAATGCTATCAAATCATTATTGAGATTTGTCATTGCGCTCGCACACAAGGACTTTTCAGTAGCGTTCGCACCAAGGCTGTTATTTGATTCAGTGATCTTTGCACAACTACTTCATTCCATTCATCTTGCTGTATTTCCCATCTGTTTAGTAATACATCTTCTTGCTTTCTCAGCAGAGCTCAGTGTTTTAATATTTTATGTTTTCAGGGCTTAAATCTTACATTTAAAGTAATAGTAAATGCAGTAAAACCTTTTTAGTACTTCGTACTGTTTCAGACCGTGTCGACTGACAATACCGTAGGAAACACCTTTGAGGGATGACTCAGTTTTGGATGGTGCATCTGTGTGGAGCCTCCAGCCTCTGCATTGCTGAATCTTAATGATGTCAGACTCACCTCAGGTTTCCTCCTGGGTTGAGAGTGGGAAACCTGGTCATTTGCTTTTCTGTGTGTGTGTGTGTGTGTGTGTGTGTGTGTGTGTGCAGCAGAGGTTAGGTGCTCACCACCCTCCAGTTACGCTCCATGGAGACGAATGCTTGCTTCCACTCACCCAAAGCAGCGTCAGTCACACGAATCCACCCCAAATAGAAATTGGCTTGTGTGGAGGTGGGTGTATTATATGAGTATGTGTGTACACAGGTGACTGAGAGAATGGCATAAAATCTACATTATCACTGTCAGACAGTACAACGACATCCACATGGACTTAAAAGCCAAAAGACGTGAAGCACCGACTACTGCTGCAAGTTTTATACGCAGCCCTAACTACTAGCTCATGGGGCTGTTCGGCAAGAAGTTGTGGACCCATTTCAAAATAAATCAGTATTATTTTACATTTACATCCGGTGTTTTTCAGCCGAACCTTGAAATTGGATCTGCAATTTGCGAGTAGAACTTGTTGTAGAACTGGCAAAGGCCGTGTGTTCAAGCAGATAAGACAATGTGGAGCAGGTAGCAGATATGTTGGTTTGCTACATGCTGATTGTTTCTGTGGTTCCTTAAAACAACTTGTGCACAACAAACCAACAACAAAGTCGTGTTAGTCTTGCTAATCAGGGTTCACCGCACATGATCAAATAAAACTCCCTAATGGAAAACCCAACATTTGGACCCCCTAGTCATGAATCCACCTGTACATACCAGCAATGGCTCAAATAGTTCGAAAGGCTGCATTTTAAACTGAGAAAAACCAGCTTTCCCCCATTCCATACTGCATTTTACTCAGATATGATGCCTGGGGAGAGCAAGAGCATCAAAAAACAAAGCAGTTTGCAGAGGTGTTCTGACAAGGAGGGAGGCAGCACAGTTGTTGCCCAAAGGAATAGACACCTTTTGAGCAGCAGAGAGGAACCTGAAATTCTCTCCTCTGTCTGGAGAAACCAGCAGCCTCACCTGAGGGCAGGTACCTTTGCATAGCACAGTGCTTCATTTTGGGAATATCAAATAAAGGTAGGTAAAATAAAGGTAGTGATATGTCAGACAGCAGAGAAAATGCTGAAATGAGGAAAAAAAAGTGAAGAAAAGGGAGTTATGAACGTGTCATTTCATAGCCTCACTTTCATTCACGCGTGTTAGAGGAGTCGATTAGTGCTTTCATATGTCGTCAAGGCCTCGGCTCAGATGTAGACGTTCAACTCAAATAACATAATCGAGGGACCCAAACTCAACTATTTAACTTTTTGAACCTTTGCAGTTGTACAAACTGGTGTTTCAGCTGAAATAATGTGTGAATCCAAGGACTGAAAATTGATCCATGGAGCTTGAAAAAAACAAAACAAACAAACAAAAAACAAAAAAACAATTGTGTTGTGAGAATGACTGTGTAGGTGGTACTAAGGGAGATGATCAACAGATGCCAATGAGTGATCCACGATAGAGCTGATCTGACCGATGGAAGAGCAGGAGGCGGATGCTCTAATGTTTGAAAACCAACGCACACTCTTTTTTTGTGTTCTCTAGAGGGCCGTGCGTGACTACTAACGCAGAGGCTTAGAACATACTGAACTTTTCTATGGACAGCAGAGAGAGACGGTGATTTATAGGCAATTTAGTTAAATGTTTTAAGTTGGGCTGTCAACAGCTTCAGATATTTCATTGCATTATATCCATAGCTGAATGAAACAAATCAATGGCACTTTTTAAGTACACTTGTTTAAACTCCTTAGCCCAGAGCTTTTATTTACAATGCATTTTTATTTTCTCCACAGTATTTGGGATTAGTAGGACCTAAGACGTATAAAAACTATGCATCATCTTTTAACAGGAAGTAGCAGTTTTTGAAAAAAAAAAAATATGTGGACACTATTTTATTATTTATATCTAATGAAGAAGTCACCAATGTGTGGCAAAATATAAAACTGTTTATTTTAACACCTGAACATGGCTGAGCAAAGACAGAACAATGAAGTCCCAACGTCCTCAAACGAGTACTTGCTAATTAGCGACGTTGTAGCTCGTTGCTATTGATAAAATATGTTAAATTTGTGAGTCACATCAAACTAGTAATGCTAAATTTTAACCTTTGCTACCACTAGATGAGTAAATCATCCACTAATGAGGACAATGGGTTTAAATGAAGCAGAATAAGCTACAATCAAACCTAAATCTTCATGTCCCCATATGAGGACACAGGGTCTCAGGAGGTTAAATGTACCAGATAACATGCACGTTATATTGCGTTAAAAAATATTTGTGTTAAAAAGAAAGGCGTTAACAAGTTAATTTTGACGGCCCTAGTTTGAGGCAAAAATTTGTCATTGTGTAGAAACTTCCAGCAGAGTCACTTCGGTTCTCGTTCACCGACCGCTGCCCCAAGCTGTTTTTTAGGCTACACTTTCAATAAAAACAACCTTTTTCACAACCATACATACATACATCTATCAGTGTGAGAAGATTGAACATGGGTTGAAGAGGATGTGGAGGAGGAGATGGAAAAAGCAAGGCAGAGGAGGTAGGGAAGAATGCGGTAGGTGCTTGCTGTGAGTTTCTGTGACGGGCTGAGATTTAACACGGAGTCAATACCGCAGCAAAGTGCAATCACAATGTGTTGGCCAAAGCAGACGGCTGCAATCAATGGTACACCAGGCCCGGTCTCAGTGGCACAGTGGCCCTAGAAGAGATGTTTTATGTGGAGAGAATTGGTCTGACTGTGTCCTCTCACTCTGTCGCTGTCCATGCGCACCTATTGGCTCTTTCATTATTTCTCTATTTCCCCACAGTGTTTTGTATTTAACCACCGGTTTACTGCAAACACAATCTACTTCACGTGTTCAAGCGTGTTCATTTACAGTTGAGCTAACAGCCATATTACAACACGTACATACGTTTAGCTCCATATATGTTTTTTATCTGCATTTTTTTTTATCACATTTTGTCAGCATATCCTTTATGTTACAGTTATATAATGAATATGTGCTTGAAGTACGGCCTCTCAGCTTTACTTTAAGAGTATGCACATCTAGACTGGATGGAAACAACTCTCTGCCTAATGGATGAAAAGAATATAATGAAGGCAAGTTCCACACGTATCCATTAAACATCTTTTGAGTCAATGGTCCAATTACATTTAAGTCCATATATTAAGTATGTCACTGTTTTTCCTACACATTCCCTACAATCTTAATGTGAACATCCCCAATTTAAAACAAAGACTCTGTACTTTCAGTCCGTATTCATAGTATAACTATGACTTCAGTATGTTTTGCATAACTTTGATATCCTATGAAATGTGTCATTATTTGTGTAGATGAGCACATAAGCACATAGGGAGGGAAGAGGAAATGCACAAGAGAAGGAAACCTCTTACTGTTATAGGCTCCAGCCCCCTCTGACCCTTTACAGGACAAACCAGGTAGAGATAATAAACATTTCTAGACAAAAAAAAAAAAAAAAATGTCAGTAGATGCTTCTCCTTCCAAAAAAACCCCAACATATTTATACTAAAGCCCCGAGCAGTATCAGCCGACATGGCAAAGGCTGTTATGTAATTGCTGGGTGCAATAAACATGATGTAGGGCCACTTATTAAATGTTAACCAGTGCTGTTGCGTGTTAAATGTGTATTAGTATTTACGGTGTATGTGTCTCTTTCTTTCTGCGCGCCATATTTTCCCCCTAAGTGGTTTAAATAGCGCTATACGTTTAAATTTTATGTATAAGCCAGACACTCCAGAGCCCATGTCTGTGCAAGCCGTGCAGCCGTCCCATGTCCCCGGCTGAGCGGAGCCACAGGACATGGTTCCCGTCCGGTTCTGGAGAAATAAAAAAAATAATCCAGAAGTAATCCAGCAAGCCCATGGTGGGTCACATGTTGGGAAATGAAGTCAGAGTGAAGAGCCGTATTTGATTATTCAGTCCCGTTCCCCCACGGTTTATTCAACTGCAGTGGGTTTTTTTTTTTCCGAGCGCCTGTGTCCATCCTGGCACATTGTGCCGCTGATGGAAGTGAGGCCGGGATGTAAGCAGATTAGGGAGCATGTTGAGTCTCTCTGGCAGCAGTTAGATTTTGAAGAGGCTATTTTCACTAATCAGTCAGACACAAGTTTGTTAGTGTTCATGTTTCTGTGTGAATAATGGGGAGTGGATGGATGCTTTTCACATGTTTCAACACTGAGTCACTGCAGAACCAGTGAGCACTCATAGATTTTCAGGTTTTCAGAATAGCCAGTGTGCTGTTACCTTATTTTTGTATTTCAGGCAGAAATACTTCTGTCCTCAGTGGTGTTAGCTGCATTTTTTATTTATTTATTTTTTCCCCCCATGTTTTCCTTCCAAATCCTTTCACACTGTTCTCAGAAATATTTTTTACTCTATTTATTAACTTCTTATTTTCCTGCCTTGCCCTTTTTTTTTTTTTTTTTTTTTTTTGTTGGTTATCCAGTAGCTGGATGTTTCGAAATGATGCTTCGCATAAAAAGCTTTTCGCAATGCAAAGACATTTGTTTATCTCACTAAGCCAGCGCTGGTTTGGTCCTCCAAGTGGTTCTCCAAGTAGAATAATCGGGTTGTCATGTGATAAATATTCTATATAAATACCGATCAAAAAAGTATTTGGACCGTCAGCCTTGTAATATGGAATTGTTAATTAGACGAACTACATGTGATCGTTCTGCCGTCCGTGTGAACTTAAACACAACTGACTTCATACTCTCAACTCTAAATTACCTCAGTTTACAGCGTCGCTGCAAATGCAGCAGAGACAAGTGAATTGAGCTCAGAGGAAAGGTCAAGCATTGTTTGCACTCTATTTGTCAGCTCAACTCAATTCTCAGCAGAGAGTATATTGTAAAAAGATGACTTGTGACCCAGGAGGACCCTCAAAGACCAGCAATAGACTTGACTGTCCACAGCCGTGATTAGAACCAAGAAAACAGGCAAGAAACAGCAACAAGGACTGCTTCAAATGGGCCTTCTGAGGGCGCCCTGTGGTGTCATTAATGGGCGTCCCATGAGTTGAGGGAAGGGATCTCGGTCATTTCTGTGGGGTGGGGGTGCCTGGTCTGGTCTAGGTGGGCGGCACATGTCTAAGTATCATCCACATGAATGCCAGGTCCAAAGGTTTCCCAGCAGAACGTTGTCACAAGATGTTCAATGCTATTTACTTTCAATAGAGATGTTAGGAGAGGAATAAACCAGAACCGATTGCTGTCTTTCTTACAGAATTGTCAGCGAACTTGAATCTATTGATGAAAAACTGTGCGAGTGTAAGTACAGTCAAATTTGGATGCAAACTTGAGCCAAATGATGACTCAAGTGACAGCAGTGGATCAGATGGATGATAATCCAAAGCATACCAGCTGTCTGCTGAAAGAAGTTTTCCCTGGAGAAACTCAGACTCTAAACTCTCCAGTCAAACATGTCATCCAAACCTTTTTTTTTTTTTTTTTTTTATAAAAAAAAAAAATATTCTGTCACTGTCTTATGTCTTAAAAAGATGTCACGGAGCATCAGAAGTCAGACAGACACAGAACAGGCGTAGTTCATGTAGCCGCCCATGTCCACAGTGCTCACTTTAATGCACTTTAATAAAAGGTTGAACTGCAAGCCCTCAAAGCGCTGCGTCATTGGTTTGTGAACTATAAACAGATTTTCTAGAAATATTAACTGTGTGAAACTATATGATCTCCTGTGTAAATAATGCGCGGTGCTCGTCGCAGGGAAACACCAGCATTCTATGCTTTTTTTTTTAATCTCTCGGCCAACATCTCCAGGCTATCCCTTCCCCAGCTGCAAGCAGGGAAGAGATACCCTGCAAATCAAATTAGGCGTCTAATGGAGAGAGATTAAGAAGGGGAAGGAGGAGAGGAGATGATAGTCGTGATAAATCTGAAGCATTATTGTCTTGTTTTTATGAATGGAGGAAGGGTGAGTGAAAGAGGGGCTGAGCAGAGTATTGACTTCAATGGAACTTTTTCAAGGATGTATAACCAATTACAGCGACCCCAGCGCCTTGAGGTTCTTTTCAGACTTGGGACAAGTCTATTGGACCACCGCAGGGCTGCAGTGCTGTATTAGATTTCATACTGCCTTACCTCTGTAATGGAATGTTTTGCTTGAGCGACCAAGGAATTCTCGTACTGACACACACACACACGCACTGACACACACAGATATACAACACACACATCTGCACCCATCTGCACATTAGAACCACGGCAGGCTTTCGGTTTTGCTACTTGTCCCGGGTGTTTGCCTGAACCAAAATAAGCAAGTGACAGTGCCCCCTGTGGTGATGTCTTGGTACACCAGAGGATAAACTTTCAAGTGGTTGCACCTTGGGTTTACGGCAGTCACACGACCACCCTAGTATTGCACTTTTGAAATAAAAAATATATATATATATATTTGAACCTGTGCAATGATTGAATAGCTTAATATTGAATGCAAAATGATAATAATAATGTATATTTATAAATAGCACTAGGTGGAGTTTAATATAGAACACATACAGTAGTGTGTAGGTTGAAGTGGCATCTAGTGGTGGTGGTTGCAGATTGCAAACAACTGTATACCCGCTCCCTAGGCCCCCCCTACAGCACCACAGTGACTGGCACGCCAACCTAAAAAAGGAGCCGGTGTTTGGATTGTCTATTCCGCTGAAGAAACATGGCTTCGCAACATGGACCCGCTCCTTATACGCAGCCGTGAGGGGCTCGTTCTGAGCTAATGAAAACACACCAATTTGCATAAATATGTGATTATGCCCTAATAAAAACACAATTATGAGTACTGTTTTCTATTGCCGCTAATAAATCTCCTTAAACCCTACACACCGGACCTTTAAGTCTTATTTCCAGCAACTGTTTTTAATGAAAAGCTCTGATCGCTCCACTCTGTGCTACCTTAGGTGAGTAGGCAATTGCAACATCCGCACCACATCAGCTTTCATAAATAATTACGCAGCAGTAACGCGAACTTGTTGTGCATCAGCATGGCGATTAAAAACTATTAGGTTCAATGAAATGCGCGTGTGTCCGTGTGTGTGTGTGTGGAGTGGGGCATTTCATTTTGACAAGGGCTTATCTGCATTCAGAAAAATCGGTAAGGCTGTGTCGAGCTAAAAATACACACACGTTCAGGTAACGCACTAAGCAAGAACGCTGGTGGCAGGCTGGTAAGGAGAGGATTACAAGAGATATAACCTGTGATAGGTGTTTCATTGTTTAACAGATCAGACAGCGCTGGCTCCTCTTATTCCAACACATTCGGTTAGACTCTGTTGAGCTTTGAGTGTTTACGAGCAATCAGCATGCATCCTCTCCCTCTCGTCTTATCCCGCTTTGCATGGAAACCAGATCTCGCAGTCCTCGGAGGGCGGAGAAAAGGGGAGGACATACATGAAACATCCCGGGTGTTCCCAGCGTCATCCTTTGGCTTCGGCTGCATTTCTTTTTTTCTTTTTTTTCTTTTTCCCACTTCTCCTCTCTCCTGGATGCCGCGTCTGTTCTGTGTACCCATGCTTTATTTATGGCTGCCTTCATTAACAATTTAATTGAAAAGCAAAGGGGAAGAGTCACATCTGAATATTGTTGAACCAAACGGGACTGTTCTGTAACTATGGACTTGTAAACTCCAGCAAAAGGGAGAGAGACCGTGAGGGAGAAAAAAAAAAAAAAATAGATGTCTGCCAACTTAAAAGATAGTAATTTGCAAATGCTAGCTGTCTCCAGTGAAATGTTTGCCCACTCACAACATAAATTGCCTCTGTGTGGGCTTCCCCTGCTCTGCCCATACATAACCTATTATAGAAAGAAAATTACACGGTGCAAATTATTGGCTGTTCTGTCAAATATTTTAATACTTTACTGAGCATCAGTAAAGACACACGTACCTCCGCGGGGGAAAGATGGCTACAGATTTTTTTTTCTTCTTCCAGTAAGCAATTTTCTTGCAATTTCCCTCGTTTTATTTTCTCATGCATGAAGATGGAACATCACAGCTCGCGGTACGTGTTTGGACATGGAAATCTGCGTGGTGCACGCACATGTGTGCACAGTTGCAGTATGCGTTTCTGTAACACCTTTTATGCACAAGAGGAAAAAGGAGGACAATAAAAGGCAATTATAAATACACTGGCATTAAAATTTGTACTGAATATTGTCTATTCGCTCGTTAAAAAAGGTGAGATTGTTACAACAGATTTCCATGATAGGAAAAAAAAAAACTAAATTACCATCAAATTAGTAAACTGGAGTTTATACGAAAGAAATTGTGACCTCACAAAGTAATAGTCTAGTTCTAGCTTAATAATGAACATGGGCTGTTTACTGAGATGGGCTAACCATCTGTAACATGTCCCGTATTCCCCAAAGAGCAATTTTGAAGCTTGGTGTTAGCTCCTGCCAGCCGCCTTTGAAGCGCCTGACTCATCCTAACTAAAAATGGCCAGAGAAGTGGAGTGTGAGTGTAGCTGAAGCCTAGGCAGATAGCTAGCTAGCAGCCTGTAAAAGCAGCCACCTGTCACCTTCCTGGCTGTTGCCATTTTCATATGGCCGTGACTCCTCCAATCAACAACAATTTACCTGCAGAAAGTGGTCGTGAATGGGGAAATTAGCTACAGAGACCAAAATAGTTTTCGTATACAAGGCTGTAAATATGTATATTTCTGCTCTAAAGGTAATTATTTTAATATGTAGGTCAAAGGGGATTGACTCACTTTTTTTTATACAGCCTCAAGTGGCCATTTGAGGAACTGCAAGATTTGAACTCCACTTTGGTTTTCCACTTTACAAAACCACATGTCTTTTTAACATTATTTACTTTTCTTGAATTAAAAGAGTTATAATATAAATTAATGGCACCTCATCTGTTTTTCTTTTTTGTTTTTGCTGCTAGCTAACTTATATTTCTCATACAGATCTTGAACTTATATTTACTGCGTTTGCCACCACGATACAAGTAATATCAGCCTTATTTCCACGTTTCTCTTGACAAACTCATTGTATCTGCTTCATCATGACTCTGAGAGATTTTGTTAGCAGACCAAAACATTCATCAGCTACTGATTCACATGTTTCTTAATTCTCACTGATACATGTTGTTCAGACCCATGAAAAAGGCACGCAGATAAAAAAGATTTACGGAAAAAGCCTATCTTTGCAAAATACATTTTTTACTGCCTTTGCGTGGGACCACAGCTGTAATTCTTCATGGAGAAAAACAAAACTGCACACTTGTTACAGCCACTGTTTGAGTCAAATGGGCTTCCCGTGCATTGGAGGTGTCACTTTTTTGTGCAGCAAGTTCCCTACAACTTGGCCAAATGAGACGAGAGTGAAATACTAGCACATGCAATGTAATCCCCTTCCTCCCAGAAGGAATCAGTCTATGGAGTGATGGATTGGTAGGAGATGGAGGGAGGGAGGGCGCAGAGAGAAGAACAATAATGGTCTCTACAGTTCAGCATCTGCTCATTAATCATTCATAGGCAACAGAGTGGCAGCGGCAGGGAGCACAGTGAGATTTCAGGTTACGGTATCAAATCTCAATTTATAAATAGAATAGTTATGGAGCTAGGTGGCAGAATATCATCACTCAAAGCCCCTTCCTCCCACCTCCCCCTGGGTATTCACTGACTAATATGTATCCGGAGTTTCTGGAGTTCGGCTTGCATACAGTAACACTGCAGACAATATTAGTGTAAGACCCAAAAATCGAAATTGAGATAGAAGATTGCCATGTTACTCGTGCGCCCTACGCCGTCGGATCGTCGGCTGCCACACCGCACCACACCTGGATTGATAAGAAAAAGGATTCCCCGATCCTGTTTGTGATAGCGATGGCTCGCTCACCGCCGGTCATCTCCATCATTCAAGGGCGGCCTGTCGACAGATGGAGAATCGCAGGGTCCCGTAAGCTCATCTCACGGCAGACGTGATGAGAGGGGGGGTGGTGTCCCATCTTTCCTGCCTCTCACTCCCAGTGACAAGGTGGTGACACTTGCTATTGATTAATGCTCTGCGGAACCGCCACATCAAATATGCCACATGCACAATGTACTTATGAATTATTCGGCCGTGCGTCACGGGACGGGGGGAATGCGTCCTGCATACATATTCGCTCGTCTCATTCGAATTACAGCTTTAGATAGTAGCCATTAAAATCCAGAACAGAAATGTGCTGTTATGAGTTCATTTTTACCTTTGACATGAGTACATGTAATAGACATATCTAGCTAAGTGTGAGTCTACAGCTGTTTTACGCATTTTCGTGTGAACAAAGGAGAGCACCTGTGACCGTCCGCAGGGTTACTCCACACCCCCGGCTGTGATTTAGCCTTAAGTGGCCGGCTTTAGGGGAGAGCATTAACATCTTAATCTGGGCTCAAACTCCTTTACCCCGCATTAACAAGTGAGATGAGCAACCGTCGGCCCATTGATAGTTAACTGGAGACTTAGCCGGCGAGTCAGCCGGTCTTGCACGCTTCCTCTTTCCCTTTGATGTGCGCCTCTGGAAAAGTCACACCGGACCAACGGAGTGGATGGAGCCGGCCCGCGAGCGTGAGATCTGAAATACCTCTGACGGGTAAATGAATGCCTTGCACAGCAGTGATTCATTGGCAGCGCATGAATGATTGAATGCGCGCGCGGGGCAAATCGGAGCGGCGCGGGAAAGGTCAAATGCTTGCAAAGCACAGGTGTATTGGCAATCCTTATGCGCAATCAAGTGCACAGACAAGGCCAATCAGCACATCAGACCTTGCGCGGTAAGCTTTAATGCATGTTAGGATCCGGGGCGCAAGTACTCACATGATTGGATCCTGGGCTCCAAGTTATAAAAGCTAATAGATCAACCAACAGGATGTCCATCAAATACTGGAAGAGAAGAGAAGTATGGAAATTAAATGAGATCTAAACTTGACCTGAAATAACACTGATGTGTTGCTTAGGTCCAACAAGCATACACAGACACATCAGTCCATTAGTGTATGTGTGTGAGTGAGTGTGTGTGTGCGCGCACGTTGGCGTTAGCTACAACATGATTGACATGTTAGCGCATGGGCTGCAGCACACCATACGCTCCGAGAGGTAGCGACCACCACATCACTCACCTGTCTCCAGGCTAGTCGTCGGGCAAAGAATGTGATGATGGGCTCCGTCCTGCCACACAGCGAGGCAGAGTGCGTGTCAGAGTCTAGTCTAGGCTGACAGTGTGATTGCATATTCCTTTTTTTTTTAACAAAACAAAAATGAAGTATCCTTCACAGCTGACACGGCTACTCTACAACACTAAGCGCCGTCGTCTCTGTTTTTTTTGTTTTTATTTTTGAATCCCAGCTAACGCTTTATAAATATGACTTGCAACACTTTTATTTTGAGAAGCTGTTATTGAAATGTTGACATATTGACCCAGTGTTGCTGCAGAGAGCCTGCGTCGTAAAAGCAAAAGGAGAAGAATACTCTGTTATTATTTAACTATTTTAGTACTTATTTCTAAGGTAGAAAATTGCAAGAGAGGTGTTTTGTATTGTGGTGTAACGGTAAACTCAGCCTAGTGCCATTTATAAATAAACATTATTAACATCATATTGCATTCAATATTAAGCTATTATAATATTGATTAAGCTAACTATTAAGCTGTCATTATTAATCTTTAATTTCAAACGTGCTACAGTAGGGGGCCATGCTACTGCCGTAAACATGAACATACCTGACATAAGCATACATACAACTCCATATGTGTTAAATGAAATTAAAAGAAAATAAAGCAAAGCAATGTATTTTGGCCTCAGTAGTTGGCTGATGGGAGGGAGCTGCACTGTTAGCTTCTCTTCTGCTGGTGTTGCAGCGTGCTTCTGGATTTCACCTGGGCTAACATGTTGTGATTGGCTCAGCAGCGATAGGGGCGGGTCCTACTGTGTAGGGGAAGGGCTTAAAGTGGCAGGTCTAATGTGGCGCTCTGTGTGAAACTGTGCTAAATGAGTCAAGTTCTAACTGAAAGAAAACGTCTTCTGCCTCCATTTATTCCTTTGCTAATATATGCTGGATTCATGTTAATGTGAATTTAAAGAAATTTTAATTTGTGTGGGGGAAATTAAAAAAAATATAAAAATATCAAATCAACCAAAGATTTTGCGACCCCCCCTACAGTACCTTGGCACCTTGTCTGTTGAAGACCTATGGCCTAAATCATTGCTCATTGCTTACAAATCGTTAATCTCATTACTGTGTTGCACGCAGCCATTTTTAGAAATTAAAAACCAATAGAAATCAATTGGTATGCATACCCTCTATTCTTTCTCTTACATACAGGCCACGTAATTCTGTTTATGTGTTTTTTCTTATTTTTATGAATATGTATAAAACGGCAATTATGAATTTTTTTTCTCCTTCTGCATTTTACTCTACTTTTTCTTTCTGTTATTATTGGGGAAATATTCTCATTAATATCATGATATGGATTGCATCTGTATTGCCAAGTTATATATGTAAATGAGAATCAACATCAGCATCAATCAATATGTTAATATGAACCGTGCAGGTTATGCACACTTGTGATCAAGCCTGCACAAGAAGCTGTAACCTTTCTATAGCACCATGCGGAGCCTGATGCTACTTCATTCATTCTGTGCTATTAATGTATATGATGTCTCACTCCTAGTATCCAAACAGTAATATACCCGCCATCACAGTCACGTCGTAGCGTTGGCTTGCAGTGGAGTCGGACAGAGTCACCCCCTTCCTTCCATTCAGCTTACTCAGTGAAAATGAGATCACTTCACTGTGTTGACTCACTTCTTTTTCCATAATTGAAGGAAATGGGCTGCTTTTTTTTCCCACCAACACACGCTTGACTGAGCCTTATGATGATATGTTATGTTGTGTTATG
The DNA here is from genome assembly GCF_022458985.1 of Mugil cephalus. Taxonomy (NCBI): domain Eukaryota; kingdom Metazoa; phylum Chordata; class Actinopteri; order Mugiliformes; family Mugilidae; genus Mugil; species Mugil cephalus. Next base: position 11,083,703 of record NC_061783.1, on the reverse strand, counting down.
TTGTGAATACTGCACATGTGGTTGCGTTGCAGTATGCTCACGGCATTGATGCAGTATGAGATCAATAATGAGATGCATGAGCGTTGTGATTTTCACATCAGCCCTATCTCCTGTTCTCTCTTTTCCCTCGTCCATGTGTGTCATTCTCTTCGCTGTCTCTAAGCCCTTTACTATCACCGGGCTTCTCACTCAGCTCCTCCGCCATCCACCTACATTGTCTGTGTGGGGTCCAAATCTCTTCCCTTACTGCTCCTTCTCCAGCTGGGTGCTCCCACGGCGCACCAAATGTCTCTCTTGAATATTGAATAAACTGTAGGACCACTTCCGTGCTCCCTGATCAACAGCCCCACTGCTACGTTGCTAAGCTATTACACCGCATGGGGTCCTGGGGTTCTGGCAGGATGGATGGGCTTTCTATGTGTTGTAGGTGACGATAGAGATAATAGGCAGGTTTTATATCTCGCTGAAGTTACTTCAAAGAACCTCTCCGGGGTGTGGTATTATGGGGTTGAGAGGCTTGACACTTGATGGATTATATGCATGTAAAATTCATTGCGGTGCTTCATGGCGTTGTTCCTCAGAAAGTATCAACTGTGGTATGCAAGGAATAAATGGAAGTCACTTCCTTTGGGAAATCAATAATCCGATTTGATTGTCGAATAGTGTCGGCCGTTCATTACTGTATGTGTGACCTTTCTGTTAATTATGAATTATTGACAAACTAACTGTACAGTAAAGCTGAATTTGATCAATAGCTATGCCCGGCCATTTGCTGAAAGATTAAAAGCTTGTTTTAAGACATTATTTGTAACTGCAACCATTTGGAAGAATGATTCAACTAGAATATATTGATCGTTACAGATTACAAACGCACGGACTAGTCAGTGCTGTGCTGGTATAAAGGCAGAAACCGATCGATGCGAGGTGAGCTGATATTTACCCACATTTCATATTTTTTTATCTGCCTTCTCTGTGATAGCCACTTCATTATTCAAAGGCCAACCACACAATAAGCTTCAACAGATCCTATTGCGAGGCAGTCCCGCAAGGACCAATCAATGCCATTAGATCTGCCAATGTGATTACACACACTCTCGAATCTGCCTTGCTTCTCCTGCTTGTGCGAGGAAAGGCCGCAAGGTTTGCTGACTGTAATTTATGCGCCGCTGATTACCAATCTTATGCCAAATCAGGCAGGTGTATTGCAGGAGATACAAAGAGGCATTTGCAGTGGATGTTGGTAATGAGGGTTTAAAGAACTATATCTAGCTCATTAGCTGCGGCATTCTCCTGCTGATGTGTTATACCTTGGTCCGACTCACGACGTCCTGCATGGAATACTAAGCACCGACAAAGCAACCGATTTACGAAGCCAATTTTGAACCACAGTTACGTCTTGGTTGTGGTGATGGGCGTTAATCCGTCAAACCGGTCTATTCAGCATATTTGCCCTGATTGAAATATAATGTTCACTTCCAAGATCCCTTAACTGGTCCTTTCATTGCACCGTGAAGTTGCCAATTGCTGTCAGGAGTTAAACGTCTCAACAACTTGCGAGGTTGGTTGCCATAAAATTTGCCACCGACATTTGTATTAGCATGTCACTATGAGCCACGATCCCCTGACTTTACAGCTAGTTTCACCATAATAGCAACATCTTTCATTTGTCCCCAAGCCATGCCTTTAGCACACGGCGGCGGCTGTAAATTAACAGGACCCAGGGCCGGGGGACAGCGCAATTGTTAATGTGAACATAAAACACGAAAATCTACTGTTAGAACGGACAGGAGAAACTAACTGAACAGACCTCGGACATCAAGCACCGGAGCAACTAATGAATCAAATAAGACCGTCGTTAGCTCCTCCAAGACCAGGATTATATTCAACACGCATTTAATGAGCTTTACAGGTGACACAAACGATGAGCCTCATCGTTGGCGGTATTGTCAGGTCAGCTCCAGAATCTGCACCATGAATAGCGTCATGATAGTTGCAGAAACATAAAAAAAAAACTGCTGGTGACTGGCAAGTTTGAAAAGCCATGGAACGGGATACACAAAACCTTATTCACTCGAGTATTATCTGGTGAATCAGCAGTAAACATCTCCTCTTGCTCTTTTGCTCCCTCTCTCTGTCTCTCTTTGCGGCTTGTTTTCTATTCTGGGCATCTTCCTCTAAATTTTTCATTTGTGCATGAACATAAAGCTGGCCCGAATGTACCTTGAATCAGCTCAGAATGAGAAGCAGCAAATCTTTTGTATTCTCTTCAAAATGGATTGTGATAAGCGGCTGTGTGTGAGGAATGTCTAAAAGGATCGCCCCGGCGATGGTATCAGTGAACCACCTCAAGTCTTTGAGAAAACGTTAGGTCTCAGAGGGGCCAGACGGATCCTCAGTTGCATTACTGAGGGCTTCAGTGGTGACCTTGTGGCGAGATGAGAGGGAGAAGGTGCCCAGAGCCCACTGCCACAGTTCTAATTACCACTGGCAATGAAGCTTAGTGCAGCTGATGTGAGCTCTCAGAAAGAGATGTGGTTAGTGTGTGAATGCCTGTGCCTTAACCTGTGCTTGATCTGGGCGTGCATGCACTTTGCATGTGTAAATGTGTAACTACTAAAGTAGAGCTCTCCAACAAAATCGTCCTATTTTATCTTACATAAGCTCTAGAATGTGTAAAATCATCAGACTATTTTCGGCGTTTCCTGCTGTTCAGACTAAGATAAAGACTATTCTGTTCCTTAAATAATACATTGGATCTCTCTCTCATCTTGACTGTCCTACATAAAACGGTGCTGTTGGACTGACCTGTAGAGTTTTGCTTCTTTGCGATGGCAGTAAAACGTAAAAAATATAACCTTTATATGTACCTTAAGTATTCCATGTCATGATTCATGTCTGATTCATTGCTGATGGAAGATAAGGATTGGACTTCTTTCCAACATGAAAACAGACAGGCAATTTTATCTAATGCCATTTCTTCCATACTTTTTTCCCATTATATTCCCAGTCCATCTCTACTGACAGTGAAGTGACCAATGATTTGAAGTGTGATTAATGACACATAATGTTGTCAAGGCCTTAATCAAACACATTGAATGGTCTCATATTCATTAAGGAGATATTTCATCTTCTTTGAAGTGGAGTTGTAAGAGGTACTTATCTGTAGTTGGTATAGATGTTGGTCAACTCCAAGTTTCGAGAAGGAGACGTAATGATCTGCACAGAAGACAAACAATCAACTGGTCCTAATTATCTATACTGTGTTCAAAGACACCAGACTACAAACTGTAATTTTACCTTGAGGAAAGTGGGCCAACGCTTGCTTGGTTAGTTAATTGTTGTTAGTTTGTTAAATGGTAACATGTTAGTCTGGATTTGAACAAACTTGTTGAAATGTCACAGTCACACAGTGGTAGATCAGTAGCTCAGCTCAGCTCAGTTGGTTTACCTCATACAACACCACTTCAAAGAAACTACCCCGACCACCTCACGAAGGAAAGTAGAAATAGATAACTTACAGAGCATTTAGCATCGGCTGAAAACCCTAGTATGTTCTTTGCTGTGTTTTTAAGGGAAGAAAAACACAATATTTATTCTGACAGAACAGACATTAGAGACATTTTTTGTTAAACTCATTGATTTTGTGTTCATTTAAAGCATTGTCGATGACCTTTACCTGACCTCATAAAGTGAGAAATAGCTCAGGGGTCACTTGCTTTTGACCCTGTGAAATACACCATTTATGTAATTTGCCCCAGAGAAAAGAGAAAACTCAATGGATGCCCAGCAGCACCAACGCAATGTGTGTTAATCGGTCAATCCTGTGGTTCTCAGGGGGTTTCCAATTCAGCGCAGTGTTGTAAACAGATGAGACAAATAAAAAGGTTTAAAGTAAGTAAAACGACAAGACCGTTGAGATTGTTCTGACCAAGACTGTCTCTCACCGCTGCAGTTGTGCGCACCCGGTTTGAAAACATTACTAGCTCGTATTAGGAATCCACAGAAGCATCTCCCAGTGTGGGTGTACCAAACAGCCTTAGCTAAATGGAGATTAAGGCAATGCTGGAAAGACCCCTTGAAGCCCTCTAAGACTGGTGGGTGATTTTGGATTTAGCAGTGGTAACAAGATAAAGGCCTTTCTTCCTATTTAATTGATGGGTGTAATCCATGTGTTGTTTTAAGAACCTGTCTCGCTGATTCACAAACTCCCTTGGGTCTGGGCAGGAAGTGGTGGTTTATTGTGCGAAATGGATGGTTTCCCACTGGTTGGATGAAAGATTTGTATTCAGGAAATATTTAGGATGTGCACCTTTCGGAATGAATTTTGCTAGTTTGGACTGTCTATCTTAGCACTAATGAAGCTACTGAATCAAGAGATGTGTGTTGGTGCCGAAAATAGACTTTCTATGGCCTTTGATCTGCCCACAGAATATAGTAACTGTACTATAAATGGGTATAATATTCTTTAATGGGAAAATTTGGAAACTGGATTCCTTCATTTTATCTGCATTTCAGAAGCATCAAATAGCCATAACGCTGTCTAATACTATCAACTTCAACTGTGCTTTTTATGGCTGTCATGCAATGACTTTGAATGCCCCTTGATCCCTTGGTAACTCTCACGTTTTTGTCATTCTAAGTCAATTAATTGCCTTTTAACCTTCTAAAGTACATTTTGAGTGGTGCTAAGATTCCAGCAAGTGCGCAGTCATAACAGCGGCAACGTGATTAGTGAATCCTGAAGATGTCTGGAAGAGGATGAAGGCTTAATGAGAAGATCATGTTCATCCCGAAGTTAGGAGGTGCTTGAACTCCTCGAAGCTTTAGCTACACTTTTAGGAAATCTACTGGCACACCTCTTGGTCTCAGCCAGTATTATAATATCCTCATGTTGATCGCTATCATGAATCGCAAGTTCTGCTTAATCTCTACAAAGTATGTAATTAACCCTGCACTGATTCATATCGCTCATTAAATTAACACAGATAGGACACTGAAAGTAGAGCGCGGTGTCTTATTATCTCAGCTCGGCTGCTGGTGACTAAAAATCCGACACCTTTTTGCTCTCGAAGCCACACTTGTTTACAAATGTTTTCGTAGAAATATATGCGGAGCAGCGAGTAAATGCTCGTGCCCCTTCTTTAAATATAAGAAAATAACACCAAATGATGTAATTCTACGGATTTACTTGTAAGATGTTGCCAGTTAGTTATTTTTAAGTCATTCAGATCTAATGTGACATTTAACAATGGAGCTGCGTGGTTGCACTCTGGCTCTTACTACATTGCACAGACTTGCGATTTCTAATCTCAATGCAGAAATTAATTACTGCTATTTTTGACTCTGGGGGGGAAACGCATGATCTATTGTTGAAAATGTGCTCCAAAGTGGAAGAAAGAGAGCACAGCTTGATTAGCAGGGAAATGACAAAAGAAAGGTGGGATGGAGTGGAGATGAGGACAGCTGTGAGGGTTGTGTTGTTGAGCAGTGTTCGCGTTTTAGGCAGAGACGAGGCTTTGTACTGTGACGGAGGGATAAAAAAAAAAAAAATGTGTTGACATTCTCATCATGTCCCATCTACATGCTTTCATAAAATTAATTACTCAATAAATCTCTCGTCTTTTTTTTTTTTTTTTTTTTTGGACAAGGCCAACACCAGCTTAAGTTACACAATCAAACTTTAACAACTGTGGTGAGTTCAGTGAGGGTTTGCGCTTGTTTGCTACATCACATTTTCACTTCATTAGATTATTGACACTCTGGGAAAAAAAACTTCAAAGTTTCCCTTTTCAAGTCTAATTCACTCTCTCCTTTGCGAAAATGAATCGATTTACCGGAGATGTGCTCCAAATTTGCTTAGGTTGCAGTGGCTAAGCTGAATAATATGTGTCTGTAAAATGGCAATTAGTGTTTTAGGTCCAGCATATTTGTTCTCAATTAGGTGTGTTTGCGAAAGTGTTTGTGAGCGCGTGTGTGTGTGTGTGTGTGCGTCTGTCTAGAGCTGGAAACAAAGTGCTTACATTTGAAGAATGGAAATGAAGACGGAGATGAAACTAACTGCTGGGCTTCTTTTTCTCTCTTATCTTCAAAACGTTCACAAACACAAAGAAACGGATGATCTATGTTTGTACTCTTGTGTACACACACACACACACACACACACGCACACACAAACACAGTCACAGTATGAAGTCAGCTTGAAAGGTCATGCACACCAAGGGTCATCAATTCCACCCAATATTTGCAGATCTATTTACAGTGACTCTTTGAAGGTGCTATTTTGCTGACATTTGGAGTAATTTGAAAGAGTTGATTTGTTCACACACTTTGACTATCAATGAGTGTACATACACCGATCAGCCACAACATTAAAACCGCTGGACTCAATGCTACTTAGACATGTACCACCCACCTAGACCAGACCAGACGACCCCATCGCATAGAAGTGCTTGAAATGTGGCTCTAAATGTCAGTTTCCTTGGGGTTTGGTCAACTTGAAATCATAGTAAAACCATTCATGCAGATCATACACCGATCAGCCACAATATTAAAACCACTGACAAGCGAAGTGAATAACATTGATCATCTTGTGAGTGTACAAAGTTCTGCTGGGAAGCAGCTAACCCTAACCCTAAAACATGAGAAACGGCACAAGGTGTTGACCTGGTCTCCAAATTCACTAGATCCCCAAACTGATCAAGTATCTGTGGGATCAAGTATCCCCTCAACCCATAGGACCCAGTAACAACCACAAGACACCCTCAGAAGGCCCCCGTCCATTCTCTGATGAGTCACAACGTTTGGAAGCACAAGAGAAACCTACACACTGTGTGTGTGCAGGTGGTTTAATCTCTAAAAGGCCAGATCTCCACCAACTAAAGCTACAACTTTTTATGACCGACATAAAGACTCATTGCTCACTGTATGTCTTCCTCTTTTTTTCTTTTCTTCTTTTATTACAGCTGTCCTTTGCAGCGACTACCCCAGTTCTGGCAGACAAGAAGAAATACCCTAACTTCTTCCGCACCGTCCCATCGGACAACGCCGTGAACCCGGCAGTCGTGAAGTTCCTCAACTACTACAACTGGAGCCGTGTGGGGACCCTCACACAGGATGTTCAGAGGTTCTCAGAGGTGAGTTCCAGTTGTTTGAACATTGGTTGAAAATCTGAGGATGTGTACTGGGACGCTGCAACCTAGAGTTCACACACAGGTGGTCCGTGCCTTTCTTGAGCTACTCTGAAAGAAAGCAGTATAAATATATCGATGCGTACATCAATAAAGAACCAGGGGTCGTGTGAGTGGTGGAAGGAAAAACCTCCATGGACGATTGATTCATAAATAGATTCTTCTGTTTCAGTTTAATGATGTTGTTTATGCTTTCTGTCAACCGGTTCATCAAATGAATTCATACTCACTTGGTCAAACAGATCCATCATTTAAATCAGAGACAATAATAAAAACAATATAACAGCATTAAAAATTTTACGGAACTTAAATGAAAAGTGAGAATCGAAAGAAATCTGAATCGTTCCTATAGTTTTTCATGGGGGTTAAAAACTAGTCCATGAGTATAAACGTGCAGTAGAGGAGTTAAACTTCTTCATAACAGCAGCTTTTACAGGTGTTTACACGCTGCACTGACGTCGTTAAAGTCGGTGTCATCGCCTCTTCGCTGGAGACATGTTAGGCCGGTGTGTCGCTATCATAAAACAGTCAATATGTCCTCAGTCAGGCGGCTTTTTAATTTATGCAAATGCAGAGGCTGAGAGTAGTAACAGTGCTGAACACTGATTGACATTTTTTACAATTATCATTCAGACGATGCCAACATGAGTGGGCAGCAATTTGGTTCAACGTATCCTCCACTAGTTGACAGAGATACATTCCCATGAAACTCCGCTCTGGAAGAGATGTGGAAATTAAACATTTTGAAGCTAAGGGAAATGTTTTCAAGAAGATAATCTATTCGCTTTTGTGTCGGAGGAACAGACGGGAGCAGGCGTTGGAGTGCAGCTTTTGTAATAGAAAACAGTGTTTACATACAGCCAAGTCAGATCACGTTGAATCGGAAGGAGAAAGGCAACAGTATATCCTTTAACAGCTGACTGTACAGCTGGTGCAATGACTGTCTCAGGGTAATGAATGCAAATATAGTAAAGAAAGGGTCTGGGAAGTTGTAAATGAAGTTCAGGTGAACAGGTAGTTGGAACTGAATTTAAAGATTTTCATTAAACACTGACAGTATATGGATCAACTTTATTAGACCAATTCATTTTGGCTCTGGGTCTTCATCAAAAACACATTGAAAATAACATTTCAAATTATGTATGAAGGTAAAAGTAAAATAACAACAACAAAAATCAGCACAGCCATTTATAAATTTAAGCTAATGGGCCAAAGAAGTCAGCTTGGGATAAATATTGGCCCAAAGCCACGTGATCACGTGCCTAACCCACTTTTGCAGGTGTCTCATTGTCTCGGCCTAAAAAAGTTGCTCCACATACGAGTGCAAGCCTTTCCCCTCCTCCTCCTCCTCCTCCTCCTCCTCCTCGCTCCTTGGAAGTAGGTGAAGTTGCTTCGGAAATTCTGATTCTTCTCCTACGAATGTTGAAAACACAAACGCTAACAAGTCTCTACCCCTCTGCGCTCATGGATACGCGAGACAGCTGTGCTGTCATGAGGTAGAACTTTTTGGAATTTATTCTAAAGTGACGAGCCAACTTTGACTTCCTCTCCACGCCTTTGGCTTTTGCGACTGGCTATTTTCATTTTATAGCACATATTTGCAGCGCTGTTTTTTTTTTTTTTTTTTTATGTGTGAAACCGAGGTCAACGCTATGACTGTCTCCCGGAGAGATTGTCTGAAAAAGTGGAACATTATCCCCATTCTGAAATGTTATTGCGACCCGTCTGCAGCATTATGGCGGCCATTCACTTCCAGTGTAGTCCATTCCTCACGCATTAAATGCGTTTGATTGCCTCTCTTAAGAGCTAGTGCTGAGACTAGCACCGAAAATAGTGATATATGGTGAGAGTGTGTCGAAAATCTGCCCCGGATTCTGTTTATAAAGAGACCCGCTGCTCCGGCCCACAGTCAAAAGTGAGAGTGGCACGAACTGTGTGAGATTTAGATGCCTCTTATGTTTACTGCTTTCCATCTGTTCTTAGGTTCACTGTCCAGCCTACACTGCTACAACTGTGAAAAGTAATTTAGAAAGATAAAGACAATTATTTGTGTTGACTCAGTATTGGAACTTAAATATATCTTAAAGCTGGAGGATATATTATGGAAGTTGTGTCAAGCGTTTCTAAAAGGAGACATAGACGAAAGGACATTCGGATGGTACCAAAGATTCATGTCACGTTACACCAAAATGGATGCTAACAAGTGTGACAGACATATTCCCATAAGCCTACCAATTTGCCACGCTTTGGGATGACGGCACACACGTCTCCTGAGCAACATGCGGTTAAAAAGAGCCACGGCAGAGGCACTGAGGACATTTGAGAAACGTATTGTGTGCCGTCGCCTCCAGGCCCCTGTTGAAAACAATCTGCTCAGCGGCGAAGGGGTGCGAGGTGGAGGTGGAGGTGGAGGTGGAGGTGGAGGTGGAGGAAAAGGTGGGGGGTGTGTAGAAGAACTCTCGCCGCAAATCTCAGAGAGACCAAATCCCTTTATCGCTCCCGTCCTGAAAGCACCAAAGGGGCTTAGGACGCGGGGGGAAGACAGGCGGCCCGATTCAATCAACCTGCCACGAGATTGGCCTCTAATCCTGATTTACAAATATGCAAGCGTCGCTCCCATACTTCGCGTTTCACACAATCCTCTGTCAAGTTCAGAACGCGCTGCGTTTCGGTTCATCGGGAAATCACAGCGGCGTGAAACAACATCTTAAAATAGATGTGAAGCAGGAACTTGAATATTGTAGTTTACGGAAATGTGATTTATTGTTACATACAAACCGATCTCACTACATCTATTGTGGTATTTATATTCTTTCTATATTATCAGAGTTTATGTGATTTGTAAATGATCTAATTATACAGTGTGTACTTAAAATACACTGTTCTTTTTAATCTTAATTTTGCTGATACACAAACAGACAGAATCAGGCTGATGAACTTGTCAATTGGGTCAGGAGAGTGTGATCATTCAGCATTAAATTAACTGCTGCCATCAAACGAAAGCCCCATGCTCGTGGTAATGACATGGGGAATCCTGCACAAAACACATGAACTCGGACCTAACTGAAGTTTTCCCTCTTACAGCCTTGTAAATACCACAAGAAGGGGCCAATGATGTGGACTTTTCTTGTGAACACAGCGAATGTGGCCCCATTTGGAGGCAGCATATTCTGAGCACGTGTTCTGTCTTTGCAAGTCGTGCTAAGATGAATGAAATCCTGCGGAGGCCTGCAACTTTTATTGAGCACTGAGAAAAAAAACAATGTTTGTTCTTGTTGTAGGAAGAAAACATGACTAATTTATAATAATTACAGTAACTCCTTATTCGGAGGCTTTCAAAAACAAGCAAGAAAATACGAATATGGAAGAATAAAAGCATCATTATTAAGTTGCGTCATTTATTGGATTTAAAATACCCCTGATACTGCACACATTAATGCTACTTATACTGTACGTATGATTGTGTGTAAACACGTAAGAACTTTGATCTGCATAATGCTATTTGCATTGTTGTAATTCCCACCACCTCTACATCTGTCTTATTCTCTCTGTGCCACACTCTCTCCTCTCCTCTCCACTGATCTGCAACGCAATTTCCCAGGGAGACTGCTCACAAGGTTAATGTTATGTAACGCTTGTTAAGGATTCAGGCGGTGGCATGCACATCACACGCACACACATACAGTACGGCGTCCCCGGGGACTGTAACCTGTAAGCTAAAGCCAGCTCGTCACTTCTATTTTTAAACCCCACACACACACACACATCGCGTTTATGGACGGACATTGATGTTCCATTAATGCAGGGGGTGGGGGTTTCATTGTAGTGAGAGATGAGTAAAGGTATTTGCGAGTGTTATCCACACTTCACACGCTCACGTACACACACGCAGAGCAATCAACATTATCGAGATTGCCAGACAAACAGGGCTCACCCAGGAACAGAGCTGCAATCATCAGCCATTGGGATGACAGGGCTGACTGAGAACAGGATTAAGACCCTGTCCTCTGCCTGGCACCCTCTGAGCGTTTATACACCATGATCACTGGTAAAACTAGTGAAAGTTACGGCCTCAGCACACGTTCAGTTACATCACGTCTTTCCTGCCCTTTCAAAGACGCCTTGGTCACAATCTGAAATGAACTAAGCTGTTTTCTTGTTTGCGGATTTTGCAGTTCATCTTTAGCAACCAAGGGCTGTTCATTGTAAATGATCAGAGGTGACTCTGGAGTGTATTGGGGCATAATTTTCCAGTTAACCATTAATTAACATAACAGGATAATGTATTGTCCAAATGAGCTTAAAACTCTAGAAATGGAAGTCACCACATGCATTATTGTAACAATAACCAATGGTGACTGATACTGCTTTTTTTTTTAGCTACTAGTTTATTCATTTTTCATGTCAGTATTCTAGCAAAGCTAACACGTCGACTGGCGCCAGTCAGTACGGTTACATGCACATACAGTTACAGGCAAATTATTATTAATTATTATATTAATTCAGCTTTAACTGGACAACTTAAGTGCATGTAAACACGGTACTCCGACTAAAATCTGAGTTCTCCTTATCCGATTAAGACCCCCATATAATGCGACATACAAAAACATCCAAAAAAGCCGGTCATAGAAGAAGAAGGTAAACATAGCTGGTAGAAGAACCACCTGAGGGATAGTGCCATCTTCTCTGCACCATAACTAGCGTGCACATTACGTACAAGATACAAAAAAGCTGTACTATTATCCATCTGGTTGTTGTTTGAAATTCCAGTCTGCTGCATGAATGAATTGTTTTTTGTATGATGGAACAGGTCAGCCAGAAAGGGGGCCGTGTTAACATGGTATTAACCCGCTGACAAGACACATATCGCCACCTAGTGTGGAGGAGGAGGACAGGTTCCTGTCAGTTATTTGATTTTCTCCATTGCATGAAAACTGGGACTGCAGTCAGAAAGTCAGATTTCGAGAATAGCTTTATTAAGCTGTGCATGTGAACGCACTGAGTGACTGACGTAACTAATAAATAAAACAATAGAATGTGATGCTAGGGGAAGTTATTTTCTCTCTCCCCCATAGTTAAGGCTAGATTAGCAGCATTCATACATACAGTATATTTAGTATTATTAATTATCATATCTACTTAACTTACAACCAACTTACCCTTTTTTTTCTTGGCTTTTTATTTTAAGTGGTTGTCATACTTAACTATCTTAAAGAGTCATGCGCATGTCAGGTCTTCTGCTGTCGCTAAAAACCCAGCACATCGCAGCTGCTGTAGTTTAAAGCTTCTTAGCCTATAGGGGGTTCCCTTAGTGGCCTGTGGCACCAGACACTTGCTTTGACTGTTGACAAGCTGTGCATAGAATAGCTTTACAATGGCCTTGTTATTGTTTGTGCCATTGTACAGGACATGTAAAGCCACAAGAGGAAGCCATTTGTGCAACCATTTGTCACGCTAGTTTGTATAAGCACTGGACTGCCATTATAGTTAACTGTGGGATTAGCATGGCAATTTGCAGGGCGATGTAGTGAACACTGTAAGAGACAGATGTGTGCAAGGACCCATCATGTTGCTACATGTGAGCGACCCAAATTGTCTGGAAACGTACGCCTTTCATTCTTTTTTTGTCTCTGCTCTAAATCTACCAGTGGACACACAAATTAAATACACTACTGAAGTGTCCATAAACAGTGTTCACAAAGCTCTGACAGCTGGACGGATAAGAAGCACCTGCTAACACTTAAACCAAAAAGCTTCCCAGTGCGAATGTGCTTGGAAAGTACGTATGAATGACCAGAGACTAAAAGGCCTGAAGGCTGTGATGTGATGTGATATCACACAGGTCAATGTCAGGGGGGCTCCGTGTTAACTGAAGCTCAGTAGATGAGTGATCCTTTAGCATAACGACACTAAATCTACCATACATTAGATGCAAACCAAGGAAGTCCACATTTGTGGCTCAACGTGATCTACATCTAGGAGGAGTTTTGACCAAGTATTATATTCAGCTACGTCTAAGTGGCAGTAAACGCCGCACTGTTGCAATCTCTAAGATTTCAGCCCCGGCTGATGTGGTGACAGCTGTATTTACCCAGCAGTGACACCAAATGTGGTTTAGTTGTGGGGGTCAGCCTAACAAACTCTTGTCATTTTAATAAAGACGTCAGCAGTGGTTGGTCTTTTCTTATCATTCTGTGAGTAACTGATGAGCGTGCAGCCTCTCCTGCAGCTCTTCATCTAACAGCTCACTGTGGCTGCTCCATCTTGTTCCGTTACTCCCTGAAAAATCCACTTAGACAAAAGATAGATTGAACTAAGCCAGGTGTGAAACCAGGTGTATGTTTTTAAATAGATTTCTCTCTATGCCACTGTTCCGGTTGCATTCATCAGAACTGGAGTCAGCATGCACAAGCGTAAATGTGGCCGTCATCATATGTGTCACTGTGTTTGCAGATAAAAACCAGTATACAAAAACGTATGAATATTGTGTTAGTGTGCTTTCTAAACTAGTCTAAACATTGAAGCTCCTTTTGTCAGTCATGAGTGGGTGTGTTCTAGCATGCTTGTGTGTATGTGTGTATGTGTGTACATGCACACATGCGCCAGACCGCGGTAGGATTATTCCTTTTCTGTATTTGCAGCTGGGGATTCCCAGGCTGCCCCAAACAATGGTGGATGTTTTTTGTTATGCAGGAAAGCTGCTCACTTTTCCCCCTCCTACCGGCTTTCAATCCATCTGTCCCCTCCGTCTCTAACTCATTCCAGCAGAGCACAGATGCATTTCTCCTTTTCCATCTCAGTAGAAGAAACACGAAGTCAAACCGGTTAACATCTCTTTTCGACAGGGGTTTTCATTCCTATAGGTGAAAAGGCTTTGTCAGTATTTGCGTTCATCTCTGTTTGTGACTGTCTTTGGTTGTACTGCACACATGTCCCACTACTGCATGTCTTGTCTGTGTTTGATTGTTTCCTGTTACTCCACCAACCTGTGTGTCTCTCCAGCACACATTTACGAACACGGAGCTCACCAGCCAAACCTCTCTCGTCCAGGCTAGTTTCCTTTTAGCGCTGCAGCAGTCATGCCTTTTAGCTCCGTGCTTAAATCACCGGGACGCCGTGCCTTGTCCACCGGACCACCAGGACGATTGTTACTCAAGAGCAAAACCTGGTTGTATTGATCCACTCTGGCCTCCCTGTTGTTTCAGCTCAGCGAGCAGTACATCGGAGGGAATGTTTGTACACGAGTGAGTGATGTACAGAGTGATTTGGAGCTCCCTCCGGGGTACGAGAGGAGGAGCTGATTATGATGGCAGACATTTAGACAGGCATGAGGGAAATAAAGTTGAGGTTGTTAGGACTCATTGATTTTGTTAAAGCGGCAATCTCAGCTGACTACGCAAAATGACTAATTTTAACAGCAGTATCAATAGTAACTAGAACAGTGTTGTTTTTTTTATGTCCTCACTGCCCTTAGATGTGCTTGAGCAGCTACAAACAATTGCAATCATACTCTCACTATAAGAAATCCTTTGAAACACAGAAGCTTTGAGTTTTTGAATTGAGAGAGGTCTCGGTCAATTCAGTTAATGAATAAAACGGTATCAATATACCTTTAGAAACACAAACCACTCCCACAAGGAGCCACTTCTCTGCTGTTCATTTCACTATTTTCTGCAATTTAATTTTTGATGTGAGGGGAGGGGCCTCTGTGGATCTAGTTAATTTGGGGGCCAGGTCAACACCTTGTGCTGTTTTTCATGTTGTTTGAGTTAGGGTTGAACCTAGGTTTAAGGTTAGGGTTAAGGTTAGAGTTAGGGTTAGTATTAGCTGCTGCCATCAAAGAGTCTAATTGCTAAGAGGTCTGGTTTTGGTGGATGCTACATATCCAAGTAACATCCGCACAAATGCCAGATCCTGAAGTTTCCCAGCAGAACATTGTATTTTCACAAGATGGTCAATGTTATTCACTTCACGTCAGTGTTTTAATGTTGTGGCTGATTGGTGTATGACCCATATGAATGGTTTTACCATGTCAAGTTGATTGAACCCCAAGGAAACTGACATTTAGAGCCACATTTCAGGCAAATATTTCGAGTATCACTGTAAGGAGCAGTGTGTGTACATACGAGAAGCCATTCAGAACGCACACATACATTATGAGTATAAATTACAAGACAGACAAATATAGGGCAGACACATTGTGCCTTCATCTGCTAGCTGTTACAGTATATGTTGTCGCTGCCAATTGGCCTTGGCATGCACATTTGAGAAGCTCTGTGATTTCTCAGCATGCCCCTAATGTCATGCTCAGGGGTGGGGGTGGAGAGGCTGATGGCTGCGGGGCATGGCCAGAGGACATTTGTAAAATTTAGCCAAACAGAGAGTATGAGAAAATCCACAGACCTTTGTTTTTTATTTTTAAGACGGACTTCTTAAACACGGGTGTGACTGAATATCAGTGACGGCTGCCGTCTGGCTTCCCCTAATGCAACGGAGCCATCATTATTGTTTATGTTTACACATGTGGTTTTCTTGTTAGAACAAGATGTCTGCTGTGAAAAAGTCACTTTCAAATTGTTTCGAGGATGGAAGCGGGAGGGGACGAATCGCAGCACGTGTGTTTGTGAGGTTTGTGGAAAAGAGTGAAAGGCGGCATGATAAACCACCTAAATCTGGCCATCCCAGCGGGGTACCTGCTCCATTCTCCTTCTTTGATCGCGTTACCCCCCCGTTCCACTGAATCAATACATCAAAGCAGACATACAGCTGCTGCAGATCCAGCTACACCACCACACATATGTCTTCTCTTTTAGCGGGAAGATAACTAGCTGAAATAATTTAAAGCAGTACATTTGTTCACAAGTGCACACCGGATATATTGTGAAAACTGTAACCTCTGAAGGATGAAGATTGCAATGTCTTTAGCAACTGTGTGTTAAAAGTCAAACTGCTTTTCTTTCTCCCTATGAAGAAAAGGATCAACATGTTCAGACCTTTTGAGAACGATATCTGGCTAATTCTGTTGCCTAATAATACTACGTACAAAATACCAAATGTACATGGTCTGCATACAAATGTAAAGGTCCGAAGACTGGAAGTGAAATGTTTCTGAAAAATGTACAAATATACTAGTATTTTTATCTTCTTTAATGTGTTTTTTTTTTTTTTTTTAAATGATAATCACCCATTTTAGATTTGCTTTTTATTGTGACATGGAGCCAATCCAGGATGGTTTTCTCTGTTATGGACATTAACACTTCCTTCGTACAAGTAGGCACTATAAATGTGGTCAAAATGCCACAAGTCATCAGCTTAAATCACCAGCTCTGTGTTTTGTAACTTGCCATCAAAGCCAATGAGTTGGTTAATAAGTAAAAAAAAGAACAAACAGTGACTTACACAGATGCCACTATATGATCGTTCATTCAGTTTGGTTAAATTATTAACAGTACTCGTGTATTTCTCTCTTTTCTTCTACTCCCTCCCCTGTCCCGCTCTCCCAGGTGAGGAATGATCTAACTAATGAGCTGGAGAAAGCTGACATTAACATCGCAGATACAGAAAGTTTCTCCAACGATCCCTGTGTCAATGTCAAAAAGCTCAAGGTAAGTGATCCAGTGGGCCCCTGACGATCGGCACTAAATGAAACACCTGCTTTAACGTGTACATTACAACTCCCAGGTACGACTGCTCCTGCTGGTTTTAGTGTTTGTGTACAAGTCGGTGCCGTCTAATCCTGGATGATGAATATTTTATCCAACGCATATCTCCCTCTGTGACAGGGCAGAGCCAGTGGCTGGTGGAGCTCTAATGAGCAGACTGCAATGACTGGGAGGTCTCTGCGCTGACCTCTAATTCGCCTGGCGCTATAATGGAAGCTTTATGGGCATTTAAGGACACACTGCACGTACAAACATGCACTAGTGCGCGATTTATTCTTTTCTCATCTCTCCTGTTCTTCAAATTGAAATGAGACAACCAGATTAGCCCAGTAATGTAGTCAGCGGTTGCGTATTAGGTCTGCACATTTTAACATTTCTGGTGCTTAGAGGGAAGAATGCATGAAATGATCTATAGATGTTGAGAGAGAAAATGGGAGGAGGAGGAAGAACAGAGAGCGGGAAGTAGCATGACGATAAGCTGTCTTTCCTAAAATATACGTGCTACCCTGCGCGTTGAGGGCTGACATTTTAAGCTGACACCACCCTTCCTTGATCACGTCTAAATATGCAAATCACGACGTCGCCTCAGAAGTCTTTTGGATGGTGTAGGCGGGGGGCCTCTGACACCCTAATGGTCTGTTTCCAGCTCCTCATTCAAGCTGTCTCCCTGACAGCTACGTAATATGATGAGGTAGAGGGTGACACAGATTTCTTTCTTTTTTCTTTTTTTTTTTGGTACAGTGTGTGCAGTTGTGCATGTGGAAGTGCTGGTGAGGCGGGGCTGAGGGATAAGGGGGCCGCGGCGTCACGGCGTGTTCCACAAATAGAGCACTCACTTGTGCCGTATTCCAGCTGAAATATTCAAAAAGCCGTCTGCCGTCGCCTCTGTGGGATCATCGCCGCCGCCCCCCGCATGTTTCTGCTGCTTCCTCTTGTTCTCTGGCTGAAAACAAACTCAAGCTTACACACACACACACACACACACACACACACACACACACACACATCTACCCTAACTAACTTGAGCAACTCTTCTTTTGTGACTGAGGGGAGCTTGCTTTCAAAAGCATGAAAAATCTAAATTAAGAGCAAAAACACTTCATTATTTATTATCTATTCAGAACTCTTGTCCTTCAAGTGTGACACATCAAGGGATGGTTTGTCTCCTTTCCCACCATACTTTTTGCTGGTTATTGCATGGCAGAGGCTCCTCCGTACGTGTGCGCTGTCAAATATGTAATAACATATAACATCAAGCACGTCGCAAACAATTCTCAAGATTTAACGTGCTGTATTCGGTGCTTTCAGACATATGAGTTTTATAGAGGGTGTGCGCTGACGGCACTGCCGCCCGCAGCCTCGTCGCCCTGAGTGGCAAAACATACTGAAATGTATCAGTAAGTACAGCGACAGCAGGAAAAATGTCGATTATCACATCAAATTAAGGACAAATGGACTCGACAATGATCCATACGAACGAGTATGGATTTTGAAAAGCGGACTAACCTCAGTTTCAGTTAGTTTTAGGTCTTTTCATTATGACAAATGTTGCTAAATGTAGGAGTGATCGCAGATATTCCCTTTATTATTTTATTGTTATTTATTGTTGGAACTGAAATAGTCACTGTCACTTTTTGCCGCTCAGTGACTTCGCTGGCTGTGACGTCACGTGCACACCCTCTATTCGGGTCCTTGTAACTGTTAGAGGGAGTTCAGGGGAACCTTTTCCTTGGTCAAAAAGAACCTTGAGTGCACAATGACTGGCCCAGAGCCAATGTATGTTAGCTGTTACGCTTCAAAATTGAAGAAAACATGGAGGAATGGACTGACAGTGAAAGGTTTACTGTTATATATGCAGTATACGCAAAATTGTTGTGTGCCGTTGTATCAACAGCTCAACAGTGGCCTTGAAAATGAAGCAAAACATAGAGAAATAAGCCAGAAATAAAGTTATCATCACCCATATGCTATTTTACTGCATATTGCTATATGTCTCACTGAACTAAGTGACTTTCCTGGCAGTTTTTTATGTCACTTCCCTACATTCATATTGCAAATACAAACAGAAAAACTGACCTTGAAGGTGTGTAGTTATCCCAGTGGAGCCCCCCCACCCCTCCCCAGAGGGTACTTATCTTCAGAAACTCCACAGAACTGCTTGGTCCGAAAGCACCTATTGTCTTGTGGGCCTACAGTATAGACACAGAGGAGCAGCACAAGATAAATGGTTTACTCTGAAAATATCATTATAAGTTTGCCCATTCCGTAAGGTCTTTTATTGGTGCTGATGAAACTGATGAAGCACCTCTGCTGGTTCAAATCCCCAAATAGCAGGGAGCTGCAGCGAGAGCCTCACACTGCGGGCACCGAACACTCACACCCAGCTCAAAACGCTGACCCGTTACGTATCCCAGATCTGACGCTGCGACAAGACTCCTGGTCCGTGCTCGCCGCCTTTCTGAACGCGCTAACTGTTCATTTCAGTTGGAAAGTAATGTGAAAATTGTGCTCGTAACTGTGATTCAGTTCAGGAGCAATTAGCGACTGGATGCACACACACACACATGCGCAGAGATCCGTCCAGCGATAGTATGTGTTTGATCATGTCTGCGCGCTGCACACTCGCTGCTCGGTAATCATCACAAACAGATGGGGAGATGGTTTTAGTAGGTAGAAGCAACACATCGCCCAGTCGACAAATCACACACCCCGCAAGCTCATAAAAGACCTTCATTAGCACGGCGCTTATGTGTGCGTGTGCGTTGTGTGTGTCCCTAATAAGCCTTAAAAGTGCGTGATTGGGCTTATGAGCTACAATATTTCTCAAATCATTATCACATATAAATCACCATTATAAAGTTACCCGCAACCCTGCCACTGATTAAGTAGTCAAGGCTGATAACACAACCCTCTTTGAGAACAATTATTGTTGCTGGTTACATAAAAGCACGAGCAATGAGGGTAATTTGGGGCCCTGCAGTGCCCGAGTCCATCTGCAACACACTCAGTCATGCCCTTGCCCACAACTACACAGTCTTTTCATGTTGTTGCCAGGCAGGCTAGAATTTATAGTGAGGCTGTGGCCCTTGGCCATCGCTGGAGTCATTTGGGTTAAGTGCCTTTCCTTCAGGGAAGAGCAGTGTTATTGAGTAGCCGCTGGCATATCTCACACACTAATACGCGCACAATAGAGCGAGAGTGCACCCCAGAAAAGTTCAGAGTTGTTACCTGCCCTGCTTGCACATCTACACACATACACATTGTGGCTGTGCCAAGGAAGTGGAACGGCTCTGTACAAAAGACCCCTTAAATGTCCCAGCATGCTCTCTGGCTCTGAAGAGAAACCACCAGAGAAGGCTGTAGGCCTGTATATCTATCTATCTATCTATCTATCTATCTATCTATCTATCTATCTATCTATCTATCTATCTATCTATCTATGATCAGGGGATACATGTATATGATACTGGGACTGTCTGATGGGCGACTAAATGAACTGTATTTGTAACGGTGCCTCATTATCCATCACGCCAGGATACCATACACATTCCCCGAAATTACAGGTGGTCACTTTATTGTTTTTTTTCTTGTCCTTTCTTTGTTTGTTTTTGTTTGAAAGATCCATTTGATTCCTGCCCTTTGTTAAGGTTTTAACGGTTACGACTGTTGTAATGTAAAGCGTTTTCACACATTCAATACCGGATGGACGTGAACGTTTCAGAGCTGCATGCAGCACTCAGAGTGGTTGCCATTGCAAAAACACAGTCAATATTAAGTATGTTTTCCTGAAGAATGAGAATCCAATTACGGAGCTAAACAGTAGGTCTTTTATTGAGTAACGTTGAGTAACATAATGATTCAGGTCAGTCTTCAGTTTTCCTTTGTGCTGTCTAGAGAAGACTGAGCTGTGTTTTGTTACTCCGTCTCTGTCTGGCATGTCTGTCTGCACCATCAGTTTTGAATTATGACAGACCTTTGTCAGTGTATCACATCCGTGCCCATTGAACAGATGTCCATTAATCAAACCTGTGTCAGTATTGTTAGATTAGATTTGGGACAATTTCGTTGTGTTGTGTCTCTGTGGTGAGAATTCATATCCAGTTATTCATACAAATGCGTCCTCTCCAGTCTGATTGGCGAGCAATTCTGCTCTCAGACGGGGTCTCTATTGTAATGGATGTATTCACTCATGAGATAGACGCCGAGTATCAATGAACATCTGCATTTGTTCACCGTGGCTGTGTGTGTGGCAGGATCGCACGCAAACGCAGATTTTTCCGAAAGTAAAGACCATGCCACGCATGCTTTGGAACGTTAAAACTTGAAAGTCACAAGGTCGCAATAAAAAGCTAGCACAGATATAATAACACCCTGAGGTGACGAGCAACACAATCCCATAATTATGCAGCTTTATGCCATGCTCAGTGGACACTGCACCGTACCATATATTTTACCAGCGTTTTCTGAAATGCCATTTAAGTGAACACGTCTTTATGTTTTTCAGGACAACGACGTGAGAATTATCATCGGTCAGTTTGACGAGAACCTGGCCTCCAAAGTCTTCTGCTGTGTAAGTCCTCAGTTTTTCCTCATGCAGTTCATATTATATCACCGACTTTACGATTTGAGATATAGCAAGAATTCTACAATCACAACACACGACTGACACAAACGGCAAAGACAGCAGCTAGCATTAGTAGAGAGCAGCATCGTACTGTATCTCCTGCTGTTTCCTCAGCTTCCGTTTGTTTTTTTTTCTCTCCTTCCAGGCGTATAACCTGAACATGTATGGCAGTAAATACCAGTGGATTATCCCCGGCTGGTACCAGGGCAACTGGTGGGAACAGGCCAACACCACCAACTGCACCACGAAGAAGCTGCTCACAGCCATGGAGGGCTACATCAGTGTGGACTTTGAGCCGCTCAGCGCTCGGCAGATCAAGGGCATCTCTGGCAGGGTGAGTGACACCTACCGTTCTCCAGAAAGGGCTCATTGGTCGAGGTGACTTGAAGAGTGTAGAAAGAGATGCTAACGAAAAACTCAGAGCTGGTTAGGAATGGTGGTGCCGAGGTTTCTACAAGGCTCGTCGTTTATTACGGAACAATAAAACACTCAGCCTTACTATACGTAGGTTGTGAAGCTTTTGTCTTGAACAACAGAAAGACCGCATATCCAACTGACATGTCCAATTTTGATTGTTACACACATTAGACTTCGCATACAAATGACAACAAATGTCCACCTTAAAGACAACAGTGCTTTACTGAGGTCTGTAGTTCTGCAACCAGATGTGAACACACCGTTTTGACAGTGTAATTTCACTCTACTAAACTACTAAACTAAATCTCCGAAAGTTTTTAATTTTTTGTATGTATGATTGCAACACTGCTGTGGCTACATCATGGAGTTTTCCTGTGTATGTATGTGCATGAGCATTTACTGAAAGTGTTCCTTTAATTGTGTTCAGAACATTTTATGGAGGCACATTGTTTAGAGAAGATATCCGAGATGTACGTTTTTAAACTGGAGAGCTCAGCCTAAATTAATCATAGAGACATTTCCCTTTTCAAGACAGGACTATTTCCATTTACTTTTTGTCTCAAACTGTGCGGAAAATAAATCTTTTTTTTTTTTTGTGGGTGAAGAACAACTCTAATGACTCTGGCATAACATAATAGCGTAATCTCCTCTCTCCCTCACTTGTCTTTCAGACTCCTAAGGAGTACGAGAGGGAGTACAGCCGGGAGCTTCAGCAGAAAGGTGTGGAGGCGAGCAAGTTTCACGGCTTTGCCTATGACGGGATCTGGGTCATCGCCAAAACCTTGACTCGGGTGATGGAGCTGCTGCGGATAAAGCAGCGGCAAAACGTCTATCACAACTTCACTGTGGATGACCGCGAAGTGGGAAAAATGGTGCTGGATGTCATGAATGAGACTAACTTCTATGGAGTTACGGTGGGTTATAGAGCTATACTATACTATAAAAAGCTATACCAGGCAACACACAAGTATAGTTTTCTTTTTCTTCGCTCACTTTCATACTGTATATGGAGCTACCCGAGCACCTGCTGTCCCCTTAGATCCTAGCAGGCAAATATTAATGAGACAAATAAAGTGCAGGAATAGAGACATACATAATCAAACTGAAGAAGTGTCTTTTTAAGGTGCAGTAATTCAAACAGCCTGAACAGCACATGAAAGCACAAATCACTGCCATGTAATACTAGACGTCTGTTGGTTATCCTTTCTGGTCTCTAAATGAAGCCTAAAGTGATGTCATTTGGTGCTACAGATTCACTCCATCGCTTTCAGGATTGATCCTGGTGGCTATGCTAACTACAACAAGCCGTGTGTGTACTGTACCCCTGTGCGTACGTGTATGTGTGTGTGTGTGTGTGTGTGTGTGTGTGTGTGTGTCTTACTTCCCGTTGAGCTGTAAGAGGATAGCGCCTGTTCCCTTGAAAGGCCGCTCTGTTATTAGAGGATGCCACACAGCTCCCAGCCTAGGCAGCCTGTGGGCCTGCTGGACGATACTCTCGTTATATCATGTTCATAACCGGCTTTCAAAATAAATGGCCTGAACTGCAGCTGAGGATAACAAAGGAAGGAGGCCGTGAAAATAATGGATTTTGTGTGAAGGTTGTAAATTCCTGCTCCAATTTGAATGTAGCTGCCTTCGAATTAAACCAGAGAGTCCGCACATTAGCTCCAATTTGGTCCTGCTACGTTGGGTCCTGCGACGTCCCTCAGCACAGACCGACTCACGCCTGCTGATCAGGAGCGGCCTGGCGTCGAGCTTTCCCTCGGAGACTCGCGGGGGCAAAGCGACGCAACACTATTGATGGTCACGTAACATTTCAATCACTCTTTATTCCAGGCACACAAAAGACGGCAAAGCCCCGTGTGCGCTGGCCGTAAATCTTACTCTCCCCTTTCACAAGCGCATTGATTCATATTGATCCTAAAAGTGTAGCCGTCGCCCACGGAACATGGTCTCGAACCTTTTACTTAAGTAGATATAGCAATGCACTTTGTGTCTACGGTTTGTTTCGCAAGTTTAGCAACATGCAGTAAATTGTGAGTACCCTCAAATTTAAGTTGCTGTCCTCGTTTCTGGTGAGTGCACAATCAGCTGATGTCAAAATTAACACAACAGTTCCACATGGAAGTTTGCTAACTAACTATGTCAATGCAAATTAAATTAAATGATGTGTGTGCTCCATTTTGAGCCCTTTTGTGTTTTCTCTGAAGGATGTAAAGTACATTTACAAGTGAAGTACTTAAGTGGTATTTGTTGTTACAGTTTAAAGAGTGAGCACAGCACTGGTCTGCAAATAATTTTGAAACAGAATTAGTTACCGTCTGAATTGTCAGCATAGCTACACTAAATCAACTGAACACGGAATATTGTTTATTTAATAAGGATTTTACAACACCAGTCTTCAGATTAAAAATCCGAGCGAGAATATTCTGCGAATGGTAAACAATGTTTGATAGTGGCACTGCAAAATAATTAAATGCATCTTTGTACTGAGAGATTTAACATCTGTTGAATATTATTTGTGCTCTTTCTCCGAGATTACATGAAATGAGATCAAAACATTCCCTGTATGTGGCACACACTTAGCACATAGAAATGTCCGCCCACGCACAATAACAAATTAGGGAGGCAATTTCCTTCCCGACGCCGCGCGCGCATCTTTTCATGCTATTTTCAAATTCAGATTTCAAAAGCAGCCGTTGCGCAACTTCCTCGGCTTGTTTGTGGACTGCAGGAACCACTGAAGTGGTTCCTGCAGTCCCTGCAGCTAGAGCCTCGTGACACTTCTCATGTCACAGTTTTGTACAGTGTGTTTGCTGTGTACACTCACGTCTCGCAGGACCGAACCGCGTCCGTCCTGTGCTGATCTCGGTGCTGCTGCTGATTCGGTAGCAGCGGCAGCAGCAGCAGAGTGATCACTGAGGGCTCCGCGGTATCGATCCGGCTGCTGTCAAGGCCACAGAGAAGAAGGCTGACATTAGCTTGAAGAGACTTCCAGGGCACGGAGAGTGCAGATAACTGCTAGGACCACAGAACGATGTACGCTGGAATTCACATGGGAGGGCTGCGAAGGAAGAAATGCAGCAGATTGTGATTGGAGAATGACAAGTGTGTGGGTTTAGGTTTGATTTTTGTTTTTTTTCTATCTGCGGTCAGTGGTCGTTGTGTTGGTATCAGTGTCTTTCTAGGTAACAGTGAGTAGCGCAGCCTCCCTTTTCTTCTTTTAATGTGTGTGTATATGTGTGCATCGCAGTCACATCGGCAGCCACAGCTCTCCCACCAAAAACCCCGAAAACCCAGCAGGTGTCACACTGGCAGCCCGCAGACTGACATCTCATTTGACCCCGTGACTCTTGTCACTGCCAGCGTTCTCACCTCCTCAGACATCGCGATACCTGGTTCCTCAGAGGGACACTATCGCTCTTACACACACACACACACAGACATACACCCACATGCCGAGACACAGTGATTGCTCCGTCAGTCACAACTGTGAGGCAGGACTGAACATCCTGTGAATGCTAGAACACCCTCACCTGTCTGGGTCCGTGCATGAGGCTCTGAGCTAGGTTCTGAGTTTAACTCAGATTCTTAGAGTACGTATCTCTACATGTGTTTGATATACTTTGGGTTTTCTGCAAACCGCGTATATGACTGTTAGATAAAAACTGCCAAAAAAAAACTGTTAAAATAACCGCATACCATTTCGGTTAGGTTTGTAATAGCTCCACTTTTGCTGATTTAAATGCCAATTATGGCGGTGGTGCTAACGCAGAGCCGGAGCACGTATAGCGCGCAGCTGCTCTAGAAACCCAGATACACACACTCATTATGAGCTTAAGTCAAGTTCGCCTTACTCCTAACCAACACTGACACTGTTTACACACCACCGTTATCTAAATGTTATTCCTAATGAGCTGAGGTATAGGGGTGCACTGTAACGTCCTGTTTACACTCCACGTGTAATTACATAGCATGGCGAGCGAAAGGGCCGCGCGACGAGGGGAACTTGTTAACGTCGAGTCGGATCGACACCGTGGTGCAAAGTTTGCATTAGAAGACGTGTTGTACCGTCGCCATGCTAAAAGCACGACCGGAGGATGTGTCCCCTCGGAGACGCTCGCATAGGCTTAACGCGACGACATGGCAAGTGCGTACACGTCGACATGCGTGCATACGCGCAAACATCAAAGACGCCACACAAAGAGTGGGATTCAAACAGAGGGGCGGGACTGAGCTCTGCAACTTCAAAGCTCGCCATCTTTTGAGGCAAAATTGGCTCCACAGACCCCCCACCACCCGGTTTCCCCTCGGCTGTCTTTTTATCACCCAGTGCTAATCTATCTATCTATCTATCTATCTATCTATCTATCTATCTATCTGCTAATACGTAAACCCACTTAAATGTGTAATTAAGGAGCTCAGCAAGCAGATGGTGGTTTGAATTAATTGAACAGCACTGGTAGATGTAGAGAGCACAGAGTAGGAAGGAGACTATACAACAAGAGAGGAGGGCAAAAAATAGAAAACACGAGAGAAGGCAAAGTGACAGAAGCCCAATAATTTGAATACGTGTTTGAGATATTGCCAAAATTTGGCAGAGCTTTTATCTACCTTGCGCGCCTTTGGCTTGAAACTGTTGCCGTGGAGCTCAAATCAGACACGTTCCATTGTTCTTTTTTTGTCGTGTTAAGACAGTCTTTTTTAAACCGGTGAACGCACCTTTCCCCGAGAGGCAAAACGTACGAGCTCAGTAACACCGACTGACCACTTCACACTTTCTCACGGCCAAACATTTTAAAATTGCTTTTTAAACACTGTCTGAGCTCACATTTGCACCGGGGCTGAGTGAGGTAACGCATTTAAATCAAGCCGCTTTGCCGACCTGATGTTGTTCCAAGGATATTAGCAAATGAATTGGCCCAAGGATCATTTTGTTTACGCCTATAAACAGATCAATTTCGGCCACTTCTAATCAAACAGGATGCAGTGTGCGGGAGCCCTTTTCCTGCCAAAGCTCCGGTATCAGGAAAGCAATATGTGCATAAATTTAGTTGAACTAAGCTTTTTTTTTCTGACTGAATTCACTTTAAAGCTTAGGCTGCATCTTTGGGAGCAGTTTCAACAGCTTGAAGTTAACATGCATATTATATGGGTTTACAGTGTATGTTAAATATACTTTTTGTTTGTGCTCTTTTCCAGGGCCAGGTCATGTTTCGCAATGGAGAGAGGATGGGCACAATAAAATTCAACCAGTTCCAAAGTAAGTGTGAGACTAATGTGACTCGGCTCTCGATATTAACCTCTTTTGATTTTCTCTTCATGTTTTGTAGTCCTCCGAGGGCCTCTGCTTGCATTGTTTACACGCCTTAATCTCTCTCAATCTATTTTGAGTGGAAAGCATCGATTGCAAACATCAAGAACTATGTATTGATGGACCTTTTGCACTTCACTTACACCTGTCACACCTCCTTCCACTCATCTGCACTCGCCCCCAACCTGACTCCATCGAGCTGCTAAAACATTTTGAATCCTAATCCAAAAAAGCGTTGAACCATGACCTGGATGACTGAGAATCTTCACAGACATTTTGAATCCTAGCTACTCAGGCCTGCGTTCAGAAAGCAGTTTCTCAAATGTTCCTTTAGTTTCTGTCTTTAATTTGAAGCCTGACGGAGTATATGTCCTAGCACCTATGTTGGACCAAGAGGACTTAAGTAAAGTTGCAGCAGATTCAAATATGCGAGAAAGGCAATCTAAAAGATTTCACACATTTGACGCTTTGCAAACACATTTACACTTTCTTGTTGTTTTTGTGCAAAGGATTATTTGCATGACTGTAAGGGCTGCATCTCAGAAAAATAAACATGAGTCCTTTAGACCGCTCTGTTTTTGTGGTCTACACAAGCACGGATCTGCATAAAAAGGCGGCACGATACTCTGAATTATAAGACTCTTTACCGCGCTCAGTCTCTTCCATGGTTTAGGGATGTACGTATTGACATTGAATGTTTGTCCTTGAAATCCCGCCCTTGCTCTTTGTCCTCATTGCGTCATCTTGGGCTTTTTTTTTTTTTTTTTTTGGAGCCAGCAGGGTTGGCTGAGTGAGAGAATAACCCAGAGATTGCATCTCCATGCAGGGGATTCCCAGCATTCGCTGCATGGTGCTTTTTTAGTCCTCCCTGCTTAGCTATCTTATCTTCCTGACTGCAGAGGGGCTTGATCCCTCTGGCTGCATATAACACACTGTGAGTGTGTGTGTGTGTGTGTGTGTGTGTGTGTGTGTGTGTGTGTGTGTGTGTGTGTGTGTGTGTGTGTGTGTGTGTGTGTGTCTCCTCTCTCAGAGCAGCAGGAATATGCGGGACAGTGTTGTATGAGGGCTCGTTCACATGCTGGTCTCTGTGCCGTCACTAATGACTGTAATGAAAGTGTTGTCAGGAAAAAAAAATGAAGTAAAATCAATGATTGGGTGGAAATGGAACAAAAACCAGTGGAGGGTGATGTTTTATCTGCACACAACCCTAGGTTTCCACAGAATGCATTCCTTAGCCCCTAACCCTAACCGTACTGTAAGCTTTACCCAGAAACCTTAGTTTTAACCTCAATACTTCATAACTAACCTCCAAATAACAACAGAATACCTACGTTTGTGTGTGAGAGAAATGATGAGAGAGATTCTCAAGGGCACATTGACGTGTTTCCATGTAAAATATTGGGAAACCCTGAATTAGTAATTGGCAGCTTTGGATAAGTAAGGGAAGCAACTCCATTAATGCCTCTGTGTCTGATGACACATTTCTATCGATATAACACATACCTTTGTTAATTATTACTCTGTGCCTTTTTCCCTTTTGCAATCCATTGTGTCTCCAACATGCTTTCCTCCGTCCTGTCACAGGAATCGCTCACCATCTTCTATCCCTGCTTAACGTTCTCTCCATCGCTTCTTCCTGACTTGTCAGGGATCGCGAATGTGTCACCCTTTTGACACACAGGTGCAAAAGCTGTGGGGTGGGGGGGGAGTGTAGGGACCACCCCAGCTTGAATATTTCAAAAGGGAGTGATCCTCAACATGACCCTATCATCCGTCTTCATCCTCTGATCCTCCATTTTAGCCTGTCAGCCTGCCTGAATCTGTGAGTCAAGGGCCTCCATGGCTCTTCTTCTTCTTCCCCCGTGTCTCTCATGGGGAAAAGAGATATTTCGATACCAGAGGTCTCGATCTCAGCTGCCGTGCCCTCTGAGGACAGATTTTAAATTAGGACACCACCAGGCATGGCAGATAAGGAGACCCGGCAATCGTCATTCGGCGGGGAGAATTAGAGGTTCGGCATGTGTATCAGTGAGGTGAAGATGTAATGTGGGTGCGCATAAAAAGGTTAAGATGTGTTGGATCTTTAGAGATGTATGATAGGATTTACCATGTACAACACGCAACCCCAAGAAGGAATTAATTTCCTGCGCAGGATTTTCAAATAACAACACCCCTGCTGCTGTCAGTATGCCTCCAGGCAACGATCCTCTCGCAGTCCTTTCAACTTAAATAGCTCACATATCCCTGAACTGTAGCACCGGTGTTTTTAAAGGAAGCTTCATTTTGTTCAGCGCCGAAATAGCGCAGCTCTGACGTGACACATAATAAACCGAAACTTGATTAAATGAACTCCGAATGCAATCACCTCTGAAGACACATTTTTGAAGAAAACATTTTGTTTTACCATGTTAGGAGGGGTACTTTTAATAATAGTCATTTAGAAGATGTCACTGACGCAGTGAGCTGTTAAAGCCAGCCGGGCCTGCCTGACGATCCAAAGCTGCACTCTGGCCGATATAGCTCAGAGGAAAGACATGAAGTGCCTTATATTTCATCAGTAAATGCTTAAAATTAATTCTAACTGTTAAACTGGAGTCTAAAATAACACTAGTGATTATATGTCTAGTAATAATAGGATATTATCTAAGGTCCTGTGTATAAGCACATAAACTTGTGTTATTACTACTTAGTACCAGGTGTGTTGCCTTACAGCAGCTGCAGCTTAGACTTTAAATACCACCATTGATTTTCAGTAGGGACTGAGATGTCCACTTACGTTACTCCAAGAGCGACTCTTGAACTTCTGCAAGCCTCGTTTGACTTTGTTCGAGGACACCGCGTTCTTCAAAATAACCAGTTCAACGCCTGAAATTAGGGCTGGCACACTTCTTAACTTAGACCTCGTCCTTCTTGTGGCAGACGTATAACTCGGCTGTCCTTCTTACAGTCTGATACTTTTGCTTCTACCGTCATTTCGGTCTTTGACACTAATGGGGGGTTTCGTCTGAGTTGTTATTTCAAAAAATCAGTTTTTTTCTCTTTCTCAGCGACTAGCTTCGCCAGTCTAACATGCAGGGATGTGATCAGATAGCTGAGTCACAGGGGGACACGACACAGAGGGGCAAGTGCAGAGCACTTAGTACCTGTTTAAAATTCTGTAAAATTCTTAAAATAGTGTTGTCTTTTGTTCCCCAGTTCTTGTTCCCCATATTTTCCACCCGTCTACACAGACTCTATAATAATGTTAAAAAAAGAACATTAACGTACTAAGATGTGAAAAAATGACTTTCATACACATGGTTTAAGTATGATGCTACCACTGATGCTCTTTTAAGCTTTGATTCTTTTCATTTTAAATGATGAGGCAGAGGATTGCTTTTTATTGTCAGCGAATCCCTGCTACTGGAGATGTACATGTTTAAGAACGGGTGACAAATACAGATTTTTTTTTACGGGAACTCATTTTGAGCAAATGAAATCGGGGCAATTATTTGATTGTAGCCCGAGTCGTCTGTTGAGTTAATGAACGAAATGAACCACAGTGGCCATGTTCGCCGTTATAAAGGAACATGTCAGTACGGCTAATGCCTTTTTAATAGGTTTTCAACAACCTCATTCTATTCCACATAGGGGAAAGGCAATATCGTCAGGGATCGTACTTAAGTGAAATGTTGTCTCACATATTATAACAATCCATCAGTGAAATAACAGTTGTTTTACAGGGACTTATCAAACAAGGAGGCATGAAATGTCACTGTGCAGACTGAGCGACAGGTCGAATTTAACAGCCTGCTGCAGCCATCGATATTGCTCGTGGCGATAGAGTGCAGCGATAGCATTTTAGCATCTCAAAGAAGGAACGGTGTCTATTACTGTTTTGACAAAAACAAACAAACAAAGGCACGGTTCGCTGGAAACATGCAGGCAGCAATTTCGAAACGCAAACACTGCGTGTGCACATTTAATGTACTGTACTAAAGTGGTCAGCTGTATTTTATTGCTCTCAACATCTGCTGCGGCTTTGATGTCAAAGCTGGAGATGAAATTAGATGAACGCGGTACCCTGTGATGCTGCAGCAGCGTTTTCCTAGTCAAGGACATCGCAGCCAAAGAGTTCAATGGGCTTGTTAGAGTGATAACAGAGAGGAGTGGAGAAATTTGTGCAATGCGCACCAGAAGAAGTTGCAGGTTGTGTGTTCTGTTTACGGTAAAAGGCGTTGGATGATCTCTTCCTCCTTCTCATCTGTGTTTTTGCTCTAAGTGAGCAGTGTTTAAGAGTGAACGGCCAGGCTTGTCTGACAAGGTCATGCTTCCTCTAATGTGACACCGGAGAGGCTCGTCCCTATTTCTGAAAAAAGAAATGCTAAACCCACTGGTATTTAAAGGGTGGCTTGTATTTATTGATTCCTCCAACATCAGTTGGAGATCGGTAGCAGTGAAGTCTGCTTTTACATTAACCCGCAAAGTTATCAGTCGACACTAATACTGAAACCTTTTCCTTTCAAAACTTGCAAAATTAGATTTTCAGGAGGGTTGTTTCCTGTGTCATTGAACGTAACCTTAGTCATATTTTGTCCAAACAGTTCTAATCACTGGTGCAACATTTTGTAAACCCAGGAAGCCGCTTCATTTCCATGAGGATAATAATTGCCCCGCAGACATGTTTCAAAATGAAAAGAAAACACTGTGTCTGATATGCATTTTCCATTACAAGGCCAAATTACCTGGTGAGAAATCTTTCACATGGCAGCTATGCCCTCTCTCTAATTAAAAAAAGAAAAAAAGAAAATCACTGTCCCTGAATATGTAAAATTATAACTTGGCCTTTAACTAAATGTATGCACGGTTTATAAGTCCATTCTGCTCTGGTTGGCCTTGGAGAAACTTTCCAATTTCACTGGATGAATTTTAAAACATGTCTTCTAGTGTCAGACTCCGAGCACAGTTTCACACAGTGAAGGTCAAACATCAAACAGAGCTGACACTGACTAAGGCACAAGTTTGAGTAGAGGATGCCTTTAAAAATGACTTGCTGTGAACACGCCACAGCTGCCATAACACGCCCGCCGTTGGGTTGTTCGCAACTTTATCCGACATGTCGTTTTAAGCCTTGTTGCTCACCAGTGTGGTTATGGGGATGGCAGTGTCAGTCCGTCATTTCATGGAGGGATTGCCTTGATATTTCATTGAGATATTCAGTCTCCCCAAAGGAAAATATTGTAATGACTTTGGAGGTCCCTTGATGTTTGGTATAGCGCAGCCAACAAGGCAGTCTTTGCAGATTTGTCTCGATGTGCGCTGGATGGATTGACACAAATGTATTCTCAGCAGATATTGAATGGGCTGTCAAAACACACATTTCCAGCATGTTCTGTTTCAATTCGGTTCATTCAGAAGATTGATTAGATCAGGGGTCTTCAGTTTTTTTAAGGCCAAGGACCCCCAAACTGATGAGAGATTATATGTTCTATATTAAACTGCTATTTATAAATATACATAATTATTATCATTCTGGATTCAATATTAAGATAAAGGTTCAAATTTCAAACATGTGCAACAGTAGAGTGGCTGCGCAACTGCCATAAACATACCTTTACCTTTGAACATACTTACATGTAGTAAGGGCGTTAATCACCGAAACATTTTGGACTCAGTTGGCCGATGGGAGCGAGCCGCATTGTTAGCTTCTCTTCTGCAGCATGCGTCCGGATGTCACTTGGGGACTGAATCGTCTCTCGGCCAGTTGAGGGGAACCTGACAGAGTCGGCATGTAATATGCGGTCTCATAATTGGCTCAGCAGTGATAGGGACGGGGCCCGTTCTGTACAGGAGGCTTAGATTGACAGGTCTAGTGTGGCGCTCTGTGTGAAACTGTGCACCGTTGAGACGGCTCCTGTATCGCTGAATGAGTGAAGTGCTGACTGAAAGACAACCTCGATATATCCTTCACTAAAAGATGTTGGATTCATGTTAATTCATGTTGAGGGGGAAAATTAACGTAGAAAAATGTCTAATCACCCAAAGATTTTGCGCTACCCCTGTGTGCTTCCTTGGGGTCACGGACCCCCTGTTGAAGACCTATGAATAAACTGATTTAATATCATATTTTTCGATAAAACTGATGCATTTGTTTTCAGTCTCAGTTGTTATAGGGGCAAAGTATCAAATTGTAGGATGTTGCAGTGTTGGTGCCTTTTAGACCTTCTGCCTTTTAAAACCATTTTGTGTACAATAACTAGATTGTTCAAGTGCATTTATCTTAATATCATCACATTTGTGTGTTTTGCTTTAACAGACGGCCAAGAAGTGAAGGTGGGCGAGTACAACGCAATTGCTGATGTGCTGCACCTCAACAACAACTCAATCAGGTTCCAAGGTACAAACGGGTCCGGACACATGTGCCTGTGTTTGTGTGT
This sequence comes from Mugil cephalus, assembly GCF_022458985.1. Classification (NCBI taxonomy): domain Eukaryota; kingdom Metazoa; phylum Chordata; class Actinopteri; order Mugiliformes; family Mugilidae; genus Mugil; species Mugil cephalus. The sequence continues at coordinate 11,050,083 of NC_061783.1, read as the reverse complement.
GTGTGTGAGTGCTGACTGAGGGATGTAATACTCGTCTGTTTCAGTTGTTAAAACGTCGACGCCACTTATCGCTCTGCTCTTTTGTTCACTTGCACTCTTGAACTCACTGCCTCTCTGAAGCACACACAAAAACCACACTTTCAGGATAACACCGCCATTCAGAGAGGGGACTCTCCACTCTGAACTGTCCTCTCTCCGCTAAATTATTTACCAGTCCATTTTTCACCCCTCCCCGTGTTTGCCTGTGTTGACATACTTTGTAATTTGTTTGATCCTCCTGGCTATTCTCCACTTGGCCACTCTTTCTCCGTCTTCTCAACGTTGCCCAACACAAACACTCTCGGGCTGCACCATCTAAAAAGCTTATTTCCACGTCCCTGACCACAGTAAGTGGAGATGTGTAAGATGATGCCATCGCAATCGATTGGCTCACTGGTGGGAGGAAAAAAAAAAATAAAGCAAACGACAATAAAATGCAGGATCTAACTATAATTACTTGACTGTGGTGCATAGAGAAACAGTCACACAACTAGGGAAAAGTGAGAGCCAAGAAATGGATCTTAAATAACTGTCTCTGTATCGCCGCTTTGAGGACGAAGAGAAATAGATTGGACGGAATTGTTGTCAGAGTGACGAGACAAATTTGAAACGTCAAGAAAAAGAACACGATTGTGTTAACATCCTCGGTTTCTGGACAGAACAGTCTATATCACAAAATTCTTTTTCCTCCTTCTCACAGGTGTGGAGCCTCCCAAGGATCGTACGTTTGTGCGTCTACAGCGGCGCCACATCAACGTGCCCCTCTACAGCATCCTGTCCACCATCACCATCCTGGGCATGCTCATGGCCGGGGCCTTCCTGTTCTTCAACATTAAGAACAGAAACCACAGGTCAGCCGCCCACATTGGTGAAGCACAGCTTTAAAAGTGAACGCTGGACGATGAAGGGAAAACACTTAAGTATATAGTGCAGGAGGGAAGTAAATTAGAGGACGGCTTAGGTTCTGGGAGTGATGGCCATGTAGCGGGCTTCAACTGTACCTATTGGATAACAGGGGACATGCAGACCATCCCTGCTGTTCTGCCCACGGCCTTTCTTCTTCTTCTACAGTCCTACTAGTAATTGACGTCTTTGATCTGACAGCTTACACTTTCTAAAACCACTTTAAATTCTTTAAGGTATTAGCTTGACATATGTGACGTCCTTGGCGGCTGATAGGATTTGATTGTATTGTTTGCTCCTGGACTTGTGTTGTGTCTTGAAGGCTCTTTTCCACTGATCCAAGCATCTCCTTCAGTTCTAAAAGACTGGTGAGGAGTTGGGGTTTAAATATCTGTGGGTGTTGCTCATCAGAAGCTCATATGACTAGTGTCATGACTAGTGTCATGAGATACATACCAGTTGGGGGAGACTGAAACTGTTTTTCCAATAAATGGTAAGAGATTCCAGTATTAAGGTGAAACTTCTTACAGAATTCCCAAGTTCAGAGAAGGATTTTCCAATTTGACATTGACAGCTTCCTCTAACAGTCCAGGTTTTTAAATTATTTATTTATTTATTTATTTTTTGGATGACTCCCCACACAGACCTGCATGCAACCAAATATTTTTCAAACGGTCTTTCCCTAGCCCTAGCCCAAATTCATATGCAACTATCTGTTTATAGAGATAAGTGGTGGACAGAGGAATGTGCAGACTGAATTGTGTGTTGAAGCATGATAATAACTGATAAGCCTTTATCTTACAGATACATATTTTACATTTCCCCGTCTGTGCAAGATTCAGATTTAGTCTGTCGTCCATTTTAATCTTTTCTAATGTTTAATTTTCCCTCCGTAAGGCTAATCAAGATGTCCAGTCCCTACATGAACAACCTGATCATCTTAGGAGGCATGCTCTCCTACGCCTCCATCTTCCTGTTTGGTCTGGATGGAGGCTTCGTTTCTGACAAAGAATTTGAAACCCTCTGCACTGTGAGTTCCCTCAGTACTTTTTTCTGATAAATAAAACAATGTTAGTTGGGCTTGCCTTACTCAGTGCTAAGAGCCACGTCACTAAAACATACAAAAATTTATTTTTACTTCATTACAGACTGACTATTTATATACAATATATGATATTAATTTCAAGTCATTTTTATGTATAATTTGCTTCAAATATGGAGAATACTACTGAAGGACAAGTCACAGTAATGACGTAACCAAGTGAAGGAAGACTGAATCTCTCTCTGCAGGTCTCTAGCTAGCACAGAGCACATTAAGTGTCTCCCCCCAGGTAGCATTACTCTGTGACTATGTAGATACCAGATTAATTAAAGTGCTTTGATTACAGTGATAACTGGTTTCCACTGAGATACCACCATCCCAGATACAGACAGACGGATACCGCATGCAGATGTTAGGCTGTGCCCGTCGGCCGCTGTCACCTGGCTGAAGTTTGTCATTACACACAAGGAACACATAGGTTGACCTGTTGGTCATCATCCAATATGTCCTGGCCTTCTTGAGAACAAACCGTGTAAAACCAATGCTCACCAATCGCTTATAAAATATATCAGAACACCGAAACTGCACTCACATACAATCTCTGCAGCTATATTAAGCTTTTACGTGGTTATATTCAAATTCGAAGCTTTTAAAACACATCAGCGGCGCCCTTCATGCCAAAGAAGCAAGAGGTCAACGTTGTGTTTTTCATTACAACGAAACGCTCTCAGGATTGTGACAGCTCTGGATACGGAAAATAAACGTGACAGCTCCTTATTTTTAGAATCCTTCGCAATGCTATTTTGAATGAACTCGTTAAAAAAAAAATGCCCGTCAGATCAGTTGCCTGTCAGCTTTTATCGCAGGTTTACAGCGTGACGCAATAATAATGTTCCCGTTGTTTCGATAGGTTCGGACGTGGATCCTCATCGTCGGATACACAACTGCTTTCGGCGCTATGTTCGCCAAGACCTGGAGGGTGCATGCCATCTTCAAGAATGTGAAGATGAAGAAGAAGGTAATGAAAATGTTTTTTTTTTTTTTTTTTAAAGGTTATTTCTTATAGCTCTGGTCGCCTTTTTATTTCACTACTTATATAACTTTAACAGATCCATTCACTCATGGTCATATTTAAATCTTTTTTTAAACACTAAACCGTGTACATATTGTTAGATAGCACATATACTAGTAGTTCGTCAGTATAACCTCTAGCATCTCCACTGGCACATGTACTTCCGACAGTCTTTTCCGGGAGGCTTCACGTGGCTTTTGAAAGCCCAGCACTGCTGTGTGGGTGACTGTATTCAGCTTTTCGGCTTTTAACAAACACGGTAAAAGATTGGCAGCCCCTGGCACCTGCATTTAGAATCTTCCATGTGATCTGGAAATACAAATGGCTCTTTAAACATCTGACACAATCTGTTTCACTGGCCCAGTTATATAAAGTGGTGCTGAACTCACCGAATGTTGTAACTGCGCTTGGCCTTTTTGTATTTATAGCATCCCCCCCTCCTTTCCATCTCCTTCGCCCACTCTCTCACCCTGTTGAATATTGGAGGAAATGTGGGTGGCCTGCCAGAGAGAGAGAGAGAGAGAGAGCAGAGAGGGAAGGAGGAGAGAGGGACGGATCAAAGAAAGTGGAAGGGGTCGGAGGGAAGTAGTGGCAGAAGGGAGGGTGAAGAGACAGAAGGAGCCAGGCAAAGCAGGGCAGAGACAGGGACGAGACAAACAACGTGCCCCAAATGGCAAAGAAAGTAGGTTGGATGCTGGGAAAAGAAAACAAATGATTGTCTAAGATGAATAGAATGCAGATGACATGAAAGTTCAAAACACAAGAAGTCATAGTTTACTCAAGTTTGAGTTTACACTGCAGCTCTCTGGCTGGGTCGACACAAGATCACAGCACATACATTAGCATTTTAGAAATGCGGGACACCGGCCCGGACGCATCCTTTTACTTCTTCAATTTATTGTGTTTCTCAAAATGACCGTTCGAGGAAAACAAAACAGTTTGGCCTCTGTATTGCCCTTAACTTTTCTCAGCCAATTATTTCCATTCAGTTCCTCTCCTCTCACCCTTTGTCCTTTGCTAACAGAGGCAAAACAAATGTTTCTTTAGAAGAAGCATTCACTCCCATACTGCATATTTCAGCCCTCAACCCTCGAGCTATTCTCTGTCGGTTCAGGATCCATGTGCAGCACACACACACACACACACACACACACACACACACACACACCCTTTCCCACTTCTTCTTCTTCCTCACTGATTGAATGTAGGTGCCTTGGCTTCGGCAGAGTGATAGTTGCGGTTGTTGCCCTGCAACGTCTACCAACTGCTGTCAGGAGAGGGACAAACACAAGTGTTAGCCACCATTTCTTCAAACTGCGGGACTGGAGCAGCATTTTTTCACCACTTCCTTTAATCTTTTTTTCTTTTCTTTTTTTACCCTATACACTCGAGTGCAGAGATTGTAAATCAAGGGCCAGTTCGATAAGGGTTCCACTTGGTGGTCTGCAGCCGTCACTTCTTCACTTCTTAAAAAGCTCAGTGCCAGAGACGGCGCGCCGGGAGGGGTCCATCAATGTCCTCCTTCTCCTAACACACACACGGATAAACAAACACGCTTGCGAAACTGGCAATATCTCAGCCGCGGCCTCGCGTTGCTACTGCTGGCCCATCTGCCTGTCTTGGTAATTTACTAAGCACTCATTAGTGACATTTTGCTGCACACGTGTACACGTGTTATCCATCAGCTCACAGCTATACACACACAATTGTGTCCACATAACATGTTTGGTTTGTCTACAGACAGCAGGGGTCTTCAACGTTTTTCAGGCCAAGGACCCCAAACTGATGAATGAGATTAAGTAGTTGCATTCAAGAAATTTAAATTTCGGGGGAAAATGAAAAAAAATATATATAATAATGTGTAATCAACCAAAGATTTTGTGACACCCCCTGTAGTGACCCCCTAGGGATCGCAGACCCCCTGTTGAGGACCTATGGTCTACAGTACTTTGGCAAAAACTCCCCAGGTTTGCCTGTACTTCTTGGTATTAAACCACACGTCATAATCAGAAAATAGCATCCGATTAGCAACGTAATATTACAAATGAGCAAACTCAGTTCACTCATTCAAAATCTCTCCAGGCTAATACACTGGAATCCAACTTTGGGCCAATATAACTAGGGAAAGGAAAAAAACATAACACTTCAGGTAATTTAGAGTCATTACATAGTTTGTCTAGCAGATTCAGTTGGCAGAGTAACTTATCACAGTTTAGCAGATGGTCGTGTAGAGCTCTCTTTGTAAATTTCTCCAAATTCTCACGCGCCGTTTCTACAGCATTTGATGGTTAGAATTAAATTCATTTCATCACCCATTTTCTTCCATAATTTCAAGGTGAAACGCTTTGTTTACATTGTCGTTCATCATCGTGTCAGGCGTTTTTCATTAGTCCAACAATTTGCTCCGAGCCAGTTCCATCAAAAGACAGCAGATCAAAAAAAAAAAAAAAAACAGTCCCCGACTCATTCCGAGCCTATGGAGACACGAGCAAGACCAGCGTTTTGCATCTGGTCTATGTGATGCTCTCCAAACAGAGCCCAGCCTGTGTTCCCTGACCTTTCCTTTGATCGGCCGTTCCGGACAGTCAAACGCTATAATAAATAAAGATCACAAACAGGTCATGGCTTTCATCCCTCTAAAGTTCAGGGTACAAAGGAGGAGCGTTTGTTGTGTACAGCGTTGGCTTTTGTTTGGTGAATCTTTTCAACATTCTCCCACTGCAAGGCAATGGAATCGGGACTTGCTGGTGGCACATTGCTGACAGAACCACGCCAGCGGTTCTGAGCCCTGAGCCGGAGAAGCTAAATACGCAACATGTTCAGACAGTGAATAAATAAATAAATAAGTATCTGAACCAGGCTTTGGTCTTTTGGACTCGCAGTTTGGCTGGTTTCCTATCCTGGTAGGTGGTTAATTGCAGTTAAATGCATTGTTATCAGTCCATGATTAGAGGGTTACAATAAAAGCAGTAGGGGTTTGGGTCCTGAGTGATCAGAATCACTTGCTTCATGTAATTACAGTGGTCAGTAAGAAATGTTGTTTAAAATGGCTCCACAGACACACATGCTACAAGATTAGCAGGTGTGTGCCATTAGGCTAACGCACACGTCTTCTCTTCCCCCTTCTAGATCATAAAAGACCAGAAGCTGTTGATCATCGTCGGCGGGATGCTGCTAATCGACTTGTGCATCCTCATCTGCTGGCAGGTTGTGGACCCGCTCAGGAGGACCGTGGAAGAATACAGCTTGGAGGTCAGCGCGCATTTGACGTTTCTCCCCCCGTCTCGCCCGAAACTCGCGCTCAATTATGGTTTTGTTTATGTTGATTCAGTGTGGCTCGCCTCAGCCGGGAGATTCTCGTTAAAAAATGCCTGTGTGTTTAGAGTTTAGGCAAACAAAATGTCTGCCGTAGGCTGTAGCGCAAGCATCTTTGTTGTGCTTGTTATTTTTGGGTCAGGATGTGAGCCATTGCTGCCTCCTGTGCTCAGCCCATGGCCGGACATTTGCCAGCTTGGATGGGAGACATTGGCAAGGGCCCGTTGAAAAAAAAAAGAGGCACTTGGCATTACTTTCACTTCGCTGGAGAGGTGGCGTGAAAATAGTGGGAATGAACTCTTCTATACTGTGGCTGGTAAGAAAATGGGACAGGATTAGTTTATATTTGGGCCCAATTGGCTCAAATGAACATACTGTAGCTTTGGCATTGCAGGCTGATGGTGTGTGAAGTGTTTTCATTTAAGCATGACATATTAGCACATGACTGTCAACAGTGATATTAAGGGAACCCAGACTGTGAATTAGCAGGACCTAACTGCATATTTGTTTACCCAGAGGTATTAGTCACTTTAGTTAAAATGACAGACTGATTTTTTTCTTTTTTTTTTTTTTTCTGTTGAAATATCTGTAAAATAGTACGCAGCATGGCTGCACTGCTTTGAATCTAAATTGAGTATTTTTCGTTTTTTTTTTTTTTGAGAATAGCCTCTCTTTCTGGAAACTTGGCGGTTAAGACTTTTACCGCGCGGAGGCTGCAGAAGCCCTCAATCTGTCAAGTCGTTACACAAAGGGATGGATAAGCATTAGGCCAAAGGAGGCTTAAATCGTCTTAAGGTAACTTGGTTACAGATCAGGTGCAGCGAAGACAAATTTGTACAGGTGTCAAGGTTTGCTGCGTGTAATCGTAAAAGCGATGACATGCACAGCAGCTGTGGTTCTAAATCTATTAAAGCACATCTGTTCGCGGTGTATGAAAGAAAAAAGAAAAAAAAAAAAAACGGGTGACAAAAAAATTAATGAGAAGCCAGATAATTACATACGTCAAATTAACATGTTGATTGGATGCGTTCATTTCGCCGCCGAAGTAATAACAGTATTACTGCGCAGGCAGATAACTCAGTGGAGCACGGGAGCTTATGTTTACTTTACAGCTTCTGCTTACAGCTGACAAGCAGGAGGAGTTATTCCTCCGCAGCTGAGATGAAATCATCCGCCTTTAAAGACCACAGACCATGGATACTACTAAGTAGATATCCCCTCTAATGAGTTGTCTTTCAAGTCCCTTAGACTTCTGTATATGGGTCATGAGACGGCTAACTGCCTCCCAAGGGCCCACAGCCCTCAGAAATTGATGGCATTCGCTGGATCTTCATTGACCCTTCTGCTAAACAGAGGTTATTAGTAGGTCAGCGCAGTGAAAGGCAGGATCTGTTGGGAGGTTTTTTATGGAAACTTCTTTTGATCACGCTGAATGGATTTTCTCGTTGTTTGCTTGCGGGTTGCTGAGGTCCTGCGGGGGATGTAAGGGCATCGGTTGCTGCCTCGCACCCGGTTTACACTTTTTTTTTTTTTTTTTTTTTCAATTAAAGTCTTGTGAAGTGATAAATAGTGCGGGTCGGGTTTTTTCCTCTCTCTTTGCTCTTGATGAAAAGATTCCTGTGAGAGATCTCTGAGGAAGAAATCCATGATATATTGTTACATTCTTATGCTCCGTTTGGTGCGCCGTGAAGGTATGCTCAGCACTTTTGTCCAACGCCGTACAAAGCCGCATTTCCTTTTGTGGTGATAGCCACTCATACATTTAAGCCTGCCTGAAGGCTGAAGCGAAGCCTTGCTTAACATATTCATTTGTGAATGTTGTCAGTGTGCGCAGTCGTGTCCTCGTGGAGTATTCTCAGAGTCTAAGCCCCCGGCCAGGGGAGTGTTGTGAATATATAAACCGCTTGGTGTGGGAGTCTGCATTCCCCCCGGGGTTGTGGATCTGCATGCCTGGGCTGAGGCGTAGGCTCCACATGCCTGCCCAGCCTGCCAGATTTCCAGTACCAGTAGCAGAAGACCCTTGGGACTCAGCTGGGGGAGAGACAGCCTGGAGCTCCTCTGCGTCCAGGGGCCTCCAGGCCTGTCAGATGGGACCAGAAACCAGAAGGCAACCCAAATACCCAGAGAGGGGATAAGGAGGGAAAAGAGAGGCTAAAAATGATACCGCGCCCAGCCCAGCCCAACGCTGTGTTTATGGTAATAAATAGAGCGGGGAGGTAGAAACAAATACATTTATTGCACCGTAGACGGAAGGAGAGTCAGGTTCGTACTGACATAAGCACTGCATTAATTACGACATCAGCCCCATTCAGTTTAATGAGGCCGCTTTGTTGGCACAACAGGTGTCGCGTTGAAGATCCTGAAAAAAAATGTTGCCCAACAAATTAGTCAAATGAGACTTGCTGGTTCATTAGATTTTCTCCTAACTACCCACTGTAGTTGGTAGTAGTCTGTTTTGATCTAGTTAAATGAAAATGGGGTGATTGTGGTTGTGGGGATGTGGAATGAGTCTGCGGTGGATGGACTCCATGAAGCCAAGGAGCCAGTGAGACTAGCTCTGACTGACTAATGGTAATTGGTACAAGGAGAGAGGCCATTAGTTCCTGAGAGCTATCACATCATACTAGGCCAACATTCCCCTGCTACTTCCCTCGATCTGTTGACTTTTTCCTTTTTTCCCTCCCTCTCTTATTCTGTCACTCTCTCCGCCTTTGTCAAGGTCCCCCCTCCTCCCTCTTCTTATTCCTCCACTGTGGAGAATTGGGATTGGAGCTCGGGGTCCGCAAAGATGTATCCACCTGCTGCACCCAAGGGTATGCAGTATGACAACACAGTGTTATTCATCTGGCGCGGTACTACCTAGTATATCGCATTTGTGATTTGAACCATCTCACAGGAGGGTTACCTTTTTGACCAGAACCAACAGGGGAGCTGATACATTGTTTAAAGGAATAGTAGAGGCTGTAGAAACGGTTCTTTTTTTAGACACTCAATTATTATCAGTAAAATTGCCTGTAGTTGACATTGTGGGTAAAAATGATCTCTTGCTCATGAAATGACAACCAAGACTTACCCAACGGACACAGTCGGTCCTGCAAGGGTAATCCCACTTGTCTGAATCCAGCAAACTAAGCTTAATGAGCTACCATTAGCAAAACTAGGCCATTCCCCTTTGCATCCTTTATTAACATTAACAAGGCGATGAAGCTGAAGAGGCTGACAATACATCCTTGTGGAATGCTTCATAAAACATGACTGATTTAATAGCCTTCCAAATAAAAGTAAAGAAGGGCCAGGGTTGAGTCTTTAAGGCTCCTAATCGAGAGAAGGACTGACCCTGGAGTCTTATTTTATGGCTGCTCCTCAAGCCTTCACTTCTAATTACAATATGCAGATGATACGCTTTCAGAAAAAAAAATGACTTGTGACCTTGACATTGTCCCCAGCCTCTTTAAACCAACCTTGGACTCTGATGTGCTCCTCAGTACGTACTGGTCACGAAAATTACCATGTGTGCTGAATTTAATAATAATAATAATAATAATAATAATAAAACTTTGCTGAGATTAAAGGTAAACTGGCTGAGAGGCTAATACCAACTGTCCTTTATTGACTGACCCCTAAATCATACGGCGCAGGGAACATTCTCCGTATCGGCGTCTTCCTCTCCCAGAGAGCTTATTAAAGGCAGGAATCACTCTGACTGCACCGGGGACATCCAGGGAATGCAAATGGAAAAAGCTTGGACTGCAGTGAGCAATTAGATCCATTTTGTGGCTCGTTAATAATTGAGCATCCGTTAATGGTGTGGATGTTTTAGCAGGAGGACTTCTGGCTGAAGTCAGATTAAGACACGCAGTACTGACACATGTATTAGTGTCAACGCCGCGCATGAGTATCGAGCCACGCGTGCTCACGCTCATGCATTGTGCAGGTTTTAGCCTTCGCGTCGTACGCATCCGCCGCACGTGCCTTCTCATCCATGGGTGTGTTTGTGTACGTACGGATGTGAGCTTACAGACATGTTAATGTCCCCTCTCGCGGTTGTGGGTATTGTCTCTTGCATAATGAAGGACAAACTGTCGAGGACGGGTGATTAGCATTCTGGCGGATCCTGCGGCAGACCCCCTCTACTCTGGTCTCTCCTCGTGTCTCCTCTTTCTTCCTCCCCTCCCTCCTTCCCTCCGTCGCTTTTTTTTTTTTTTTTTTACCCCAGCTTGGAAGCTGCTGCAAGCATCTGCGGGCAGGCGGGCGGGCTGCGAAAGAATATTGCAGTGTGGCATCGCCATGGCAACGGCCATGGTTCCTGACATCCATAACGCGGAGAGCAGCGCTGTTGATTCATGAGACAAAAATAACGGGCTGTGACACCCACTTCAGCGCCGTGACACATGCTGGGAAGACTGAAAGTGTCCATATAGAAACACGGACTGGTACATCGTCGGAGCTGAAAAGGTTTTCGTCCAGAAGTTTAGGAGCTCTCGGAGAGTCACCTCTTCTTTCCTGCCTCTGCCCGCTACCCCCACCTGTACGCGGTTAGACAAGGGGGGAGAAAGAGAAAGAGAAAGAGAGAGAAAGGGAGCGGGCGGAGGAGTTTCATCCTTTGAAAATGCACTCAACCGTTCCCACAATCATATCGTTGGGGTACCAAGCCAAAGCATGACTCACTACTTGCATTTAATGTGGAAATGCTCCTCTTTATGCAGCGATGAGATGATGGTGATTAGTTCGAATGTGAGCCTGTGTTATCAGTAGAGGGAGTGGAGACGAGGAGGCGCATGCCAGGCGAGGAGGTGAGGCGTTAATCTAACCAGGGATTAAAGGGCAGTGTTAAGGTCTTCATTAGCTGCTCGTAACATAACACGTGTGGTCAGATATGAGGCCGCTGTTTTTTCTTTCTTTCTTTCTTTCTTTCTTTCACCATTAAAATACATCTAAAGTAGTTCAACTGCCTGGGTTACACATGATTTTTTTTTTGTTTGTTTTTTCTGTCTGGAAATCTGTAAAACACCATCTGCTGTAAATATGTTATTTGGAAGGATGGGGGGGATAAAAGCACATTGTTGTTAGTGTGTTTTCTGAAAGGAGGAAAAGTCATTGTAGACAACTGTCCTGCTGCAGGCAACAGACGAAGGGGCCAGCTTTTGCATCTGTTGTCATTTCTATTAATAATCACATCAGACCAATTTGACAGCGGGCACCTGTTATCAATGTGACTTCACTTTTTAGTGTCACCGTGTACAACGGGCCTGGGAGTCTGTGTCGACCGCTTCAAGCTTTTCATTTTTTACTCTTGCCCTGCCTCTATAAACCCCTATGGGTTAGGGTTAGGGTGAGTGACTAAAATTTATTTTTAAGTTTTGGTGGTTGATACGCGACCATTCATTATTCTGAAGCCAAGAAATAAAGCATACCTTTCCTTTACCTGCCTTTTCTGTCCAGCTTCCTTTTCCCACTCGGTTACATTTGGCAGAGTCCTCTCGCCGACATGCTAACGCACTCTCGCCATCTCCCACAGGTATAAGGTTTTCTCACATTCAGTCCCGTCTTTTATTCAATGTTCCTTCTTTTTCGTCACCTTGTACGTTTGCTTGCTTTGGAGCCGTCTCGGTCTCTTCCTCTCCCTCTTCGCCATCTATCCATTTCATTCCTCTCGTCCGCGTTTCGCTGTCAGAATTGCGCTGCCAGCTCCTTTGCTGTCTGCAGAACCCTTGTTATTCCAAACGCCCTGCTCCATTTTCTTCTTCTATTCTACATTTGGATAGTTCTTACCCCTCGGTAGATTTGTAACAGGGCAGTGCTGTGGCCCGTCTGAAATATTCTCTTTATTTTTTCGCCTTCTCTCTGTCTTTCTTCATCCTAGTGTTTGTTTTCCTCACACTATTTTTTTCTACTCAGATTTCCAATTCCACCTCTTCAAAGGGAGGAATTTTTTGACATTTCTGATGATCTTCCACCGAGATTTGGTGTTAATGGGACGGGTTGGGGAGAGTGTGGACGGACGGAGTGAGACATGTGACGGCAAAGTTCCTTGAGCCAGAAAAATGACAAGATTGGCTGACGATGTGTGTCCAGGTCCTCTAGGATCCTGTGTGGGTCAAGGTCAGCTAGGCTGAATGTTTACATACACTGACCAACCAGGCATATGCCACATCAGCCACAATCAGCGTTGTCCCCCCCTCCCTTCCTCCTGAGCTAGTTGTTGGGTGGAACGATCCAGAAATATCGATACTTCTGTGTGTTTTTTAGAATCAATCTTCACATCAAAATATCGATCCCAAGTCTGCTTCCACAAGAAATGTTAATACCTTTATGACACAGAATCTGTAATAATTTCTAAAAACAAAAAAAACAAAAAAAAAAAAAAGTAAAAAGTGAAATCTCTAGTCATTATTTGCGTAGGCTATAGGAACAAGTTTTCCTTCTGGCTTCCACTCTCACATCATGACAGGAGAGAATGAATGAAGTTGCTCTGTGACAGACAGAATACACCAGAGTGCCCGTCATAGACATGAACACAGATACATTTACATAACATACAATAACCTATTTTTGTCAATTTTGCATTTTTTTTTTTTATTATTTGTTTTTAGATGGGAAAATGGAGAAAAACGTTTCATTCCAGAACAATATGTAGTAGATTGGACTCGTATTCCTGCTATCATCTTAACACATTTATTAAAAGCTGGATAATGCATTGTGTAATTAAACTCTACTTACATTCACAAATGTTCATTATAAAAACAGTCATCATTTTCATATACACAAGTACACGTCTAAAAGTATCGGTATATTAGCTTTGATATTACTTGGTATCGGATCGAAAGGAAAAATAGTGATATCGTACATCCCTATCCTGCACCCTTACACACGTTGCAGCCTTAGTCAACTGTTGATTGTGTGAATAGCATCTGAAGGACACGCAGCTCCTGTTTCACTACCAGCTAGCTCGGTGAAAGCGAGTGGCACGCAGATTCCTGTTTACATTTCATTTAATCCAGTTGGCTTTCGAATCTGAAAATAGCATTCTTTGGGAAAATGGCGTTCAGAAATGAAATTCATCTCAGATTATGGGGAGATTTGTCCGGTGTTAATCACATTCCCAGCGACGGAGACGAAAGATGTGTTTGACAAATACGTGAGAATCATGAAGTATGAGGAACAGTGTCATCTGCAGCCTCATCCGCGTGGCTCCGTACAGTCCTAAGATGGTGCTAAGATGGGCTTTGAGGCTCCTTTGTTAGCGTTAAGTAAAGCACTGGCTGAGATCAATGCCTTTTCAAAGTAAACTGGGTCATTAAGGGATAACCACCACCCACCTAGGCCTCTTCTCATCGACCACCTCTGGAGGGAACAAGAATGGGAGGGAGAGAACAAAAGGGAAGAGTACATAGACCTCACACATTCTTAGTGATGTCTCTAAGATTCCTGTAAGAGTTCACCTATCCTAAACGAATGGTTTTGCATTGTAGTAAGGTATTGTCACTGTGTGCGCTGAATTGCATGAAGTACTGCGGTAATTGTGACGGGGTAACGTGTTGCTCTGCGTTGTTCTCTATTCAAACGGGCTTAGTTACAATGTTCTGCTATCTCGCTCATTTTTGTACCCGCTTCTGAAAGTTTTGTCCGGGGCTGAGTTGTACTTTTGTGTGGGGTGTGATCCAGCACGGCGCCTTTGACATTGACCTGTTATTTTCACGCTCTCCGAGGTATCCTAAATAAGTGTGTCACAGGTTATACCTCGGGGATACGCGCTTCCGTTTATAGTTTTGCCCGTTTTTGCATGTCCCAGCCAGCAGCGGTGAGGCCTGTCAGATGGTCTCCACCATCCGACAACCTGCACAAAGACTGCTGCATTATGAACAGGTGAAAAAGCAGAAGCTGAAGTGTTTAAATGTATGATTTAAATTACACCAATGATTTAAATATACACCGATCAGCCATGACATTGTGACAGGGGAAGCAAATAACACCGACCACTGTTTTGGAGGCACAAGTTAGACCTGCACAGTCTTAGGCAGGTGGTCATAATGTTATGCCTGATTGGAGTAGTCAGTCACTTAATCTCGGCAGTAGTTCAGTGGCGTGTTTGCAAATGAAAAGCTTAAAAGTTTGAAAGCATTTTCATGTCTGAGGTGTCTCATTCTGTATAGCTCTCTGCCTCTGTTTGGGGAGGGGAGGGACGAGGAGAAACCTGAATATCTAGCCAACAGAAGTTTTCGTTTACAGAGGATTTCATCATTTTTGAGGAGAATATTTGCCCAGTATGTTTTTTTTGTCTCGCGCGCTCTGCCAGTGCACTGGTATTTGACTTGTCTGTGAGGGACAACAGTGTACAGGATGTGTAAGCTGACAGCGTTATCATTGAATCATGCGGGTAAGCGCTCTAAGGACTGCTTCAGAGGCACGGTATTTGTTGACACTCCGGCTGGTAAATTGGACATGTGGTTGTGCATGACTGAGCCTGTTCAAGTGAATCTGTCGAAAATGGAATTGGGTGGCAGCATTTGCCTCCTTTTGCTTTCTCCCCGCCTCGACGCGCTGTGTGATTCCTTCCTCCCTCTCTCCATCTCTCCCCTCATCTGCCTGTGTACCTGTCTTTCTCTGTAACAAAACCAGCGCAAACAGGCTAAATTATCCCTGACCTCCAACATTACCCGCACCTGTCTTTTGCTCTCCTCTCACTTTTTGCCCAGCCTTCCTCCTGCTCCTCTCTTCCCGCTGCCCTGGACTGCAGTTGCTAGGCAACAGCTGATTGAGCATGAGGGGTATGCAATTGACCAATTAGAAGTCTTTCAAATGAAAAGTGGTGTCAAGAGTTTCCACTATTGTAGTGTGGATGCTGGATAATATACTGCAGGTATATGTGAATTTATATGTATGTGTGCACAGACAGGAGGATGTGGTCTGCTTTGATTGATTCAAAACGGCCTTTTAATACCTGGCGTGATCCCGTCCGGGTTCATGTGTGTGTGTGTAGTCATTTAAATGTCGCTCTCTACGTGATTGAAGACGTGTTTTGAGGGTTTAGTCGATACTTATGATTTCTTCCTTCTCAGTTTTTCCTGTCTATCCTCTCGTTCCATTCATCTGGTCTCTTCCCGCCTTCGCGCCGTCCCGCCTCTCACACCGGAGACTCCCTCTATCAGTGACCAGACGCATCCATCAGTGTTCTGCTTGGCCACAGCCCTGAGGATTCCATTATGGCTCAGCATCCATCGCACATGTGCGCACACACACACACACAAGGCGGCTCTATCTCATCTGGCCACGGGCACAGACATGATTAGTTATAAACTCAAGATAGCGATGCAGCTCTTGATAATGGTGGTGACTCTGGGTTGGGGATGATGATGATGATGATGATGATGATGATGATGATGATGATAATAAACACGATGGTGATGGCGGTCCCAGAAGCAGCAAGGTGATGATGAGGTGCACTTAGAGACGAAATGACTCTCACGGGTGTTCAGCCCCTCCATCCATTTGACCACCACAAACATTGTTATTATGTAGAAAACTGCTTTTCTTGAGGAGGAGGTGTGAATGTGAGTTTTCCCGGGAACACTTGCCACCAAGTTTACAGACCAGTTCAACATACTCCATGTATGATGCTTTCTCTGAGCATCCGTGTTGCTCGTTAGACATTTGTTTGGTTCTTTTCCGAGCTAATATGTTGAACTTTTATCATTTGATACATATCTTCCCTTCACCGTTTGTAAACAGTGTGACGGTTTTTGAGGGGCGGGGTCTAACTGGAGGCCAAACATCTCAAACTATGTAGCTTGTAAACGGCGGTTAGCATGTTTCAATGGACTGTTTTGGCACAAATAGATGAGGAAAATGCATATTTTAGAGATTATACTAATACTCACTGGATGGACGATTTGACTAAATCGTTAGACGCCTATAACGTGCCTTCAGTGGACATGTGCAAGATTTGCAGTAGAAGAATTTGCCGATGATTTTTGTCTGTACGAACACAGAGGGTCTGTCTTTATCAACTGAAGCCTGTCCAACAAAGACAGTACAAGAAGTAAGCAGAACCACTGTGGAGGGTAACCTAGTAAATGCAACTTCTGCTTGGATGCCTGTGAAACACACAACTGATGTTGCGCTATCCAGCGGTTAGCATTAGCATTAGCATGTAACAAGAATCCTCTAAATAAGCATGAACTTAACGTAACTTCAGTCACGATTTATTCTAACCCATAATGTTATCCAGGCTGAAACAGATGATGCTTTACATATTAATCTTATCTGATAAGAAGTCTGCCCGTTGTTGATTGTTGACTCATTGTCGCCAAAGCCAACCAAAGTTGTCTACAACTGGCAGTGACTAGTGTGTGATAAAACTTCAAAACATTTTTTTTTTTTTTTTTTTTTTTATTTGATTTTTTGGTTTTGGCACCAAAAAATACAGCAAGGCACATTTTGGTTCAAAGTGACAGTGTTCACCTCAAGCTTTTCTCTGTTTTGCCTCCAGTTGACATCATGACGTCACAGTGGTGTAGGCCATGAGGGGTCTTTAGTCCCTTACCTTCTTTTAGAACTTATGCACAGAAAACAGACTTAAGTCTTAAGAACGCTTTGAAATACTTAAGAGATTTACCTGGAAGTGATTCGCTTAATAAGCATGTTCTGAACTTGTTTGACAAGAGCTTGAATGTAATGGACGTTCATTTATAGTATGTAAAAGGTTTATGCCAGCAGACCAATTGGCACGTAATTTTTATAGTGAAGTGAAGCGGTAATAAAGAATAATAGTTTTAGTTAGCAAAGGAACTTATGAAAAGGTTGTGCTAAGAATGTGCTATTAAACTTTTGTTATTTCTCGAGAATGAGTGACATTAAACCTCAAGGAAACGCTCCAGCCTGCACTATAACTTATTGTACAAAACGCCTCCACAGATATATAACTATCATTTAGATAGTAATTGTCTTTGTTAAATGTTCTGTGAAGGAGCCACATTTAAAAAAGACAGGAAAAATAGATAGAAACCGGTGATTTATAGCTATACATTACAGAAGAACATTTCAGTTACAGTCACCCATTCCACTTGTACCTTGCGAAATAATATTATTATTAAGTGACAAATGTGCAGCTTAAAGGGAATACATTATCTAATAACACTGAGGAAATCTGTATATTTTACTTTTCTCTGCCACGTTGGCGTGCGACCACCTACTATGACCTTTATTCCCTGCTTTGTGTGTGCGGCGTGATGCAGTTCAGAAAGACCAACCTAGTGTGACCTTTGCTGAACTGCCACCCTGCCACGCTTGGATATTGCTGCTGCCAGGGACTGAACCAGTTAGAGGAGAATTTCTTTATTTTGTTTTCCTTGCAACATCCAGGACCTCAATCAATAAGGTACTTTGAGTGACTTTGGTGCAGGCTGACTTGAAACAACTTCGTTCCCTAAACTATTTAAAAGAACTTTCCACCCTTTGATAAGTGAAATGTGTGCATTTTACTTTCCTGAATGAAGATGTTATAGACAAAATTCCTAATTGCTAAGACGAAGAATATTTAAATCTCAGATTGTCAACGCACCTTGAATGGTCCCAGTGCCATTTCGCGTGTGATCTAACTCAGCTAGAATATGCCCCGCGCTGCAAACCGCAGAGATGGATTCATTAATAAATTAGCAGCTGTGTGCGAGATGAGAACTGTGTTGTTGCAAGATCTACTGGAGATTATTTTTTTTTCACCCTCATTGCTAATTACTTCTCATGTGAAACCACAAACTGTTACACACACTCCCTGCTGCAGCGACTCCGCACACAGCTGTGCTCACCTCAAGGACAAGGACGCACCACTGAGGGACTTGGGTGACACAGTGTGAGGGGAGGGGTCAATTAGACAAAGGTTAATCACTGATGCCGCGCGGTTTCTCCCTCACACACACACACGCACACACACAGATTTACGCACAATAAGAACACATACACCAACGCCACCAGGAGTCAGGTGTAGGAGACAACCAAGGTCGGGGAGTGACGGGGAGATGAGAGCACTTGGCTACCGCTTGAACAAAGTACCGACGCCGCTTCTGCACCGTGAGCCCAGGAATACAAATACATTCAGCTAAGTGGAAGAGTTCTTTTACACAAGACCTTGAGCCTTCCGCGCGCCGCTGACTTTACACTATCGTTACAGGAGGTTGGAGATAGCAGGGCAGGGGGAGAGTGACGGGGGACTCAAGGAGACTCGAGGGAGACGGGAGATGAGCGGAGGCGGGAAGGATAGGAGAGCGCTGCGAGCTACAGCTATGAGACGGAGATAAAGTTGGAGATATGCGACGAGAAAGGGGGGGAGAATAACGGGTGTCATGGCTACTTATCATCACACTGCCGAGGGTGACATTGATTAGCGCTTGCCGCCGGCGGGGAGCCTTTGAGCCAGCAGACGAGAAGGTCAGATAATTAAACCCAATGCCGCTGCGGCAACCTGGCACTGTGCTCGTCCCGCCACCCGCCTCCGACTGCTGTTGTGCGTGTGTTCGCTGATATTACAGTAGAGACGTTTAGATGAGGTGAAAGTGACGCAGAGCGTGCACGCGTGTGTATACTCCAAAAATCTGATTTCAGACTGCTACCCGGATGAATTTGCACATAAATGTGTGTGTGCAGTTTGAACGAGGGGCTGTTTACGGTCATTTAAGCCGTCGCCGGGCTGCAGTGCCCCTCGCTTTTTGCTTTGTCAGACCTTTGGGAAATACCTGCCTCATGTAAGCCAACCCTCCAGAGGGAGCTTCTTTTTTTTTTTTTTTTTCCCTTTCGCAGGTTTACAGTTTCACTCAGTTGTCACTGGATACATGTAGTAAACAGTCTCTCTGTCATCCGTCTGAGATGGGATGTTGTGACAGGCGTGCTGTGGCCCGTCTGAGTGATGTACCTGTGTGTGCCTTTGAACATGTGAATTCCTCTGTTTATACTCTGCGTTCCTCCTCTTCCAACCTGCGACTCGGCTCCCTGTCATTCCCAGCGACGATGCCTCAAACACCCCAGAGGAGTTTATTTGGTATTGTGAGTGGAGTGCGGTGCGATTGGATTTGACCCCTGTGAATTGTCTGCACACTACTTTCAACTGTCAGCTCGGCAGGTAAAGCACGAGTACTGCTTTAGGCATTATTAATAATGCTCTTTAGATAAAAAAGAAGCGGCGTAGGTGATGGGAACAAAACGGGGGGAATGGTTCCGGTTAAGCGGTAATCTGATGTGAAGTATTCAAAGTGGATAACAGCTGCACCAGGTCACTGTGTTACTCATGTTTCTGACCTCAGCTCAGATGCCGGTTACCTCCTGTTTTTTTTTTTAACACATTTGGGCCGGGAAAACTTCTCTCATCGTGATTGCATTACAATTTATAGTGTTGTTATCAGTTTCAGTCATAAACCCATAAACGTCCTATATTTGTACTCTTCTTTACACTCCACTGACTCTAACAAGATGTCCTCGGGCCTGATCTCTCATTTTCCCCCACTCCATTTCTCTTCCCCTCCTCGTTTCCCACCTCTGCCAACCGCAAACCTCCGGAAACACAAAGAACAGAGAGGGATTATGAATGTCCTGGATCAATATGTTCGGAAAGTGCGAGGGGATGATGCAAACCATATGGCACCACTTGAACTGCACCCCGTCCGCTTAGCTTTCCTATCGCTCCTTTCGGTGCTACGTGCTATTTTATTTTTGCCCGATTTTTGTTAAATAAATCCTGTACTTTTCAAGGTTGACACAGCTCTGGCATCAGAGAAGGGTTAGTAGCCTCACTGAGAGCCCGAGCGTTTAAAAGCCTCCGATGCTGCATCACATATTACATGATCTCTGTCAGCATAACTTCCTCCCTAGAGCCTCTTCATGCCATAACTTAACCCAGCATGCTTTTTTTTTTTTTCCCAGATTGTGTGGTTATTACAATGGGACGGAGCAACAGCAGCACGTTGACAAGTTAACTACAAAGGTCCGCAACCAGAAGACGACTGCAGAAAATTACAGTCATTAATGACGAACAACCTGTCATGTGCGGACTGCTTGTTTATTTCTGTGTTAAATCGTCTGATTGCTTCTCCGTGGCGCATTGCACATTATCAGCTGCAGCGAGGCAGGCGCTCTCTGCGTGAGATCCGAATGGTGAGATGTGTCACTGTGGATTAGTGAGAGAGCAGCGACGCAGAAGAGGCGTCGGGAGTGCATAAAAGACAGAAAGAAGAGCAAGTCGAGGTGATTTGGAGGGGGAGAGGGAGAAAATAGTTGGGAGATGATTAGATCGCGGGAATGAAATCTTCCCGTGCTGTAAACAGAATCTACTGATTGCCAGTCGGTGTGTGTGTACATGTGTGTGTGTGTGTGTGCTCATTTTACTTATCATCGACTTATGCGTGTTTACAGAAGAGATCTGTCTCTCCTACAGGCATGCCAGCCCCCCTTATTTCACACATCCACACCCACCCAGCCCCACTGACAACCATCTGTCCAGCAATTAACCTGAATGACACACTGCGCAACATGGACTGCCTTACCTTACCGGATGACTGTGTGTGTTTGTATAGGTGTGTTTCTCTGGTCCTAATGGGTCCGTGCTCCATGCGCGACGTTGTGCCGCTGAATTGAAGCATTTTATGTGCATGTGTGTGTGTACCTGCATGTACGGGCGACGAAGGCGTCAACCTGCAGTTTCAAAATAGGTTTTAAACAGCTGTGCGGTATTTCCCGTGTGGCGCATCCGCACTGAGGTGTCATATTGCAAGCACACGCGGAAAAGCTGCGTTTCCTCTCTTGTTTTAGTTTTCTGCATCCCTCCCGATTGGTGCAGCACATCGACTTTATATAGATCATTCTCGCCGGAGAACAATACCCTATTATGGGGGTCTCCCAGCACCACTGAATGTGATGGGCCCGCCGAGGGGTGGTGGGAGACAACAGCAGCCTGAGTGCGTTCCTGTGTGTCCGGTCTATTCCTGTAATTTAGCTGTTGCTGCATTCTCATCCTCGCCTACTCCATCAGTTTCCTGGAGGAGGAAGCGGCGCCATCATTCACAGTCGTTACCAGTGAATATACAGCTGTTACAGACCCCAATCACGTGAGAAGGAGCTTTTTTTTCCCCCTTTGGATATACCATGACCTGGAGAATGAGAAACTTCACATGACAGTATCATCACTGTTAGCATTTAACTCTCCCGCCTCGTCTAGAAGCCCTCATGTTGTTACACGCTGGCTAACGCACCATGTCAGCGGTCAATACTTGATGCAATGTGTTTATTATTCCGGGGATTTTGTGCATGTATGCAAAGGCTTAGCGGCCCAGCGCTGGCCCGTGGCCCAGAGGCTGGGAATCAATGCCATTTTATGATAATTGCACTTTACACACACTCACAGGGAATGTTATCTTCTTAATAGTTGTATTGTAAATATGCAGTATGTCAGATTAATGCAAACTAACGACGGCTTTATGGCCCCAGCGAATTTACAGCTGTTTTGTACACATGCGCACACAAAGACTCCCCCCCCCCCCCCCCCCCCAATATACATATACATGTATATGTATGGATACAGTTTGCATTCCTTCACAAGACACACTGCCATTGATTTGCGCTCGGATTAAATGTGCTGCCATGTCCTCAGAATGAGATTCACGTAGCCGCAAGAGCCTGATTGGATTGGAGGATCGATAAGGTGGCAGAGGAATGGAGAGACGAGAGATGGGAGAGAGCGAGAGAGAGAGAGAGAGAGAGAGAGAGAGAGAGAGAGGTGTATTCGCTGTTCTTCATTACACCTATAAAAGGAAAGAAATGAGAAGTGGCAGCGAGGGAGTAGTAGCAGCATTTTGTTGCAGCGAGTCCCAACTCAACCCTCAAGTACTTTGCATTACGCCTCTTACGGCATGTATAATGTATGACAGAAATAAAGCGAAATGTGTAAAACCTTTGACATTACTAATGCATACCTACCTGCATGCATATGTAAGTTTAAAAAAAATTTAAAAAATCATCAATGAGGCGTCAGATTGAAGTGCAGGATTTCCTTTAATAGAGGGCAGAGGAGGGTTAATGATTTTATCTGAAATGTGAACTTACGTCCCAGATGTATAAACGTAGTGGAGACGGAGGAGCTGAGGTGAGAGTTACGGAGAGGGCGACAGACGACGCATCAGAGGACTCATCTGTCTGAGATAGCTGAGTGTAATTAACAGGGCGTTGCTTTTTAATTAATCTGCCTCAGTCAGAGAGAGAGAGAAATTCTATTCTTACATTTCGGGCTAAATTAGTTCGACGATGTACACACACGCTGCAAACTCCCGCCGTTTCTCTCCCCTTTTTCTTTTCTCTTAAACTGTTTTATTTGTTCTTTATTTCTATCCACCTGCCTCCTTTTGTCCGACCTTGCCTTGCTGGGGAATGCGTCGACCCTGCAGTGCCCTCCAATGGTGGGTCCGGGCCCGCGAGGACGCGGCAGCACCTGGTGATGATCCCGATGGCCAAACTCAACCAGCTGAGCCCCGAAAACAAGCACCATCTGACCATCTGACGATAATAATAATCTCTCTGTCACGGTGCCAGCTCCATGTGGCCGGGACATCAGAGGGACGCTATTACTCTACATCGCTGGGGTTTATGTTTTCTCTTATCGCCCGCTCAGTTGACTGAAGCTGCATTCTTTGGATAGGGATCTCTCTCTGCGGAAACGTACGCGAAGCAGAATTCTCAATGAGGTATGAAAAAAAAAAAAATGAGCCCCAGAGTAACAGCTACAGGCTTAAAGGAATCATTGGAGTGGCTTAACATCTCTTTTCATGCAGCGTGGTGCCCGTGGCAGGACACTATGATAGAAGCAGCTGCTCTCTGAAAAACAGTGCCTGAAGTTTGCCAAAGAGTAACTTGACACAGTGCTTCTGGGAAAACGTTTCGCGGTGTGACGAAACTGAGGCCGGGGGCCGTTTGGGAGGAGCGAGGGCTCCGGCGTGCGAATATGAGAATATTAAGTGAAGTACAGTGGAGGGAGCGTCGTGGCTCTGAGCCGGGATGCCATAATCAAGTGGAAAAATAATTCAAAACAGCCTTTCACACCAGACGCCCGGGCTGAATATGGATGAGCTGAAGCAGTTCTGCGAGATGGTCCTAAATCCCCATCGCTACCGGAAACACTGGCTTCAAGTTGTTGCTGCTAAATGAGATTTGACCAGCTAATTCCTTGGATTGCTGCTTCCCTTTTGGTTCTCACTTTAAAAAAAAAAAAACAAAAAAAATCTTTGTCCTGATCTCTGCTGGTTTGATGCACCCAAAACATTTTGGGGCGTTACTTGGTTGTGTGTTTTTTTTGTTGCTCTAATGTTGGTCCGGCCCATTCCAGAGGAAAGCGCGTGTCTCCACTATAATGCATTGTTTGTCCAAAAAGTGATGTGTTGTGTGCTCTGATTTTTTCTTTCTAAGTAGAAACATTTCCCATTTGAACTGGGACAGAGAGGAAAGAGAGCCGGTGGGCTTTATTTCTGAGTCAGCACAGATATGCGGCTCAGCGTTGAATTGGTGAGGAAATGGGCGAAAAGCGGTTGAAAAGTGAGAGTGCGCTCGAGTGTGCGTTTGCGTGTACCGTGTGCGTCAGAGGCCACCACTGAAACGCACGTGCCTCGTGCAATGCAAGAGAAGGGAGCTCCCTTTGATGCTGATAAAAAAAAAAGGGTCTCTAACTCGAGGACAGCCCACTTGAGAGTGAAAGACTTTTTGACGACTTCATTTTCAGCGGGATGTGAATGTCAGCGAGGAGCAGAATCTGATCCTCCTCGGGGGTTGGCAGAGACGGCGTACGTTATCTGTGTTTTTTGCCTCGTAGTCCCGGCTAACTCTGCGCATGCCCGTCGACAGACCGAGCGCAGGGATCGATATCTGCCTCCTCGCGTTCGTCTGAGGGCCATACCTCACCTCCGTGACTCAGGTGGGATCCTCCTCTGGCGTGGCTGCTGCTGCTGCTGCTGCATCATTCTCGGGAGTGACTGGTTGCTGTCCTTGGGGAGGCAGGCAATGGCGGGCCAATGACAGTTGAAGTAATTGACTGTTAAGCTCGGATGGATTTCCTGCCTGCTGCTGATGTAGCAGAGGTCTGATCAACCTGTACACTACACACACCGCTGTTTATCCACGCCGTCGTTCTTTGCGCACACAGATTTAGATTGTGATAGAAAACAATTCAAGGTTAGAAACCCAAACTGGCTTGACACTGAAGTCAGCCTAATTGCGGTTACGTTGCGCCGTGTACAGCTTCCATTAAGATTGTTGTGCTTTTCGCACCGTTAGAGGAATTGCAGCCATGGAATTAGCATAGTGTGTGTGTTGCTGTTTCTCCTTGGGCACCAGTAGCCAACCATAAGGTGTTGTGTTTGTCAGAGCCAAGCTTTAGCTAGGTGGAGAGATGCCCCCGGGAGTGTCTGACTCACCCGAGCTTGTGTGGATATGTGTGTGTGTGTGTGTGTGTGTGTGTGTCTTCCATGCAGAGGCTGCTAGGTGCCGGCAGGGCTGTCATATTAAGCCAGTGGCGTTGAACTCATTGTGTCAGCTCCTGCAGGCGGCTATTGATGCTCCTATCTTGTAACTTTCCCTTCCTTGCCCCCGCTGTGGCACGCCGGCCACTTCCTTGCCCCACGCTTGAGGCGTGTGTGCGGGCATGTAAGGGGCATTCGTTTGCGATTGTACCTCTGCAGCTGTGCATATTTGTACTGCGTGTTTCTTTTTTTTTGTACGAGCGTTTCCTTCCTGCTCTCGCCGTGCACCACAGAGCTCCTGCAGAGCACTTTTGCATTACTGCACCATTAACGTGAGGTCACTGCGAGCCTGGACCCCGCAGGCAAAAGATTGAGACCGGAGAATATGAATGAGAGTATAGGAATGGAGGAGGAAGTGAAAGCAGACTGTGTAATAAGTAGCAAAAGATGGAAAGGAAAGGGGAGTGGCATACACTGCTAACTGAGAGCAACAATGAAAAGTAGCTGTGGCTGTAAATGAGGTGGGAAAAAAAGAGGAGAAAAAAACATGCTAAAAGACAGAAAGTGACCATATTGCCACGCCTGGAAGAGATTCTGCAGCTGCACTGCAAATAATATTGTGAATTTGTGCTTCAGCCCGATTTTCAGCTTTTAAAGTGCTTCTCTTAATCAAACTGCTACTGCGGTGGGATAATTGCATTAGGTCTAACCTCCTTCCACCTGCTGAGAGACCTTCATCAAGGCAAGCAGGCACATAAGGTTGTCATTAGGCTGGCTGCTTAACTGACGTCAATATAATATTCCTTCACCAAAAAAAAAAAAAATGCACAGGCAGTCAGTGGACATTTCTACACTGGGATTGTGTTGCGGCTCTGGAAACACCTGAGTCCCGTAGCTGAGGCCAGCTGATGCAGGGCCGCGGAGGAGAATGGACGCATCACGCTGTCCGCTCCTATTAGCTTCCATACGCTATCGCGCACACACTTCCGCTTGTGAAACTAGCCGGGCAGAAAACATCCATCCTAACAAGCCGTCTTGTCACAACTTGGCTCAACGAGAGACGGTCTGGACGAGCGCACGTGGGTCAAAGCGTTAAAGATTTATTCTAAATCAGAACTAAACTTGGAAACTAAACAAAAGTATAAATACATTAAAGCACGCGGTACTTGAATTACCGTAACTCACAGTGGTTTGCACTATTGTCAAAGTGTGGCTGGACACTGGGAAGTTGTGCTTTTATCTGGAAGACCTTCGTGACATCTCAAGGGTATAACTAACTTTTTTACCAGCAGATTCCTCCAAACAACTTAGCAGCGGTGCTGCGTCATCATTACCGTACCATCAAATACCACAAGTTTTTTTTTTTTTAAGGTCTTAAAACCTACAGGAAGATTTTTCCATTTTTGAAATAAAGTAGGACTGAACCGATAATGAGTGTGCGATGAGTAATGACGAGGGTGAGACTGACAATTTAGGAGGAGGAGGTTAGAGCTGAACTTTTGTCCTCACACTTCTGGCAGAAAGAGTAATTACAGAAACATTGCCAACACCTGCATGTGCCATATACTGTACCTACACTAATGATAACCTGTGTTGGTCCTCACCATAAATTGCTTTCCTTTCCCAGTTTTTGTTGCTTTGAAGATTCCATGTTTCCATTCTTCTCTGACTCCATGGAAAGGTATTTACTTTCTGTTTCTCCTGCGCAGCCGAGTCCATATTCATCCATGCCCCCGTGATTGCCCTCCTCTTCTGCTCCTGCAGGCAATCTGGCGGTTGATGTAATGGATGTTCATTTACATGTAAAAGTGAAGAATAAAGAAAGGAGAAGACATAAAGGGCGGTTTTGTAAAGGTGCCTGGACCGGGCAAGGATGAAAGCACCGCAGAAAGTGTAGTTCACAGGCAGCCACGGCTAAAAAGGATGCTGTATGCACAGAGAAGGATGACAAATGATACCCTGTATAAATATTGCCATCCACTCCCTTGGAAAAGCAGACAAACACTTCTCAGAGGTCTCCGCCACCAGCTCGGTACAGCTCACTGTGGTTCACTTGTGAATAACACAACCAATTAAGCAGCCACAACACAGGGCTCATGGCAACCGGGAGCCTCAAAGGACTCAATTACTGTTCTAGGTTTGCAGGGACAGAGGGAGAGGTAGAGAGAAAAAGACATATAGAGACAGATTCTTCAAAAGAGGAAAGTATAGTTTCCCTCTACTGTAAGTACAGAGATTCTCCTTTCTGTCTTTATGCAACACGGGTGATCAAATATGATGACAACGTGTTTCCAGACAATATTGGTTCTAGGCTGTTTGCTCCTACTAATAAGGAAACGCCTTATGGGGATCTTCCATTCTAAATTCCTGTTGCATAAAAGATAAGATAAGTGAATATTTGCGCAACCAGGTCATTTATAGTCTACGTTTTTATTGTGTTGAGTCGCTGTTGCGTCGGATGCTGTTAAGTACAGTTCCTGAAAGTATCTGCAAGCAAATTAATCCGTACCGGTGACGTATATCACTTCTCGTTTGGGGGTTGTATACGGCAGGACTGCCTGTTCAATTAATGTTTTACAAGGCAGATCATTTCCAGTAATTTCCTGGGGAAGATATTATATGGTGCACTAGGACGATCTTCTATCAGTGTAAATAGCCAGGGAGCGAGAATGAACGGAAATTATTTCCCGGCAGTAAAGTCAGACGCTTGCGCACGTTTGTTTGACAAAGGATGATGGGAAATGTAGTGTAGCAGGTAAAATGGGAAGGGGTTATTGCCGACATAATGAAGCCGGGCTTTTATTGCGACGTATTGGGGTTCGTAATTACGGCGACAGGTTCACAATAAAGGGCAGCGGCACTAAAGGCTGTCCCGGTATTAAACTGAATAAAAAATGGTCGCCTTGAGGAGAAAAAGAGGAGAAAGGAATGAGAATGAGCCGAAGAGGAGTTTAGCAAGTGGCGTGATGGAATAAGAAAACGGAAAAGGTCATCAATGAATTTCATCCTTGGCACTTCAATCAGGGGCTAGAGTAAAGTCGAAGAGAAATTTACTATTAAAATGAGGTCCAGGGATGTGACCATTTTTTTTTGTTCTTGTTTTGTTGTTTTTGCGGTAGAGAACGCACAGCTGTGTGTGTTTGTTGTTAGAAAATGTGAAATAAAATGCCCTGCTTGTGTATTAAACCGCTAGACAAACACATTCTCTAATCTCTGGTACCAGTGATTTAAAGTAACACTGAGGACTCATCTGGCCTGGAGCGGATTGTACCTGCAGATAAGGTTTAGAGTCATCCACCACTGACCTGTCTGCAAGCTGGCAAACAGGCCCGGAATAAGACTTTTTTAAGGCCAGTGGGGGGAAAAAGGAAGAAAAAGAGAGCGATAGCACTAAGAGAATTCAGAGTGAGGAAGAAAAAATAGAACAAATTTCTAAGGCTGAGGTGAAGTGTGAGAGCATCTTGTCACATTGGACGGCTTATCCCCGGTTCTCGGCGCTTTCCATTTGTCACAGAATCAACCAGGATTTATGAGCTTCTTCAGAGCCACAAATCCCGATTATGGTCCTTCAGATAAAGAGTGACACCCAGGTGTTAAAGGGGCGTGTTCGCGTGGACGGGTGGCTTTAATTTTCCTTGGGTGATGGGGAGGCGCACGCGAGTGGAAAATTTGGACCGAGCGTTCGTTTCCACAAATCTCGGACAGCCTGTCACGATCCCGCACAGCGAATGCGGCGCATTTCGCAGAGGATGTGTTCAGGTACAGCGCCGAGCGTTCGTCCCATGTGTCTCCCCTTGCAGGGTCGAGAACTAGTAATATTCCAGTCATGTCAAAGTGGTTTTTATGTGTTATTTTATATGTTTTTTATTTAATGTTAGTTCAATTTTAAGCTATAAAATTGATGTTTTGCTATTTGATTACAATAAAATAGCCACAAGAAATGTTTGCTAACGTACTTCAAAACTTAAGTTAGATGAGTCAACTAGCCTTACAGCTAAAAAATAAAAATAAAGTTTACATCAGTGGAACTGGAAGTTTCTTAAAGATGGATGCACTCTTTTCCTAGAAGGTCAATAAGTTAATTGCTCTTTTACGCAAAGTCTTAGATCACCTCTTAGTTAACGCAGCCACGGGAATCCACAGCTGTCTGCAAACCCAGAGGAGAACGCTCTTTTTCCATCTCTGCACCCTATACCTCCTCAACAAATACGTTGTCCCTCCAGCAGGACGCAGCCTAATTAACGGCATTCCCTCCTCTCTGGCTCCGTAATCACCTCCCAAGAAATACACGGCACTGTACAAACCTCCATAACGAGGCACGGCTGTGGCAACAAGGACATACGGCGGTTACAGTTACACCCGACGCGGAGCCCTAAGTGGCGCAGTGCGCAGATGGGCGCTGCGATGAAAGCCCGAGTTATGACGGGATGTTATGTTAAAGAATCGCAGCCATAAAGGCAGTTGGAGCCTAAGATAACAAAAGCCATCGCTCGCAGTGGGGCAGGCTGCCAGGCTATACCGCAGCATTTGCATATTCTAATGAGCCCAATGTTCAGGGTTAGCCGCTTACACTAATGACGCGTTTAGCTCTTAATAAATCAGTTAAGGCAGCTCCCTGCTGGAGCCCAGGGAGCTGCACTGTGTGTGTGTGTGTGTGTGTGTGTGTGTGTGTGTGTTTGTGTGTGTGTGTGTATATTTCATTATAATGTAGCTTTGTGTGTTTGTGTGCCATTATGCTTTAATTTCATGAAAATGCACGAGTGAGTGAATAAGTCTGTTTGTGAGTTTCTGTCTTGTTTTTTTTTTTTTTTTTACTCATCATTTAAATGTGTCCGTGTGTGTGTACTTGTGAATGTGAAGGGTGTAGTATCTTCTCTTAGGCTACTTTGATGTGTCTTCTTTTGAAGTTTCTGGTACGAGCAGCACTTTTTAGATCTCAATTTAAAACGTTGACCCGTCGACATTTTACTTTCCTCGTATTTCATTGTATGATTTCCTAATTGCATCTGTTGCTCTGCTTTCTCCGCAGGGAAATATCAGCGTGGGTTAAAAACGTATCGGGGGTGCTCTTGCGTTTGGTTGTCTCGTGCTTGCCCGGCATAAACCTATCTTGTGTTTCGCTGAAGAACGCTTGCAACAACACCCGAAAACATGTCAGACGATGAAAGTGAATCTGTTTGCCGCCTCTGCTGTCAGTGCTGACAGGAGAACAAAACTCCGCGGTAGACATTTTATTACCGAACTAGGATTACAGCGCACTTTTATATTCTTTGATATACTGACAATTTGTGAGCTTTTCACTTCGCAGCTGTCAGATTCTGGTAAAAACATAAAAAAAGGTAAAGTATCAATATGTATTAGGACCAGTTTACTGAGTTAAATATGAAGGAGATCTTATATATATCAGACGGTCGTTAAGGACATTGAGGAATTAGTTAGCGCTTCATTTGCGTGCATTGGTGGGTCAACCGGTTATCTGAATTACATGGCCTTTTTTCTCGCAGAGAAGGGACAACAGACCATTTTCAATATGCCAATTTGACCCGGTGCCGGCCAGAAGGTCGGCGGGGCCGCGGTTCTATCACAGGGATTAGTCCTCAAATGGGATTACAGGCTTGTATGGAAAAAAGGAAGAAAAGGGGTTTGATGCTCAATTGAGCAAGGAAGCAGAAATATGTAAATGCAGACAGACACATTTAAGTGAGGAGATCATTTTATCTTCATTAGCGGGGAAGTGGAAAGATAGGGGAGGAGACTGTCTTAAGCGGGATGGAAACTGAATGGAGAGATATGAGTTCTTTAGTTTAATGATGATTAAAGACTAAAAGATGTGGAAGATGTATGTGTGGAAGTGGCGTGGAGAACGGAGGAATTCATTTTTTTTTTCGTTTGTTTGTTTGTTTTCTCTCCTTTTCTTTTCCTTCTCTTAAGTCTGTGAAGGTGCACTGGGGTGGAATATGCCAGCCACCCATCTGGTGTGTCTAGGACGCTACAGTAAAAGGAACACAAGCTCTTTCACCCAGGCACACACACACACACACAGTTAGATGGTGTTCACACACACACTGTGAAGCGTGATGACTGAAGCCCACATGGCTTGGAGAGCTGGCGGCGTCTTGCTGCCCTGCCACCATGGCCCCGCTGCATGTAGGTCAGCCTCAGCTGGGGGCTGACGCCACCATACCCTCGGCTTCTTCTCTCCCACACCCACAACACTTCCTGTTCATTTCTTCTCCCTTTATGCCGAGGCTCAGTTCTCTTTATATGGCCACGATGGCAAAATAAAGCTGGAACGAAGGTTTTCACGTCGCACAGTGTAACACTTCAAACCCGTCTCAGAAGAATTCTTGGAAAGTTCTCAGCCAGATCTCTTAGACCCCGAACAGGTGGCTTTGATGCGTCATCTTGTCATCTTCTTGTTCGAGCTCTGCGCCTCATCACGCGATACGATCAGGTGCTTCGCTGTCACTGTGGCTTGGAGAACGGAGATAAAGGGTTCTTCATTAACCTCGTCTCCTCCTCGGGGAGGCTGGGGCAGCAGAAAGATGGGTTTTCAGCCTCACCTTTATTCATGGCGGTCAAAAGGCACATCGGCACGCTGCAGTTTGTGGAGGGAAATACGACGTTACAAAGCAACTTAAGAAATTACCTGTTTCGTTTCAACAGTGTCTGCTTTCATGAAGCTACTGGCTGCTCCTGTTTTGGATAAATGCTGCTAACTAGATTCTAGTAGAGACGCTAAGAGGAAAAGACAAACCACCATCCTGAACGCCACAGATGGCACTTGCGTGTGCATGGTTTTTCTTGGCTTACTGTATCCGTAACGTGAATGACCATGGCATTTATTCAAGTGGTCTGATGTAATGAGCCACAGAGGACTTCACATCATGGCATGCTACACTGAAATGTGAATAAAGTTGGTTATTATGGTAGAAAGTCACCAGACATTTCAAAGCATTTGACTGGTGAATCTATACACGTTGTTTTAATATCTCGTTGAAATTGCACTTATAGTCTGGTCTTGTTAACCTAAATTGAATGTTTGAAATAAACTAAACTAAAGAGCTCGAGGTTTGCCAAGATGGCTGCCAAGTACTGAGACTTAACAAGGACTCTGATTATGACCAGAGTCATGGTTCAAACCATGTTAGAAGCAATGTTTTCCCCCAACTTTGCCCCAAGCGCAGAATTTCTTCAGTCTACCTCTTTTCAAAAGTTGTGTACATTATGATCTTGACATCAAATCCTGCGCAGAAGTGAAACCTGGTCTGATTTACACCATCATGATGATGAATCTTTAAGTACTGTGGTAGCCAGATAAGTATGAATATATTCAGTATTAAATATATGGAAACCAGTCTGGAGGAGAACTTTTAAGCACAAAAATTTGAAGCATTAAAATTCAAACAAATTCAGAACTTTGCCAGTTGCAAACATCTTCGCGTTAACCTGTGTTTTAGGTAGAAACTGTTTTGTTGCTAGTCTTCAGCGTTAACAGTTGTTTCTGACCAGACTGTAAAAGGGGGGAAAAGACAACTTCTTAGCTCCAGGTAAAATATGCAAATAGAAAGAATGAGATTTTGAAGTGAAAACTGGGAGCGTGATAAGCATGGCAATTGCATTTACAGGAATTCTGCGTGGCCGTAGGCATAATTCAAGACAAAAACTAAAAGAGTCTGAACGCGTTGGATCAAAGGTTGCTCTGGTTAGAATGAAGGAATAAGAAATGCAGTCTTTTAAGTTTCCCATTTGTAATATGATTCTTGGTAAATGTTTTCTTGGATATTTTCAGGCTCACTGTACAGAAACTGGCGGTAGAAAGCTTCTCTCATGTAAAATCTGGATTTGGAAGTCAAAATCCTCGTAGCAACTTGCACGAGAGTAATCTAGAAATTGCTAGTTTGAATTGTGCATAAATTTAGCAGTGGCTCCCAGTAATGTAGGAGACATCTTATGCATATTCATATGTTCTCCAGGCATTGCACCTATTTTAACTGTGCAAAAATTAAGTCAGGGTAGTTATTCCAAGACTAACAATTTCAGACATCTTTGCACATGTTAGGGGCCTTTTATTTTTTAAAATCGGGCATAAGGTTGACATCTGGGTTATGGGTGGACATGTACCTGTTAAAATGCTGTCATGGCGAGCCTGCAAGAGAATAATACCTCCTAAGCTCCTTTGTTTTTGGCACCAGCGCTGCCGTCCTCCCCGTCCAACCAGCTGAGCTAATCACCCACCATGCACTCCTCCAATCTGCTTGTCTGAAGGCCGTTACAGCTGTTCGGAATTTCATAGAGGGCTCGTGAAAATGGCGCTGGCTGATTCTCAAATGAGTTCCTACAAATTACCGCGGCGCCAGGATGCCTTTTATCTTCCCATCGTTTTGCCCTCTGTGGTCTTTAAGTGTTTTTTTTTTCTTCCACTTGCCACTTTCAGAATCTCTCACCCTGGGTTTTCTTCACTCGCTCCTTTAGCCACTTTCACCTTTTCCATTCTCACTACACTAAATTCTTGCTTTTCTTAGAGGTCCAATACCAAAAGTCGCGTTTGACAAGCTGCAGTATGGTAGAGTTCTTAGGGTTCTTCGCTCGAAATAACCGTTGGTTCCTCAAAGGATAATGTGTTTGCGTGACATCTCTATCAGTGTCTCTCCTTGTTCCTGTGTCCATGCGAGTAGCTGGCAGGGCTAGTTCCCTGGGCATCAGCTCACCACTGACGCTCAGCGCGCCACCAATGGCAGAAAAGCCAAGTCCTTTTATCATTGAATATGCAACATACAACACCGCCTCTGAGATCGCATTTAGATAGCCAAAGCACACACAGATGCAAATGAGCGTATCCCTGGAGTAATCACAGCTCAGTAATGCTGTGCAGTACTTTATGATAAAAAAATAAAAATAAAAAATTACAATCTCCCTTGAGGTAAGAAAAAATCTGTTCTAGACATTTTTTTTTTCCCAGCGATTCTCATTTTCACTCGCTCCGCACTATTCTGTATGATTTTCCTGCCATCGTTTTTCATCGCAGTCATTTCCTTTTTCTTTTTTTCTGAATACCGCGCCGACACAAATTGCTTCCTCGGCCCAGAGCTCCTCCCACAGTAACTACCCTTACCCCCGTTCTTTCGCTATTGTGCAATTTGCTCTGTTGTAATTGCCTGCGTCTCGTGTGAAGGAGTGCCTCTGCCAGTGTTTTCCTCACTGGTCGTCCGTACATGCGTACACCGATCCCAACGTTATGACCACCTTCCTAATATCCTGTGTGTCTCCCTTGTGCCTGCAAAGCACCTTTGACTTATTCAGATAATGAACATGGGCCTTCTGAGAGGTGTCCTGTGGTGTTTGGAAATAGGGAATTTAGAGGCCAGGTCAACACCTGGTGCTATTTTTCGTGTTTTTTAAGTTGCTTCTAAACCGAAACCAAAAGTTTCCCAGCAGAACATTGTAGTAGTATCACAACATGTCGTTCACTTCCTGTCAGTGGTCATAATGTTGTGTCTGACCGTTGTACACCTTTACACGACACGCACGCTCGTCTGCGTATGTGCCCGGACAGAATGTGCAAACGTTGGCGCCCGCAGTGACATCTGCTCACAAGCAGGCACACACACACTCACCCCAGTGTGAGGCAGCCGCAGGTGACAGTGAGTGAGCTCTCTATTTATCCCCCTCACTTGCTGGTCTCTCTTCTCGCGTTCCACCAGGCCAGAGGCCAACGTACGATCAGAGCGAGATCCAGATCTAGAAACAAGCCCCCGTAGCTGGGATTGTGGAGTCAGGGGAGAGACCAGGCTTCCTCTCCTGTATGTGGGTGTCATGTTTGTTTGACTTTTTTTTCAGCTTCTGAACAACTTCAAACGAACATCTAAAACCGTTTGTCTTTTCTTTTTTGTTTTTGATATACCACAAATCAAAACTTTTCCAAAACTATTCTACATTTTCTTATTTATTTAAACATTTTACATTTTCTTTCAGCCATTGTTTTCTAGATCATAGGTCTTCAACATGTGGTCTACAGAGGTACTGCAGAGAGGGTCACAAAATCCTAGGTTGATTAGACATTTTTATATATATTTTTTTAAATTTTCCTGTGTATATAGGGAGAGTCTAACATAGAACATATACAGTAGGGAGGGGATCCCCACTTAATCTTTCCGTCAGTTTGGGGTTCTTGGCCTGAAAAACGTTGAAGAGCCCTGTTCTAGTTGATTCAGTTCATGCATTTTGAAAACTAACTTGAGCAGACATTGCATTCTCTTGATTTAGATAATTCATCACAATGGACACGTTCATGGCTAGTTTCATTTTCTTTCTAGGTAACTATTATCTAACAATAATAGATATTTCTAACGTCACAAAGTTTGATTTTGAAGTCTTAGTAATTGTCCACAAGTGTCAAATACAGTTTTAGGTCACAAAGCTGACCATTTGACAAAACCACTTCCTGGATGGGGTTTGTTTTGTTTTGTCTTGTATTTTGGATATATGACCTGAATGATTGACAATCTTCACAAACACCATCAGCTCTGATATATTTTTTTTTTTTTTTTTTAAAAACACCGGCATTCCTATGGAGGGTCTTAGAAGTTTGGGTTTTCCGTACATATATTTCTGCAAAAAGATAAAACAAAAAAGCCTGCTAAATGGGCTAAAACAAATGCGTTCAAGAATAAAATAACAACTTCCATTTGTTGTTGCGAAACACAGAGCGCATTTATCTGAATACCCAGATTACGAAACACATCTGATAGTGGGATAGCTGGAATTTGCTTGTCCTTAATCTTTACCTCCATCTCTCCGTATCTCTCCTGTTGTGTTCACGTCCCGTTTCTGCTGTTTAATATTTTTATCTGCCGTATAGAATTTCTCCTTCCCTTTGAGGAAACGGGATCAACAGCATCTATTTCTCAATCCGTTTCTCTGTCTGTGAATCACTCCATTCGTTTAAACTTCTATCCTTTCATCCCTACTTCTTACCCCCCCTCCCACCCCCCTCATTTCTTCCCCTCTCTTCTCTCCGTCCCTCTCTCCATTGCCATCTAGATCCATCTCTCCATAGACAATCTGCCAGCGCTGTGCCCACTGCAGCCCTCCCAGAGTGATCCCGTTAGAGGGCTAATGCTGTGAAAAATGACAGTGAACCGGCACTTTTACCGCCATCACCACCACTTTGGGGCTGCCTGCCGCCTACAGCCCTGTTGCCTGGCAACTCCCCAGACAGCTTTTCTCCAAAAGGCGAGAGCTCCTGTCTGCTCCGCCGCGATAGAGACCCAAGCCTAATAAGCATTATATCTCATTTTGTCTTATCATTTAGTTGTTAGTGACACAAGTTTGCTCGGAGCTGCGTCTATGCAAAGAGCACTGATGCAGAATGTGTCTCTCATACTGAATGAATAAAATGATTTGTGAGAAGTGTGACTTCCCGCAGCATTGTTGTCGGAGTAAGAGATTGCTCAGCCAAAAACATAAATATACATAAAGGATGAAAGGATGAAGATGCAGAAAAGCTTTTCAGAGGGAAAGAAGAACTAAAGAGCCCTGACCTCATTAAACATATAATGAATACAATTATTACACATCCATTGTCTACTGTGTAGGTTTAGTTTCTCCAACGAGTAAAGGTAGACCCTGTATACAGACGAATTCTAGGAAATGTCTTGAAAGAATTTTGGACGAAACACAAAAGCTTTGACTCAGGATTTCATGGGTCCCTGAAAGGTTTCATGTGTATGGAAATTATGCTTCACAGTCATTAGAAATCCCAAACTCTCACAAGAAACAGGTCACTTCCAACTCCATTATGAAAACAGGCCGTACAGGGCTATATTTTAGAGGCACAGTGTTTTATTTATCCAGTAGAGTTCCAGGGACCTAAGACCTGAGGACCGCTTTGACATGAAATATGCATGTGACACCGCTGGCTGCATGGAGCTGTTGAAGGGATGGTCATGTGTAATTCAAACACGCGTTTCCATATATGCATTTTTCTCACGGCTTTATTCGGTCGTTACATGATGTTCAGGAAAATAATTGCGGGAAGAGCAGTTTAGCCCATCTTCTCCAGGGTTCGACGTGTTGTGCATTCAGAGATTCTGCATTCCTTGGTTGTAAACAGTGGTTATTTGAGTTACTTTTGCTTTTCTATCATCTCCAACCCATATACCTCTCACATCAACAAGATATTTTCATCCACACAACTGTAAACCCTAGAGATGGTTGTGTGTGAAAATCGCAGTAGATCAGCAGATTCTGAAATACTCAGACCAGCCCGTCTGGCACCAACAACCACACCACGTTCAAAGTCACTTAAATCCCCTTTCTTCCCCATTCTGATGCTCGGTTTGGACTTCAGCAAGTTGTCTTGATCACCTCTACATGACTAAATGCATTGAATTGCAGCCATGTGATTGGTTGATTAGCTATTTGTGTTAACAAGCAATTGAACAGGTGTACCTAATGAAGTGGCAGGTGAGTGTATATTTTGCATTACAAGGGATTTTCTCACAGGCTCATCAGTGAATGATTTTGAAACGCATTTTGCCCTTCATCACCAACGTCCCACATGAGCTCTAGGGACACTCGTCCTCTTCTCCCAATCTTCTTAATCAATTCTAATAAAATCCACTTCAAAATTCTACCTATTTTAAAAAGCCTGTTGGTGTCTAACCGATCAAACTGATCAGACATGAGAAGAACCTCTTCATCCTGTCAGCAGTCTCATTCAGTTCAACTGTCAGTGTAAAATATCTGACAGTGTTCTCAGTGAGGCCAACACCATGTACATGTATTTCCTCAATGACAAAAAATGGAAATCTCGTTAACATTTTAATATTCCGCATTCCACAGAGATATTACCTCCCCTCATGGCTGGAACAGAGAAGGAATAGACCGTGATTTGTACGGCCTGATGTGGCTTTCACAATAATAGTTTCTATTGTTTACAGAAAATACTAAGCTGTGCCACATTCTGTGGTGAAACCTGCATCCTGCTAGCTCACAGAGCCAAACCAGGGCACCTCATGCATAACTGATGGATCGAGTTCCTCCAGCTCAGTCCCATCTCATTAGTCTTTCATGAAGAAGTCACCTGTAGCCGCGCGATGGAAACGTCATACTTGAGTCTTAGGATCTCCCCTTCCTCCACCGTGTCAACTGGAAAATAAATAAATAGCCCATCTGTGCGTCATCTGCTGCCCCACTTTCCTGTGCTTCCAACTCCTCGGTGGCTTTCAAAGCAGAGACCCAGTTCTATCAGACCTGAAGCTAATGTGAATCCAAAGCTCAAGTACAGTGCAGAAATGATTGACGTGAACCACGTGGTTACTATGGGGACTCTTCATGAGGGGTTACCAGAGCGCTGTGAAGAAGCGCGTGACCTCGCTCCCACCTAAGCAATCCTCAATCTTTAATATGTCTCTGTTTCAAGTCATCTTAGATTTCGAAGGTTGGAGGAGAAGTTGACTCCACTCTGAGTTGCTGGGTGGTCCCGACATGTTAAGCGGGGTCTGTGACGTCGTCCTGCGTGGAGTTCAGTGTTGAATGCGAAATACGGCCAGAGAGACCTGAAGATTGTGGAAGTTGCTTTTCCACGGCAGGCGCTTGTAAAATAAAGTTAGGAAGCTAAAAGAACAAGTCAAGGATATCCAGAAATGATATTACATTATCTTATATTACATGGTATGGGCCCATTTCTGTTCATCTCTGCAGCACTTGAAGCACCAATTTCCCATTTTAAGTGATCATCCTATAGCGCTAATGTAAATTCACCAAGGTCGTAGAAGAAAGCCTGGATAACTGTAATCTCCATTAATAGAAGCAGAATGGAATATGTGGGCCAGAATGACAAGTCCGAGAGGTATTTTTAGGTGTCTGTTTGAAATATGCTGAGGTCGTTCACATGAGCACATTGAAACGCATGTTATTCAGAGTGATACGTCTGATATATGGATAAAATCCATCTTAAACTTTGCTCTTATTTCAAATTACACAATCTGGACGCCCGTAAACACACGTGCACTCGCACACCATCTGCTGAGACACCAGGCGTGTCTTATTGTAAATAAGCCTGAAGACTCGCACACTAAGGGCGGCATGGCATCATGCCCAGCCTCGCCCTAGGTGTCACACAGCTGATACATCGGTGCGGCCTCAGACGAATCCATGCAGGCCGAGCTAATGCGCTTATTAAAGCCTTTTTTACAGCTCTGCCTAGCAGAGAGAGCGAGGAAGGGAGGGAAGGAGCTGACGTCCTTTAGCGTATTAATATCCACCGCAGGTGTTAACCCGCCCCGCGAGTCACCTGTGTCATGAGCTGCGGCGAAAGACAAGTGGAAACGAAGAGAAAGCCGGGAAAAAAAAAATGGAGAGACACCGGCGGAGGGACAGGAGAGACAGGGGCTGAGTGAGAAACAAGAAAGAAAGGAGGAGGTGTAAATCACATTAATGAATAAGCTTCATTAGTCGTGGCCATTAGCATCCTCAGCACAGATTAATTTAACTTTAGTCGACTTTGGAGAGGCCCAGTGGCCATGATGGGAAACAGTTTGATTACACACGTGGACGTCTGATCGCTGACACCTTTTCGTTCGGAGCAGCAGAGCACAGGCCGGGTGCCATTTGTGTCATTCCCATAGAGGAAGCTGCCGCGAAAGCAGTTCGCAGGCGACTTCCATCGCAACTGCGGATTCAGCGCTTGCTTGGGATAATTTGTTTTTCTGTCTAATTAGCTTTTCTTCCAAATCAATTAACATACGTTTGTGGGTGTTGTACTCAATTCTCTTCCTTTCTATTTGTTTGTGTTGTCAACAGGCAGACCCCCAAGGCCGAGACATTGCCATCCGTCCCTTCTTGGAGCACTGTGAGAACACCCACATGACCATTTGGCTGGGCATCGTCTATGCCTACAAGGGACTGCTAATGGTGAGAGAACACCACATCTCTTCGTGCAGTCACAGTCTGGAGACACATAAACACGCATTTATCCTCCGAATGGATGCAGTGCACAAGCAGATCTGAAGATTTAACTCGTAACAGCCTCGTAAATGTGCATATACGATGACTTCCCTTTAACGTTACTCACATTTCCGAGAGGTTTGCCGAGCTGGTGACACATGCATTTGTGTTCTTCTTAGCTATGAGGGCAATTACCACAAAAAAAAAATCTTGGGAATTTCTCCAGTGGTTAATTAATTATGGCCTACTTTGTCACATTCAGTGGAGTGGGTCCTTCCCTGTGTACGGATAGATGGGTTTATGAATTCACTTGTTCCACAGACGTTAGATGAGAAGGTTGATATCACAGCCTGCAAATAACTTATAGTCTGTACTGTACAACCTCTGTTGTATATTTGCCCAACAAAAAGCACACCTCTAACTTCAAGGAAAAGCAGTGGAGGAGGGTTGTGAGTAGACAAAAATAACCAAAGACTAGAAATAGTAATGTGTGGATCAGAGCAGGTACGACATCAGCCCACGACTTCCCCTCTACAACTAAAGTTTCGAAGAACAGAGACTCAAGGACTAGGAATATTTTCACATTACTTATTACATATGCTTCAGTAAAACACACAGTGTCCATACACATTATTTATACATGCACTGAATCAACTGAATATGAAATGTAAGCATTAAAAACAGGCAGCTTGTCTTCCAGGCTTTATGTTAAGCAGAGTTAACCCGCTGCTGCCTCCAGTTTTACTACTGACCAGAGAGATACGACAAATCTGACATCACTTAAATCCCGTGGCTTGGATGCTCTGATTCCATTTATTTTAATGCATATACATCTTAGAATGATTATGACTGTAGTATCAGCATTCTAACCATCATTATCAACGATTTCCCTCACACAGACCACACCTTCATTGTTTAGTAGTAGACATTAGATGCAGGAAATGGATGGAGGGATGAAATGGGTATGTAAGTAAGGGCTGGGATGCGTAGATGGAGGACGGTTGGTAGAGGAACCCACAGAGTGAGTGGAGGGGGGGGGGTTAGCAACACTGATCTGGTTGTTATTTACTGATTTAATTTCATCAAGTTTGTTATTCTAAGCTCATAAGTAGACTACAATGAATATGTACAGTACTCCTGTATATTATCCTTTTTTTTAATATTACGTGTTTTAAACACTTCACCAAGCAACTGTAAATTATGTAAACTTCGCTACATTTATAATGAGGTGAGGAAACAGCCAGACGGAGCAGAACATCTCATCGTCTAAAGCAGACTGAGAGAGGATGCAGAGGAGGGAACAGTTGTATCAAACATGAAGAAAAGTTGCTCACACGTGACTTTTACATTTCACCAGTACCTTAAATCTGTGTCTTAATGGAGGCTTTTGATTCTTCTGTCATCCCACTAACTCTCATTTAGACTTTGAATAAGTAGGCAGGCTACCTTACACAGAATGCAGTGAATAATTCATCAGGCTGCTGCTGCTCCTGCTGCTGCTGCACCTCTAATGTTCCACCAAACAATTCACTTTCACTAAAGATTTTACAAGCATGAAATTGGCTGCTTTTAAATGGGTCTCTATTTTTTTTCTATACTTACGGCATTATCATATAATGACGTTTATTTTTGTTTGTTTCTGAAGTGTTTCTTAAAGCCAAGTGAAATTAAATGTCAACAACAAATTATTTAACATTTGGTGAGACGTCCTGGCTTTATTTCCAGTAAACAAATCCAAGCAGGTTCTTGGGTTGAAAACTGAATATGTAAGGGGCGAAACATGTTTAAGAATTCCTGAAAGTGCCGTTGCCTTTGGATATCCGATGATCTGGATGACTGAGAATCTTCACAGACGCCCTGCTTCATTCCGAAAAACTCCAGTGTTCAGACTAGCTGCATGGAAATAATTTAAAAAAAATAATAAAATAAACAGCATTCACCCAGAGAGAAAAGTTTCAAAGTCAAATGCTGCTTGCATTTGTTCTGAGTTGTCTTCTAAATCTATTTTTACCTCCCGTCTCTTTTCCCTGACAGTTGTTTGGTTGTTTCCTGGCGTGGGAGACCAGGAACGTGAGCATCCCCGCTCTCAATGACAGCAAGTACATCGGAATGAGTGTGTACAACGTTGGCATCATGTGCATCATCGGAGCCGCGGTGTCTTTCCTCACCAGGGACCAGCCCAACGTCCAGTTCTGCATCGTAGCGCTGGTGATCATCTTTTGTAGCACCATCACGCTCTGTCTGGTCTTCGTTCCCAAGGTCAGTCAATTTTAAGCTACTCAAATAATAGACAGGTTCAAGTGCAACAGGTCTAACACTCCTGTATCCCTTTATTGAAATATGTTCAGTTCATGTTAATGTGCATTTAAAGAAATTTAATTTTTTGTGGTAAAATTTAAAAAATATATAAATATATATATAAAATGTCTAATCAACCAAATATTTTGCGACCCCTCCCTGCAGTACCTCTATGGACCCTCTAGGGGTCGCGGGCCACCTGTTGGAAATCTATGGTCTCAAGCGCTTAACCCTCCTATTGTCATTGGTTTCAATATGACTCCATTCAATGTTTAACTTCTCTAAATATATGATTTACATTTTTATATATATATATATATATATATATTAAAAGTCATATTTTAATGGGGACACTGGTCCCGACATAATGTCATTATTCTTGATAATGGTTTTGATAGTTTTTCATACCAAATGTTATAGATAACAAGAATCTGTACTTTAACATATGTCTCTCCTATTTAAGATCAATCAGTGAGATTTTATGATCTGTGTATCTCTCCAGAGTCGTGCTAAAAGCAGCGTAAACAGTTATGTGTTTTTGCTCAGGTCATGTTATCCCAGAGTGACTAATGCCCGTAAACCTTCTTCCAGCTAATCACTATGAGAACGAATCCCGATGCAGCCACCCAGAACCGCAGGTTAAAGTTCACCCAGAACCAGAAGAAAGAAGACTCCAAGACCTCCACGTCCGTCACCAGCGTCAACCAGGCCAACACCTCTCGACTGGACGGCCTTCAGACCGACAACCACCGCCTCCGCATGCGGATAACAGAGGTCTGAGACCCTGCTTTTTAACCACACCTCACCATTTTTACAAGGCACGACTGCAGTGCAGTGGGCAGTAAGGTGTTTAATGCAGCAGTGGGGACCGTGCGTAATTGTAACGTAATTAAAGCTAGCGTAATTGAGCACAGGCTCAATAAAAGAAGGGAGAAAGAGCACATCATCATTTATCTCCAAGGAAAGGAAAAGTAAAAGAATGGTCTTCTGCAGCTTGTTCATTTTCACATATCAATGATATTGTCCATTATTAATTAATTAAAAGAAACTCTGATCACTTCAAGAAACTGTGTCATCGCAAAATGGTCTCATTGTACCACACTGTATATCTGATGAATTTTGTAAAATTAATGCTCGCTTATAATGACATTTGGAAGAAAAAGCTTTCCATCAGACGTCTTAGATGAATTACTGCTTTTGTCCTTGACTGGGGCAAATGGGAAGCTATTCAGACACTCCCAGAGGATGAGTAAACTTGTTACTTCTCTAGTCTTTTACATTTGCCACTGTCACTGAGCGCGGTTTGCCATAAATTAAAGGATTGTCTGTCTATCTGCAGGAAAGATCAAACTCAACACATTTGTCCAATAACCTCACTGTTTGAGCTGTGCGTTGCCTGGGAATGATTTATGCAGCCGTGATGTAATAAAAACCAACACGTCCTCGTACAAGAATGGCAGAATGGATTGCAGACGTCCAAAATGACATTTATGATGGATGAATAAACACACGTTATGGGTTTCTCCACCATTTTCATGGCTAACACGATTACAGGTCCCACCCGGACTAATTTTGCATATTCGCACATCATGGAAGAGGGTGAATAGCTGTGTGAATAATAAATAGTTTCAGTCATTTTTCACTTGTGTTTTCAGGTTCTTACTCTGTAGCCTCCTTTACTGAATCAAGAGAACCTTAAACTAACAACAAATGCCTGTTTTCTCCATCTAAAAGCTGGACAAGGAGCTGGAGGAAGTGACGATGCAGCTGCAGGACACCCCAGAGAAGACTCCCTACATCAAACAGAACCATTACCCCGATGCCAATAACATCCTCAGCATACGCAACTTCACAGACGGCAAAGGTGAGAAATGTCGCCTTTGTTTTCATATGACCTTAACCCGGGAACGTTGTTGTTTAGTCTCTGTCGCAGTCTGCTCTGTTCTTCGTGACCCTGCACATATCACTAGTTCAAGCCATTTAGCCATTGGCCAAAACATCGACTTTTTTCCCAATCACGGTTGTTTTATGTGGAGATGCTCTTTTTTTTTCTGCTGCTATTATCATTTTGTGTAGTAGCAGTATACAGTAATTGTTGTTTGTAGTAG
The DNA here is from genome assembly GCF_022458985.1 of Mugil cephalus. Taxonomy (NCBI): domain Eukaryota; kingdom Metazoa; phylum Chordata; class Actinopteri; order Mugiliformes; family Mugilidae; genus Mugil; species Mugil cephalus. Next base: position 11,005,872 of record NC_061783.1, on the reverse strand, counting down.
TAAAAATAATAATAATTCAGGCCCGGGGTTCACAAAATGCGTTTGAGCATCAAACCTGTGTAAAAAAAACTCTCAAACTCTCTTTAAACTAAACTTAAAAAACACTGTTTTACATATAAAAGTCAATGTGTGGTGAATGTTCTGGCCCAGTGACAAACAACAGCCCTACATCTAGTGGCACACAGCAGGAACAGAGGATCCCGGGGCGAAGATAACTATGGCGACTTTTCTACAAAGGCCTGACACACTGCTGCGTACCCCAATAACATCAATAACAACAAATGCTGATTGTTAAACAGCGTACCCATCAGCAAAATGCCCAAAGAGACAGCCATTCCACAGAGACGGCTATCGGCAGCATCTCTACAACCACATACCCGTCCAAAAGTGACTGGAGAGACAGAGACAGAAAATTGAACTATGACATGGGTTATACGAGTTAAATTGTCCTGATGAATCCAGTCATATTTGAAGCGGTGGCTTTCTGGTCGACTTTTCTTGTGAAACGTTTGACAGGCGGCTAACAAACAAACATCTTGCTGCTTTGAAGACGGCTTGAAGTTAAAGACCGAGAACATAAAATACTGTGGTTGCGAAAATGTTTCCTGAGGTAATTAATCAAGTGAGACATTATAATTTTTTTAACAGATGCCCATACGATCCGACTTCTTTTTGTAACCAGTGGAGTCTGTCTTTCAAACTCTGAGGCTACATCTGACTACGTCTCTGGTTTGAAGTGATACTGAAGTAAATCCAGTGAAGTGTTGGTTAAACATGGTCTGCAAGCTTGGGCTCAGTGCTGCCACCACTGCCTGAAAATGTGATTGCAACCATCTGCAATTAGATCTCACAGTTAATTTATTTAATTGATCTAATTCATGTCTAGGAATATCCATAAATGGGATGAATGATGATGGGATTTACTTCAGACATGAAATATGTAACCATGTGCACATACAAAAGAAAGAAATAATGATTATAAATGAAACAGAAACACGCCATTTGTTTCGGAATAGAAAAGTAAACACTTAACTATTCCTCAGTTTGTCTCATGAATTAATGCTATAACATGAACATGAAATGCTCACAGTCACAGTTCCAAGCTCATCATAACATGCAGAGGTGGAAATGTTTAAAGGAGAGTCAAGACTATTCTCGTCCTGTGTACTCTAAAAATAATTATTCACTACCTGTACGCTGCATTTGCATATTCAGCGGTTTAAGTAAGGGATTTTAATGCCTCTCTCAGAGCAGCTGCATGAGCGGATATCTTGACAGTTCTGTCCGTCGCTGGCAGCGCCTCAGCCGCAGGTGAAGCAGAGACACGCGGGCGCCAGTGACGTCTAGAATGAATCATGAGATTAGCTCCAGTACCCGAAACTCCACCGGTGGTTTGCAAGTTTTACACATATTGTAGTCACACTTTATCATACTTCAACACCTTTATTTTTAAGCCCAGAGTGTGTCTACACTTTATTTAATACCTCATTATTTGCTGTTTGAGGTGGTGCTTCCAGAACGTACTTGGTTGGGGGTGCGGTGAACCGGTCCAACCACTGGAGGAGACAAGCATATGGGAGCTATCAAGTCCTAAAATATACAAACATATGTTATATCAGTCTTTTCCAGTAGAGAGAACCCGTGTCTTTTCACCCTTCCAACTTTTACCAAGTACTCGCTTGTTCAAATTGATGCAGCTGCATCTCAAAAATCGCACTGAACCTCAGATTGAACCGACGGGTCGTTACGTCCCAGCAGCATCGCTTTGCATCAGGCTCCGTTTTAGCAGACGTCGGAGTGACGGTGATGTACAAGCGGCCAGATCCAGCATGTCTGATGCACACGCAAGCACAAAGCTGTTCTCAGGGGCGTCTAATGGATCCGTCTGAGTCTGAGGAGGTAAAAGGGCAGAACAGCTGCGCTCATTTCCGCCGCTCTGGAGCAGAGAGCGTTTGAGTCGTCAGAGAAGTTCCTCATCTGTGAAAGTTAATAGTCACGCAATGAGATGACGGCAGTTAATGAGAAGCGGCGTACCTAGTGCTTCCTCTTTGTGCTCTCAGCCTCTCAATTTTTTTTTTTTTTTACACATGCATATACAGTAAGCACGCAACAGACTCCCACTTTTCCAGTTCGTGCCTGAATAGTCCTTGGCTTCTAAATGATATCAGATGATTTGTTGATATTATGTTACGACGCAAATACAAGAATAGATCTGAGATTAAAATCTGTTTGTGTTGTGGTGATGGAGCGGCTTTTTTTGTTTTGTTTTTTCCTTTTAAGGGAGCACAGTGAGGAGTGAGAAGCCAGTGCCAGGATTCTTTTAATTAGTAGATCATTAATAAATAAGCAACCATCTGCGAGATCTTTGACTTTCCTTTTATATTTTTGTCCTTTAATGAATCTCAGCGAGAACGCTGCATCAAATGTGGTTTATATTTTACAATAACTGTGTTTTGTTTTGTTTTTTATTTCGACAGAAATATGTGCGTCCTTTTTCCGTTCATTAAAACATCATGACGGGAAAAGGAATATTTGTACTATATCAACCAAAAATAATCATCCTCAACACATTCTCACGTTTGATTTGTTTTGTTTTTTTTGTAATCTCTTTAATATACTGGTAGCTAGCAGCTGGCATCAGGTTCCTGTTTCCGAACTAAGATCCACACCGTATGGACTGATGGAAATAATTCTATTTTAATTATAAAAGAAAAACTAATGTGACCAAGATTCTGAATCTTATCTACAAACATGTCAAAATAGCAAAAATGAAAATGCTTGCAGACTTTTCACGTACTTTCCAAAAATAATAATATATCTCACAGATAGAGGAAAAACTAGTAGATTCAAAGAGTAAATATTACTCATATGACGCATAATGTAGCTGATTAGCTCAGTCATACTCAGGTGTATCAGTCTGTAGACTGTAGGTGAGGATCTGTCAGAGGGAGAATGAGAGCTCAGGTTCGGCACATTAGGTGCAGCTCGTCAACCTGACACACATTACGGCAATAAAATCACAGGTCATTAAGCCTCCTTTAAAGATCACCAGCATATCAACTTTTCCCTACCTCAATCTGCTTATGCTTGACAGCCGCCATCATCTTCATCATCACTGACTCCTAACTGAAGTCATCAGTATTCATAAGAGAGCTGGTCTGAAGGCATCGGGGCCTGTGAATGAGAGGCCGTTATAAGAGAAGAACGCTGTGTCAACAGCCATTACGCTCACTCACAAAGGGTGAGAAGCAGCTCTCCACGTCCCACCCCTCCTTCTCTCTGGCTGTCTTCATGAATATGTACAAGCACATGTCATCTGATGGTGGAGAACACCATCAGATCACAGTTAAGGTGAAGCTTCCTGACATGTGGGAAGCTATGGCTGGATTTGAGCCTATTCAGCTACGAATTAAAATGTTAAACTGCGCCATAGTTACTGTGAAGTCCTCCAATCATCAGTAATCATTTCACTCCCTGGACTATTTTTAGGGCTGAAATGATTAGTTTTAAATGATTAGTATTGACTAGTGCGTTGTTCTGGGAAACGTCGGAGTGTTATTAAAATGCTCATCAGAATCTACCAGGGTCCAGGGTGATTATAAAGTCCTGTCTGCCTCGCAGTCTGACTGCTGCTCCACCTGAAATGATGTGGCCGAGTTTATTGGACAGATATAGTACGTGGGGGGTCCCTACTTAATCTCTCCATCAGTTTTGGGGAGAGCCTGGCCTGAAAAACGTTGAAGACCCCTGCATTAGGGGATAAAACTGTCCTCTTCATACCATAAAAACAGTTATTTATTTCTACCTTCTTACATGAACCTTTTGAATCAACGTCAGTCCTGATCATAAACACTGAGAACTTGATTAATTCAATTTCAACCCTCTATATGCAACTGTTTGTGATGCATCGGATTATTTTTTTTTTTTCCATAAAAAGAAACACAAAAATCTCAATATTTTTAATAAATTGAATGCAAAGTGGATTTTTCCATATTGATTTTTATGGATGCTCGTTTTAATAGAGAGATGTAATATTTGTGGATTCTCCGACTTCCTCCTGATTCTAAACTGGCTGTAAAAGGGGACGTCAAGTGCATACGAAGTATTGAAACAGCTGTTCACCCGTGAATGGTTGAATGCAATGGTGTGGATGGACAGACTGAAGACCTGTCCAGGGTGTAGCCCGCCTCTCGCCCAGTCACATTTTTGTCCCTAAAGTCAGTTTACATGTTGATTAGTGTAAAGCATGTTTTGTGAATGCTGCAGGGTCTTGCACTTTACACAGGTCACGTTATTTTTCCATTAGCGTGAACATCAGGTTTAAATAAGTAAGAATTATCGTTTAAGGTCACCAATAGTCCTAGACTGGCCATTTTTTTTGTGAGCCAAATATTCTGTGTCTGAATCCATTAAAAAATGTATAAATATCCACGGAAGTGCTTTTAACACAGCCCTGAGTGCTACAAGGTTAGGCTTTTTTCATAATACAGACATAACTAGTCTGCTCTAAAATGCTCGGAGCATGTAGTGCTAGTCAGTGAATCAGGTCAGCAAGTTCTGGGAGATCTGGGACAACTGGAGAAAGAAAACATAATGCTGCTACTCTCCAGGAGCACTTTAGGAAAGCTGATATGGTTGTTTACTGTAAGTCTCTTTTTGTGTCAGCCTAACTGTCTGTGTCCCACTGCAGCACCAGACGAATACAACAGAAGAAATAAGGCTTCCTCTCTTGAAAAAGGCTCTTTGTTTTTTCTTGTACTCCTCCTTCATTTTGCTTCAGTGTCCACTTTTGGAATTTTTTTTTTTATTTTTGTACCTGTGTCCTAAATGTGTCACATGCATATGTGATCAAATGATGTAATCTGTCTTCTTTTGGGCTGTTTGAAAGTTTTTGTTTGGCAGCCCGTGGCCGTTTTCGCCTTGGTGTAGTAGCCAGAGATTGAAAGCTGCTGTTGAACTCTGCTTCAACACAATTTGTCCGGATCCACATCAAATGTAAAAGCTGACCTCTCCGCACCCCGGAAGTTGATCAATTTGACACGCTCATTAACCCTCATTAGCATCAACCACGTGTGGTTGTGCACGTCTTTTTGAAAACCCAAATGTGGTGTGAATGTATGGTATTCGAGAATAAAATGCATTGTTGCACTCACCTAAATATTGTTTACAGAAACAGAAATATTTGACAGGTTCAAATCAGCATGACACTCAGCCAGGACTGACAGATCTTTATTGACATGTGGTCCAAAGTACTTCAGAAAAAGAAAACAGTCTAGACTCAATTATTTGAAGTAGAGGAAACTGACAGTATTCCTCAAATCCATGTCTGAAATCCTGCAATATTAACAGCTGAGAAGTAAATTCCATTTGACAGACTACTGCTCCATATCGTTAGCCTAATAGCATAATTGCCTGCTTGATTTACTCAATAAAAGTAAGTAAGTAAGTACAATAGTACAATAAAAATACCAATGTGATATTTGTATGGATGTTATTTAGACATGTACCATCCACCTAGACCGGACCAGGCACCCCCACCCGCATAACAATGACACTCACTGACATAGACACACACACAAAAACTCAACAAAACATGAACAACAACGCAAGGTGGCCTCCAAAATCACTAGATCCCAAACTGATCAAGTATCTGTGGGATGATCCACAGAGGCCCCTCCCCTCAACCCACAGGACCCCACTAACAACTGTTTTGGAGGCATGAGGAAGACCTACACAATATTAGGAAGGTGGTCATAATTTTATGCCTGATTGATTTTTCTCAAGATGCCTACATGTGTTTCCGTGCAGATGGAGAAAAGTCGATACTGAAGAACCATCTGGAGCAGAAACCACAGGCGCAGTGGGGCTCCATGGATCCGTCCAGAATAAACAGAGGTCCCCTGGAGGATATCAACTCGCCTGAACAGTGAGATCTCCCCCATTTCCTTAGCACATCTCCCCTTGCGTCCCCTGCCCCCTCCCCCTCCCCATCCCCTCTGTCTTGTCAGCTTTCTCATCAGACTACGCGTCACATGTAGCGCAACCACCAGGCGGTTGCTCTGGCAACAGAGCCCTGTGAAAGCATGGACCGGCCCTGTACTTTTCTCTCCCACGCCCATCAACATACATATAACCACGCAGAGTGTATGTGCATGTGTGTGTGCGTGTGTGTGTGTGTGTGTGAAGAACTCACTGCAGCTTACTTACAGTCAAACACACAAACGTGTGTGTACAGTACGTACACTTGCCGCTGATTGATTTGTTGACCCAACTTCCAAATGAGGACAGACTGAGACGCTCAAAACACTCATGCGACAAATGCATTCGCTTATTATTCACAAAGCGGCAAAGCTGAGGGATGGCGACTTCATCAATGGGGAGGGGGACACTTCATGCATCATTGAGAACTCTTCCTCCCACACTTATTCAACCAGAACAAGGAGAAGAATGCGGCATGGAGAGAGGGGAGACAGAGGACAATATTGAGGGGAGGGCGTTTACAGGGAGAAGACAGATTAAGAGAGGAAGATGTTTAGATGGAAGAGAGAGACGGAGATGAGGAGAAGGAGAGAAAGAACGAGGTAGAGACTCACAGAGCCTTATGTAACCAGTGATTTACAGCTTGCATTGGAAGCAGCTCTGAAAATAGACAGGGAGGAGAACAGAAGTAAAGGAACACTCTGAGCTATTCCCATGCCACATGAATGTTTGATCACATGGAGGGAAGAGAGATGAAGAGGCAGCGAGAGAAGAGAGAAGTATAAATAGGTTGGAGAAGAACTGGAAAAGGTGCAGCAGGACGAAACGCTTTGTGACGCAACAGATTGCGTCACGCACCGGGCGCATGTCATTGTTAAGCACTGGCTCTGTGACATGTGGTGCCATGTGTGACGCTCCAAAAAAACGCCTTGAAAATGACAGGAAATTCCTTCACGAGTTAGCGAGCTGATGTTTTCATCTCGAGTAGAACAGGTCAGAATACCAGACTGGGCATGAGGACCATTAATATTTCAAAGTTCACCTAATTAAGATATTTTTCTAGACCTAGTGCTGAGCAAACTTGAGTTTCATTACCTCCCTCTTAATTTTTTTACATAACTGACATTTGGTTATGTAATTTTCTTGCAACGGCTGGCAGTGGCACTGGCTCTGGCTCCGGCTCTGGCTCTGGCTCTGGCGAGGCAGGGTGCGAACTGTCACACCAGGACGGAAGCATGTAATGTTCTTTTTGTCAGATGATCCCAGAAGCTCGGAGGAACGGTGGATTAGGGGCTTAGTGAGGAGAAGTGAAGCTGTGAAGGAGGGTAGTAAAGAAAACACAGAATACAATTAGACACTCCACTGTATTTTTTTGCTCGTTTGTTTGTTTTCTATGTTCAGGTTTTCGCCATTGCTCCATTTACTTCACCAAACAAACACAATTAATGGAAACGTTTAAAATAAAATGAGAAGCTCCTTTACATATATATAATATTATTTCATGTCATCACACTAAACCGTTGTTCCTTGTGTTGAGTGAACCGAACTCAGGTGGTGCACAACATTGAGAATCAATGACCTCCACATCATGCATAGCCTCAAAACAACACGAGAACGTGTTTCATGAAGCATGATGAATGAATAAAAAATAAATAAAAATAAACACTGCATATCCCATATGTTGTCCCAATTTATCATGCTACAGTATTCACAATGGGTGTAGAGAACCACAATAAATAGGGCAGAGCTCCACATGTATATTTAAAAGTACAGACGACAAGACAATTGAATTTATTTTATTTATCGTAGCATTAAAAATGTTCATGGTTTTTCATCCCATGGCTCTCCTGTAAATTGCATGTTGTACTAAACCCAGCTGTTGAAATTATTCCTGGAATGTTTTCCTCAGTGCAAAAGCTCAATATCCAATGTAACATGGCAGCCAAAAACTATATTATACTTTCCATATATTTTGTCTATCTTTAGCAAAACACACAAACAGTTGTGCACTGCAACTACTAAACAAAGTTTATTTCCTGTTTCCCCCCGGACGCCTAATTGTGACACGGTCCATGGGTTGACACATATAACTGGCAGAGGCAGAAAACAAAAAATAACATTAATAATGCAGCCCGAACCCAACTTGATGTAAACGCCGGCAGACAAGGGCCGTCAGGTTTGACTTGTATTGATTTTTTTTATCTGTTTATGCTGAATTATGCACTGAGAGCAGATTCACAAAGTGGTGTATACTTTATATAGATTGGCTGAAAGTAAAAACAAGGAGGCCTGGGTGATAACTGGGATGACGGCATGTCCTACTTTTACACCAGAGACTGACCACAGACAAGTTTTTAAGTCTTTTAACCACTGACGACTACAAAACCATGCTGTTTGTGTCTTGTCAAAAAAGTACAAAAGAATGAAACAGAACAGTACAGAAGAATATTATTTTTGAGCTCATATGTCGTAACGTTGTCCTTTTCCTCTTTTATCTGCAGCATACAGCGTCGACTGTCTTTGCAGCTGCCCATCCTCCACCATGCCTACTTACCTTCCATAGGAGGGGTTGATGCCAGCTGCACCAGCCCTAACGGCAGCCCTGGTTCCAGCCCAAGGCACAGACACATGCCCCCCTCCTACCGGGTTATGGTCTCCGGCCTGTGAGATTCATTTTCCTCCGCTGCCTGGCTCTTTGCAGAGGAAACATCTACAGTTCTTTTTTCTACAACAAATAGACTGATGTCATCAGCGTATGTGCGTATTTTGTCTCGAATCGAGGAAGACGGGGGAAGAAGAGAGGGAGAGGGGGATAAAGTTTCACTCTTTGTACTTCTTCACCCCAATCCTTCTGAAGAACTGATATCTTTAGTCAGGAAGGGGTGGGAGGAGGAGACAGAGTGGATGCCGGATGACCCTCAAAAACTCCCATGACTAACATCCCCTTGTCCATCTGCCCCCCCTCCCACCCCCTTGCCTAGGCATATACACATATGCACAGCCAAACACAGATATACACAAGTACACACACGCACAAACACAGTGACACAACAATAGCAGCGGTGGACCAGCCCTAATCTGACGTGTAGCCTTATCTGCTTCAGAGGGGATTGTCTGTTCCTGTTCCTTATCTGTCGTATGTATGTGCTCGCAGCTGCGTGTGAGCTTCACATCTAACTTGAGTATTTCACTGCTTCAGTGACTGGACACCAGTTTGGAGACGTGGAGTTTGCAAACCCCAACAAAGGAAATCATCCAATTTACTCCCAACCTTGTGCAGACATGTAAATATCATCATTTCTGATGTTGATGTACTGTAAGCTTTGTATATGCTGTGAATGGACAATTAATTGGGTTCTAAGCGTGGAGCTTGTAACAGAGGCAGGTGGGCATGAGAACTTCCAGTGAAAGCTTCTAAATCATGGCATCCTACATATTAGACATATGTATGAGAGATATATACATTTGTTTGTGTTAGCTGTGAATTAGCTTTTGGGCAGCAAAGTAAGACACATCAGTGTCGGTGAGTCACACAACATGAAAATACACCAGAGCCTGTTTCTAAGATGCACATGGCTATTTATTTATTTTTTTTCCACTTTGCTAAAGTTGTACCACAGGTTTTCGTCAGAGATATCACATCGGACTTTGCGTGGGCCTTCATATTTTACAACTTGCTTCGAGCATGTTTTACGGAATATCGACGCGATGCCTTTTAACCGGTGTCCAAAGCTGCATCATCTTAGAATATAGAGCTAAAAGATGCCACAAGAGTGTTCCACGGTTGCGTTTTATGTGTGTTGTATGCCAAGAAATACACACATAGAGACGCTTAATCCACACCTTATACATTCAGGTGCTTTTCAGACACGGCATTAGTGACGGGCCTGGTCACATTGATCCCCACAGACTGGTCTCCATAGACTGTTAAGATGTCCATCTGATCTAGCCCTATCAGCTAACCAGCACAGTTCAGGGCGATGGGGGTGTCAATAGCAGAAGTGCACAAGTCTTTGAAATAACAGATGAAACTAATAAATGGTGGAAAGGATGTAGGTCAACCTGTTCCGAAGCTGGTTTGGATGACACGGTTGACCTGAATTTCCACGTGACACAATAAACCACTGGGAGTTTCGTGTAACAAGCCCAAAACGACTGTAGCTTACAGTTCAAAGACGGTGGTGCCACCACTGCGGGTCACAGTGATACAGCACAGACACAGGGCTTTCTATCACAGATAATATTGAGTGTCATGAGAAGTCACTTCACACTTAGCAACAGTGAACATACCTCAGTTGCTATGGAAATGTAATCCAGTGCCGTTGAACTTGGCCCAACAAGGCTGCGTTGAGCACAACGGTCATCGGCGGTGTCGTCATTTTTTTGTAAAACTTTCCTCATGCAGGAGAAAAGCAAACAGGGACTCCGGACAAAACAAACAAACAAAAAAAAAAAAGAAAAAAAAAAGGACTTTTTTATCGAGTGTGAGAAGATTTGTTCTCAGCATATTATTTCACCATTGGTGTCTTGGTTTTTAGTTTTTAAGGCGTTTGTTGAGCGCTGTGCCTGTTGTCTTATATTGTAGCCTGCAGGACCCACGGTACATACATAGGGTGACAATTGCTCCAACCCAGCAAAACACAACATTGGCCGCACATCTGTAAATTGTACAACACGTCATAGATTAATTTAATTTCCATGCCTCAGTGAGTGAAAGTGAACGGGACAGTTCGGGAGTACTCGGCGAAAGCTCCACTTCAGCTGGAGCGGATTCCTCCCGCGAAGCTCGTGTTCATAAACGCTGTCAATCAGTCTTTAGTTGAAAGGCCAGTGGAGGATTCAGAGCTGGAGCGGGAGACGAGCTAGCAGAGACGCGCCTGCTATCGGACATATCAGGGTGACCTCCTGTGATCCCCCTTCCAGCCCCTGCTGAGCGCAGGAGCAGGGAAACCCCGAGCACAGACCTCCAAGGAGTCGCACCTTTGCCAACCAGAGAATCACTTGACAAGTGAGCGAGAGACGTTATCAGAGGGTTGGTTCTTCCTTCAGGAGGAGAAAAACCAACCGCACATTTTATATATTACATTATATGTGATTGTGTACAATTTGCTGATACCCTGATGATGGTGTCCATGTATGGAATATTTGGTATTTGGCTTTCTCAAGACGGCATGAAATAAAATCTATAATTCACAGAGTTACCTCTGTTTTTGCAACTGTCGTGACAAATCCACTCTGTAGTTTCATCCTCTCACATGAGATTCGGTTTTACGTATATTTCCTATCTGACTATTAATTTGGGTTTTTCTTTATTTATTTTTTTTAACATGTCAATGCCAAGATTCTCAGTGGACAAGGTCAACATCGTCATTTCAACTATGCTACTGGTTTAGCAGCGATTCACTGAGGGCAATAAAGTGAAGGTAGTAGCAAACGATCAATTTTACTAAACCACTCTTTGGCATTTACAAAATTACCAAATTATTTTTTTTTCTAGTGCATAGTCAAAGTACCAAATGCAGATCATCAAATATTATTCCTTTCATTTTTTTTTTCTGTGCCCTGATTTTGCTTTTTATGAGTCAATTTTTTTCAACGTGAATGAGAACTTGTTCAAATGCAATTGTGGTAGGTCAAGGGCTCATAATTTCCTGTAATAAATAACATCATGCTGATGGTTTGTATTTGCCACAGGTCTTTTTACCTCTTCAGTTTGAAGATCAAAGCGACATATACGTATATAATGATATCTATGTATGTGTCTTCATCAGGTTTTTTCTGGAGAGTACGAAGCATAAATGTCCAAGAATATAACAATATTACAAATATATTAAGTGGAAAAACACACAGGTCCATACTGTTACTGTTTTGTCAGTTTGATATGTGGTATCACACAGCATTAAGTTCAGTTCAGAGTTTCAAATGGCAAACAAAACCTGTTAAATGCAACATGTTCAAGAGGGGCAATAACTTGTTTTCTTATTACAGAAAGAATAGAGACCTATATATATATATATATGTATATGTAAAGATCTTTACGTACATTCTCATTTTTACATAGGAAATATTTCACAAATGCCACAAGGATACTTGGAAGTCGTTTTTTTGTTTTGTTTTTTGTTTGTTTTCTCAATTATTATTTACAGTATCTGTAACTATGTTATGTACAGATGAGGTCTAGATATGAAAAAGTTGTATAAAATAAGTATCACACTTGGAACACCTGAACATTTTTGGAGCCATTAGTTGTTATTGGGGAGGGGGCGGGATTTGAAAAAAACATTCTTCTTTTTGTTGTCTGAATGTTATGGACAGCCTTTACTTTTCACATCATCGTTAAATAAAGTGAAACTGAAAACGATGTTGTGGTGGTGTCGTCTCCGTGCAAGTCAACGACGGAATAGAACGCTTCACAGTTTGTAAACAGTGTTACGTTTTTTGAGGGGCGGGGCTTAGCTGGAGACAAAACACCTGCTAGCTAGTAAACGTCGGTTAGCATGTTTCAACGGGCTGTTTTGGCAAGAATGGACAAGGAAAACATATATTTTGGAGAATTCACTAATACACTCACTCCCCGAGACCGTGAGTGTTATTTCAAAAAGTTGACTCTTGACTGATGTGACTACATTCACCAACCCCTACACTTTCTCTCACCGGATGGACGATTTGACCAAAGGAGGACACAGAGGGGACAAAGTTTGGTCTGTCTTTATCAAGTGAAACCTCTCCAACAAAGATATTACAAGAAGTAAGTGGATTCCTTGTGGAGGGTAACGTAGTAAATGCAACTTCTGCTTAGACGTACCTGAAACATACAACGTTGCGTTAGCTCACGGTTAGCATTAGCATTAACATGTAAGAAGAATCTTCCCGAAAAATTAACGTAATTTCAGTTCTGTATTCTGTGACATTTTTTTGAAAGCGCTCTTAATATACTGAACCTCCATTTCCAACAATAGAGCTACGTGGTGACGAAGTTTATTGTTGTCACCTTAATGGTATAAATGACGGGTGCTGATGTCTGAGCTCATTTTGCACTGAACTAAATGTGGGCTTTTTAGATTAGCAACAGACTAAACTAGTGAACAATAGACAGAAATTGTGCTGTGAAATACACTGGAATGTGGAAGGCGTTCTAAAAATGCGTGTCCTCATTACATGACTTGTAATAGTAGAAGGAAAAAAACACTGGAATTAGAAACAGTGGACCATGGAGCATGCACAACATTAGGACAGAAAAACAAAATCACCTTGGTTAGAATATGTGATCTAACATGAAAGGCGTTGAAGACATTCATAGATAAAGAAGCTTCCCCCACTCACCGACTACACAAATAATTGAATTCATGTGGGGCTTCCCAGGTCCTCGAGTCAAGGACAAAGCGTATAACAAACACGGGCGGTCGCACACTCCTCTCTGACCTTCACACGGCTTTGTTTGGTGAGATGTCACACCGCTGCAAGTTTCAAGTCTCGCTGATATGCATCTATGCCAACATTAAGGCTCTTAATTGGCCCAGACATAGAGTTAGCTGCCCGCTACCTTCACACCGATAGGCGTCACGAAGGAGAATAAATCTGTAATGAAAAGTCTGCTACGTTGAGGCTGATAAGTAATTGAACTGTTCGAGGGAACCCAGCAGCACTCGGGCTGAAGGAGATGAGCGTGTTCCACTGTGCGTCGTTCGCATGTGTCGTGTCTGGAAGCGCACGTGCCCTGTTGTGTGAGCTTTTCTAAATCCTCCTTTAGAATCTGAATGGTTGTTGGAGAAGCAGCGGAGCAGCCGGGCGGGAATAAGGCCGACCAGATCCTCCACTATCATCTGGCTGTGAGCAAAAAGCACCAATCTGGACGTGACTTGGACTTAATTCTGCAAGCAGACTTAAAATGGACATCGGGTGGTACTAAATGAGGAAGAGAGCCTCTTTACCTGCATTATACACATGCTCGCTCTTTAGTATGTGTAGACAGGCATGTGGACATATCTGATGGGGAAGAAGAAGTTGGAAGGTGACTGAAGGAGATGAAAACTTCTAGGCTTTAAAGCACAGGGACGAGGGAAGTATTGACTGAGGGAAGGTGGGAAAATAGTTTATTGGGTGGATGTAGTGACGTAGTAATTGAGGATGGACTGATTTTTACAGCATGGGAAAACATGAGGAAGAGATAAGCAAACTGAGCAACAGCCCACATATCCCTTATTGATCTTTCTCCCTCATAACATTGTTGCTATGAAGATAATCTGACAAGTCTTTTTTGCTCTGGCGGCACCTATGGTTATGAGTGGTAATTACATCTGTGTCTTTAAAAGGTCCCATATTATGCAATTGACTTTATAAAGGTTTCCTAACAGTAATACATGTCCCCATAGTCTGTGTATGAGGCCCCAGAAGTGGAAAAAAAATCTGTCATTTGCTTGCTCCACTCAAACAGTCCTATCACATTTTCCCTTCTCGACGTCATTTCACTAAGCGCCAAATGACATCGTGCACGGCCTTTAACCTGGCCCCCAGGTAGATAAACCCGCCCTCTAAAATACACACAGCAAAGTACGTCCATTGCTCTGCTGTTGGCTGCATCAATGAATGAACACATTTTTTTTTTTAACTAACCATTCAGAAACGTCCTGCTGCAGCTGTAGAGTCAGAGCTTCTCCAGGATCCTCTCCTTCTGGGTCAGATTCTAGTTCAAACTGGTTGAACAACAGCGTCTCTACCAGCCATAGTCATAAATCCACCGTAAAACCATTAGCGCATGGTAACGCAAACGCAAACGAAAACGACACAGTAGCAGCCTGTTCTCAGTAGAGCTCACTAGAGCCACTGTTTGACTGGATGAAACTCAGGACCAAGGCTGAATTTGGGGCAATACACTTTGAAAACAATGATGTTGGACCTCGGACACCTATAAGAAAGTGTTGAAAAATTTATATTATGGGACCTTTAACTGGACAGTGTCAGTCATTTGGCACCAGGGCCTCAACTTAATACCCATAACAGTCATCAGTATTTTCTTTTCTTTCTCCTTCCTTTTTATTTAAGAAAGAAAGAAAGAAAGAAAGAAAGAAGCTGCTTTACGCACAGGTGACTTGAAGAGTCTTGGCATTAGCCCTGTGTACACATCTCGGCTTCTTTTACACTCCACCTCTTTGTCGGATTAGTCGGGAGTCAGGCAACAGCTGGACAAAACACGCTGAGGTCAATACCTGTGCTCTGCCTCCACAGACGCCGAGTTTGTAATACAATGCTAGTGAACCTAAGAGGTTTTAGATGGTGATAGCTGCTGTTGCCTTCTCCTCTCGGTCTTTATGCTAACTCGAGCTAACAGCACTGGTTAATCAGAAACTATACATGGCAGCAGTGTTGATCTTCTGAAATCAGTTCCCACAAAAACGTCACACTGCTCCTTTAAGAGCTTTACAGGACAACCTTGCGGTGATTGCAATTGTTGTTCGCACAAGTCACCAAGGCATTAAGTGCGAATCTGAATCCACCCAGACGCCTGCACTGCTGCTCACTGATTTCACGGAGCGGCTCCGGCAGGAAGAAGCGCTCCACTGTGTGTAAATGCTGCGTGACCTTCTCCCGTGTCTTGGTCGGATCACGCTGTGCAAATGGAAGGCGGGTTGATTAAGTTGACCTGGGTGTCAGTGGAAAGGGAAGCGTCTACGTATCCTCCTTGATACGTGACGGCTCCATCGGAGAAATGAGGGCTCAGTCGAGGACCGGAATGACAAGCACACGGGGCCGAAACCACACGCAGTTCATCCAGCTCGTGCACACATTTTGAAGCAGCGCTAAAAACCGAGACGGACTGAGAGGCAGGCACACGTGGGTTGTGCAGACATTTGTGACTGAATAAAAGCTCCCATAGTGTGACGCCCATAGTGATAACGATGCTTTTCATTTGTTTGCGTGTTGGTTCATAACATCTCCATCAGCCCCAGTCCAACACGTTAGCGCGAAGTCGGCGAAGACTGCGAACTACGACTGGTTAACGTTAGCGTGTGATTGATACGTTTCATAAACACGTGAAGCTGTTTTCCTGAACGCGTCGATGCGATTTTGTGATTAATGATGTTTTTGATACAAATTGCCGTAAGTTAAAGCGTTCGCATTTATGAGATTATCTTCGATCCAGTTCCGTTCAGCCTCTCCGTAACTAATTTTAAGTTGATCCAAAGGAAGCACAGCGCTCTGTATTTTGCAGCCAGAAACGCGAACCACCCCCAACACAACAATAGCTTTCCCTGAGATATGACTCAATTCCAAACCGCAGCAAAGGAGCAGCACAGCCACGCACACAGCAAACTAACAATGAGCACCAATCTGTGTCCTGTTAAAACCGTCTCTTTTTTTGCCTCTCTATTTATCCGTCTTACAAAGGCTGAAATGCCACCCTTTTTTAATGGTGTAAAAAAAAAATAAATAAATAAGCTGCTCTTGTTTTTCATCATGCTCGGCGACCATTCACTTGGGAGAACCGCGACTGGCGCAGAAGCATAATGATATAATCATCCCAAGTATTCCCCAGATCAATCCCTTTCTAAAGCAGTGTTCCTGGGGTCTAAGCAGCCTTTGTTAATGGTGCACTTCCTGTGCCACTGGTCACTATTTTCCCATTAATCTGCAGCATTCAAGGATTTGTAGATGTGGCTTCTAATCCCTCCTCAGCCCCACATTATGGCAATCTACCCTCATCAAGATGAGTGGTCAAGGGCACAGTGGAGAGGACATCTGAGACAGAAGCATATGCGTTGTGTATTAGTATGCCAGTCAGGCCGAAGAGATGTGAGAGCTCTTTGCACTGTTGTGTTGATGAAAATCTTTACCGCCACAATCATTCACATCCAAACTGAGACAACACCGATAATGATTCAGTAATTACATTATGTTATATATGATGTAGAAATTCCCCTGATAAATGGTCGTATTGTCCCTTAAAGCCCGTTTTGAAAAGCAGCCATTTCCTGCAGGATCATGTGAGGCCCGGGCTGACGGATGCCTCCACACGTACCGGGATACGTGATTAGAGGGAGAGTTATGGGCGGCAGTTACGATCTCCTGCAGATAAATTTACGGCCGACGTATAATGACGGCACACCCGGCTGAGCTCACAGTAAATCCAAGACGTGGACTTCCTCTGTCCTTGAGAATTCTGTTGAGATCCCTACTCGGTCTTCCAAAAGCAGATATACAGTACCCGAAATCGAAATGTGCAGCGTTCGATAGCTAGACAGTCCTGCGCTGATTTACCCCGACCTGCTGTAATGTTTAAGATCCTCAGTTTAAAGCTGCTCACATCAATACTTTGTATTAACGGTCGATAAAAAGGACTTACGCATGCTGTGCGAAAGATGCCACTCACAGGGAGAAACCCTCAGAGAATTTTCATCCATTTACAAGCGTTTTAACAGTTCTGATTTTACAGGCGACAGCAGGCTTGTGTGTGGAAAACGCTGTGTTAAATCTACAGTATTCCTGTCCAGCAGAAAATTCAACTCGAGCCAAGTTAGCAACTAGCAGAGGGGTGACCAGGGAGAAGTCGGGTTTTATACTGGTGGAGAACAAACCGGAGCCAAAAGGATTTGTAAACTATTAAAATGCTCGCCATGTCATCTGTCATTCGTCATATAAACATATATGACATCTGTTGTGTTTAACTTAATTTAAAATGGACAGAAAGGAAATATAAAATAAACTTTTTGTCGAATCTGTAACATTAGCTTCTCTGAAATGGTCGCAGGTAAAAACATTTGAGAACAAACGATGCTGCTCAGTATTTTGCCTGTTTTAGTGTCACAACATGTTAGATATAGATATAGTGTGTAGGACATTTCACTTAATATCAGACATTGTTAAGCTGCGCTCATGAATGTAATTTTCACATAAATAATTCCAGAAAATAATTTAAAACATGACTGTCTGGAATATAAGAAAATTACATTCAAAACACAGCAACTTTATTTGAATGCGTGTTGTCTGTGAAGATGCCACATCCGAAGTAAATGTGTTGGAAATTCAATGATGCATATTAGGTCTCTTGTGTGTTGCAGTCAACCGACAAACTAGAGGACATACCTGTGCTAATTCAATTTTCACGCTTTCATGATGCTACACTGTCTTGTGTTTTTCTTATTTTTCATTTAAAGGCCATCAAGCAATCAAACGGTGGATATACAAAACATTTAATAAAGCAACAATATATCATACAAGCTGTGTGATTAATGACATCCTCTCCAACCAAGGATAAACCAATGGCCATGAACACTGATCTGTTGTTTTAAGTCACCATATAAATGTCTCCTTAGATAACCTGTATGAACATGCAGTCTGTGTAGATATCCAGCACAGTCTTCTCCTCTGAATCTAAAACACTTTGAAGTGTCTAAGCAAAATACCGCCCTAAGGTCATGGTGTTCTTACCATCTTGCTTCCACCCATCAAATCCGTTCAGCAGTGTGCAGACAGACTGCGGGGCATGTGTGTTGTGGGTTTGTCCTGTGACTGACCCATGACTTAACTGGCTGTCACAGGGACTGAATGGCTTGCCAGCGAGCAGCTGTGGCCTCAGTGCCCCAGTCAGGCCTGTGGCCCTCAGTCCCAGTGTCTCTGTGCATGTGAGAGACATAATAGTGTCAGTGTTGGTGGTGCTAAAGAGCCAGTTTGTTGACGTTGAAGATTTTGACAGAGTGGTCGGCGCTGGCGCTGGCGAGCTGGACCCAGGAGCTCTCCTCCTCGATTTCACTCTGTCCGTCAGTCTGTCCGTCCTCCTCGCCGTTCCTTCGACCTGCTCGGCCGGCCCTCGGCCTCCAGCGGAGCCTCTTGACTGCCAAAGCGTGGCTTTGTCTGCGAAAGGACGTGATTAAGGGAAACGACGTAATACGGCGCAAATCCCCGGCGCATAGCACTGAACCATCTCTCCATGTACATTTACTTCTAGCACCAGATTGTTGGACCGCACTGAATCCAAACGCTGAAGCTCGTCTGAGCACAGCTGAAGATGACTCATAAACGGAAAGACCCAAAAAAAGCGGTCGATGCCTTCTGCCCTAACTTCTGCCCCACTTGAAGGAAGCAGCCGTTCGTCTCTGCCAACTACTGTCTTTTTCTCCAGAACACATAACAGAAAGCTCCTCGCCCTCTTTCTCTCAACGGCCACGCTACTACGCTAAACTGTCAGTTAAAGTTGCATCTGATAAATTCTCTGTAAGGATACGACGTGTCCGTTTCTCCACAGCTGCTCCAGTCGTCTCCCTCGGCGGGCTTCTGGACAGGCCTCCACCTGTACACCATGATCCTGCCGCACTCCAGGCCAACGGCAAGCAGGTAGCTGGGGAAGGTGAGAGAGGACACACACATATACAGGATCTATCGCGGTAGAACAGACCTTCAGTCCCTGCTCTAACCTACAAAATTTTACTAATTAGTTGTTTTGAACTAATATTTAACACATTCAATTCTAAATGTTTCTCCTGAACCTCTGACAGCAGTTTGACTTGCATGCTTGACGCAACATTATTATGTCAAAATGTGTCAATAATCAGGTTATTGATTATTTATGTAAAATCAACAATCAATCTCCAAGCTAACTAGCAAACTAGTTAGCTTCTATACAAATGAACCAATCAGAGATGACTGATGATCAGGCTGCAGCAACTAGAATTTCAAAAGAATTTAACCAGCAGTCAATAAGGTCATAGCTGTATCTGAAGTTATGTAACACGAAATATATATTAAAAAAAAGATTGAATGTCTGTGTCGCTGTGTATACCTGTTATCAGAGCAGAGTACGGGACAGAAAGCTACAGCAGTAGCAGAATCCCCCACATCCAAGATGGAAGAACATGGTTTAATCTCAGGAGCAGGCTCAGGGTCTCCAAAACCCCCTAATACGCACGGTCCCCATATTATCACCTGAACAGACACACATATACACACACACACAGTTTGAGTGTGCACCCACAAAATGCTTTCTACTCAAGGTACAACCACAATCGTTACTTTATTAGATAAAAAAAAAGTAATAGAATTCTTTTAGTTTTCTTTCAATATTTGAGAACCACCTTCTTGTCCCGGCTGGACGTAACAAAGTATCTGCTGTCGGGGCTCCAGTCACAGGACCAGATGATCCGGCTGTGTATGGCCGTGTCCTTTCCCGTGTGTGCGTACAGTGAGAACTGGGGCTCTGCGTATAAAAGAACCAAAACAGACACAGCCATTATCACCCCCCCGAGATGACACATATTTGGTCACATTCCATTCATACGACACATCTCCTTTTCAACAGAGGACGAGCCGGTAGCAAAAGTTTGTGTTATGACTACTACAGCATGACATCAGCATGTCTAGACCCCCGCCTCGCCGCTCTGTAGCAACAAAGCCTCTCCCGAGCGACAAATAAACAACCCAACAAGACAGAGAACCTCATTTCAGCCAGCCATTTCAGTCACTTTTGGTTTATGACCTGCTGCTGTTTATTTCCACAGCCTTAGTCATTTCAGAGCTCAGATTGGTTTTCCCCAGAGAGCTTGTTTGTATGCTGCTGGCAGCCGCCTGTCTGCACTAGACCTGCTCTCCACTGGCACTCAGACACACACACACACATAACAGTGCCGTCATGTATAGACAGCTGTAAAACCAGAAGAGTCAGAGTTAACCACCGTGCTGCGTCCTCTCCCTCTGCAGAATGCACTCGTATATTTGAGGCTGTATAGTTTGGTGCACACACACGTACGGGTATTCTTTTTACGTGTGCATCCGCGAGCCGCCGTGGGTTGCTCAGTTCAATCAGAGCTGGAGAGCCAAAGACAGACAAATTAAAGAGAGCACAGAGGATACGTGCTCGGTTTAACTTGCAAAGGGATAAAAGAGCTGCATATGTAAAAGGCTACAAAGATTAAACAGAAAGGCAACAGTGGCTCTTTAATGAAGATGTCTGTGCGCTTGACCCACGAGGGAGAGGGAGAGGTGCAAAAGGAAGGGAGGAGGACACGCCGAGACGAAACAGGTAGGAGGCAGGAAATGTGAGGATGGAGGGTGTGGGTCTGTTTGATCAGCTCTGACTTCATTTAACCTTCCCTAGTCTAGCCGGTGAGAGTGTGTCTTCTTCACAATCACCTTGAGTGATTCAGCAGCCAACCAGAATAGACGGGAGCCCCCCCCTCCCCCTCACTGCCGCCCCCTTCTTGTAAAGCTCTCTGCTCCTCTCTCACAAACAAACACACCAATCTGACTCGGCGTATCTCACCGTACATGCGAACAGGGGAGCGCAGGACAGGTTAGCCTCTGTCAGTGCTCATTAAGACCGTCCACGGGCGGCGGGAGAAACAGGAGACGCTTTACCAGGTGCAGGCAGGAGCTAATCCTTTGAGCTTAAACGGTGTGTTCTGCTAAGCTTGAATGCAGGATTGAGTTATATGTCTAAACCAGGGCGCTGAGGTTCTGTCATATAAAGAAACTCTCCAGGATCTACAGCAGCCCTGCAATACATGGCACTGGCCATTAGAAGCACTAATCCAGTAAGAACTGCGGATCTGTGCAGCCCATACATTGCCACCCCCCCACTAGCAGGGTGCATGTAGCTGGAACTGGAAAATGCTTGTACTCGATTACCAAACGAAAAGCTATTCACTTTATCAAACAAACACATTACAGTCATCAGCTGTTGCTGTTGTTGTTGTTGTTCAGTAGGAGTTTGCTAGCTGACGTTTTTTCTCTCTCCGGCAAACTAATAGTGCAGGTTGTCAATCAACCACTGTCCACGGTTTAGGTTGGAGCTGTTGTTAAGCTTTTGGTAGGAATATGTGTTGATGCTAAAGCCAAGGTGTAAGACTAATACTGTCTGTAAGCTAAATGTACTTGGCTGAGAAGGAAAAGTAATTGACAGATGTGCCTCTCACAAGGTGAGGCCGATTTTATACCTCTTTCTGTCAGCTTTAGTTACTTTGAGAAACTGGATTAATAATAATTATGAACGACGTAGCGGTATTTACCTACACATTACTGGTTGACTTAATAAAATACGATATATCAAAACATGTTGTCATGCATGTCATCCGTCTCGTCATCCTCCATGGTTTTGTTCGCCTGAAATATTTTTACTAATTAACAGAGGTCCTCAGTTAAAACTAGTCCACTGTGAATAGGGCTTAGGTTTAACATGCTCAGAGCTGGATCTTACTTTATACTCAGGGATGTTTTTGTGGGAAGAAAATATTTGCTGTGCAAACCTTTTAAGTATTAAAAGTAAAGATAGGAACGCTTTTAAAAATTAAACTCATATAAAAAGCCATTAACAGAAATATACTAATATTGTTGGTGTGTTCACTTTTGCATTTAAAAGCTTTTTCAGGCATTTTAGAGATGTAAAGAAAGTATAGATGTGGCCTCTTTGGGGGCCAAGCAATCAGTGACAGGACTCTTCCTTCTTCTCAACACTGGAAATAGGTCTTCATGACTCATGACTGAGTGTTTGGGGAAATTGTCTTGCTGCAGTAAAATCACACTACTAGAACGTCTGCTCTTAATCTGATTTTAGTTTATCGAAGGAAACATTTTTTTTGCGTCAAGTCATCAATTAATATTAAATCACAATCATATTTAACACATATTAGGAATGAAAATATACAGATCTGCTGATGCAGACAATGAAAAATGGAAAGTTTGGCATCAAGGGAAGTTTGGTATCACACTCATGCTGATGCAAGCGAAAACAATGAGCTGAAGGAAACACAGTGACATGACAAATGATCGAATGTTCAAATCAAATTAATAGGATGAAACCATGAGAAGGTGGCCTGCGTGCATTCACAGGATTAATCAGGATTTTGGTCCAGAGATGATTTCTTACGCCTCCATTTTTCAGCCCGTGTGGACACTGACAGTGTTGACCTTAGAGAAACAAATCGCTTTTTCTATCCGTTAATGTCACCAGCACTGAGTTAAGTCTGAAAGGGGGGTAAAGGTCAAGCCAAACAGACACATTGACTGACAAAGAGAGATGCAGCATACTATAAAACCGATATTTCCAATAAGTCACAAAAATATTAATGGCTGCGGTGCTGTCATTCGCCTAAAATCCAACCAGAGGCTCGCGTAAGGCCACTATCAGGGTTTGTTTCATATCATAGCTGCACCGACTATCCTGCTAGAATAACTTTGTTGAAGGAGGACCGTTAGTTTAATTTAATATGTGGTCAGTTTACAAAAACGTGCAGAGAAAACATCTTTTTATTTAAATTTAAAATTTAATTATATTTCCTGCACTGGCTGCTGTTTGGCTGAGTTTCATTCAATACATCACTTGTTTGGCTCGTCACAGTATTAATAAGGCGAGTCCTTCCAATAGGGCCTGCTTGACTTGGAAATCAATTTGGAACAAATCTTCCTCAGCGTGTTTACCTTATTTTCAATTAATCTGAATTCAGGTCGTCTGCCAGCAAAGCTCCAGCATTTTCTTTTTGTCTTGAAGATGACACTCGGACAGATTTTTAATTAAACTAAATTGGAGAAGACCTATTATTTCATGACACATTGGAAAGCAAATCCTGAAAATTCAACAATGATGAATATTTAAGAGGTGGACAGTCGTCGTTTCTCACCTGGGCTTTCCGGCGTGACGGGGTTCCGTCTCCATAAAGACCAGGTGCGATCTCGGGAAACGGCCAGTAGGAGCTGCGAGTCGGGTGAGAAGGCCATCTGGGTAACTGTGAGGGTGTGGCAAGGGAGCATCTGGAGCTGACGCCACGTGGCTGTGCTCCACAGCAGCACTGCTGCATGCTCGGCTTTGGATGCCTGGAAAGACGGCGTAAACAAAATCTAATTAAATGAAATGAAATTACACAACTCAGCACCTTCAAATGGCACCATAAAGCTTTTTTTTCCTTTGAGGATTACAAGCTTATTTGTGTTAATGTGTATTTAAAGAAATTTAAATTTGTGGGGGAAAATTTAAAAATATATATATAAATGTCTAATCAACCAAAGATTTTGCCTCCCCTGCAGTACCTCTACGACCCCCTAGGGAGAATGGCCACAACAGGAAATAAAAAGGAATGTGAGGTGGACTCTGAAGAGTCCTGGCTTGTGGCTGCGTAAGCTAGAAACTACACACAGCTGTGAAGGCTACCAGCTGTGTGCTTGTCTGTGCAACAAGGTCAGGACAAGGTAGCTACCACTGATACCAAACTGACAGCACACTGCTTGGTGTATGTTATGGTGTGAAAATAGCCATGTATGTCCTGATCCCCTCTGCTCTAATGTCCGTTGCACAGGTGGGTCATGTAGTCGTGACTGTGACATGGTTTCTGTCCCGGGTGTCATCGCTCTGACCTTGCACGCGGACGCCACCACCGTCCTGAGGCTGTCAGACGCGAGACAGAACATCTCGAAGCCGTGGCCGTACCTGGAGACAGGAGAAGGACGGTCGCACAAAGGTTAATCGTCACCACGCTGCGCTGGATATATGGAAGGACGGAAAGGATGTTAAAGACAGACAGATGAAGGGAGGAAGGGGTGAACAAGAGCAGAGAAAGTGCTCCCAGTCTGACAGTAAATTAACTATTCTGTTATTCCAAAAGCTCCGACAAGCTCCCGGGGCCCGAGCCATCACCACTCGCTGACAGGTAAATAATTAGACGTGTGAAATTAAAATACCGATCTGTGATGACGAGTCGTTCTCCCGCTGACAGAGATTAACAAAGATGATGCTCCGGCTAATCACTCACAGCCTAATTCCTTTTAGCTCGCCATCACCTGGTTGTTTTAAAATGTCAACATGGTGAAACCGTAGGCTCCAACTCAGCGGAAAGAAATCGCTCCCCTACCAGGAAGCTTTCAAACGCTGCAGCTTTTTTGGCCACGGCGATTATTTATGCCACGAAAATAATTTGGCCACTTACTCATTTTAATGCTTCTATTATGCACTAAATGATTCAAGGGATGAGCCAAATGGAGGCGGAAAACTGCTTTTCAACACACACAATGTCCGAATCTCAAACAAATGGCCATGCCATACGTCATGTTTATGGCGGATTGACTGGTAAATGGATTTAGCATTGGCTACAAATGGAGGCAATATATTCAGCCTGCAGAAGAGGAGCCTCATGGGACGGCCGGAAGCTGCATCCTGATTGGCTGATGAATAAGAGGGAGGCAACAACAAAGAGCTCTGGAAAGGCATTTTCAGACACAAGAAACTCTTTTGGCAAAACCAAACAAATAGAGGTCCATTGGGAAATGTTATATCATATATGTGTCCTTACAAGAAAGGAAATATATGAAATAGAAATCAGAATTCAAGCATGCTCACACATGCAAGGTGCAATAAACATAGTAATGACTTAACACTGGACGGAAACTTCAGAGAAACGAGACTCACAGTTTCTGAACCTCAGGCCAAAGTGTGTTCTGGAGAAGATGATCCTCGGGTGGCGGCTCTGTACACGAACATAATAAAGTGTTAATGACAGACTTGAAAATCCATAACTGTAATAATAACTGTAATTTCAAAAGTCCCGATAACGGAACCGTTTTAAAACTCGGAATACAGTCACTCTCCAATTTACTAAATGGGGATTAAACCCAAGTGAGTATTATAATCTTCCTTATTTAAATCCCTGTGCTGGGAATTTGGAGGCCAGGTCAGGTCAGGCCAGGTGTTTTTGGAGTTGTTCCTAAACCGTTTTTGTGTGTGTGCCTTGGTCTTAGGCTGCATCCTGCTGGGGATGGATGCTGCCACCAACGCGTGTCAATGTTATGTGGTGTAAACTTTCCCAGCTAAACACTGTATTGTCATGATGGTCAATGCTGTTAATGTCTGCCGTCAGTGGTTTTAATGTTGTGGCTGATCAATGTATGGATAGCATACAAGTTAAAGGAAAAGAAAGACCTGTAAAAAGAAACCCTGAGACAAAGACTGAACTAACAGCGACATGCTAGACTGAGTACACGATGATCGCCTCCAGACGATGTTCCCTCACATTCACATACGGTTTTCTTTTGTATTTCAATTGCATGAAATCCTCAGCCCCAGAAATCACTGCCTTCCCCCCCTAAAAGAAGCTATTTTGAAACAACTGCAGCTTTATCTGCGATTCTTAACGGCTGTTGGCTTTGAGGGGGATCAAGTCTAGCCGAGTGCCAAACCTCTCCCTCACGCTGCAGGATGCGCGCGCCGTCTTCGTGTTGCATGTAATTGAAAGCTACACTCCTTGTGTTTCTGTTATTGGTCATCTGCTTTCCATTTAGCCTCATTATTCATTTCTCTCCCAGCCTGGGGAAGCCAATCAAACAAGTGAAAATGCATTGTTAACAACAGTCTCCACACTTGGTTGCTCCCTACATTGCCCGAGGTCGTTGATACTTAAACTTTGCAATCACATAAGCCTGCCTTCTAATTAGCATTGCAGATTAAGGAGTGGCTTCAATCATGCTGATGACAGCCCTTGACACCCTCTAGCCCAGGGGTTTTAATAACGTTGCGCTACTTTCTCTTCATTTGACTCTCTTTCATTTCCCATCTGCTCATTTCCTACAATTAGTTTCCCTTTCTCCCCTTGTTCTTCTTTTCCTTTTCCCCTGCATCCTTTCTAAACTTTCCATAAATGCAACTTCTCTTTAAAAGTCAGATTTTTTTATTTTTTTTTATCACTTTTTTTTTAAGTATTTTTTGCTTTGGAGTCAATTTGCAATGAGAACCTGCAATTTTCCTGTCTCGTTGGAAGATTTCTTGCTCCTGCTCGCATCATTGCTCCCTGTCAACTGTTCTTCCTCCACCACCGACCACACTTCTCCAGCTGTAATACCGTCAGCCTCCGGCTGCCCTCAGACGCTGTGGACTCCAGACGTGAAGCAATAAGTAACTGTCCGCCTGGCTGCATATCATTGTCTCTTATAAGAACAACCAGCGACAGGCAGACAGGAACTCTTAAATGTGTGCTGAGGCTGCTCAGTGGATCACACCGAGGAATATGAATCAGACTATGTGACCGCGGAGGGAGACGGGGGGGATGCCCTTTGGCTTGAAATGATTTGTCAAATGATGTGTTTCAGGTAATAAATATGCAGCGATGTTTGCGTGGCTTTGCAGTACCGGTCAGGTGGAGCGGGTGGAAGTAAGACTCCTGGTACTGGTCGGATACACTGCTGAACTGTTCCTTTTCTTCATTGTTTTTTGGGGCAAGGTCACCTGTAAAATAAAGTAAAAAAAAAAAAGAAGAAGAAAAGTCACAACAGTTTAAAGCTACTGTTTGGAGTGAGACTGATTTTAGTGAAATAAAAACCGATGAGACAAACCTCGGCTCCAAACAAAGAGCCGGGAATTTACCTTGAAATACAGCCTTGTTGGACAGACCCAAGGCAGGTGTGCTGGCTCCCTCTGGAAGGTTGGCACAGTCCTGGCGAGCATCAGACCGATGAATGGAAAGAGATATTCACAAATCAAAAACCATGTGTGTGTGGGGACTGGACAGTCCAGTTAGTAGTTCTTAAAGATGAAACCGTTTTGGAAACGGATCCTCAGATGTGTTGAAAGCATCTTTCAAGATGATCATCTCTACCTCTGGGATAATTCATATTTTTTTTAGGTAACAACTTCGCTGTCCACTCACGTTGGACGCCAGCAGCTTTTCCTTCGAGCTCCCAGAGATGTTAGCAAAGTTCTCCACAAAGTTGCGAGGCGCCTGAAACACTCTCAGGACCTTCTCATCGGCTCCAGACACGAACTGAAACCTTCCAACTATGGCCAGGCACTGCATGTCATATCCGTGGATCTGCGGCCGTGAGATTTCGTGCCAGGTCGCCTGCAGCGGTGAAAGACACAAAAAGAGATCGGAAATGGTTGCCAGGAGAAAACTGCCAGCCTTTTCAAGCGATCTCTAACGTTTGGGGACTTTGTTTTCTTGGCCCTCAATAAAGGCATTTGAAAGCAAGCCAAAGACAACATTGATTCTCCTGTTCAAGTGAAACACTTCCAGGTTTAAGATGCAAAGTGTTCTCTCAGGGGACAATGGAGGGCTCAAACTACAATGAGCGCATTTTGTTTGGCACTGGCACGAGGTGGCACCGTGGCAATAGTCCGAGCTGGCATCTTTAATAACGTAATTTAAGTAGGACTCCTGATTATGACTCAACACCAGCTGAATGCTAAGCTGTTCCGACTCTTCTTCTAACACTTTTACGTAGATAAACTGGAGTCAGAAGTGAGCCCTTTTCATCTAATGTTAGTATCCCGCATCCCGAAGGTGTTGAATCAATCCCAGAAGCCGGGCATCATTCCCTCACAAATATATATGATTACTTCTGGTGAACTCTTTATTATCAAGTCACAGCCTCCTAAAATTCAATCAGAGACAGAGCCTAAACATATTTTATCAGAGCGCAGCAAGCAGAAAATATATATTAGCAAGTGACTATATCCCACAAAGGTTAATACAACTTTCCAGTGCTGAAAGAAGAGCAGCATACTAAGTAACCACAGCCAAGAAGAAATAGAGCGGCAAGAAATTTAAAAGGCAAAACATTCCTCAAAAGTCAATGTCAACATGTTGATGTGTGTAAAATACCCTCTTTTACATAATGAAAGGTGAATAAGGAAACACTTTTCTTGATCCCAAGTTATGGATACACAAATCTCATTTAGTCTTTAATATGTGCTCCCATTTTAACACAGACGTTTTGTCCGAGTCCGTGTTGGATATATCCATGTGTCAACACAGACAGCATGTAACCAGAAACTAACAGCAGAAATTAGGTAGATATGTCATACTCTCACTAAATTTAGTCAAATGAAATCGAGTAAATGAGGGGCAGTTGTGTGTCTGTTTTACCTGTGCGCTGCCTTGCTTCCTCCACGGAGTGAACAGTCTGGTGGTCTGGTCTGATCCCACACTGAGGAGGAACTCACCCTCAGGATCCCAGCTCAGGTCTTGAACTGCATTGAAGTGACCTGAGATCACGATTCCAGGTCTCCACTGTCCCTGTACAGAGAGAATAGTAATATTCATGATACAACCATCCCAATTTGTCTTAATGACGACCACCACCACCACAGCTGATGCCTAATGGTGTACTCTATTGCCTACGATTTACAGCTTCATTCAGTGGTTGATGCTAATGTGATCTCCTGTGAAACATTAGCGCCTTAAGGTTTGTGCTGAAGTTTAAATTTACCTTCCAACCGTAACTGAATCCCAGTGATGTTTAAGCATTCATTGGGACCGTTTCAGACCGCTGCTCTTTTTATCTAGACACCCTCAAAGGCCTGCGCTAAGCCAGTCAAACTGAGTGGCAGACAGGAGACTTGGTGTGACTAATTACACTAATCACATTCTCATAGGACAGCACTGTGAAAAGGCATGGCCACTAAAGGCTATTTCAAAAACAACTGTCACTCTGCTACTTTGTGAGTGAGAATTCACACCAATCAAGTTGCAGTTTAATTTCGTGTCCAGACCCGCATTACACACTGTATGCAGTCAGGAACTTGTAGGAGTTTATTACTGTATTATGATGATACAGTGAAGTTGACATTTGGCCTTTTGGACATAAAATGTCATTAGCTAATTGCTGTTATTGTATTAGCCATTGGGGTGAAATTTTCCCCTAATTAGTTTATGACATGTTGACTCAAGGCAAAAATGGAAATTGGACGTCGCAGTGGGCTCAAAAATACCAAAATGTAATCAGTTTGTGAACATTTGTGCCAAATTTTCAGAAATTCTATGAAGATGTCCTTCATATATTGTGTTCTCACCACCATATCTGTGCACAGTACGGTGACTTTAATTAATACTGCGCTTTACGCTACCTCCACCATTTACAAAAGAATGTTGGATTATACACTGTACTTAATGATTTATATTTTACCAACTCTTTCAATCCTATAGGACTTCTACACAGAGCAGTTGGCACAGCAACTTGTAGTCATCATGATGTCACATCCTGTTTCCATAGCGTCATTCCTCGTCATCCGTTTTTTAAAGTCCGGTTGGACACTACAGTATTGTAGAACTAACGTTACTTCTCAGTAAAGCTCTTAGCATTAGCATCTTTTATTTAGATACATTCATCATAACTGAAATGACCTATAACTAACTTCAACTGAGAACTGAGGCTAATCCACTTTTTCAAATCCACACTAGTTCGTATGGATCATTGTCAAGTCCAATTTTCCTTAATTTGATCTAATGATCCACATTTTTCCCAGTCTCGCTGTATTTACTGATACATTTCACCATGTCTTTGCCACTCAGGGGGGAGTGGCCCTGGGCAGCAGTGACATGAATGCATACCCTCTATACTGCAGCCAAACACCAGGGGGAGCTCTACTTGCATTGGCTTCACTTTTGAGGAGCATGTCCATCGCCCATCTTTATACAGTCTGTGGTTCACAACAATGAGGTGGACAGATGGACAGCTACACACATATAGAGCTAGGAAACTCATGCATTTCTTCAGTCAAACTACCGTATTCTACTAGTAAAGTTTAAAGTGATTCTCACCTCCTGATCTTGGTCCTTGCACCAGAGATGCAGCGCACCATGAAAGGCATGAGCCACAATCATGGAGCCATCCGGACTCATCTGGCAGCCGTAGAAACCCAGAGTGTTGCCACCAACCTCCCCTACGCGCACCTGGTGTGAAAGAAAAAAAATAAACACGTTGTGGGGGCGGTCATTACTGATAAGAACTCATCCGCCTTTTCAACAAATTTACGATGTCACATAATTTCTGTGACATCAGGTGGGCGAAGAACATTTGGTTTCTGGGTCAGACTTGATGCAGACAAAGATGAAAGAAACCTGTAACAACATGAATCAGGTGACTCACATGGAGTAAAGGCAACTGATGAAAGTAGGTTACTTATGTAAATGCAGCTTTTTCTATGATCCTCATCCTATAGGATTACAAGCAGCGGTTTATTTGTCCTGTCAAACAATTCATAAAAGTGCAGGCTGAGATTTATAGAAAAAAAAGGGGGAAAGAGGAAAAAGTTAAGGCTGTCATATTTGTTTTGTGTCTCCCCTCAAGATTTATTAACTAACAGACTCCATAAGGGAAAACAGGAGAAAAAAACTGCAAATTAGCCTGACAAGTCAGATGAAAAATTATGCAAAATAAGACTTATTAGAGTTGAATAAACTCTTGTTTTTTTTTTCTAACAAAATAAATTTGTCTAATAAACAATGAAAGCCGCTGTGGCACAGCAAATCACATTAAAGAAATAATCATGAAAGATGGCGACGCTTGAGAAGGATTTACATAAACTGGATTCGGGTGGGAGCCCGTGACCCCTGCGTTCATGTAGCACGTGGAGTCGGAGCTTCCACTGACAAACCAATCTAATTTTAAAACACCAGCAATCACCACTTCCCACGTCTGAACAAAGCTGGAAAACAAAATCGCTCCTTTAGCATTCTCAGCACCTGTCCGATTGAGGGCACCTTGCTTTTGTGCCCACAGACGGCTCCGTGTCAAATCATCAACCGGGACAGAAAGCCCATTTTCATTTAAGTGCTGTTCCCAATTACACTGACAAATGAAAATTTACTTGTTAAATCTCCGTCCGAGGTCGTCCTGACTTTAAGTTTCTTTGTTTTTTTTTTCATTGTTTGTTTTTTCATAAGGACGAAAAAAAGTGAGTGCATTTAAATAAAGCGCAAATGTGGGAGGTAAAACAGAGGATTACAAGTGAGCAATAGTCATCAATAATAAGAACTAAACAGCTTGTAATTAATTCTAAAAATAAAAATAAATAAATAAAATCTGCATTCATTTACGACGGCATCCACAGAGAATGCAAATTACACACTAAAATAGAGGAAACAAGACAATATTACTATCCCATCCTTTTGCTTTTATAACTAGTGGGATTTCATGAAGGATCATAGAACTAGACAGAAATAACAGAAGGCATAAAAAAATATTTAAAGAGTGGACCAGGAGCTAGAGAGTTCTTCTAAGCAGGAGCTGTCAATTGCTTGACCTACAACTGGCTCATACAAGAAACAAACAAGCTTTATCTCTTAGAAATATGATGGACAGCGTAAGGCACCGAGCATATGCCCTTAATATCTGCATATCGTGGTCCAAATGAAAGTCTCCCTGCCGTGAGGAATTCAAACAATTAAAAGCTTTATTGGGCCCTGATGCTTTGGAGCTAAACTGGGCCCAACGGGGAGATCTATTCAAACCAATAGCAGCAGAACCAACCCCAGAGAGTGCTGCACAGCTCCCTCCGCAGCACTATGTTCTGAATCCAGATCCAGCCACGTTATATCTCTCCCATCTTTAATTAGCTTGTGTCTTAAATGGTATGAGAAGTGCTAAATTCATGCTAAAATGATTAAAATCAGAAGAGTTGCACGGCTCAGCCCGTTATCTTTTCTTAAGCCCAGCCTTGAGAGAACGCTCAGCTGCAGCACGTAACCTCGGGTCGACTGCAGGAAATGCAGCGTGCACACACTGCATGTAAAATGAATCACTTAAAAGTGCAGACGCAAACACGCACGCAGAAGAACACACGTCTATGTCTGTCTACTGTACACAGCTGCAAAGTGAGGCCCTCGATCAACCCTGCCTCCTGGGCCGCCTGCGCTGGTCATCAATGACCTTCAAAGTAATGCCTGTACGCAGGCTGAACGACGGCGCAACTAATGACAACGATAAAGGCGCGCCTTTACTTTGAACGGCACCATCCTCCAGCAAGCGGGGGAGCGAGACGCGGCGAGGAAAGAGGGACGACCGAGAAGAAGAGGGCGAGATTGAGAGGGAACGAGATGCAACATTAAGCAGATTGATTTTAAAATTCTGCACACAAGTGCCAGCCGTAAATCACGCGAAAACTCACGGAGGCAAAAAGCCGTCATCTGTCTTGTTTACGAGAGGGGGGAACAATACGGATGCGTGCCGCCGCCTTATTGCCGGGCAGTGGAAGTATTGGGGAGGAATAGAACAAGGACAGCAAAGAGGGGAAGACATCTATCTTTCTTGGGAGGAGAGAAAGGGTGACGAGGCCGAATGAGGAAACCCACAGAGTGTGGAGCACAGGGTTTCACATCAACTCGCTGCCAGCGAGAGCGGGTCACGCCTTCAGCTCCTCTTGATGCCGTTTAGGACAACATAGAATATTAAAGTGACGGATTATTTCCATTACCTATAAATCTATCCCTTTCTCTCAGTGAACTAGTCAGTCATTTAATAAAGTATAAAATGAAAACATTTGTAACATGCCCAAAGACTAACTCGGCGTGATTTGGGAAAAGACTAGCAAAGCAACTTAGGAAAAAAAAAGTTAAACTGCCATTACATACTCTATTGGGAAAGGTTACTTTCATAATAAAAGCTTTTTAGTATGAACTTTGCAGAATGTTTTGTGGGAGTTCCCAAGACAGTAATTACGTGGGTAATTACTTTATATATCATTTAAATTCAGGTTTTATCGACATTTTAGAAATATTACAGAGGACAGAATGTTTAATGTCAGAGAAGATTGGTGTTCTGTGTGTTTGGTTCAGAAAGCCCTAGATGTTCTTTTATCAACACAGCTTGGTATATTTTTATTTTTTTATATCTCTGTGAAAATGACTGTCTTAAAATGGGAGATAATTGAAAAAAAAAAAGTTTCTGTTTTGCTGCACCAAAGGTCCAAAATTGAAAAGACATATTCTATTTTCAGTATTCATGGTGACAGTATTACATGTTGAAGTGTTCACACAGGCTTAGACTGAACATTTTGTGGTTCCTCAATAACTCAACTATATTTGCTCGCCAGTTCATTAGGTACACAAGTGAAACAACCCTGAACTAAATCTTTCCTTTGTGAAGGTTATGGCATTTTTCTTGTGCTGTTGGTTGTATTATTGAATTGTATTGTGTTGTACTGGCACATGTTCCTATTATTTTGACAATCCCATTTTAGTCAGTGGCTAAATAGGCTGAATAATGTAAATAACATTATTATTACAAATAACACAACCCATTTTGTGTTTAATTCTATCTAGTTTAACAGGACCACAAACTATATCCTCCACAATGATCATACAGTTGAACTACAGCATCACAGAGGACACGTCTCCTGTCCTCCAGCTGATGATGTACACATTTAAAATCCGTATGAATGTATACCTAAATTGCACACTTGTTTCCTCCACTGACAAAGTAGGGTAAGGTGGGATGAGAGAGAGCTTCACTAATTAAGAATGCCAGAGAGCAAGGTAGCTCCATCAATAATGACGCAATAAAGGAAATCAGAAAATCCTCATGTTTAGGAAACATTACCAGCAAATGTTATATTTGTTTGACTTGACCAGATGTCAGATTCCCTCCACACAATTCAGTTGCTAAACTTTTTTTTTTTTTTTTGAAAAACGAATAAGTGCCAAAGCCTGCAGTTCCTCAAATGGCCACTTGAGGCTGTCTCCAAAAATGAATCTCCATAAACTGCCATATAAAAATGGTTCCACTTTATAGCAGAAACATTCATTCATTCATTCATTTTCTGTAACCGTGTCTTCTGAAGGATCGTCGAGGGGCAGGAGCCAATACAGCTGCCATTGTTGCAATTCAATACATTTTGTTCCAATTCAATACTTTTTGTTTCAATACTTGAATATAGTTTATTCTATTCTATTATTATCTTATTATTTTTATCTTACTATTCATCTTTTACACAATACACTCTTTATTCCTGTCATTTTTCTGCCCCTATATATGCTGTTGCTAACTGCAATTTCCCCACTGTGGAACAAATGAAGGTTTTTCTATTCTATTCTATTGGGTGAGAGCGTTAACGCTGCCAGTCTATCGCAGGACTAACACAGAGAGACAACCACTCACACCTTCAACCAATTTTCAGAATCACCAGTGAACCTAACAAACATGTCTTTGAACCTCCAAGAACCTCCCTATAGCAGAAACAAACATGTTTTTTGTGTGTGTGTGTCTGTTTTGTTTTTTAAAAAAACTACTACAAAAAAAGATTTTGGTCATTTCCGGGCCCAACATATTTGAATTAGCTGTGAGTTGGGAGGGGTCAGGCCAAAATGCCACCACACTAAGCTTCACCCGAACCAATTGACGCCAACCAAAGGTTGTATTCATTTACATCAGGCATGTCAAACATACGGCCCGCGGGCCGGACCCGGCCCGTTGGGTCATTTAATCCGGCCCGGCATAAATTTCTGAGTATGTCAAAAAAAGAAGCGAGTCTCTAGCTAATTTCTATTAAAAGTTCTGATTTTTTAAAATAAATACAAACCAAATGCTCCCTCCGGCCGCTAGAGGGCAGTAAATGTGTAAAAGCGCTCACGTCAAGCATGCGGCACTGACACGAGTTAGTCACAGGAAATAAACATTCGCAACGTGATGTGTCCAAGTAAAAATAAACCGGCAATCTTGCTTCACCATTCACCACTACTAAACAAGTTATCGGTCAACACACCCTTCCCAAAATGGCACTGTCAAAAAAAAGAAGAGTGGACACGGAGTGCAGAGTTTTCCAGGAGAAATGGACGAGAAGTATTTATTCACAGAAGTGAATGCAAAACCAGTGTGCTTGGTATGTAATCAGCAAGTTGCAGTGTTCAAAGAGTTTAATATTCGGCGCCACTATGAGACTCATCATAAAGACAAGTATGTCATATTAAAGACAATTAATATTGTGCAGTATATTCTCAACTTCAGTAGGCCCAGCCTAGTAGTTTGATCTGATGTAGTCTAATCCTATTGCCCATGCACTGCTATAACTTTTTTATTTTATTTATTTTATTTTATTTTGTATTTCTTTTTTTATTTATTTCAAAGCAGTATGACAATTAAGGCGAAAATATTTTTTTTATAGCTCCCACTTGAGTTTGTTTAGTGTGGTGAGTTGGTTCAGGTGTAAAACTGCATTCACTCAACTGTTAAAATAAACCAGTTGTGAACACATTCACGGCCAAACATGAAAAATATTTTTTTCCCATTGTTTTTGAATAAATGTGTTGTGCTTAGAAAAGATCCCTTGTCATCCGTGATTATAATATGTAGGGTAGGCTACAAATGTAGGCTGAATGATAAAGCATAGTACTGAAAAACAAAGCTAAATATTTGGAGTTGAAATTCTTTTACTGATCCGGCCCACCTGAGAACAGAAAGTCTGGATCCGGCCCCAGAGCCAAACTGAGTTTGACATGCCTGATTTACATATTCACACATTTTGGAGTTGGTGGCTTCTTTTGATCTGTCACGTGACCAAGTGCATCTTGAAGACACTGCAATCACTGAGGTCTAAAAATAGGTTATCTCTAAAACACAAACACAAACACACACACACACACACACACACACACACACACACACAGGAACTGGTAATCCCTCCAGGCGTTGCGGTGGCCCGCTGTGGTCAGCCGGCGATGTTAATTACCAGTGTGTCTCGTTAGCAAGATGTGCTTTACGCAGCGGTGGGCCCCCCGACCACCCCACTACTCACCCTGCTCTCCATTAAATCTCACCAATTACTCTAATCAGTGTGAAGAAGCGGAGCACTTCTTTGTAAAAATCAGCTAATTAAGGCACACATGGCTGGTCATTTAGTGCTGCGGAATCTGCTCTGCCAAAAACTTCAGCGTCCTGATGAGCGGGCTGTTATGGGGCCTATTAGGAAACGCTGAAAAGGGGCCGGATGCCTTCAAATCAAATGTGTAAAGACAGAGACAAAACATACAGTTTAATTCATTGATGTTTCTTTGTTGTAACACGTGCGTTTGCGTGTGTATCCGCGTGTGTGTGTCAGAGCTTCAGAGGTTAAGCTTCCTTTGTAGGTAGGGAACCTGTCAGTTCAAAGGGTTTCGCTCTCAAACAGAAATAGAGAAAGAGAAAAATAAAGGGGAGACTCATATGCTATGCACTTTCACATTCGACAAAAAGGTTATTCCAGGTAGGGGGCCGCATTTCTTTCTTCTTCTTCTTCTTTTTTTTTTTTTAGTTTTGGCATCAAGAGGAAAGAGCTCGAGCTGTGGAAGGGAGATTGGCCACACCACATTTGACGCCCACTGCAGCTTTTCATTTCCACTGTCTAATCACACTGAGGAGAATATGTGACATCAGCTCTGGCTTCGGGCCCTAATCACGGTCCCTTTGTTAGCGGCGAGAGACGAGATTTTTCACGGTTTCTCCCGTCCCGTGGCCTTCGCCGCTCGTCGCTGCCGATGCAAACGATGAGATCAAAAGGTGCAAAAAAATGTCACTGATCAAGTGTGGGATCTTTCTCATCACCACCGAGTGTGATCACACTCAAGGTGCCTGGCACGACGAGGTGAGCGAGTGTGCGCGCGACACCAGTGTAGGTTGTGCGAGTCCATCTCTGTCCGTCTTATATTTTTGTGTTTCTGACGTAAGAGCTCCCGTGTGGCTGTCAGGTGCAGGGAAAGGTAATATGAGGTAGACCTGAACCACCTGGGAATATGCCAGATGTATTTTGTGTGTGTTAAAAAAAAAAAACAACTATCGGGCAGATGGGCAGAGAACTGCTTTTTCTTCGCCATCCACACTTGTGTTAAATTTAGCCCCATCCTAGCACAACAGCAGCTGTTGAGAGCTCAAAGAGATGAGGTGGAAGGGAGAGAAATGAAAGAAGGACAGAGATAATGTGAGGGAGGGAGCGAACGAGGAAGGGAGGCAAGCGGCGGAGGACACAAAATTATGCGACGGGGGTGTGGGGGAGTGAAAGGGAAAGACAGATCACGGATTAAAAAAAAAAAAAACGGAGAAATGTGGAGCAGGGGGCTATGGCACGTCTTCAACCGACCTCTCCAACTCCTGTCGGAAGTGTTGGGGAATGAGCCTTAAAAGAGGGGGTTCGGTGTGAGTGAGTGATGGAAGGGAAGATGGGGGAGGACAACAACGGCTTGTCTAAACTCACAGTGGTGCGCTGGGCTCGGCGCCTCTTCATCACTGTCTATCACTTCTATTCCTGACACCTCAATGTCAGGGAGAGTGGAAACCGACGCAGGGGCACTGACAGCAGGAGAGGGGATACTGGGGGAGGGCAGGGGCTCCACGTCATGTCATGAGCTACTGAAAGGAAGGCTGGCAGAAACAGAGGGGGGAATAGCGCGTGTGTTTCTATGCGGACGTGTGCGCCGAGCCTGTGTTGTGTTGGTTGATGGATTCCATGTGTGTAAGAGTGTGTGTGCATGTGTGTGTGTAGGATCTGTATCTTGTATTCAAGTCAACACTGACCTGCTCTACCCAGACTCCAGATCCCTCCTCAGGGGCCCAGAGGATCATGGTTTTGTCCATGGAGGCGGAGAGCAGACTGAGAGGCTGTTGCAGCTCCCCGTCTGCAGGGGGAGACAAAGAGGCATTGGAACATAAATACAGGAACAGATCATACAGCCATTCACAGCACTAGCCCCGAGGTTGAACTGAGATACAGACTATCACAGCTTATAACTCGCAGACACTTTCAACCTGTGAGAAGGTATGCGAGTATACTTTACCGCATGTATCATTTTTATTTTTATGCATCTTGTTCATGAGAGAAATGGATTGAGTTTGTCATTGATTTTCCTTTAGTGTCGCACAGCATCTCGAGCAGCAATTACGCTCACGCTTTTCACTCTCACCAAGTTTGCTCCGAATATCCCAGCATCAACTGTGCTGCACCAAAAAACAAACAAACAGGAACGACAGAAAGCTGCCGTAGTTAACGAGTCTCAGATAGTCAAATAGCTGAAGGAACGTGATTTCCCACTCAGATCCTGTAACTGCACAGGGAATGTTCACGTCTTAAGATGGGAAAAATATCAAGACGGGGAAAAAAAATAAAAAAAATAAAAAATAGTATGAGACCCTTTGCACTCATAATTTCACAGCTTTACTAACTTGAAGCCTCTACACATGTGAGGTACACAAAAGAGTCAAGTGTGAGGCGACGTAACGAGCATTTAAGGCAAAGGCAGGTTAGAGAGACGATTTATCACATCCACCAGCATTTCCCTAGACAGCTAATTAAGTCAATAACATTTCACACCTGTGCTTTTTCTTTGCCTTTTTTAAACTGTCACAGTCTGGAACACAAACAGAGGGAAACAGTGCCTCTAAGCTCTGTGCGTAAGCCAATCGCTTCACTTCCACTAGCTGTGGAGAACAGGCAAGTGATAGAACTGAGTGAGTTTTGCCTGAATTTGTTTATCTTCTGAGGACCTACTGGTAATTTCCCGAAAACACGTTGGAACGCTCGGGCATCATTAGTGACGGACGCCCTGCGCCTTTTTAATCACCTCTGTAGAAAGGAGGCTGCCAGTGAACTCCGTAGACCCAGTTCTCGTGTCCTGCCAGCACGGTTTCAAGGGACACAGCAAACACCGAGGACACATCTGTATCAGAAACACAAAGAGAAACGGACACTCACTTAAAAAGATACCAGCTTATAGTGTTTACATGCAAAGGGTAACCGGTTTAATGAATAGATGGTCTACTTCTTGTCTCCAATTACATGAAATCTTCTAAAGTGTGTGTGACCTGAACAAAGGTAAACATAAATACACACGCAATTCGCAGAAGTTTGTAACCTCTATGCGCCATTACTCCATCAAAAAGCATATCGCTTCACTCGGTTAATTAGCACCCTTTTTATAATCAAGCCCGGGTGGCCCACTCACCTCTCTCCTTCACTTCAAAAATGTCCTCTTTCATTCGGATGATGGTGTGATCGTCCTCTGTGTGGGTGTCTGTGCCAGACTTGGCACAAAGCCTCCACACTCTGATGAGAGAGTCCTGTGAACAGCTGGCTAATAACAGCTCCGCACCTGAATGAGTCAGAGAGAAAACCTGAAAACCTGAAAACCTTCCCTCCTGAAAGACATTTTCTATTAGTTCTTCAAGCACCGTGCTGCAGAAAGCAGCCACCGACTGTGGTATTAGTTACACAGTGGTGGTGCATCGGTTTGAAGTGTATTATAAAAGATTATGCTGAGAAAAGAAGTGATTATTAGAGTAAGACTGGTCAGTCAGCTGATTTTGTTGGCCAATGTTGGCCTATCATACATATATTGGTATCGGTATAACTAAAAAATGATGCAAGACAAAAATGCATGGGGTTGTTTGGTCATGGTTCCATCACATGGTTTGTCCAGTTGAGTGCTCCAACCATATATAAGAAATATCAGCTATTATATTAATATTAATATTATTGTACTGCCTGAAATTTGTATCAGCCAACGACATCCAGTATAGTTCTGGCTTTAGTGCAGCTGGTAACACAAGTAATGAACAATACTTTGAAATCAGACATAAAGTATGAAATTTAGTGGTCACTATGTTTAAGTTAGTTCCTACAAAAGTTCCTACAAAGTTCCTAGAAAAAGTCTTCGGGGACAGGACAACCAGCTGTCAACGCTGACATATTATCCCCTTAAAACTATGAATTTGACCCATCCGCAGCAACATTAGCGACCATGGCTCCTTGG
Source organism: Mugil cephalus (assembly GCF_022458985.1). NCBI lineage: Eukaryota > Metazoa > Chordata > Actinopteri > Mugiliformes > Mugilidae > Mugil > Mugil cephalus. Next base: position 10,965,439 of record NC_061783.1, on the reverse strand, counting down.
GACGCCGGCACAATAAATCACACCGTAGAATCACACCTGTGTTTTTCCAACTGAGGTGATCTCCAGAGAACGCCGTGACATGCAATTTAGGCGACATGCATTTTGAAATAGAACGTCTTTTTGATTTCGGACTATTGGCCCAGAGAGACGGGGAATTTGAAAACCACCACCCCATAGCAGCGACCTTCCTTGAAGGCAGCAGTCAGGATGCCGCCGATGCACATACAAAAATGGTGTAGGAACAACTCAAAAAAACCAAGGTGTTGAATTGGCCTCCAACTTCTCTAAATCTGAAACTAGTCAAGTATCTGTGGGATGATCTAGACCCCTCTCCTCAACTCACAGGACCCAAACTAAAAACTATCAACATCCTGTTTTGAGGTGGTCATAATGTTATGCCTGTTTTATCTGATTTATCTTTATCTGCTGTAGACTGTGTCTGTCATTTGTTGCCAATAATATAGCGTGTGTTAGGTTTACTAGCTGGAGTGAACAGAACTTAGAAGTTAAATCTAAAACAATGAGATGACTCATGCTGTGAGGTCTATAGAGGTGAGAGCATCATTCACTCTGATTAATGTAATAACCTTATATGTAATAGTTACAGAGCGGCTTCAAATCATTCATGTTACGCCAACCGAACACACTGCACTTTAGCATTTAGCTTAAAGCGGAGCTGATTATGTTTAAGGTGATAAAGGTTGAGCCAATTAAGAGGCGAGATCAGCGCGTCTGTGGAATTCCAGCGCGCGTTTCATCCGTTTTAATCTGTAATCAAGGCGCACGACAAGAACGCCACTGACTGCGACGGAGCCGGTGAGACAGCAGGCCAAACGGACGCAGACAGGTGGTAAACAAAGCACATGCCACTATTCCTGAGAGTGCCCATCTATCACATTACGTGTTCCAGTTTTAGTCCGGTGGTCACCGGTCCGGTCTTACCTCTGCCAAGATAAACAGACGTAATTAAAATTCCTCTGCTGCTACCACCTAAGGCCTCCGGAGCGTCGGGAGAGGGGACAATTATAGTTTGTCAATCACAGCGCGCTGACACTGATGAAAATGACAATGATGATTTTTTTTGTTTGTTTTTTGTTTAGCCACTTGCCTGAAACTCTGCCAGACACTTAAAAAAAAAAAAAAACTTGACTCAGATTTACCCGTAGGCGACGAATTAAGATCTAACTTTGACTTTCATTTATTTATGTCTTTATTTATGTCTGCCGTGTTTTTTCAAACTCTTTTGTTCGGAGTCTAACAAACCTGTGATTCTGATCATTAAAGGAGGAGAAATAAAAATGCATCGTAAAACAGACGAAGCGTAGACAGACAACGCCTCAAAACAGCATCGTGCGCTCATCCCCAATATTTACAGCTATGATAAACTGCTCCTCTCGAGCTGCAATTTGCCATCTGTCAAGCCATAAAAGAACAGAATGATTTATTTAACTACTATCACGGACGAGAGAGGGCTTTGTCATTCCTGTGGGAATACGCCACACAAACAGACTTCACTTCGTCTATTTGCTGGCTCGTGGCTCGGTTGCGTGGAGTAGGTCATAGACCGTGAGTAGGAAGGAGACGCTGGTGAAGAGGGCTGGTGAAGGAGAGGAGATAGCTTTTACACAGTCAGAACGCTGCGGTAATGAAGTGCCCTTGAACAAGGTTACGCAATTAGTGAAGCCCGGATCGGATTTATGCATTAACACGTGCGATCAAAATACTGTGAGTCACACTTGGGATGCTGGAGCTGGACTTTGGCGTAAAAGGCTGTAAATAAAGAACGTAGTTCAGATGAGGTGCGCCTCTTTGCTTCTTAGTTTTTTTTGGTTGAGGAAAGTTAAACAGCACCTGTCTCTCATCCAACTGATTGAAGGCGGTGACTTGAAATCTCATCACAGCTCTCAGAGTTTAGTTTCAAAGCCCAGAAACTGCACGAGTCAGATTACTAGAAATGGTTTAGATCTGCTAAAATTAGCTTTTCAGAAAAAAACACACCATCACATAAATGTCTAACTTACCACATCTGATACTGTGTTGCCTATAAATCTCCCAGCTACATTAGCCATCAACAGCAATTACATAAGAACATTTAAGAAACTGATTATATTATATTATATTATATTATGAAAGAACAGGAACAGCAGTAATGTAATGTATTAAGATTATATTATTATATAATGCTTTTGTATGATATGGGACTGCATACTGTACATAAAACTACAATTTTACTTGCAGAAAGGGGGTTTTGACAGAACAGAAACATGCTTCCATATATATTTTGTGTACAGCTGATGAGCAACCACTCTGGAAACAACTCCTTCTAACCAGGTGCTATTCCTCAAACACTGTCTCTAATCACTCACCTGTTGATGCCCAGGCCACTCCACGAACCCAGTCTTCATGCCCTTGCAGCGACATGGCTCTCTGGAGCTGTTGCATGAGAATTTGAAAAAGTCAAACGCTGGCCTCAAATTTTAAGTATTCAAATGGAAGAGTTGGCTAAGGACTCATAAACGAGTCAGGTATCGATCTAAAGTTACCTGTCCGTTGGACTGCACATACAGATGCACCCGAGAGTCATCGCCCCCGCAGGCCAGTATGGGAACTGTGAGAAACAAGAATGATGTGGAAAGTCAGGATGAAGCAGAGCAGCAAAGCAACAAAAAGCAATGACGAATAGTAGCGAAAAGTTATGCAAGACTGGTTCTGACTATTTGGTTACATGCATTAAAATATAAACTGAGATGGATAATAAGAGAGGGAAAATGTGTGAACAGTGTGTGAATACGTGGAACAGTTTAGGCTTACCTCTGGTGCCTGGTAACAGCACCAGAGAGACATCCATCATGAAACCACTTCCAAAAGACAGAGTATGGAGGCACTCGGCTGAGGAACACACATGTACAATAAATGGAATCAGTCTCGTACGATCACATGAGCTGCACATGAAAATACACTTCGGCTCATCTTGTAAAACATCTGACGCTTTCCTTTGCCTCACCTTATGTGAGAAAGCAAAGTGGATTTCTAAAATCTGCATTCAGCTACCAAGATAACTCAGGTCGCATTTTTATCTGGGAGTGTAACTCAAGGTTATGCAGGTCCGCACAAACACAAACTCCATGAGTGTCAAGCTGGGTTAGTGTTCTTTTGCAATGGTAGGTGGACAGAAACCTTCAGCAAAAGAAAGCTAATAATACAGACTGTAACCTGGGACACCAGTGATGTACCAACTTAAACCACATTAATCATTTATCCAGAAAACAAATGAGGCCTTTCACTTTTATTTTTAATTACTGAGAGGTCATTTTCAGAGTCTGTTTTAAAAGGATATACTATATGGATACAATGATACAGTTCTGCAGTAAAGAAGAGGTGGTGTAATTTATCATGTTGCTTGTAACGTTGCCATGCTCTCTAGCAGCCATTAGAGGGCAGAAACACACTAATACTAATGTAAGAAAGATACCAAAATAATTCATTTAATATATATACTCATATTATTAGATAGATTCAAAATTCAAAAGTTCAAAATGACTTGGAACATTTTTCACATTGTAATGGTATTAAATACAATTCCATTTAAATGAATTAATAAGTGGATCTCCCATATTTTGTGTTTCATACCTTCATTGGTGTCACTGCAGAGCCACAGTTTAACCGTGGAGTCTGATCCTGAAGAGGCCACCAGGACCTTTGAGTCCTCTGTGTAGATGGCATCCACAGCACATACTGGAGCAGTGTGGCCCTTACACTCAGCTGACTGGATGAACTGGAAATAAAACAATTTATTTTAGTCATGCAGTTATAAATCAGCACATAGCATATGTTGCTTTGCTTTGTAAAAGGAAACAGAACAACTGCCCTGGGAGCAAGCCCTTCTTTAATAAGGGATTCATGAAAAAGGTAGAAATTTTTGATTACCTTCCCATCATGAGCTTTCCAGAGGATGAGTCGATTGTCTGAGCCTCCTGAGACAAGGTGACACTCTGGGGCTGGGACGACAATAACAACACAGTTGTCATGGTTTGTGTGTCATGCCTCTAAATAACATTTAAGACAAATCTAAATATTACAGCACACAATGTCATGTTTAGGCAACAGCTTTCAAACTAAACTGCAGATTTTGGAGAGCCTTGTGATTTTGAAGATTCACTTTTAATGTTTGCTGTGAAAGATGTTGACAAAGCTGCACAGACCACAGGCCACTGACTACGACTTTGTCAAACAGATGGGCTCTGTTTCTCCTGATATTTTTTGTTTTGCTTTGTTTTTTGACTTATAATCACTATTTCTTTCTTTTGTATATACAAATTCTTGCACATTTCTATCCATGTTTAAAATGGTCGAAATAAAATTCATTCATTCATTCATACTTCACATTCATCAATCAATGTTTGCCAGCAGCACTGGTTAAGTAAACAAAATAATATTGAATAGTCTTGGAAGGAAATATCTAAATACTCTCACTTATCAATATATTAGGAACAAAGGTGAACTCATTCTAATACGACAGGCCTGTTATAATGTTCAGTTCACGCTGAAACAGCAGAAGAAATGGGATTTAGTTTACTGGCTAAAATGGGGATATCGATACAACACAGTACAACGCAATAGTACTACAAACCACAGCCTCACAAGTTCTTTCATCCATTTGCAAATGCTGAATACCCTAACCTCTAACCTTCATGACACTAAGATCTAGTGCATGACCCTATTAGGATGCATTCGCTTTTACTAATACACTTAATGAACTGTCTCGTGAGTGTAGTGTATTTTCACCACACGTCACCAGAATATGTTTGACAGGTCCAACATCAGTTTCTTTCCTCCCCACACTCACCACCGTCCTCTTTGTGGACCCACTGGACTGTGTTCACTCTGCCCGTGTGCCCATTCAGCAGAGCGACAACTCTTCTCTCCTACAATAAAACCAAATGATGCGTTTACCGACAAGAAAATACGTTTATTTAAACCTGCAGTGTGCTCCAGTAACGTTAGCTGTGCTGAAAGAACAGCGACAGCTAATTTTACAGTACCAGTGAAAGCTTTTACTACCTGCGGGTCGTACAGAGCCACCGAGTTACACGTCCCAAAAGCAATAGTTCCGCCACGACTCCAAGAAACAACTTTTGGCGTCCTGTTTGCACAACAAGCTACATGGCATGTTTCAATTACGGGCGCCGCCATCTTGGAAACTGAAGTTGTGGAGTTGCTGTGAATGTGGCCGTGAATGAACAGCAGCGCCGTGACAACAGTTCCGCAGCAGTTTGACTCTAGAGTCTACTGTATGTTTGATTTGTTTAAAGCAGTTATGAAGCATGTAATTATTATTTTTTATTATCGTTTTATTTTATATTTTGATGTTTATTTTGCAAAAATGTTGTCAATAGGGTTGACTCTAACCTGCACTGCTGAATGATGACCAGTAGATGGCGAAAGACAGTAATAAAATTCAGAAAGACGCTTAACTAGCTGCCTATTTGTGATTCATGGATATTTTTGGTTGTATTTACTGAGACTTAATCCTACCTCACTGTTGTATGAATGTTGCAAAAGCTATTATAAATTGCTTTCCAGCTTTTTTCTTTAAAGTAATCTTATTTTGTTCCAGTCAATTCCTCACTTATGTCTCACTGAACTCATTCGCTAATGTCACTAATTTCTTTATGAGAATTATATAATTTCCATGTGTTTATTCTTTTAAATGTATGTTAATGTTTGTTTGTTGTTGTTACTGTATCACAACTTGGCACGAAAGTCACGTAAGAAAGATTAAGAGTCTTGGTTGGAGTTTTGTTCATCTGTCTTTTGGCTGAAGGTTTACCCCCACATCCATTAGGACACCATACTCCATCAGTAAGTGACACAAAGGGCAAAACTGTTATTAACTACTTTAAAAAGGTTGATTGATGTTAGAATATTAAAGGGTCTGTCAACAAAACTTAAGCACATCTGAACAAAGTAGCAGTGACCGCTTAGATGGCATGTGGTTTATCTTGAAATGTCTCCGTCAACAATGAAAATGCCACAGAATATACATACACAGCTATGTCACATTGTGTTATCCTCTTGCCTGGACGTGATTGGGGGTGACTGGTCGCAGCTGAACTAGCTGCCAGCCAGACAGCTTTGCTTGTTTAAAAAAAAAAAAAAAAAAGCCCTTGGGTCTTTTAGATTTCAGAGGTTGAGGCGACACTTTCGTAAGAAGGAGTTTCCAGGCACCCACTTGGCGTGATCAGAGGGAAAAACGCAGCGGTGTCTGTGAAGCCTTGAGACCATATCATAAATGACAGTGCAGCAACAGGGATGAAGCCAAATAATATGCGAGGAGCGATGGAGGAGGCACGGCGGGGCCTTTTTTTGGCTCGCCTCTGACCACGATGACTTATTGTCTATGAGCGCTAGAAGAACAAAACAAACACAATTTCACCAGCACTTGGGGAGGAGCTAAATTATATTCATCTCACTTTTGTTGTTGCACTTCAGTCAGAGTCAGTGAAGCAGGATTTAGACGGAGCTGGCAGGGTGAGACAACCTCTCTGTGGAGGATACCCATACATCTACGCCTCTCTTCTCAGGAGTGGCAGCCAGGCAGTAGCTGGGATGTAGCCAAACAGCTGCGTCTGCGAAAACGAATCCCTGTTGTCTTTGCGCTGCTTTGACTATGTATTTATCATCCCCTCGTGGCAAAATCTGTGTACCTGCTTACATAATGCAGGATTAATCTGATCAAATGTAACAGGTCACTGCAGGAGAGGGGAGCTTTGTTTAGGAGTGATCCAGCCTCCAATGCCTCAACAAATGAGTTCAAGGATTTGCCTGAGAGAGGTTTTGCGAACATGATTTCACACAGCGGTGATAGAAGCCCTTGTTATGACGTGAATACATCGACCAGGCATAACATTAAAACTCTGATAGGTCACAACTGCAACAAGGGAGACCCACATAATATTAGGAAGGTGGTCATAATGTTATGCCTGATCGGTGTATGTATACAGACTTATTAAAAGTAGGTTTGTGATTCCAGAACTGAGAAACACCGAAACACGATGTAATGTTAGGGGATCTATCTAAATCCCACAGTGGTGCGCATCATTAATTTATAAAAGCAGAAAAATTTGTGTTTCACAGTGAAGATCACGTCCTTAAATGTTCCACTTAAAAGTCATTTGTTTTATGTGCAATATGCTGCCACCGAGTGCTTAATAACTCAGTGTGAACGAGGAGCTCTGGAGCTGTTTTGGGAGACTCAGTAGCAATTTAGGGAAACCCTTGACTAAACACTTAAAGTCTGATGGATGACAAAGAAGCATTCAGCGTTTTTCATATAGTGAAATATCCCTCCGTGTCTTTTTCATCTGATGTCATTTTCTCCCTCATTGACCTGCAAACACATGTAATTTAACACTGTGGTTAAAATCAGCGCATGCACAGAGACCGTAATTACACCATTGCATTTTGAAGATCTCATTAAAAACTGTATGATGAAACTTTACTGCTTTCCACATGTGCCTCTTTTCAAGGTAGAGCGTAAAAAAAGTGTGAATATCTTAGTGTAAGGGTGCAAATTTGGCTTATGACCATGTTTTTACATATGCTGTTTTTTTTTTTTCCAACTGCAGAGAGCATCGCTGATGAACGAAGCAGCCCTCAGATAAAGGACGAAAACGGAATGATAATGAGCGTGCGAGAGAAGCGCTGATAATTATGTAACGGCAGAAATGGAGACGCAGAAAAGACGGGATTACTGAGCTGGGTGTCTGCGCGGCGCTTTGCCGCTGCTGGGTTTTGTTTATGTGCAATTAAATTAGCCTTGTCCCCGAGGGTCCCTCCGTGGCAGGAGGACAGCGGCGAATAACAGACGGATGACCCCTCTCCTTATTAGCGCTCCTGCTTTAGTTTTCCTTTTATTTGGACACATTAAAGCGTCTGATTTTTGCCCCGTTTCTCCAGCACTGGAAGCAGTCGAATGTTTTTTTTGCCTCGACCAGCCCCTTGTATTAACATAAACATGGGTAAACCGGTCGGGATTAAACTCATTTAACATCACAAACAACTCAGGGAGCTTCAAACTGCAGAACTATTCACGGTCAGTCAGGAAAAACAAAGCAAACCCGGCTAAATGTCTGCAGGGCATCTCACCTCAGCCTGAACTCCCCTCCTTCACGGAGTCCTTTCAGGTCAGCGTATCATGCTAAGAGGGTGAGTTCAGCTGCAGGTCTCTGTCAAGGCCACGGCAGCCTCACGCGCAAGTATTCAGAAGGATATGCCTTTTAAACATCTGACCAGCAGGCTCTGGGTAATGGCTTCCCGGGAGGCAAATGTGATTGTGTGAATTGTGGTGTGAAAACGAAACAAATTTTAACCACCAAAATAAAATCTTGTATTAAAAAAACAAAAAAACAGAAGGAGGCCAATAATCGTGTAAGAACAAGCCCATTAAAAGCATGAATTGCTTTCACCGGCTGGAATATTTTATTGTAATATGTGAGAAAACAAATCCCCGCGCAAACCCACAAGTTTCCCTCCACTCATCCGTTGGGGAGGAGTGTGACCTGAGCGCGCTCGTTTTAACATCTTGCAGTGTGGAAAATCGCTATCTCTTCAGGCTCAGCAGTTCCCGTCCCGTGAGCTGTACGAGCGGAGGGAGTGATCCAGGGAGAGAGAGGGAAGTCAGCGCTTCTAAAGCATGATGAGAGACAGTAGCAGCTGTTGGCGACGACAATCACGCCGCACATCTTTTATTTAATGAGTTATGCCACTGGACTGTGCGGACGAGTATACACAAAAGGGACTTCCTGCTTGCACGTGGTTACAGGCGAATTGTGACAGAAATTAGAGGCGGACGAGGACACATTTCATTTCATATTGCAGAACAAATGGGGTGCCGTTCAGAAAAGCGGCGCCTTTTCACGGCGTGGAGCATGAGGGCCGCGGCAAGCGCAATGACAACGCGCCGCTGTGATGAGATTGCGGATCGGAAGCTATTTGTCCACGCGATAGCGAGCCTGTTTCCACCGAAACGTTACAGGATGTATCATGTTTCTTATCTTATTCTTCCTCTTGAACTTATCTGCTGCGACCAGAATAATTTAACGACACAAGTTAATGTGCAAGTAGCCCGAGTGGAGTTCGTTATCGGCTTATCAGCTGGAAAAAAGGGCCTCGGCGCAGATTACCAAAAAAACATTTCGATATTATCTTGTTGGTAGTACAGCCATTCATCAAAGTGGAACACAAGCCTGTCCGCTCACGGCAGTCCAGCTGCTTGCATACCTTCATAATGATGCACTGTATGTTGTGTGTACGCGTCTGTGTGTGTGTGTTTGTAGGGTGAAACCAATGTAAACAGGGAGGGTTAAACTAAAGCATAGCTCTGGGGTTTTAAATAAATACTGGCTAGGTCTGAGAGTGGCAGACAGCTTTAACACGCCCACCCCACACGCACACACACACAGGGCGACTGTCTCTCCTGCTGACACGGGGAGGACGGCCGGCCACCATGGTTGACAATAAAGAAGCCAGCGAGAGCCGTCACTAACAGTGCCACAGCCGTATCTGCTCGCCTCCATCTAGCGCGTTTGTAATATGAAGTGTTACTCACCACTTGTCATCCTGCGGCTGCACTTGTAAAGTTAGAAATAGCTTCTGGAGCCACTTGGGGATAGAGAATTTGGCAATAGTTGGGTCTGGCTCGGACGCAGGCGGCAGTAAAGTATATTGAGTGGCATAAGACACTGGGCCATAAACTAAGAGGAGGCACTGGACGAAACTTTGCTTCCTCGCTTCGAAGAAAACAGCGAGGTTTAAAGAACTCTTGTTGAAGCGTGTTATTTTACCAGCGCCAAGTGTGAGTCCAACTTTAACTTTTGCACTCGCCATAGAGAGCCATATTGTGAATGTAGTTCAGAGTATTCGGGACAGAAACGAAGGTGGTTTGGTTGGAGATAATTGAGACATTTACACTCATGTCTCTGAGGTCTTGGTCAGATCTTGCCTAAACATCTGTCCTGAGTGATTTGATCGCAATTGAGCAGCTTAAAGTACAGGTGGATGTGTTGATGATGGATTTCATAACCGATCACTTCTTAGACCACGTCTGGAGGTGCTCTGGGCAACTTGTGACCACAAAATGCATCCTGTGTCATAAAGAGCCACTGACATACTCTAGCATAAGTGGAGTTTTAGGTCATTCATTCAGATTTAGGGTTTTGCCTTAACAAAAAAAAAGGGGGAGGGGGACCAAACCTCTCCCGTCTGGAACCCCAGAAAGTAAAATAAGTGTTATTTTACTTTCTCCACACAGACAAAGGCTCCCATGAAGCTGGTTGGTGTATCTGGTGTGCGTTTGGAGAAGATGACGACAAGGGATTCTCAGTGTCAGGGATCGAACAAGATCAAACCTGTGCCGCGAGGGAAAGCACATCGCTCCTCTCTCTGGAACGCATCGAATGCAAAGTCCTCTGAATTCTGCATGGACGGATGAATTTTTTAAAACTCCTAGCAGGCCTCTACATCTAAAAGGAGTGGACGTCAATGGCTGCCCTTCCCGCAACCATATGTCATATACATATCACACCAACACAGATGCACTGTTTATGTGATGGGATCATTTTAAAGTGAGGGGCAGCATACTTAAATATGTGCGCAATGATGAACTGCACTGTGTCAAAAAAAACAAAACAAAAAAAACTGAGGAGGCAGGAAAACCAGGAGGTGTGTTTGTGTGTGTGTGTGTGGTTGCCCACAGTGGTGTGCTGCAGTCCGCTCCCTGCCGTAGTTGAGTAAACTACATGGACATTAGCGGGCGCAGCGGCGCAACCACGGAGCCAGAGTGGATTAAAACAGCGTGCGTGCGCGAAGAGCCGCTCGATAAACGCCCGTGTGACCAAGTGAGAAACCCCGGCGTGTAATCGCAAGTCCGTTCCAGCAGTTTGCGGCTGCGGAAACACCAAAGGGAGACGGGCTCCTGGTAAACTCGCTACTAGTGCCGTGCATTGTGCGTCAAGCAGGGAGAGCTCGGCGGGAATGGCTTCATCTCCGTGTGGCAACAGTAACTTTGATTCCGGTCTGGAAATCAAAACTCGCTCGGTGGAGCAGACGCTTATCCCCCTAGTTTCGCAGGTGAGTACGCCGCGAGCACGTAAAACGAGATGTTGTGCGGTCTTACCCCGAAACCCCCTCGCACTTTTTTTACAGCGCACTTTGTGCATTCTCGCGTTTTTACCTGTTTCTGTGCGCCGCACGTTTCCTTCTCGTGCTGCGTTTAAAGCCTGGCCCCACGCGGGAAGGATTTACAGAGTCGTGACACTGTGGCCGCTTCTCTCGTTTTAGTTTTGGCACGAGAGTAAAAGAGACGCGGCTCCCCGCTGTAAAGTCGAGGGGGTCACAAGTTACAAGCGGCGGCGTTGAGACTCCGAACAGACGAAACGAAACGGTGATTTCGTTGTTCCGGGGGAGAACTCCCTCGGGCGTTAATTACATAACAGACTCCTGTAAGTGGGGAAGTAAAAAAATAAATAAATAAATCGGCGATGACCACAAACTCTCCCGGAGGTCCTCACACACATTTAGAGAGCGGACTAAAATTCAAGAAGCGATGAGTTTGTTTCTTTCTTTCCCCCCCTACAAGCTGTGCCAGTGCTGAACTGTACTGTGAATGCCACTTCTCTAAATGGGCCACTTTGAGGCACGTGCTTTGTTTTTCAATAAACAGAAGAAGATGAAAGACCCACTTAAGGCCAGTGCACTCTTTCAGCAACTCTTCTTCTGCGCACTCAAAATCGGTAGTAATAGCTTTAGAAGCACAGAGCTGAGGTCAATGAGCTAATTAATCATTGTGTTTTGTGGTGGGCTGCAAACTCTCATGTACTTTTTTTAATGTATATATATATATATATACAACAGTGTCAATTTTGGGATCATCTCTATTCCAGGAAAAACCGCAGACAGCTTTTTTTTCAGAGCTTCTGCTTTCAGCATGACTGTTGTTTTGAGCACGTCGCAGAGAATGGGAAGTACGGGGCTGCATCTCCTGAATAGGGAAATGACCACCCGTCTTATAAATGATAATATCCCCTTGTTGTGCTGGGAGGCTAAAGGGGCCGAGGCTGGTAAATGTTTTGTTGTTTTTCCCTGAGAGACAGTGGAAGAGAGGGAGAGAGGCACCTCACTGCTGGGTTAACAGAGCCTGGATAATACCATGTAATGGGGAGGGGGTGGGAGCATGACACTGTCCTCCACCCCTCCGCGCACACTGACAACCTGCTTCCTCCCTCTCGTTGCACCGGCTCGGTTCAGCGATAGAAGGTCACCCTGCTCCGGCTCGGGCACGGTGTGGTTATCGGAGCAGGATCTGCTTTCTGCGCAGGCTTTTCATTTGAGAACATTTTGAAGACTTGCATAACAAAGGAAATCTCAAAACATTTGCACACAGACAGACTGGACTCAACAGATTTCAACATCTTTTTTTTTTTTTTTTTTTTTTTTTAACCTCTTATCATTCCAGGCTTTTCGCAAGAAGACGCCTAATTAGGACATACCCAAAGTAAACTGAATGCTGTTCATGAACATTTTGGAGCTCATCCATGGTGTTGATCTGCTTTGAAAGCCAAGGCTCTGAAGTTTCTATCACTAAAGTCAGAATCAAAGATGGCAAACTGTTAAAGAAATAAGAAGTTGCTGGGTTCGCCTGAGCTAAATGTTAAAGGATTTCAACAAAAAAAAAAAAGTTGTTTGAGATTATACTGTAGGTTGTTCTGTGCACCTAAAAGCCGTCCTTCCCAATTCAGTTCGTACCTTAGGAGCCACGTATGTCTTTAGACCTGACACTGTACTTTCCACATTTCAAGCTTTTGTGTGTTCATACAAACATGAAAAAGTTTCTGAGTTTTCTCATATAGTATGAGACATCAAGGATGTGCAGACAACAGTCAGTATAGGAATATTTATTGTATGGACTGCTGTGATATTGAGCAAAATCACTGAATAACTCAGCAGCACTCTGCGTTATCTTATTTAGTATTTACTCTGCAGCAAACTTCACTCCAGTGCGCTGTGAAAGAATGGCTGGCCTCCAGTATACAGTACACAAGGATATGCTGTATACTGTAAAGGCATTCAGCTTCCCACAGTCCACTGTTGAATAGAGGGCCTCAAGGACAATGTTTCCTAATTCTCTTTTTCTTTTTCTTATTCTTTCCTCGATCTGAGGCATGTCCCCATAGCAACGGAACTCTGCAATGCTGAAAGAAACCACATTTCCAAGGAGCGTCAACTCCATATGTAATGTGTTGTGGTAATGTCACTCGTGTTACTGTTGACCGGTAGGCTTCACTCCCCGACTGCTGTTGGTGCTCGCCGTCTGACAGGGTCACGTGTACAAATTAATTGCAGCGAATATGCGTAAAACGCGCGTATATAGCTGGGTGGATGTGTCAACCAACAAAAACAACAACGATTTAGAAAATGTGACGAAGCTTTGTAGAGATCAAGTTGGCATTGTCTGACCAAACATTGTGGGACTCTCGAGGGGGAAAACCCTCCAGGGAACTCCCTTGAGTACTATATTCATTCAAAGATATATATATTTTTTTTTGTTTTTTTTTTCACCACCTGCAAGAAGTGACGCAATAGCCAGCTAGTGGTTGCTATAGCAACATCACATAGTTCTGCACCACATACGAAAACATCACGTATAGGCTCGAATAAGCACGTCAGTGTCGAGGTTGTTTGGTCGATGTTTTGCTCCGTGTTAAAGTTAAAAGCCATGTCTCTTTTTTTTTTCCTTGAATGCCATTTAGCTCTACCGCAATCAAGTACCTAAGTACCTACCCTGAAGTGGGAGCTTAAAAAATTTTCAAAAAAATTACTCCAGAGGTTCAGAAAATCAGCTCTAAGAGCCACGATATTTCTCAGTTCTCAGTAGAGCAGACACACAAAGAAGAGGTTACATTTTCCCAACAGATATGGGAACTATAAAGTTCCTGCGGTTACGAAGGCACCTAGAATAAGATAGTATAATGTACTTGTGGCTATATATTTTTTTTCTATTTGTTGATAATCTAATGAGTCTAAACTCGCTTTACTGACTAAACAATTCGTAGGTTAATTAACAAAGACCCAAATATTTCACGCTGGCCTGGTTTTCTACGTGACTTACATGGATTTTACATGATGATTACATATTCATGAGTTGTACAAGAGACAAATAAACGTGCGGAATTGGACGCGACGGCCTCCTCTAGGATAGAAAACGTAAACACGAAGCGCCACTTGAAAGTTTTTACGGCCCACAGAATTCTCTGCGTTTCTGCACAGCAATGTCTCCAGACTTCTTTTCTGCAGAAATGTAGAAAATTCTGCACCATGCAAAAACCTTCAAGCGGCACCGTGACAGGACAGTGATAAATAGTTGCTGCAGAACAACTCTCAACCCAATCACTTTTTGTGGTGGCGTGTCGAGTCAAGCCCCACCTAGAAATCTGAATAACCTCAGTATAAGACAATAAACTGAGGTTCAGTCCAGCTGTGGTTAATTCATAACCACCTTAATTTGTGTAGTATAACCCGATTAGGATGCTTATGTGGCATTTCAAAGATCGGTGTTGCCTTACATAGGTTTTAATTGAATTGTTAGACTTAATGGAAACAAACCCACTGTGTGGGCCGTGTGGTGCCGCTTTTCTTCTTAAGGCGCTTTGCATGCGTTTGTGTGTGTGTATGCGCACTTATGTGTTGTACGGGCCTTTAGATGATTATCAAGGGGGAAATGAAAAAGGAGTGTAAGTGAGAGGAGCTGGTGTTTGATAAGGTTTCATGTTGTGCGTTATCAACTACTTTTATTATGTATCTCCTCTCTTCTTTTCTCGTCTCATCTCCTCGCTGTGACATTGGTATCCTTAGGCCTTGGTTATCAGCTTCACTCCCACCGCATTGTAATTATAGGCCTGGGAGACTCCCGGCTTTGCACTGTATACACACACACACACACACGCGCATGGTCCCACCCACATCTTTTCTTTTCATGCTTGTATGTTCACCTTTCATATGGATTCTTTGCGTATGCACTTTGTAGGCGGGTCTGAATGTCAACTCCCTTCGCAATGTCCCGGCTGCTCTGAGATTTGGTCATTTAAATAACTTAAGTGGCTTCACGATCTGGATGCGTTTGGACCTCGTTCTCCAGTGACCCATTTGCTTCGAAACAGAAGCTCTTGATGGAACAGAAATCCTGGCCTCAGCCAGGAAACACTGATGTGTTTCAGATAGGTTTGCATTAAAAGGGGCACGATGAGGCTAATGATTTTCTCCGGCAGTGGTCAAAAATGTAATGGGCACCACACAGAGAGAAGACGAGCCTAAGCTGACATGTCTGCTGTTGTGTGCGTCCTACCTGTGATGTGGTCTGTAGCCAGCTGGAAGGCAATTAGCAATAATCTGGTTGTTGTTGTTTTTTTTCCTCGGGATCTGATTCCTGGTTTGAAGTGGTGATTAGCCTGTTCCTTGCCTTTTTTGTAGCTGAGGTGTGTTTCCCCTTTAAAAACACACCATCCCAGTCTAGGTGCGAACCCGGTGGTCCTTTACTGCTGAGGTGTAAAGGCGCTGTTTTGAGGCGAGGGAGTGTGGGAACGAACATGAGCCGGGGAGTAACGTCTTAGACTTTGATCGCATCGGTGCGCGTTTTAAACCCTTGTGACACCCTGGCCTTGTGATTACACAGCTCTGCCATCTCCATCATTTTTCTTCAGGACTAAGCCGGGAGTTTCTTAAAAGATTTTCTGCTATAATTGGCCCGGGAAAAATCTGTTCTCCGTCCAAGTTTGTTAGCAAAGACTTTGTCATGCTTTCAGGGGTTCTGTGGCGCTTGCAGTTTTCGCCTTCTCATGCGCTAAAGAGGACTGTGAGCCAGAAAGCCTTTTCATGTTCATTTTGCTCACAAACAGGATTGAAATGGCGTATTTATTTCCCCATACAAAGGCTCAGCGTCAGTTTTGAGTGCGCGATTCGCTCAGAGCGTTACCATTTTGTCGCTTAAGTTCCACATTAGGCAAAAATGCTGACAAAGGAAGCGCTCCTTAAACATGCTTCTGACTTAACGGCTCCGTAAGCACGAACATTAGATACGTTTTCATCCATCCCCCTGGAAATGTCGGAAATGGAGCCTTACTGAGGTGCGAGGCCCAATTTCCCTCTTAATGTCTCTGGTCCTGTGGTATGGTGACATGACAAACGTCCAGGTAGTAAAGTTGTTTTTTATACCCAGACGGAGAGGCATTACTGTTACCATGAGCCCTAACAGATCTGCTTTTTTCCAGCCGTATGATGATAATGAAGACAAATGGGTCCCTGGCAGGGAAGGAAAACCACGTGAGGATTACAGCGCGCCATGAGCGTGCACATGCGCACACACGCACTATCCAACTATACTAACCTAATGAGAAAGGGAATAGAATAAGCCTTTATTGTCTGTATGTGTGGGAGAGAGGCTGGGGGGGATTCCACTGCGGTGTCTGTGTACTCGGTACGTGTGATTGTTTGCTCACGGATGACAGAAACTACATGGATCCGCGGTGAGCGATGGTGTTTGCGGTTTCTTTTGTTCCACCTGCCTTTATTTTTTTATTTATTTTTTTTGTTGTTTTTTTTTTTTTTGCAACTCGTAGGCTTATCAGCTTTCGACCCTTCGAGGCACTGACCAAAAACAACGGCGCTCTGATAACACATTTTCAGCACGGGTCAGACCGGCACCGCTGGGCCACCGCGTTTTCCTGTTATGCCGTCGTGGGTGGAAGATTTGAAAGAATGGCCAATGTGTGCGACGCTCATTTATTTGTTGGGCTTTTTGCTGTGATTGGCAGAGTGTGGGGTTTCCAGCAGACCCCCTCCCCCTCCTGTTTTTAGTCAAATAATCACAGTGATCCTGACTCACATTGTTGTTCAATGACCAGGGTCTGAGGCCAGTCCTAGTTCAGTGGCGGTGTTTCATCAAACATTAAATCAGAAGCAGCTCCACTCAGCCTTCCCCTCCGGTAAAGTGGTTGCATTAGTCGGCAAACTTTTTCCAATTTGGAGAACTCAGCTTTTGACGATTACACTCACTCCCTTAACTCCCACGCTCGCTCTCTCTCCTTCATCCCCCCCCACCTCTCTCACACACAGGCATGTAAACACACATGTGCGAGGCTTGATTGACCAGTGTTTCCTCCCCAGTCCTCTCTCAAGCTCTTCTCGCCATTGCTATCAGGGGAGTCATTACAGATAGCTGTTCTCTTTAAGTGCAGATAAAAGGGTCTGTCTCACACGTCGATCCATTGACCTCTCCCCCGCTAATATACTTCCAGATGAGGAAAGTGTGCGCGCGTGACTGCATGTGTGCGCGTCCGAGACCTCCAAATAACCCAGTCCGAAGGGATGAGTCGCCGAGAGAGAACAACAGAGTTAACTTAATGGTGGAAAAAGCTATCTCGCCCTCTTCAGTTTAAGTAATTTGAAGGCTAAAGCTAATAGCGAAAACTGCTTTTAATTGTCCCCGCGGAAGCTTCTGCCTCTGACTGAGATGTATTGCCTCAGCTGGGCTGATAAAGTATTGATTAAACCCTCTTCCCACTATCGGACGATAAGAGCGAGATGAGCGCTGGTAAGGCCGCCTTCAATCTAACCGTGTCAAGTGAAAATGGAAAGCGATTTTGGGAACCCCTTCTCTAAAAAAGTAGCCCTTGAGGCATTTCCAGTCGTGCAGATAGTTTAGTTGAATTTGTTTTGGGACATCAAACACTGCCAAGGAAGAAAACTTCTTCAGACTAACTGAGACATTATCTCTGTGAAGAGATGTTACTTATGGAATCCGAGATAATAAAGTTGGTCTTTTTGTGGTAATGACTTAATTATTTCTTAATCAGGAAAAAGCAAGAGAGTGTTTCAATCAAGCAGTGTATTATAAAGCCTGTTAATGTCTGGTGGTTTTGGTGTGTAGGACTCTCACCCAACAGACGCTTATACCAGACTGAATTTTTGTCAAAACCTCTTCGTCCCTGGTTTGAGAAAAGATCTGCAACAGAGTCTGGCATAACATACAGTTCCTTCTTGCTTAAGGTGTGATAAAAATATGCCAGAAACTCCTTTATCTCTATCATTATCCCATGATCTTGAGAAAATAAAAGTGGTTTCCTCACAATAAATCATCTTGAGAAACCATCCTTCCGTTTTCTGGAGATATGCTGACGCGTTAACACGAGGAAACAAACCCGGTTATCTCATGACGACAAAATAATTAAACTTATGATCTTGAGATTATGTACGTGCCGTGGATTTTTCTTTTTCGATTGTGTTATATTAATCATTTTACACAAAAACTAGCTCACCTCAGCTCTCTTTTAAAATCATTCTTGTCTCTACACAGACACGATGGGAAAGGTCCTCCGAGAGCTGCAAAGGCTATTAGGGGCTCAGCATTCTTGTGTGGTATCAAGTGACTGTCTGGCCCATTACCAGCTTGTATTTACAGTATATTCTTGGTTTATGATGATGAGGTGGTGATGAGACGTCTAATAAAAATCAACACAAGGGAGGAGATCTCCATCAGCGAGGACTGTGCTGCCCAGTGTGCCGCTGTGTTCTCGGTTGTCCAGACTCACTAGAAGCACCCAGTGGATTGGAACAGAACATCTGTTAACTTAAGAGAAACCGAACCACTGTTTTCCACACCACCGTAATTAATTAATAAGGTAACAAATATGCAGTCTTATCTCAAGTCTTGTTGGAATGTGAGTCTAGTAACACACCACTGGGATTTGGCAAGTTAGTGTGTTTTAAAAACCTCTGCGACTTGATTGATTAGTCCTACGTCCAGCCCTGACCATGTTGTTGTAAAGTCGATGGCACTCAAACGACATGAATGACTGCATCCCTGTTACTTGTCTGTCAATCGCAGCAAATGTTTGATTGAATGAAATGAATGACTCCCAACAGAGAAACTCAAGAGCAACTTTCTCCCTCTTAAAAAAAAATGCTAGGAGGGGGTAGTTTTGACTGGTCTCCAGGTTGCTTTGATCTATAAATATCAACTTTGTAGCTGAGAAATTCGACTTTCTGAATGTGGCCCTTGTCCCAGTTTATATGCAACGGAGAAAATCGAATAACTGACGAGGACATGTCCTCCTCCTCCACACTATGTGGCGATGTGTCTTCATAGCGTGTTAATATCTCTCAGGTGGTTCTTCCACCGGCTCTGTTTACCTTCTTCTTTTGCGACCGGCTTTCTTGGATGTTTTTGTTCTGGGGTCATAAGCCAGCACAGCGGTTGTGGAGCATGCGCTTACGCGTTAAAGTCCGATTGAGGCTTATACATGGCGGGGAAATGATTTCCGATCACGTTATCTGAGTGTCACAACCGAATTAGGTAGAACTCTGATTTTAGTCTGTGGAACATGTTTACGTGCGCTTAAATTGTCCAGTTAAAGTCAGATTAAGGCAATCATTTTTGAATTTTTTTCACATGCATTTACACGTAGTGACTGAAAGCCCAGCGATATAAAGATGGACAGAATCTCAAGGTGTCGGTATATCTACATACAAAGGACAAAGGAGGCTAATGAGTGTAACAGTTCAGCCACTCACTGTAATCTTGTAGGCATGCACACTCCCATTTTCCTTGTCATGTATTGCCAGAGATATCACACGGCACTATATTGTCTGCTGCCTGGACAACCGCAGGTAAACACATCGCTGTTTGGCACACAGCTGTTTGTGTCTCATTGCCTTCCTGTTGGCGTTTTCTTGGCTTAATGTCACGATAATTCTAGTCTGAAGCACATGACGTTGACTTGGACAGTCACTCACACTGTAGGCCTTTGGAAGGAAGCTCAGCAAATCCTGATCAAGGAGACGAACTCAACTAGTACTTTAAAGCAAATTAGCAAAGCATGTAAAGTCACATTTACATATTTATTTTTGGATCTGGTGCATACTGAAAATACTTGGTATTTGTCCAGGGCATTTTTTTTTTAATCTGCCATCTCATTAAAAAACTGTGACTGTCATATTATGGGTAAATCACTTTTTTAGAAAATGCACTGAAGCAGGAAAAGAAACTAAGCTGTCAGCTTACGTTTGTTTTGGGTCTGCACATTATAAGAATTGTCGAAGTGTACATGTCTTTTAGTTTGAAGGAAACAGAAAGTCCTCATGTTTGTTCTTCGCTCCCTCTCAAGCAGCAACTTTGCTGACTGTACCACAGAGGAATCCTTCAGTCTGGCTCGTATGTGTTAATTGCTTTCTTCGAGCGTCTTTGAACTACTCCCCTCTCGATAATGAGTTCTTTTAAAGAGATGAGGTTCGACATGACTGAACAAAGAGTGCGTGAAGGACATGGAGAAGACGGAATACCCACTCTTTTCTTATCTTGTCTTATTCAGAATATTTGAAAGCTTCAAATGCTAAAAAATTGCTGTGTCACTCCAACCTGATGCACAAACAGTGTACAGGATTACGTTTCATTTTGACGCTTTTTTATCACAAATGCTTCGATTAGTGGCTATCTGACGGGGAAAAGTCTACTCTGCATTGGTAAGCGGGCCACTCTTGACTCTGTGCGTTACACTAAGCGCTCTTTATGAGGTGCCTCCAGGGTGTTTGTGCGAGGAAGTATCAGTATGTAAGATGCTCTAACATCTCGTCTGTATGCCTTCCGCCCTTGCTGTGTCGCCCCGGTCCAATTTCCTGATTTTGTTTTCCTGTCACACACCTTACTCTCTTTCATTTTCGGTCCTCCGCCCTGTGTGTAGTTTCCCCCCCATCATCCCTCTCCACTTAGCCCCCAGTTTTCTCACTTTAAATCTTTAAACCTCTCCAGAGAGTCCAGTGTCCCGGTATCACCTCATTAATTATGCAGCGTGCTGAAAACCTAGCCAGAGGCTACAGGTAGTTCACAGAGCTGAAAAGCTCGGCCTTGCCATTTCTCTTTGCATCTGTCCCCCTTTTCTTCTCGGCTGTAAACTGAGACATAATCCTCAACCCTGCAACTATTCTGAAGAACAGTAATGGGAATAGCATGTAACCAGCTGAGCCAGATTTGGCCCGTCCCTTTCTCTGACACAGAATACCCGAAAGTGATCGAGATGCCGGTATTCTTACCAGCTTTTGTCTGACTGTCACATATCTCTGGGGGGGAATGTGTTTTAAAGCCAGCATAGTGTTGACAGCACAATTGTAAGGAGATAGGATCTTAACCACAGTGAAAAGACTTGGCTCCAAGAATAGCACAATATCATTTTAATTTGATACTGATAAGATTACACAGAGGTGGTATTTTAGACAAATCAGAGATTGTTCTCGAATACTGTTGAAGTAGCCAAATGTTTACATGCTTTTTTGATGTTGGGCGCTGAAAGGTAAATTTGAAATACACAAAGAATGCAGAGCGTACTTGCATCAGATCTTCTTCATAAAAGTGGAAAAACAGTTATTTTTTACGTTTGCATCGGCCAATAAATGTAAATCCAACAAAGATTTGTCCTTTAGTTCAACCCTGCTGATATCATCGCCTGAACAATAACCTGAAAGTAGTTGATAACTAGGTCTATAAGTGTGTAGAGGGGAGTTCTCATCTTGTCAGTGTTTCTAAAAGACTGGAACCAGCGGGTGACAGTTGGGGGGGAGCAACCACCCAGGAAACAGGACCCTATGTGTGTGTACTTAATGGCATACTCACAGTGCCGACAACTATAAATAAGTTAAAGTCACTCAGCCACTATAAATACAGTTTAGGTTGTTCTGGATGTTTCAGTGGGTCTGATCCAAACAGCTGAACGGAGCCTTTGAGGAACTGATACCATAAAATTGTGGGGCTTGAATTTGAGAGTTACTGTTTGAGATGAAATGAGTTTACGTTATGTGTAACAACGCCTATTTTCTTCTGAATCATTTCCTGTGTATTTAGACTGCAGCAACTGGTTAAAGCAAACAGTTTCTGAGGATTAAATAGTGCCCTGATAGAGCTGGAATCACTTGAAGACACTGGTATGTGCCATGTAGTGAAAGCACGTCCTCTAAGCCCCCTATGAATGTGTTAGACAGACCCTGTGTGTCACAACACTGGCCATTATGTAGTTGAAGTTAAGGGGGGCTGCATTCTTTCAGGGGCTCATGTTTCGGGCTCCTTCAACGTGCATCAGTGTGTATAGTGTCTGAAATTGTGTCTGTGTATACTTTTAGAGGGGCATCATGACTTGGGTCAAAAGTCAGAGTGTCAGAGTGCGAGGCTTTTATGCACTCTATACTGGCTGGTATGCATGAGTTCGTGCTTTACCCCCCTAGGGCTTGAACTTCATGCGGCTTCCTCCTCTTACTACTTTCATCAATGAATCGCCCTGCTCATCAGCGACCCGTCTGCAACGAGGGTTTTGAAGTTCGGTTAGAGACACTTCATTGATTTATTAAAGCAGTCGTTCACTTTCTAAAGTCCCTTTTTTTCTCAGATGTCAAACCTTTAGGACCTCATTCTTAGAAGTGTCCTCCCCCTCCTCCTTCAAGGGGAGGATTTGTCTCGTCCTAGACATAGTTTGTAGTCATGTCGACTTTTTTTTTTTTCCATACCTGACATCTTATCTTTCCATCGCCTTCCTTTTATCTGGATAGAAGTTTCAAAGGCTTTAAAACTGCGAGGGCAAATATCCCGAAGGCAGCTTGTAAGAATTACTTTTCCACTTTTATCAGACACTATTTGATTTGATTCCCATCGTCCTAGGCAAGTCTGAAAAGTGCATTTTTGTTGCTTCTTTGTTCCACAAAAACACGCCATATTAGTTTAGTGGCCAGTCGCTTTCAGTCAGTCTTTCTTGTTCCATTGCGGGATTTGCTAACGCTAAAGGAGCCTGACACAAAGCTTGGTTAAGCTACTTTCACACGCTGTTCACCGTTCACACTATTATTTGTCCATTACTAGTAATTACCCATCATGGATGATTGAAGGAACTTTTTCAGGTTGAGTTGTCAAGCAGTTAGATTTATCTTCTGGAGGACTTTATACAATTACCCAGTCATTAAGCATGGCTCAGCATGAGGACGACCTGAGGGTGCCGACTCGCCAACAGCTTGGTTGGATTGTTTGCACCTCCAGGTTGTTTGGCAGTCATGCTGTTTTGCATCCAAGAAAGTGACTCGAGGACAAATGTCGGAGCAATGGCTGCTGCTGCGCGTCACTATGGTCCACGGTCAACGGGGCAAGACGTTTCTTTGGAGTTTCTAAATATCCAGCGCAGCGTTCAGACAATGCAAATTCCTTTGATTGTGTCATCTTTTGATTGCGGAGAGGTATATCTCTGACAGGTGGCCATGATTTACAGTTCCACCTATATGGGGGGGCGGTTACAGAGGTTCTCATCAATCTCTACTGGCGGCCCAGGAGATCTTGGCTGACATAATAGAAAAGCAAAATGAAGAATACAATAGAGCCTCGTCGGGATCTAGAGTTCACCCTTTTCATGTGCTTTCATATCAAGTTTCAACAACACAAAGAAATTGTGGAGGGGAACAATCCAGGCTTGGAGTCTCACAACAAGAACTAAGTAGATGCAGTGCTCTGGGGCACATCGTGTTTTCAGGCGAAAAGGTTTCAAAGACAAAGATTTGTTTTTCGGCATATGTAATTTCTTTTTTTTTTCCCCCTTTGTTTCTTTTGATGGTGTTTCATCTGACACGGTGAACCTGATCTAAATTATTGAACTTGTCTGAGAAAATTGTTTTCATGGTTGAGTTTGTGCAGTTTGCCTGCTCTTATATCCTCTAAAGAATCCCATACACGTTAGGATTGCAGGGTTTAGTTATTCATTAACTGCATATACTAACAAGCCAATGAAACCACCAACGCCCACCATGTTTCTTTTGTTGTTGTTTTTTGAGATTCATCTTTACTTAGAAGGTAATGGGAATGTTATGTTACAGAGGGGCGTATCTTATTCAAAATTCCGACTTCCTTAGGATGTCACCAGTCACCAAGTGTGATTTAGGGAGTGAAGACCTTGCACATAGATGTCATACAATATGTGATGCCCCGCTGTTTTTGTTGTTATGCTTCGTCCGTTACATTTGCTCGCCGGATTAAACAACTGTCATATCCTTGCAAAAGGCACGAAACGGACATCTCTAGTCTTCTTCTGGAACCCAGTGTAGCCTCGAGAAATATGTAACTGCATACAGTGTGCATTTCCAAATGGGTCGGATCTCTTCTGCTTTGCCCTGCTGTCTGGTCCAGGGATGCCTTTGATATTACATCTTGGATGTTTTGTGAAAACTTGCTTAGTTCAAAGATGTCTGTGTTGTCAGGCTGCCAGTCTTGGTTAGAAGAATAGATTGCAAAGCAGCTGGATCCCACTATGAAGTTCTGTGTTGTCAGTATTTAGTCTCTCAGTGTGTTTTGGGTTTGTTATAGGCTGACCTGGTCCATTTCACCCTCGGCGAGACTTTGATTACACATAATCTTTTTGACAAATGTCTGCTTTGGTTATTCACTTCTTCGGAAATATTTTACATACATGCCGAAGAGTTCAGCCTCTCTTCGGCACCAAAGAAGGTGTGGTTGATTTATTGATATGTTTATTGTATTTGACAGTTGACCCTCCCCTGCATTGAATTTTTAGCTGAAAACAAGTACTAAAAAATGTAAGTTTTAGCTACGGTTGTCTAAATGTATGATTCATCAACAATGGCTAATTTTAACTCGCCAAACACATCAGTAGGGAAGACCTGAATTTACCCTGTTTTTGAAACTCAGATCCGGGTTACATGAGAGAACCACTGCACTCCATCAGCCTTCAGCATAGCTTCGTCCAAAGATGGGAAAAAAAAAAAAACAATAAATATGTTATATAGTGTTTGCTTTAATCCTCAGCAGGTCACTGCCCCTGGTGAAGAAATGGTATTATGTAAAACTTGAGCACTTTTAGACGAATCCAGTCTTTGGGTGAAACGGCATAACGGTCTTGCAGGTTTCTGCCGACCGTCATGAGTCATGACGGTCGCCAGATCTGTCATGACTCATGACAGATCTGTATTTTTTGACTGGAACTTTTTTGCACCTTTTTGAATCCAGGTCCCAGGGTGAAAAAGACAAATATGGAGCTTGTTTGGTTTCTTTTTTTTCATTTGTGTGGACGCCTGATGCAAACACGATGATGTCATCGCTTCACCCCTCAAGCCCCTGATGTCTCATAACATCATCATCATCAGTGGTGGACTACAGGCTTGTGACGGTGCTGCATCAGATATTGACCCTTGCTGGGTGGCTAGGGCAACATGCTGCGCCACTTTGACGGGACTGTAATCTGGACCGTATGTTTGTATACGGTGCTCAGGGTTGACCCGCACGCTCCGCCTCTTCTTCTTATTTTGTCTGAGTTCTGTAGCAGAAACAGCGCCACGCATAGGTTTGGGATATATACTACAACCTTTCTACAACTGCCCTTAGAGAGAATAAACCCATAAATTGTTGCACCACTGCGCTGGTACATGAATTTTGTTGGATTTGAGACTTGCTCCAAATTTCCAGGCTATCACTTTAAATAGCTGATTAATTGTGATGCAGTGCAGGGAAATCTACAGTAGCATCTGATAGCTAGACGTTTGCAGCATTCAAGAAACTGCAAGAGCAGTTTTAAATCATGCTCTGAAAGGGCTTCGCCTTCGGATGCCTTGTGTCACTGTGTTTAATTCATTCTGACAATAACTTAGATGAAATCAAATTTTTTCCATGCCCGAGTTTCCCTCCAGCGACTGTAAAGGGTTTCCAAACAAAACAAGGTCTCGAACCACAACAGTAGTTTGTGTCATGGCCTGGTGCTCTGCAAACAGAGGAAAAGATCAATTCCCTCCGCTCCCTTTCCCGTCTTAGTTAACCTTGGACTGTGGTTAACCGAGCACAGATTGATCCGCACCCTCCAACCCCACCCCCTCCTAACCAGGACTACTGAATCAGAGGTTACTTATACTGTCTCATCTAGTTTATGCACAGTACAGTGTCACTCTCTACTAAAAAAGAGCAGTCTCTTAAACTAAAAATAGTTTAGATTTTGCCTGTAAAGCCTCATTTATTTGCTTTCTCCGCAGCTCCTCTCAGCTTTCTGCCTCCCTCCGTCTTAGCTCTCTCTTTCCTTATTTACCGTACGCCCTCTGCCATTCTTTATCTCTCCATCGTAGCTGTCCGTCTGTTTTTCTCCCAGGTTTATCATTCTCTCTTATCAGCTGCTGGTTCCTCTAGGCTTCCTGCACCTCATATCAGCCTGGCTGATTACACTGGAGCACTGTAGCAGTGCCTTCAAGAGAGATTATGTGTTACAGTCAGTATGTTTTTTACTTTATTTAGTAACATATACTGTACACTCAGATGTCAACTAAACATCCCACGTGCACCGAAAGAAAACAATTAAAAAGTTGGGTAATATGGTCAGTGCTAATAAGGGGTGATTACTTGCATCGTGACTGATGTGATTTACCTCTGCGAAATTTGTCATAACATAAACTGCCCCAACCTCAGTTTATGTCAGAGTGACTCCGAAGCGCTCTTCAGTTCTGCTCTTTCATTGGACCCACTTAAGAATTGATAGATTTCCCATTATTTTTAGACAGCAGTGATGGAGTACCAGGTAGCACACAGCCTTTGAGCTTCTGTTTCCTGAGTGGAAACGCTACCAAGCCGTGGCACACAGACGGTAAGCCAGTCTGCTGCAAAGCCCGGGAGATGAATACTTCTCAATGTGAAACAATCACAAAAATGTAATCTGGGAACCCTGGGCAATGCTTCCATCCCCCTATTTGGAAATCGGAGATTTCAGAGAGGCAATGAACACTTGAACCCTGGCAGAGCACCAAGGATCAATGCCAAGCTGTAATACCAGGCAATAAGTGGGATTACGTTTGCCATTTATTTGACAGTGAATGGTCCCTTGGAAAATATGAGCCGAGTTTATTGGTTTGTCTGCCGTGTGCCAACCTTGCAATCTATTCCGTTGTTTTGTATCAGCTCCTCTGCATGCACGCGAGCATGCATCTGATTGATTGTCATATTGCTTTAATATAGAGCCAGCCGCCCTTCGCAATCACAGCTGCTGCAAAAGAAGCCTCCGTGGGCCTCAGTCCAGATTCAAAATGTGTTAATTCCAAACGTATGACTTACTCCGGCTTGGTGTGATTTATGTAGCCTTCATAGAAGGGGTTCTTTTGTCATTGTTTTAAGGGCTGAGCCAAAAATACCACCGAGGTTGACGTGCGTCGTCAGCATTAAAATATTTATATTGATATTCTTGTTGTTGAATTGCCTTAAGTGCTTTGTACAGTGCAACATATCAGCATTTTTCATTATATTCTGGGGTTCCCTGGTGAGTCAGCTAATCTAACCCGAGTTCCTTTCACACAGAAAAAAGTGATGATGCACACTGTAGCAGCACTTCCTGTTGTGCTGTGGTGCAAACCAACGCTGTAACAGAATATTGCAGTGCTATGTCTCATACAAGGAAACATTTCAATTGACGACTAAAAAGGTCAGACCTCAGCTTTAACGGGAAAGCCTTTGATAGACAGACAGACAGATAGACGGATAGACGGATAGATGGATAGATGGATAGATGGATGGATGGATAAAGAGAGAGAGAGAGATTACTTTATTCATCCCCGAAGGGAAATTAGGTCATCATAGCAGGCCGGTATTTGAATACAATATATGAATTGTATGAATATATGAATACAACTGAATACTTTGTCACCTGGAAAGACTTGAAACCTTTAACTGAAACGGGAACAGTTGCGACTGTTTATTTTTTTACTGTGTAATCCTGTATTAGAATAAACAGAGAAAAAAGTTTGTTGATGTCCTTTGCCCTCAGTGGCTGGGGTTGGGATTGAAAAGTTTCCAGTATTGAAACGTGGCAGAGAAACCGTTTCAAATTGTGCCTCAGTCTAGTGGCCTTTAATCTGGTGTTTCCTGGTGCAATCAGTAAAACAGTACCAGATTTAAATTTTGTAGTATGTAGTATGTTGTTATGTTATTGTTGCCTTTTTTCAAATGAACAGTTTTCCAACCTGGCTAGTTGAATAAGACTAATACCAGTCTCACACAATGCACCAGCCATCAGCATTTTTAGCCTAGCCTGTCTTATGCTTAAAAAAAACTCTTCCTGTCTCTAAACTCACCTGTTAACATTTTAAGTCATATAAAACCTATGGTAAATGTGCTAAGGTAAGATATCAAACTGCTTGTTCTTTGTACATATTAACTACATACCGATCTTCATTTAACAGTCAACAAATCAGAAAAGAAATTAATTTGCTTAATTTGTTTCAAACTGCTCTTTTAATGCTATAGTGCTGGATTTTTACATATGAATGAATTCCCAACCAAAGAAGTCCACTCCATGCAGTGTGTTTCACGGTACACCAGAGGTTTAAATCTGTTGTCTATGACGACATTCCAGTGCTGGAGCATGTCAAGCAGCAATAATTGTCAGCCGGAGCTAAACAGGGAGCGACCTGAGTGGTGAACTCAGAGTAGGCCACCACTGCCAGGAGTATGATAGTCAGGAAGAATGAAATAAAGACTTGTTTATTTTTTTTTAGTACTTTTCTACCTATTGGTGCTCGCATCTACCCATTTCACTCACACATAACTGAGTGTACAGTGTCTTGCTCAAGTGTAGCATCTTCCAGTAGCCCTTCAGATCTCGGACTGCCCGCTGTACCTGCTGAGATAAATAGAAGAACATCTACAAATGCAACGTAAAATGTTACTCCTTATCACTCAAAACATAAACTGTATAATGCACCAGTCAGTTTGTCTGGTTAGAACACAGAGGAGACACCGTCAGAGCATGTTAATCAATGCATGCAGGTCTTAAGGCTGAGGTAAGCCACCGCCTCAGGCTGCATGTGTCTGGTTCTGACCCCTGCAGTAAAACTCCTGGGCTGCATCCCCAGGTACACCGGAGAAGGGGGCGGGTGGAAACGTGGAGACAGCCTCAGTTAGTTTGACCCGGCAGTTACACTGTGTTCAGGGCACATCTCTCCTCTCCTTGGTTGACCCGTCCCTGACTTTCCCTTTGTGTCTCTCTCTGTTTCTGTCTCTCTCCATCTCCCTCCCACCTACCATCCAGAGAATTACGTGAGCAAGGAGGAATGAAAAGATGTATTGTGTTCTGTTGAATGCAAGCTGTGTGTGTGTGTGTGTGTGTGTGTGTGTGTGTGTGTGTGTGTGTGTGTGTGTGTGTGTGTGTGTGTGTGTGTGTTTCAATGGCTGTCCCTTCTCCTCTTTACCTCTATGCAGCTATGTGGAGATCACAGCCTTGACATGCCACAGTGGCCAGAGGAGCTAGGAACACGTTTTAATATGCATCATATTCACCATATTTCCCATATGTCAGAGTCCAATGCCACTTAGAACACAGCGAGCATAGAGCTGAAAACATTAGTGGCATAATTTGCTGCTGCTTAACAAAAAAAAAAAAAAAAGAAGCTGAATTTAAAAGCTTTTTTTTTACACACTGATTAATGTCGACACAGGAACTTGTGCTGGCTTGGAACGGAGCCCAGGACTACGATACTTTGTCCGCTAACATACCTGATATGCAGCAATGCATACCGAACTTATTTCTGTGTGGCACGCAAGTGCAGACATGAGATCGTTCACAGTCAGACTGCCCAAGGTGGAAAACAAATTGCATCACGTCTTAGCTTTAATCCTTAAAATTGCTTGTGTGGCTTTGTGAACGATGGGATTGTCGAGGTTTGCGTTCTCACCGCTTGTCCTGTACAGGCAAAGGCTTCTTTTTGTAGTCAAGGTATGCAGATCTCATGCGCTGACACTACATCATAACTCTCATTAGTCATTTTGCACTGTCGGGCGTAAGGTGAAATCGAAAAAAAAAAACTGTTTTGTTATAATGTAGTAAAGACTGTTAAAAATGTGACCTCTCTATGTCGATAATGCTCTCATGTTCATCAGTTCAACCTTTACAAAGTCTGGCCTTTATGCTGAATGAAACCGCCGAGTTGTCAAAGGCGCAGGAAGTCATTTTTTTATTGGCATTAAATGAATAAAAGCCTTAAAAACAGGTGTCATTTTAAAAAGAACCATGCTCCCCGTGTGCCATTCAGACTCTAAAGAGGAACGAGGCTCTATTGTGTCCCATTGTCCCTCTTGAGTAGTTGGTTGTACGCGCTGGGATGCAGCTAGTTATTATTCATCAGTGATAACCTTTCTCACTGATGTTTGCTGTGGATTCAATCTGCCTGTCCACATATTCAAATGTCAGCTGTGATTGTTGAGCCAAAGCTTGAAGGCCAAAGAGTGGCCTTTTCTCATGCCGCTACAATGGTCTGATCCAAAAACCCATTCCACCGCTGCCATGTATTCCGTTCAGGTCGTCTCTACTGTCTGCAGCCCCTCCTCTCTGTTTGCCTGCCTCTGTATCTGCAAGCCTCATTAAACCCCCACTTCTCTCTGTCAACCTCCATCAGTGTCCCCGCATGCTTGTCTGTCTCACTGGCGGCACGTCTGTTGGCATACACGAGCGAGTGGGCCAAGGCTCATGCCATGCGCTCGTCTTCTGATGCGTATCTTTTTGTCACATGTCACCCGCTTTCTCACCCGTCATGTTTACCGTCGCTGTCCTCCGCCTGGACTTTAATCACACAATGGAAACTGGCTCCGTGAGCTACAGGCGTGCAAGCTTCGATTTGACCGCAAATTAGAGCTCGCCCGGGCAACGGAAGCCTTCGGCACCCGATGGCGACAATGCATGTTGGTTTAAATACAATTTTAAACCAAA
The DNA here is from genome assembly GCF_022458985.1 of Mugil cephalus. NCBI lineage: Eukaryota > Metazoa > Chordata > Actinopteri > Mugiliformes > Mugilidae > Mugil > Mugil cephalus. Next base: position 10,934,624 of record NC_061783.1, on the reverse strand, counting down.
AGTTTGACTATTTTGGGGGAAAAACTCTTGCTTCCTTGGTGAGGTTTAGAGATGAAGATCAATACGCTCTTGTGCGGTCAGTAAATAGCTTCAGCAAACAGCTGCGTATAAAGGCAGGAACCAAAAGAAGGCAGCTCTTAGTTGTGTCTGAAAGCAAGAATATCCAAAGCCAATATGCCATTTAGACTTTTTCTAGGCCTGAACCTGAAACTTTACAGGCAACGCTGTTCAGAATGAATCTGATAGGATTTCAGATTGAATCCCTTTTTTTTTTTTTAAGAAAAAAAAAAAAGTCGGTCATAATTATAGTTGCTCACAAAAGATAAAAGGAATTAAGACAGCACCAAGACATAAAAGTTGCAGAAAGTATTTTTTTCTGTTTGTACCATCTGACTATTTATTTGCTCGGGAATAATTCTTTCTTTGAGTGTCTTTTTATTTTTTACCAGTCTCAGTGTGTGCCATTGCAGTTAAAGTCAATAAAAACTGAAGTGCTCAAATAACATTTGTTCAACTGGGAGAATGATAAAGCAGACACTGGGCTGTCCGTTAAGACTTAGGTTAAAGAAAATACTGTATTTTTTGAATGATGTTATCATTGTAGGACATGCACGACTTCACTCCACTGTGTAACTGTTTTAGTATTCATCATAGTGATATCAAATAAAAAGAAAAGGGTTTCAGAGGTTGAGTGCGGCCTTATAAAGTCAGGCCTATTGTCTGCACTGAGTTCTTTTAGGGGGCCCTCTTCTAATGGGGCCCTCAAGTCGGACTGAATTGTCCTAAAAAGATTTCGAGGAGCGTGATTTTGAAGCTTTCTCCATGACCTCCACTTCCACCTCAGCTAACACCTTCTGTCTGTGCTGATAAGACATACTTTCACTTTCCCCGCACGCCCACTTCACGCTTTAAGTCGCTGCTTGTGAGTGTGCAAATAGACATCCTTGCTGTGTTAACAACTGCGTATGTTGAGTTTCAACAAAATAACCGCACATTTCACCGGTAGACTTTCACTCAGGGTTTGATTCTTGGGGTTATTTACTTTCTTAAGCAGCTGAATTCTTTAGCTTGTGCTTCTCTCTGCCGGTTCCCTAGCAGTGGCTCTGGCACGATATCGATGCTTACGGGGTTTTAGAAACTGAACAAAGATTAAAATTTAAACTCAAACCCCTCCGGGGTGAAAGCTCAGGAGGACTTGTGGCATGTGTGGATGTTTGTGCAGGTATTCATGCATATGTAAATGTGTGTGTGTGTGCGTTTGTGTAAGTACAAAATGTAAATAGCTCTACGTATGCCGTCTACTTCCTGAGGAATGCGTGGCCAGTCAGGACTACATATGGATGTTGTTCAGCTCAGCTCCGATGCTAATTTGAACTGGAGCCCTGTGTTCCTAATTTACACCAGAAACTTTGTATTCTGCTGCTGTTAGCTGGCGATGTAACTTTCCATTGCGTCTGTAGACAGTTGAGAGAGAGTGAGTGCTACTTGTACTGTATTTGTTAGATGAGGGCAGATGACTCATTGTTGCAGCGTATTTCTTAATTGGCCACTAGCCTGATGTGTTTTACTAGCTTTACTCACCGGGGCCAATTTCTCACTTTGTTGTCTACATGTCCTTTTAATAGTAGTACCTACAAGTAGAGAATGAGCCGGGGCCTGTGTTCCCCGAGCGTGCCCTTTTTGCAGTGCAACAGGCTGATGGTGCAGTGTCTGATCCTCCAAATTGCTGCTGTTCTGCACACGTGGTTTTACAGCGTACCCTGAAGGATGCAGCATAAACATTGCAAGCTGTTACCGTACTGTATCGCACTGTACTGTGCTGCAGCAGATCACCTCCAGGGACAGACTTGAATCCCTTCCAGAAAAGCCTTATAAAGAGGAGGTGGGTGGAGGAAAAAAATAAAATAAATAAGGACGACAGTAGATATTCTGTGAGGAAGAAAAAAGTTCCGGTAAAGTTCGGTGCAGATGTCCTTCTCTTTATTCACCTCTTTCCATTTAGCCGCATTCGCTGACCTCCTGAGTCCCTTGTCTCGCTTCTCATCTCCCCGTATTCCAGAATCTGGCTGTCAACCAGCGAGGCATCGAACTCCTGTCTGCTTGCAGACAATTTGGAAGGAATTTGCTCGCCCATTAAAGTGCATGTTCAGTGTAACTTTCATCCCTTCCCTCTCATGTTCTGGTTTTTTCTTTCGCTCTGTCCCCGGTGAACAGGCAGCCCCGTCTGTCTTTGCATCAGTGAAGAACAGAAGCTTGTCTTTTTCAAGGGTACCACGGTTCAGATCCAAAGGCAAGAAGAAAGTCTGGAAATCTCCGGGAGAAATCCACAAGGATAAGGCCAACATTCACGGTGTCCTTCCCTGTGCAGTTCCCCTGGTAACAATGATCCCTTTGTGCTGTAATTGGCTGAAATGAGACCTGGAAGTACTCCTTTCCCTGTTTAACAAAGCGATGCATATGCTGTGGAGTTTATGTAACGAGAACCGCAATCTGAGGTGTACACAAACAGAAAAATACCAAGGCTTTCACAGATGGAGACTTTAAACTCAGGACAAACTCACGTCAGATAAAATAATGCTGACAGTCTCATCTGAGAAACAAGTAAACAAAACTGAGCTTCATTTCTTCGTCTCCTTTGTCAAACTTCTGCCCAATTATTTCTTCCCCATATTCAAAACAACTAAACACAAGCCAAATAAATACTTTTATCTGCCAACACTTTTTCGTAGAGAAAATATCAGGTGTTCTCTCACTATAAACAGGTTTTTCCTTTACTCCTCACATTCAAACACAGATATCCTTGAGTTTGATTGCTGATCGAGGTGTGAGCAGCTTGGTTCCTAATCGGAGATCTACATTTAGTGTGTTTGCTTCAGAAAAATATAAAAAGTTCACTTTTCATTTGGCTGAAGGACAAGTAAGACATGGGGACAACCTCAGACATGAATCAGACCGAAGCACTGTCCAAAAACTTTAAAAAAAAAAAAAAAAAAAAGCCAACTGCACTTCTAGTTTCTTGAAGATTTTTCGCCACTCATCTCAGTAACTTCTTCACTTCTAAAGGATTGGTGGGGCGATGGGTTTCTAAGAAGACAAAAGGAACATGTCAAAAACTGAATGCAAACACATCAGAGGAATACTTGCAAGAAATATAGTGGTGGCGAACAACCTATGAACCTAGGAACTGGACATTTTTGTTAAGGTAGAGTTCGCAAGTTGTCGTGCTTGTCAACTTCTTGAAATTTAGTCAGTTTTCTCTGTGATTTTGTAATATGACTGAGGAAAATGTAAAAAGTTAGTCAAGGTGACTTCTAGACGCCTACAGTTGTCAAGCAGCAATGTTCTCATGGCTTACGGCTGATGTTGTCCCTTCAAACGTCAAGCATTTTGTGGCTCGTGTAAAAGGAGCAGTAAATACCCTAATTGTCAAAGGGTCAAAAAAAGAAAAACTAAATGAAAGACAGAAGGGATCCTTTCAGAGTGAACAGCTAATCGAATTAGTCCTAAAACCAATAGCATTACAAGCGTAACACTAGCCAACCACAACGTCTGCAACATCTGCACTGTCTATGTGCGTCCAACTTCTTTAAACTCGCTGCCGTTGCTTGAAAAGAATTCCTGATCCTTAAGATTGATGGGCAGTTGCTGCTGGAGAAGTGGCTGTGAATTGATCTGATGTGAGCAACGCAGATCTTTCTTCCCCAGCCACCCCCGTTTATCTACACATTTATACCACTGCACGAACCGAGAACGTGAACCGGGGAGGGGGAATGAACGAGCAGAGAGAAGGAATGAAACCAAACCCTCCGCGAGCTCTGTCATTCGGTAACACTCAGTCAGTCGCCATGGGAGGCAGCCAAATATGTTTCCAGCTTTTGTTATCCCTGATGTATAGTCCGTCACTGTGTCCTTGAGGTGTTGCTCACGATTTCCGGCTAACCAGTGGGTGGAAGCTTGTTGTGTTATTGTGTTGTTCCAAGTAAGCCGTTGAAACGGCCTTGTAGTGATCGTCTAATTATGTGCGATGAAAGGGATGAGAGGTGACCGGGTGGGAATCGACTGGTTGTTAACCATGGGAGAAACCAACATGGACAGGTTCTGATGTTTTAACGATCTGTTTGTGTGTCTGTGTGTGTGCGTGTGTTCCAGTTTCCGATTTGAGATTTTGATAAATTCCTAATGGTGATGTAAGGGAGTAATGGGGACAAATGGGTCACTACACACCACCATGCACATTTCAACCTGACTCCACACATTCATCAAATTAGATGGAAGGTTAAGCTGTTTTACCCTCCACAGCAAAACCCTCTGTATTCGAGCCAGCGTGGCACAGGTGACTCAACCCCGAACGGGAGGGGAGCAGGCTTTTCAGGCTGCGGAGCTATTCAGCTACCCCTCTTCTCCGGTCTATAAACACATCTGTTCTGAGTTCTTACTTTGCATCTAAAAAAAACAAAAACATAACTGCTTATTTAACAGATTTCATGGTTTTTAAATTATTGGTGACATCCTTGATTTTGGAGCCTTTGGGCCTGATACTTTACTGCTTTCAAACTCAGCTGTAATGCACCAGAGCATAGCCAACCTTACACAGTGAGGGTTAAATAGACATTGGACAGTGGCGAGATACACAGTAAACTGAAGCTGTAGCCAGTGTCAATGATTGAGCAGCAGCCTATAAAGAAAAGAGCACATTATTTTATTGGTATTGACTTTTAAGAGGCTTTGTCCATAAACTGTGTGTCTGAAGACTTCTTCTAATCAAACATGCATGTTTACATTGCGTTGTGTGTACCCTTAAAGTTTTATACATCTGTTAAATGAACGGACATCCTCATGAAACATTCACAAAACTGTATATTTTTTTTAAAATCCTACATTGTTCACACCCATCTGACACGCCTTCTTTGCTGTTATTTACTGCATAGCAGGAATGTACATTGTGTTGCTTGGCGACATTCTTATATATAACATGGTGTTTTTCAAAATTCTGACGGTGTCACGCTAGTCCCCCCCCCATGCATAATCACGTGTTCACAACATTTTCAGCTGGTTGAGTGAGGAATTCATGGACTATTTTACTGTGATGATGAGTAAATATTGTAGAATAATGCCACTTGTAGTAAAACAGGTTTGCATGGCGCCGTGTTAGCACTGCCTGCTGACGTGGAAATCCGTGGACAAAAAAAATAATCAAGATGAAATGAAAGAATGGGAACAGTACCGTTTTAATTTATGTTGACATATTTATTCATATTTAAACATTTAAACATTTAAAAAGTGTGTAATGTCAATAGCGGCATGACCTGTTACCGTAATAACTGTAGTCTGCGCGCAACATTTTATTTTGCATTTTTAAAGCTACAGGTGGGGACAGCTATAGCCGGGAGACAGGTCAGCCAAAACGAGGGCTGTCCCCAGAAATCGGGGATGTCTGGTCACCCGGGAAAAAAAAACAATCAAACAACCAACACGGTCATCTCATTCTCGTTCTCGCTTAATTTTTCAGACCTTTCCATCTTCACCACACCTCACATAACAGTGACGCAGTCGCACCAAGCGTGTTTACATTGAAAATTGTCCTGAAAATGGTCCTACAGGTATGCCGGTATATTAAAAATTCATATCATAAAGGAAAACATTGGTATACCGCACAGCCCTACATGAACAAAGTGAAGGTGTTACAGAATTTTAAGGTTAGAAACCATTATTTTCATGGGGCAAAATGTAATTTTGATGAGCACAGAAGAGTTGTTAGGAACTAAATCAGTACTAGGAGAGGATCTTCAGTCAGTATGGACACTCAGCCCTGAAAAAGAAACCCTCATTTTCAGCTCTTTCACCGACACATGTGAAATGAATGTGCGCTTTCCTCTCTTCACAGTCTCTCTGCACACCGACAAAAGTTACTTTGAAACATACACAAACAAAGAGGCCTCTCTTCTGCGATGGCACTGTATCAATATTATGCTTTCTCCACCCTGCTCTGTTCCTGTTTGCACAGCCCAGTAAATGTACCCACCTAGTAATCCCTAATGGAGGAAATCCCAGCTCTCTGCTCTGTCTTTGTAATTCACTGGGACTTTTGCCTCGTTATTTGTCTTTCACAGACCCTCCGTGTCAAACTTGTTAAACTAACTTTGCCGTCCTCGGCTGTCGACGTGCAGACGAGGGCTTTTTCACACAGGAAGACCTATAGACAGGTGACTTTCTGCGTCACCTTTGATCCTCCTTTGTTTCCCTTTGTCTGTTTCAAGCAGTTTCTTTCTGGCACTTTCTCTCCCTGTCATCTCTCTGTAATCCTCTCACTTAGAGGTTAGCTTCCTCTCTCATGCCCTCACCCGCCCTTCTAGAGCCTTGTTTTTGGGTCGGTGCCAGATTCAGTGTTCTTTGTGTTTGTACGAGTGCTGCTTTTTTTCTGCATCCAGACACGCATGCATGCACGCTGCAGAGAAAAGTGCGGAATCATGAATCAGAAACGTATAGCTTACATCACAAAAAAATAACATTAATTAGGTCTGTTAAATAACGTGAACTCCATCTAATGTTGAACAACAGTCTCTCTGACGTAGGTCTGAATCATGTGTCACAGTGCCCTAATTCCTTCTGTATGGCTGCATAATGTCCAGCCAACCGGTGTTTTCTAAGGAGTATCCTTCTCTGCGTGGATGAGTCATTCAGAAACACTGGCGTCGCAGGAAAGGAAGTTGAGATAATGGGGATAATGCCAGTGGTACATAAAGTGATGCATTGAAAGAGGTGCTTTATGTGCACTTCAGGGTCAAGATCTTGCAGCAGCACAATAGTGCGTCGGAGAATGGAGAGCAAGGGCTGGGGGGGAGGCAGTTTGACGAGTAGCAATTTCTCTTTAGCAAATTGGAGAAATGTGGTGACGCCAACAGATGGAACCTGAGAAAAAGGGATAAATGTGTGGGAGGTCATGTGTTTTGTGTCAGTGTAGCAGCTTCTCATCAGAGCTGCCAGTGTGGCTCATAATATGATACTCGTGTACAACACTCGCACATTACAACTCCAGTCTTTCGGTGTGCCCTTTTTTTAACCAATCAGGCATAACATTATGACCTAATATTGTGTAGGTCTCCCTTGTGCCTCCAAAACAGTTGTGACTCATCAGAGAATGGACATGGGTCTTCTGAGGTTTTTCTGTGGTGTCTGGTGACACAATGTTGGGACTTTGTGTCCTCTGGGCTGAAGGGACAGGCCTCTGTGGACCATCCCACAGATACTTGACCAGTTTGGGATCTAGTGAGTTTGGAGGTCAGGTCAACACCTTGTGCTGTTTTTCATGTTTTTGTTGCCATAGAGTCGGGATGCCTGGTCGGTGGTATATGTCTAAGTAACGTCCACAGGAATACCAGATCCAAACGTTTTTCAGCAGAACAAGGTGTTTACTGAATAACACTTGTCAGTGGTCATAATGTTATGCCTAATTGGTGTATTTGTTAATCTCTTAAGCCATTTTTTAATATATGTGTTTTTCCCTTGTCCTGCTTTTCATAGCAGAATAATGTTTAAGCTCTATAGATGTGTAGAAAGATTGTTATCAGCTCCAATAGCGCTCTCTTTTGGACCAAATGTAAATACTTAGATTGGGGTTCTTGCTGACAGTGAAATTAACTGAAACAAATATATTTATTGAATGTCATAGTGGACGTGGCAACAATAAATTTAAAGTGGCAATCATGAAGATTTTCATTTCAATAAATGTGTGTTAAGGTGTTCTGTACATGGCGTCTGTGGCGTCCATCACTAGGGTAACCAGCCATCCTCTTTTTTCATTCTTACATGTCCTCTTTTTGAGGCCTAAAAACTTTGAAACAATTTCAAACTTTTTCCAGGATTTTCCAGGAGCCTCAAACATGTTTACAAAACAAACTCAAATCTGGCCACCATATCCATCACTGCGTTTCTGTTACGCTTAAACGTGCGCAAAACCTAAATATTGTGATAGAAAAATGCAATGAAATGGAAACGCAAATATCACTAAAACACCTTAACACACTCATGAGGTGGTTTTTCAAACGTATCGAAATAAAAGTGCATTGCAAAAGTGCAATGGAAACTTCTTTTTTTTTTGCAAACTCAGTTACAGCTCATTTGCAAAACACCTTTAAATGGAAACACGTACAATGCGCGATTGAACTTTATCAAAATTTCATTTACTTTTATTTTGCGACAAACTAATGGAAACACAGCTACTGAGCAGTTATCTTTCTGCCAGAGGCTGTAGGTGGCATCAACGTTTAACGGGCTCGGAACAAAAACAGAGATTGCCATATTACCAAACTATCCTGACACATATTTGCCATGCAGAGCAAATTCTCTCAAACACCTTTATCAGGGTTAAACGTGTTGTCAGAATCATTCTCTGCAGCTCAGTGATGCTTGAGGAAGCTGTCAGTGGGGATGATGAGTGATGAACAGTTTAATGTGGGTCAGGTCTCACAGGATGGCAGCTCAGAAAGTTTGCTGAGTCAACCTAATTCTGGCTCCGGTGTTGTGGCACAAAGGAGGTTTAAGGCCCAAGTGTTTAAATAGTCATGCACAAGGGTGAAAGTGTTGCATAACAAATCAGCATCTGAATGAGGACAGTTGCTTAGTGACAGTCTGTCCCCTTTCCCCCCCTGTGAGGTGCTGATCTTTAACAAAACTGTCAAATTTCCACGACATCTGTGGCTGAAAAGGGTTTTAATCTTTCATATATATCTGAACACATTTCAAAGGGTTTCATTCGGAGCCTTTTGTTGGCGACAGCCTGGCGTGTTACATTCCTGTGTCAGGATGCAGCTCGTTCAAAAAGCCATCTGAGCTCAGCAGAAGCAGCGTGTGTCCTGGAGCCCACAAAGACTTTACTGTAAAAGATTCCCCCACTTGGACCACCTGCAGCCGTGGACCAATTAAAATCACCACCCACCATTTCCTGACCCAAATGCTTTGGAGCGCTGACGCCCTCGGTCACAGCCTCACACTCGCAGACACAATGATAACAGCTGGAGAGAGCGGAAGCAATCAATGAATAATTGATGATAATTGGCTCTACCCATTCATAATTGATACCGTCAATTACCACTAAGAGGACCCACCTGAGATCCATGCATGTGTTTTTCTGTGTTCCCAGCAGTGGACTCTATTGTAAATGTCACAGCTGCCGTTCTTCTTCACATTTGATGGCATTCTGTGAGCGGTGTCGGGCTTTGGGTGCATGTATGCCCTCTTGCCACTCGCTGTAGGTAAACCTCGTGGTGCATCCCAAAATCTCATCACTAGTCAAAACCGTACCAGCAAATGGAGTGTGTGCTCCACACTAGTTATAGTCACAGCATCCTTTCACTGGTGAACTAGATGCTTTCATTCTAGTTTGGAAATGTGCAACAATGCAGGTGCATGCATCTGATTTTCCTTCCTCAGAAAACTGAACATCAGATATATCAGCTCATCCGCATACAAAAATAATGTAGTGTTTTTTTATCAGCCTACAAACAGTAGAAGTAAATTACCTTACCCATCTTTAGACAATGCAACATGGAAAACTTTCGTTTGTGTAGATCCATCCGTAGACCACAAACATCACAAGGTGAACAACACAAGGTATTGACCTGGCCTCCAAATTCACTGGATCCCAAACTCATCATGTATCTATGGGACACACTGGCACAAGCCTGATCCACAGAGACGCCTCCCCTAAACCCATAGGACCTAAAGGCTCCCACTTAGATTCTGTTTTCAGACACCACACGATGCCCTCAGAAGGCCCATGGCACAATGGAGACCTACACGATATTAGGAAGGTGGTCATTATGTTATGCTTGATTGCTTGCTTATGTTCTAGTGTAGGTTGACACCATTACCATAGAACCTCACAACAAATTTAGTAATTTAATCATGTGATGGTGGTTGAGTTAATTGAAGACAAGTGCTGGGTTAAACAAACAACAACAAAAAATAGATCCTCGATTTGTGCTCATTGAAAAAGCAAAAGAGAAACGAGTTACTTCAATTTCTTTCTTTTTTTTCTTCTCCTCTCATCCCTGCAGATCACCACTCTGATCAACCACAAAGACAAGCCGAAGAAGTCCGAGCGGACCCTGGCAGCCATACACAGGGTGGGTCAGGCAGTGAGTGTGGCAGTGGGGCGCTTCGTCGCCGTCGGAGAGGCCATCGCCGCCGAGAACCAGGAGCTGAAAGATGAGATGGGCCAAGCCTGCTTCGAGGCACGCAGAGCAGGTAGGCATCTTTGGCCGGACCTCATTCGTATTCGACATTTCACTGAATCGCCACAATTAAACTTATCACGTTGCCAGGCCTTTCTTTTTGTTGTGGTAAGGGTTGACACCTGTTGGGTATTTTGCTGTAGTGAAGAACCTGTGAGTTTTTTTTTTTTTATCCTAAATGTTCCTTCATAATGTGTTTTCCTATCATGCGCAGAGTCATGGCTTCAGGATGTTCAGAAATTTCCACTGAGGGTGCGATGACCTGGTCAGCCAATAAGCTGTTTTGTTGAGACAAATGGTGACAGTTTTGTGTAGCACCAGGCATCACCTTCAGGCTTCACAGTGTTATCCAATTTTAACAAATTTCGATTAGTCCGGAAAACCTGGCTGTCAAAGTGTATTAAACTAGAGGACCTCCAGAGTGCTCTAAAGACATTGTTGTTATTAGGTTGGATGTTAAAAAAAAAAAAAAAAGTGCTGCTTCACCCAAGGGTGCTGTGTAGCAGCAGGAGGGAATGAATGTGTGTCTATGCTGGCTCAGAAAGCACATAATACAGACTCTGATAGAGGGTTACTGGAAACTTTATCCATTAGACCGTTGGTGAGACTGAAGGAGTTTTCCTAATATTCTTCACTTCAGTGACAGCTTCTTTGTCATGCATACAAATACTTCTCAACCTGACCCGGGGTTGGGCCCCGTGATTTCTTTGTTTTTGTTTTTTCCAGGCTTTGTATTTGCCAGTTGACAGGGTCGCTCTGTTTAAGTTTCTCTCCACGTCTGCATTTCTACGTTTTTCCACCTGCTCTAAAACATGCCGATTAGGGAGTGAACTTGAACCATCCGGCATATAGGCTTCCTTTCCCCCCGTGGTCCTGCATTTTAAATCTTGTGCTCCTCCACTGTGACAGTGGAGATGGCAACAACTGTGATTGATCCGAAATGCGTTCCCTTGACCATCTTTCATTTCTCGCTCATCTCCAGACAAGCATATAAACGCTTGTTCTGTCTCAGCCAATGCCCACTCACATCACTTCATTCTTGCCTGCATTGCAGTGGAAATGTGGTCAAGATGTATTTGCTCCAACTCCAACACGATCTGCTCAGTTCCATTTGCCTTTTGAAGTACAATCGGTGGAGGGAAGTGGCAAAGGCTGCGACGCAGACTCTGAGAAGAAGGGTTGGGTTTAGAAAATAGGTTTTGCCGCTAAAATCGACCTGTCCCAGCTGTCGTTGTGTGAGAGGCGGGGTACACGTTGGACAGGTCGCCAGTCTATCGTAGGGCTAACACAACGATTGTCACTCACACTCACACCTGGCGTCAATTTAGAATCACCATTCAACCAGTCAGCGAGCATGTCTTTGGAGGTGGGAGGAAACCAGAGTACGTGGAGAAAAACCCACGCAGACACAAGGAGAACATGCAAACTCCACCCAGACCCAGAGCTTCTCGCTGGGAGGCATCAGTGCTAACCGCAGAGCCAACCCCGATTTTGATTTATCTTGGATTTTTTTTTTTTTTTAAATATATGCCATTTTCTGCATCTTCTTGTTGGAAATCCAGCTGTGGTCTGCATACCAACAGTGCTAGTCCTTGTGTGAGGGAAATCCAAAAGCGTAACAGAAGTTACAACCCTGAGAACACTGACAGACCTGCAAGCACATTGAATAATGGCTCCAGAGAAGAGCTGCACAGAAGCATCGCCATAGGCAAGGTGTGAATAAATCAATGACCACATTATTCTAGTGAAAATATATTTCATAGCTAAGTGAAGTAGTTTTGAAGCTGAAATGGCTCTGAGTTAACTGAAATCGGATGGAAGGTGGTAGAAACTTTAAGGAGAGGTGAAAAAACAGGAAAGTCACCTACATGAATTAACATTTAACGGCTTTTATTGATACTGAGAATTAAGGTGATGGTTTTATCAGAGCTTCTTTTTTCCAAACTTACCTTAAAGGTACTCCATCATACTTCCATCACTCCAAACTTTCTTTCAACTTTCTTTTAGATAGCGGCCCCCGCTTTCTAGGTGTAACTTTTCTTCGTTACTGCCAGTTCTGTTCTTATCAGACAAAACAAGGCCCTCATTTAGCCTTCTACAGAGCGGGCCGAGTACAGTATCACACTGGATAAGATTTTAGACAAAACACCGTGATAATAGGTTTATGTAGGGGGGGCACCAGCAAAGCGTTTAATCCCCACACAGCGCTGATTTGTAAAGATGGCTAAAACTCAGACAAAGCGAGCGCTGGTGGGAGGAGGAGGAGAATGGGCTGATGAGAAAATTTGTGTGGACGGGTGAAGTGCATTTGTGCAGTGTGTGGACGTGTGTTGCCCACGGTGACTAATTTATTCCAGGTCTCGCTGTTCTCCTGGGGAGGGAGGTGTTTTAGCAGTTTCCTGTTGCACTTTTCCTGACAGACACTGTACAATTGTTCCCTGATAAAAATAAAAATTAAAAAAAACAAAAAAAAACTGTGTGTTGTCTGACTATTTTTGAACAAATGATGGGAGACTTCATCTTGAGGGATGAAAAAGAAAAAGAAAGCCTTTAAACATTTTTTTTTTGTTTTGTTTTTTAAAGTTTCCCAGAGCGAGAAGGGCTAGTTAGCGAAGGATTGACATTTCTCTAATACCTAGCTGCAGGGAGAGTTTAATCAGGCAGGCTTCAGCCTTGTGCTCTATAATGAATGAAATAAAAGCAGGCTGAGAGCACTAGTTTAATTAGATGCTACCCATCATCGGAGCAGTGGAGAGATCCAATGAGGCAGGTCAGCGAAGTCAATCTGTGTTAGATCTCCGTGTCTGTCCGTTTCACTCAGTCTCTCTGTGTCATTTGCACATTCACAGGTTTTCTGTGAGAGACCAGGATAAACTCATAGCAGATATATGACCTCTGAAACATGAAGCTGGAAGCTTACTAAAGTGGCCACTAGAGGCTAGCCCCACAAGTCATTAAAATATTAAAATGTCAAACTCTGTATAGCTAATATCTCCATTTATGACAATGGCATTGGGGTGCGTTTTAGTTTAAATTGAATAAGAATGGGCGTCATTAAGTGTTAAAGGTTTCAGCCTCGCTCATGGTCGAAGTCCACCCATTTTTGGATCAGTCGTTAGCTAGGAGTGGAGTCAGGCACTGCTTAGATGGCGGTGGCCAAAGCCTCCATGCTGAGCCTCACAACCACCATTCACGTTATTTAAGAAGATTAGTCCTGATACAGTCCATGTGTGAAATGGTGGCAGACGGAGCTAGATGAAACACATACATCACGGACTAACCTTTTTAAGTTTGGACATATCACTCAGTCATTCGTACGAGGTATAAAATATGTAGTATGATCTTAACAGAATAAATTAGACGTGATATGCATGGGACCAGTGGGGTCCCCTTGTTTTACATCTATGAAGATCTGCCCTATTATTCTGCCAATGAGGAGGCGAGAGTCGGTTCAGGCCTCTGTTTTCCACCCTGCTCGGGTCACGGGGGTTTGTGCAACATTCTCTGTGAACCAGGCCTCTGTGTTTTAACTGGTTAGCAGAGCTGGCACTGAAAAGCAGCCTGTCGGATGCAATCAGTTTGGCGGTGCTGCTTCTTTTAAAGGACCGGCCAAACCAAACAGACTGACAGCCAGGCCGGGCTGCACGGGCTGATAGCGACCTGCCTCCTCTACTCCCGCTTTACTGAGCTCTTTCTCCTTTCGACCGTCCTGTTCTTATCCCTGCACATTTGCCTATTTTGGGGTTTTGTAATACGGGAAAGCCCTGTACATAAATCACTTGTGTATTTCTAAAAAGGCATGTTCTATGTATTTTCTTTGGCGTGTTTGCTAAATGTGTTTGGTTACATAAGTTTTATGCCCTAAAATTGGCTCTAGGAAGCATGCAGGAAGTGTCTGGGTCAAGTTGGCATTGCTGTCGTGTCATTGTGCTGTATATAGTACCGTTGGGTGTCATCACGTCCAGAACGACATGTACTCTCAGAGGTGGAGAGTGTTACACTAGAGGAAAATGCCACGGTGGAGTTTTAAGTAGGAAACCATTTAAGAAATTATTAGTTAACTGTCCATATTTCCATGTTCTGCCTCTTTTCTGGATACAGATCTCATTGACAGCAGGCAAAGGAAAGCAAAGTGGCCACAGAGGTGTTTCTCCCCTGGCACATCCCGTAGATCTTTCTGTTGGGGCCCATAAGGTGCTTCCAGGCCAGATGGTATTAAAAAAAAAAAACACCTAGCGTCTTCTGGCTCACCTGATTGTTTGTCAGATGTCTTCAAGCCAACCAAAGCACTTTAAACCAAACTTTTGCCTTCACAGAAACTGTCCATCTGACTGAAGTTAGAAGTTCAAAAAAAAAAAAAAAAGAAGTTGTATCACATACACTCTTTGCAGTTATAGTTATTTACCAGCCAAAATGTGCCGTAGTTTCAAAGACTCGCCTGCCACTTCATTAGATACACTAGTAAAAAAAATAAATCTCCATCAAGGTTATGTTATTCAGAATTTGTAAAACTAATTCACTCACTAATGGAGGCTGGTGTTTGTAGTGCTATCAAATTGGATTGTTTTGGCAACTGCACTGTAGACAATGGGCTGGACTGTGTAAGAGTCAGTCTGGTTTGAAAATGATCACACGGTTGAATTTTTACCTTTCTAGTGACGTTTGAACCTAAACTGAACTAACTGGCTGTTATGTCACAATGCGCTCATTTTCACATGAATACACAATGAATTAGCAAGCGACAATACAGAGAGACATATAACGGGTTAAGAAACTAAGGTGTGACTAAATACACTATAAAATGACTCATGCACTGTTTATATAGATAATTAAGACAGGCACAAGGTTAAGCTGGACTGTATTGAGCTGTTTGTGAAACAGGGACAGAAATGTTATCAGCTCTGTTTTTGATATCACAGACCCATAAAACGTTGCCACCCCCCCTCTGTCTTGGGAGAACAAAGGACAAACGGGCACACCTCGCTTAATAAATTTTCCGTCACTGAACCGAACTGCCTTCTGCTCTGCGCTGTTGCAGGCGATGCCATAGCCCAGCTGACAGATGTGGGATCGGCCGCGCCGCCGCCATCGGACGGACGCGTCACGGTGTTCAGCGACAGGACGGGGATGGTGAAGGCTGCTCGCCTGCTCCTCTCCGCCGTCACCAAAGTCCTGGTCCTGGCCGACCGCATCGTCATCAAGCAGATAATCACGTCACGCAACAAGGTGAGACGTGCAGGCCCCACAGCTCTCATACCGGCCCAAACGTAAATTCACTCGCGAACCCCATCCTGAGTCCCTTATTTCCTAATAGATAATCACCGTCCCTCTAAAGGAGTGCTCTGAAGGTAATTGAAGGGAAGCAGCACATTTAGCTGCCACATAAAAACACAGAGCCAGAGCCTGTCTCCCCCTGATCGTACCTGGCTATGCTCTTAGCCAGACAGGGTGATATGGATGGAGCTGTGGACTGAGCCAAGAATGGAAACAGGGGGCCTAATCATGACTGCTTAGCCTTGTTTGGACAGACAGTCGACAGCCCCCTGTTCTCCATTACTGGCAAACACAATTACATCTCTTCCTCTTCTTTGTGTGGCACAGATAAAAGCCGCTGCGTTCGTGCTGCCAGCTAGCATGCCCTCAGCAGCTAAATTGGCAGCTGCGTAGGCTACTATTAACTAAAATGCGGGTTAGGAGCTACTTAATCTGATATCAGTGATATAATTATATCACATCAATGCTACAAAAGGAGGAAGTGGAATAAAAGAAATTGAAAGTAAAAATCTTGATAAAACCTGGTGCACGTCGCTACTTACCTTTATTTTTATGACTCTTGCTATTATCCCGAAGCATCAGAAATACATTAAAAAAAAGCTTCACACGGCCGCTGACCCCGCTGCTCTGATCTCTTTTCAGGTTCTGGTTACCCTGGACCATCTTGAAAGAGTCAGCACATTCCAGGAATTTGTGCAGATTTTCAGCCAGTTTGGCAACGAGATGGTGGAGTTTGCTCACCTCACAGGAGACAGACAGAACGTGAGTAGCATGTGGAGAATCGCTCTCCCGTCGCTTGCTTGAAGTGCATCATAATGATCAGTTCGCTTTAAAAAAAAAATTTTAAAAAATGAAAGCACTGCAGATGTACCATATGTCCTGTGGTTTATGAACATGCTGTAATTAGCCTCTTCATTTGTGGCTCATCGGGGTAAAAAAAAAAAAAAGTGTTTTTATTTCATAGTTATTTATTCTTGTAGATATAATCTGCCAAACAGATTTTGCAAACATGATATTCTGAACTTGAAAGCAGTTGGTGAAATTAGACTTTGAAATCCGCAGTAACCCATGAATGCAAACTGCAAACCCGGAACAAATCAATAATCCAGGCATAAAATATTTACACTTGCCAAAAAAAAGATTTAAAAATTAAGGAATAAGGCATTTTCTGGCAGTTCTTATTTAGTTTCTGTTCCTTTTTCCCGAGCTATATCTCAATCCATAAAGGCGGCGCAGAGGTCAGTTCTGACTCATATTCCTGCGAGACGTCACGATCCAGCACTGATACGAACTGACCTGCGCTTCGGGCGCTCCATTCTCTCCGCAGTGCAACGTAAATAAAGCAGCAAATTTGCGAAACAGAACTTTTGTTCGGCGTGTCAGAAAAGAAAACCCCAACTTAGGGCTTCTAACTTTGTACTGTCAAAGGCTGCTAATCCCACTTTGATGCACACATTCTGCTTCTGCAGCTAAAGAGCTTTGCCTGTAGAAGCTGATGTAAAGTGCAGCGGCTGCTGTATCCAGACAGGATGGGAGGATCGACCATCCCTCTTTCTGAATTTCACCTCGTGTTTTGACACACACATCACATCTCCCTCCAGCGCTGCTCGTTGCCGCTAATGCGCGCTCCCCTCGTTTGCCACCCCGTTTTTTTTTTTCTTTATCCCTTTCCTTCGTATTCACTCCCACTCATGCTTAAGCAGGCGCACGCAAGCACGCGGCGCTATAGAAAAATTCACCATCTTCATGTATTGAAGACGAGCAGGCACAGAGGCAAAAATAATGACAGATAATCACATCGCCTTTGTAATCTGTGGCGAGGTGCCCAGAAAGGAGTTGATTCCGCCGCCTTTTTCCAAATCCTGTATCTACATAATTCAAGCTGTTTATTTTCTGTGCGGAATACAGAGCGTATCTTCTTCTCTATTCTGGGAACATCTCTTCCTGTTTCATGACAGTTAACCCATGACGTTTCATGCGTGTCAAATTGGATCCGTCTTTCACATTCTTGTCCATCGAGAACCTCAGAGTTCTAAGAAGCCGTGACTTAAGTAAATCCACCCGTTGCCATGTGATGTTTGTGCTGCAGGACCTGAAGGACGAGAAGAAAAAAGCTCGCATGGCAGCAGCCAGGGCAGTGCTGGAGAAATGCACCATGATGCTCCTCACCGCCTCCAAGGTAAACTGCTAATGCACCAGCAACGAACCTCGGGGCAAAGGGATATGCCCAGATCAGAGTTTTAAAGCCTTCTCAGGTTCTTTTAATTTCAATATTTCCAACATGCTTGCATGCAACACGCTTTTTATTTATTTATTTTTTTTCATCTGTGTTATTACTCTATTAGTCCAAGCCACGTGATCATAAAATAAGGCGAATGGTCGTGGCTGAGAAAGCGATGACACGGGATAGAAGTTGAAAGGAGTTGAGGAGGTTAAGAGCTTTGACATTTCGCTTTCAATCCTTTCCAAAGACTTGTCTGAGGCACCCAGATTGCGAGTCAGCCCGGATCAACAAAGACGCCGTGTTCCACCGAATGCGCTGTGCCCTGGAGCAGGTCATCGAGATAGTCACTGAGGCGCGGAGCTGTGGGGAGAACAAGATCCTTCCTGCTAGCATCTACAATGGTATCAAGGATTTCAAGGTAGGTTCAGAAATTAGAGACAGTGAAGGAGTCATTAAACACTACACCACAGTCAGGGTTATCATATATACTGTTAGTGATGCTCATCTAAAGCTTTACAACAGCTCACTGCTTTTTAAAAACACGGCCTTTTCTGCAGCGACACCTTCTACTCAGATTCTAAATATAATATGTTCAGATCATGCTGCGGTTCAATAAAAATAAAGTGTTGATTCGTGGTTGCAGAATTAACGTTTTAGCATATTTTATTTCAGTTTCAAATGTGACTCAGGCTATTGGCACCGAGGAGCAGACCTACTCATTTTGTAATGTGTTAATTGCCATTAAAACCTACATCACTCTTACTAATCTCCTCCCTTCTAAATAATAAAGTTTTTTTTTTTTTTTTAAATGAAAGAGCTGGAGGTGGTTATTGCTTTGGAAAAGGCTCGGTAGCTTTTAAGGTTTAGTTAAAGCTTATGTAAACTAAGCAGAGATCACTTCTTACACCTGATTTATCTAAGCAAGCAGGTACAAGCCTCCTATTGGATAATTACTGTAATTACTACATGGGTGATTATCTTTCAGCTGGCAACAAATTATTTAACCCCAACTGATGCGATAAGTAGCTTCTCATTTCTTAAACAACCAATCTGGAAAAGACATCTGTTTGAGAAGGGTCAAATCGTTGGCATCCATCAAGCAGAGAAAACATCTAAGGGCATTGAAGCAGAAATATTAAATTTGGGTTAAGAACTGCCCAGTGCATTATTAAAAACTGGAAGGATGGTGGGGAACCATCTTCTTGGAAGAAGAAATGTGGTTGTGTGGCTGTGATTGACCGTGATTGGCGATCGCGTAAATATTTGGTGAAATCAAAACGAAGAAAAACAACATCAGAACTCAGGGCTACGTTTAATAGCGAAAGCAAGAGCATTTCCACACGTACGATGTGAAGGGAACTCAAGGGATTGAGAGTGAACAGCTGTGCAGCCTTAAGAAAACTAATCAGTGAGGCTAACTGGAAAAAAAGGCTTCAATTTGCTAGGGAGCGTAAAGTTAAATCCAGGTGGCGACTTTTTTTTTTTTTTTTTTTTTCCTGCACTGTATGATGTATGAACAAGGCAATATGCTGATTTGGAAATTTGGTATGTGCTCACCATCTGTGAAAACTGAACTTTTTAATGCTTTTTGTACTCCCGCGTGCACTGTCCATCTGTGGCGGCGTTACAAAAACAGCAGTATACGAAAACTGAATGTAGCACATAATGATGGTACGAGGCTGTTACTGAAGGTCCCACGATGGGGTGGTGGAAGCCGACTGTTTGTCAGTATATCAATATTATTGTGTGTGACCTTTTATTTTGGTAGCTACTTATTTTTTTGGCCAGGCAGTGTATCTTAAGAGCAGCTCTGTGGAAAAAAAAAAGATGCATTAGCTTTTATGTTGGTGTACTGCTGTTTGAAGAATTTATCGATGGCTAAGTTGAGTCAAAGACTAAACATATCCCTCAATGCTTTGTTTAATTTAATAATTAAATGCGAGAAATCGTGGTTATTTTTCTTTTGCCACAAATGATTTTTTTTTCCCTCCTGCAGTCCAGTGTGGAGTGCCTTCGGGACAACCTGTACTCCTTGTCGCCGCAGAGCGTCTCCAGCCAGCTGGAGGCCCTGGTCGAGCGGACGGAGGACTTCACCGACTCGGCCTACACCAGCCACGAGCAGCGCCAGGCCATCCTAAGTCTGTGCCAGCTGGCGCGCCAGGACACTCAGCAGCTGGTGCACGCCTGGGTTGAGGCGGTGAGTTGACGCGAGCGGGCAGGCTTGCGCAGGTGCACATATACCTACAGGATATTATATATATATATATATATATATAAACAACATATGCTACTTTATGAGGACGTGTGCAATAAACAGTGCAATAAAATAGCAAATGTAATCAAGAAAAGCGTAAAAGTTGATGAGCAGTCATGTAATATTTCCGATTAGTTAATAGACAGACAGGGATTTTGACAAATGATTAACTGTGCAATCATTTCCAGAAGCGACTTAAAATGCTCTGTCTGTCAGCCGCGCACAACCGTGAATCAAACACTGCAATGTTTTAGAGCGACTGTCACAGGGACCTGACAAATTGTAAAAGCTCGTTCTTCTCTTTTTACCTGACATTTATTAGGCTGATGGATTTATCATGAGGGCAAAATGTGTGGCACGCACACTGCATCCAGGACTTGCGCCGCGCTGCACAGACAGACCCACGCGCATTCAGGCTCGTCCTCACCCGGCCCCCTTCCCCATTCACCTTGCCTCCTCACTCTTTCTTTTCACACATCACGTAGTGTTCCCGACTCATTGAGCAGAGCCTCCCTGGCCTTCGATGCTGATGGACTTATGAAACGCGAGTCATTATGTTGCAGTTTCTCATTGTAAACTTTTCAGAGTAGACTGAGAGGTCTTAGCCGCGTAATTGTGCATTACTCCCTCATCCAGCCCTCGCAACTGAAGGTTATGCAGAGACTTGAATAGTATTCTGAAAGCTGCTGCATTTGCAAATGTTCTGCCCAGTTCAGTGTTTTCTCTTGATTGCTGCAAATTTAGCCTAACGCTTGTTTGTTTCAGCTTAAGCTTAAAAAGGTAGAAATACGGTTGTGTAAAATTTAAGTGATAAAATTGGTTTAAGTCATTTTACTTGATTGCACAAAATGACTACGTTCCTTACTGTCTCTGCATGTTCAGAACATAATGGATCAAAGTCGTAATTATAAATTGTAAAGAGTTAAATTTCCATTCTACTTTTTTTTGTTTTTTTTTTCTAAGATCATTGTCAAACTGTTCCAGATGACCGTGTGGGTCTGTGTGTGGGCCCGTCACACCACGTTATGTCTCATGTTTTATTCTCCTCCTTCTCCTCTCATCCGAGCAGCAGTCTATCCACGCCAAAGAGGTCCCCGAGGACATGGAGGTGGCCATCCTGAAGACGTGCCAGAGCATCGGTGACCTCAGACGTGAGGTGAGCAGCAGCCTCTCTCAAAGCACTCGGCTCCAGAAAAGCCGACACGCCTCTCGCTCCTTCATATCACTTCATCTTTATCCTCCCCCTCTCGTCCTCCTCCAGCTCCACAAGGCGGCGGTGGGCCGCGCCTCCGACTTGCTGAAAGTTCACGGGGAGCAGCTGCCTCTGCGGGCTCTGAAAGCCGCAGGTGCCGAGGGAAACCTGGAGGCAGTGGCGGAGTATTCGCGCACGCTCACTGAGCAGAAGGAGCAGCTGGTGGAGGTGGGTGGGGGCAGGAGCGCTGGGAGATGAAAAGCTGGGAGATGGTCGACTTTAACTGGCGTATTTCTTAGAAATAAAAGTGTGTTCAAAGCCGAGTCTCGGTTAATGGTCGGTGGTGAGGTCGGCGCCAGCAAATAAAGTCTGCTCACAAAAACCCTGGTGACGCCAACAGGCAGCAACTGTAATACACACCGATCAACCACAACATTAAAAACCACTGACAGGAGAAGTGAATAACGTTGACCATCTTGACAATTCAGTGTTATTTAGACAAGTGCCGCCACCTAGACCAGGCCAGACATCCCCACCCTATAGCAATGACACAGAATCAGCAGCAGGATGCAGCCTGACACAGGCACACAGACCCACCCCTCAACCCATGGGACCCAAAGGCCCCCACTAACACCTCAGAAGGCCCATGTCCATTTACTGATGAATCATAATTGTTTTAGAGGGAGACCTACACAGTATAAGGGTGGTCATAATGTTATGCCTGATCAGTGTAGATTGGAAAGAGATATTGTATAACACATATTCTTTTTGGTATCTTTAACCTTTTGTTATCGTTCGTCCAGAAGATTGTGTTTTGCCAGTGGTGCTCAAAGCGATTGACCACCAGCTTTATTAGGACCTCAGGTAATTTTTCCACCCGTCTTTCTCTGCAGACGTGTCGACTGTTGTGCCACGTGTCGGGCTCGGAGCCGTTGGAGATCACCTGTGTACACGCAGAGGAGACCTTCCACGTCATTGGTCCACAGGTAACATAAACTACGGCTTTTAAGCTCATATTAATGTCGCGGCTGACTGACTTTATGTGCAAATATGAGCGTGAGGGAGACAAGAGACATCTGGTAAGACATACAGGGTACCTTTAATTAAACGTGAGACCCATTTCCTTACATTCAAAATTATCGACAATAAAGTCAAAGTGATCTCGCGGTGGAGTAAAATGAGTAATACTCTACTTTAGATTTAGTGTGGAAGGGAAGAGGAAGATGGACAGTTCACTTCCTATCGCCTCTGTCTGCCTCCTACACCTGCCATCTATTCAAAATGACTGAGGACGTGGTGTCCACCTAGTCCCCCATCCCAGATCTAATTATGTTTGCTCTTGGAAACTGTCCATGCCTGTAATTATCCAGCTATGTAGAATGTTCCCGTCCTGCAATGCTTAATGTCAGGCCCCGCGTGACTCGGCAGTAATGACTCCGCTCCCGAGTTCAATGGTCAACCAATCAATAACGGTGCACTACGGGGTGATGGTGGTGATATCTCTCTGCGTGTCAGCCCAAAGTAATGCTGGGGTGGCCCAGAGGGTAATTGGCTATTAAATACTACACTATGGGGGATAGACACCAGGTGTGTCTGTGTGTATGTGTGTGTGCACTGGTACGCATGCTTGAATATTTGTCAAATTCAGTTTTCTAAAATCACACACCGCTAGAGTCTAGAGACCAGACTTAAATGCCTTAGAAGTGGTTGCACACCTTGTGTTTAAGATGTGGTGATTGCTTTAGCATCTGAGACACGCCCCGCTATACTTCATCCCTTTATTATATCACTTTGAGTTAAGTTCATGAACAGTGTCGTGCAGTGTCAGAATAAACTGAATATTGCACAACATTTATCGTCTTTGTCTTTCACTCGCATAATTTCTCATAGATTGATTTAATTATTGATTTGTCTTGTCACAATCCTTCCCCCTGTTGCTCAGATCATCTCAGCAGCCCAGACGCTGGCCCTCCACCCGTCCAGTAAGATTGCTAAGGAGAACCTGGAGGTGTTCTGCGAGGCCTGGGAGTCGCAGCTCTGTGACATGGCTCTGCTTCTGAGAGAGATCAACGACGTCTTTGAAGGCAGGCGAGGTGTGTTTGGGCTTATCCGATAGGTAGATAGGTAGGTAGTTAGGGTGGTAGGTAAGTAGAGTGGGTGGGTGGGTAGGCAGGTAGGTTGGTGTTGCAGCAGAAGGACATAGGTGAGAAACTTTTCTTTTTTTTACAAAGAATGAATCCAGATAAAAGGGCCGTCCATGGTGTCGACGCCTGAAAGAACCAAACTCTCGGATAAAAACTTGATGAATCGTTTTGTCCCTGAACGTTCCAGTAGCATTAATGAAAGCCGAAAGAAGCACAAACATCTTTGAAAAATAAATCATCACAGACCGTGGGAAGAATTTTGCAAAATGATTAACATCAGTGCCTTTGTGCACCCATGTATTCATTCCTCCTCGGTTTTGTCTCTCTCTATTCATTATTGCGCCACAAACCTGAAGAGTATTAGTCATAGAAAGACACTCAACTGTGTGTATCTTCCGTGACGTAGGCTGAGGCTCAGGGAGAGTAGGACTTAAGCTCTGTCAACCCAGTGCTTTCAGGTCTGGCATACCTCCAAGATGCGGTTGCCCTTAAGAATCTGACTTCGTCATAAAACGCAGTAAATATTTTGAAGTGCAACTCAGTGGGTGAAAGGATCACATCCATCACACTATTGTATTCCCATAAAGCCAAAAAGCTGTGTTACAATGTTAAAGGGACACTGTGGAGAGATCTTTCATCATGTGTCCACGCCTGTGACAGCTTTTGGCTGGAGACTCTGTCAGGTAGTCCAGACTGACTAACCTCTGTATGTCTCCTCCACTCTTGTGATACCTTAGGCACGCTGTGATGGAATTGATACAAACGTTCAATTGGACTGAGCAATGAACAGATTTAAAATTTAGATTTAAAATGTAGTCGTCAGGGAAAGGTCAAGGTCTGTGAAGACTTTCAGTCAAAGGCAGTTAGATTTGTTTGAGTTCCCTTGAAGAGGTTTCACCTCACATACAAGTGGGTTCTTCGTACACAAATCATTCGCCAGAAGACAGACTGAAAGAGGAGTAAAGGACGCTGTCTAAGTTCAAGTGGAATACTCTTCACTAGACATACAACACTGTCTTAACCCTTTATGGGGCAAGGAATCATATTTGGTAACTTCAGGACACATTTTAAATTGTGTCCCCGTATCTCTCAGTGCGGTTTAGAAGAATGTGGTTTTTTGGCAAAGATCAAATCATGGTCAGATGTGGTCTTCAAGGTCCACCTCTGCACAAACACTTAGCATAACTGCTTTATTGGGTACCATAAAGAAGTAAGCTAATGTTGTCTAATGTGATAATGTGTATGTTGACTAGGGTGGGGTTAGGGTTATGATTGAATCAGCCCTTAAGTTCTAATCGTCTAATCGTTTTTAAATACTTGTTGACCACTTAATGACCGTGAACCATATGTGATATTTTCACTGACCTCGATTTTCCACATGTCAAAGATTTTGAAAGATGTTGCAAAAGCGAAAAAGCCTTCGTATGCCCCACAATAATACTCTAAGCTTGAAGTATTTCACTGAGTACCCTATAAAGGGTTAACATCTCTCCATCAGAAATTGATGGGTCATTAGATAACTGCTTATAGTGAAAATAAAGACACTATCCAGGTAGTATCATAATGTGAGGTCCAATCAGGCACCACCCACTGAGGTTCCTAATTAAACCTAAACAAAGTCATTTAGAGTCATTTAGAGCTGTAGAAACCCCTCGGCTGAATCAGAGCAGCTCATGAAGGCTGTATCTCGGGAACGATTTGGCAAGAATGTCCACTTGGATTCAAGGATGACGTGATCAGAATCTGAAGGTGAAAGATCATTATTAGACGCAGTGAAACATCTTGTCCGTAAATCAAGCTGTCCTGTGCCAGTTAGGACAAAATTCATCAAACTATGATGACATATTGAATACAAAGAGTCAAAGGTCAGCTTCACTGTGGCACTGGCTTCACTACATACATAAAAAGAATATGAATTACAACTTCACTTGGTGGCAATTCTCATTGTTTCCTTTTCTATTGTTTTCCTTAATCTCTTCTAAACGCGACTGTAAAATTTATCGTCCCCGTAGTCGATTGTACTGAACCGTGCTGTTCGTGTTTTTGATGCGAGATAAAAACGTGTCAAAGGTGGGCAGCGATAAAAGCAAAACAATTTCCCTGCCATAATTACTGCACAAACCATAATTGCCTCCCTAATTGTTTGAAAAACTGTGAATGTCTGCACAGTCATTCAAAGGGAAATGACATTTTTTTCCCAAAAAAAAACATTTAGTTAGCATAAAAATGTGAATGATTTATATATTTTTGTTCTTCCTGTGACTCCCGCACTCAGATAATCACAATAACTCTCTCTCCCTAGGAGACAAAAGACCTTATTTGTCACTTCCTAGACCTGGGGTGAGTATCGCGCCATCCATCCTCATAGCTGCTTCAGTGATAACGATGGTTTGTAATCGTCTGACTAATGCCTCGCTCTTTTCCCCTCAGAAACACTCGGCTAACTTGAAGACCGCCAAGGCTGTCAAGCTGGATGCAGAGGTATAGCGTACGCCGTATACTCGTCTGGCTTTTAGCGCAATACATCACGTCATCTCGTGCCTCCTTCTGGCAGCGGGGTATTCATCAGCAGGAAACTTTGCGTCACTCTCTTGAAGAGTTGATGTCGTTTGTATGGTAATATGTCGCGTTTTTTGCTGGCAAAGTGTTTCTCACGTGCCGCGCCGCCGCAGGAAGCAGGATTGTGCTGATCACAGGCTTTCCGATGACAAGGAGCCTGTTTGCTAATTAACATTTCCACAATGACGTCCATTATATTCCCGTCCCTCTCACATAGAACTGCTTTGTTTTGCAGGAGCAGACGAGCATGGCCAAGCTGGGCCTGGAGCTTCGCCTCCTGTCGTCGGACGTGGACGCGGAGGTGGAAAAGTGGGAGGAGCAGGAACACGACATCGTCCGCCAGAGCCAGAGCCTCGCCAGTATGGCCTACAACATGTACCTGTTCACCAGGTAGCCTACCGCACAAGAAACACACAGCCCCTGATTTTATATCTTCAGCTTGCTGAGCTGCTCCGTTCATTACAAAACTCAAACAGGAAAGCCTCTTAAGCATCCACATGAATCTCTTTAGAGGCTTAGTGTTAATGAGATTCTCAAGCCCCCAGTTATCAATATTTAGGCGTAAGCTGAAGCAGTGACAAAGCAG
The DNA here is from genome assembly GCF_022458985.1 of Mugil cephalus. NCBI lineage: Eukaryota > Metazoa > Chordata > Actinopteri > Mugiliformes > Mugilidae > Mugil > Mugil cephalus. The sequence continues at coordinate 10,908,159 of NC_061783.1, read as the reverse complement.
ACGTGACTGTGATACTTTCCTGACAATAAAATCAGTGCGATTAATCTAAGCTCCTGTTTTGTGTTGATTGCTATTTACGTGTTTTCGCCCTCTTCCATGTCTCTAATCCATATTTCTCTTTATTATTTCTGTGTTTTCCACATCGATTCTCCAGAGGGGAGGGACTGTTGAAAACAACACTAGATCTTTTTCATCAAGCCGAGGTATGAGCTCCCTAATCTCTCAGGCTCCACACCCCTCGTTCTGTTTTCCCGTCCCGTGTTATTGAAGTTGCAAATGAATGCATCTGTTGTTTCATCAAGCCAAAGACGTGGTGAGGCTGGCAGATCAATAGGTTGGTGGATGCCAGCTTCCATTTATTCGCTACCCTTTTTTTGCAGATATGATAGGATGTGACTAGGACTTATCAATGTGAGATAAACACATATATATGGTAGCTACCTCCTATTGAATTGGGACCATTGCCAATAAAGTACAGTAGAATCGGAGTCCAAAATGTCAGCCAGGATTTATTCAGTTTGAGGAGAGCTGAGGAGATAAGAAAGAGACAGGAAGGCATCCTGATAAGAGGAGCCTGGAAAAACTAAATGCATAATAATAATAATCTCTGCCAATGCTTTTTTTTTCTTCTTCCCCTTTTCCTTGTGAAAGTTGAGATTAATGACTTCGCTTGTATTTGCTGAAGTTGTTTTTTTTTCTCCTTTTTCTTTTTTCCTGACTTCCTTCTAAGGTTCTTTCTGAAGAGGGGCTGCAGCTGTGCTCATCTCTCCGCACCTTTTCCACTCAGGTATGCAGTAAATCACACGCACAGAGTTTAAGGCTGAATATTGAAGCAAAGTGCATTTACATAATGAAATAAAAGATTTGAAAAAAATAAATCAAATTGTATATAAAAAAAGAAAGGCCGTTTTTATAAGTTGCAATGCAATGAATATAGTTTGATGTGGAAGAAAGATATACACCATTCAGGTGTTACATTATGACCACCTTGGGGTGCCTGGTCTGGTCCAGGTGGGTGTTACATGTCTAAGTTTCCCATTGAATAGGCTCTTGGCCAATTTGCGAGGAATCTGACAGAGTCGGCGTGTAATATGCGACCTTGTGGTTGGCTGAGCAGCAATAGGGGCGGGGCCTACTGTGTACAGGAGGGTTAAATTGACAGGTTTCAGCTGGCGTGGTGCTCTGTGTGAATTGAGACAGCTCCTGTATTGCTGGATGAGTGATGTTCATGTTCATGTATACTTGAAGAAATTTAAATTTGTGGGGGAATATTTAAAAAAAAAAATTTTGCGATTCCCCCAGGCGTCGCTGACCCCCTGTTGAAGACCCATGATATACACAGCATGTTCGGAGTCTTTGCAGAAGACAAAAACTAATCCAAAGAGAGAAGAAAAGTTTCATTTTATCTGAACTCACTCTGGCATTTAGACACAAACACACACTGGCACCTGTGTCCGTGCCCACGTCGCGTCTCACACACCGACACACACCCACGTCACCCATCCTGGCGTGCCGCCGTGTCAGGTCCACCTTGCGAATCGCACGGCGCGAGCAGGAAATTAAGGCTGTCGCACGCTCTCACCATCCTCTTTCCTCCCCTCGCTCTCGAGATCCGACAAACAAACGAAGCCTTGGCACCTTCCTTCCTCTTGTCCTCCACCAACTTCTTCCCCAGGTCCCCCAAGTTTAATTAAATGGCACTTTTTGACAGCCTCTAACGACTGCCATTTGTCATCGCCCGTGCCTGTGAGTGCGTGTGTGCGTGTGTTTGTGCACGTGTTGAAGGGATGCGTGTGTGCATGTGTGAGTTTGACTGCCCAAGACTAACTCATGAACAGGAGGCCCAGCTTTTCTACTTGCCTCTTGCTTTCCGCTTAATTACATCAAGCAAACTGGTACTAATGAAGACCCTCTGTCTCAATCTCCTCTCCCATAGTTCTTTGGCACACCTGCGTCGCTGCATTCATTGAAAAAATAGAACAGCTGTTTATGCAAATGAGCCGGAGGTTCAAGAGGTTTTATGTACTTGTGTCAGTTGTGAATCATGCTGAAATAAAAGGGCTTGTTTTTTGGGCATCGGTGGCGTGTAACCGAAGGGATTAGCTCGGCCAGATAACAGACTTAAGCATCAGATCATGGCTGTGTCTGATGGATTACATCAAGCAGCCCTATTTTTGTTTTCATCCTCATTTTTCCTTGTGGTGATGCTTGATTTGTGTTTGTCCGAGAGCCCTGTGAATCTATCAATGTCTGCGCGCATTAACCCAGGCCTCCCTGAGAAAGAAAATACCGCCATAAACCATGTCTGCCGTTCTCAAAGACGTCCCTCTCCTCACCCTTCTCTGTCTTTCTCTTGGTTCCAGCTGGTTGATGAGGAAAAGTCAGTGGTGATGACAGAAATGGAGAAACTGGTGGCGTTTTGCCAACAGCTGCAGATGGGGGCTAAGACTCCTGTACAGGGCAAGACTGCCACCTTCCAGAAGGTACCCACACTGCACTTGCCTCTCATTTGTTTGTGTCTACACTGTTTATTTAGTGCATTCAGTTCGGTAGCCATTAAATTACTAATATCACAGTAAGTGCACAGAACAGACACACTGGAGGTCATTGTCTTTGAATCCAACTACATCCGCAGCGGTTCAGTGTCCGTGAATCAATGGACGCACAATGGAGCCGCGTTCATTACTGGCGTCATCTTTGACTGAGATGTGAGTGAGCACCAACATCTAACAGAGGCTGCTAGATTAATGAACGCCTATGAGGAATTAATGAGCATCTTGGCCAGAGATGAGCTGCCTTAGGTCACCTTGTAATAAAGGCGAAGGTTGGAATCAAAAGGACGGCGTGAAGAATGGCGCGTCCTCCGCTGATTAATGAGCGCCTCTTTCATATGGATTAGCTCCCATCTCTGGCTCTTCATCCTAACGTTCACTTCATCATTGATTGCTGAAAGGTGCAGTGTTTATCCGGTCGGGCAAGGTGATAAATTTTAGACTCCGAGCAGTTTAGTGCAGGTGTGATTAGTATGCTTGTCTCTTCACATGCTTTATATGCGGTGTATAATTTTATATCTTTGTTTTCAGGTGGACTCGTCCATTCAGACGACAAGAAGCATCTTGACCGTGGTCCTCTCCCTCCTCCCGTTCTGCAACAAACTCAACAGAAAGGTGGGGTATCTTAATCTGAACAGTCATGGAAATCTACCCAAATACAGAAAATGTTTAGAGATTAGAAGGATTATTCATACTCAGCTTCTCGCTGATGAGAGTAATTGACAAAAACAGTGAAGCCTTGAGCCTTGTGTTTTAATTGCTGGAACGATCCATTTGGAAGGCCCCATTAACTTTTTCTCTGTATTGTCCTTTTGCAGTATAAGTCGGAAAGGAATAGCCTTGGCTCCCCACAAGACTGGAAGGAAAGGCAAGATGTATCCACACCTGTTAAAGAGGAGGGGGCTCTCAATAGCAAAAACAGCAACGGCTTTGGTGTCAAATCCTTGGAGCAGCACATGGCCGGTCTCAACCTCCTGGAGAGCAAATAATCCAGGGGGCAGTCTCCTCCTTTTCCCACCATTACTCTCGTTGGAGCAGCACATAGCCAATCTCAACTCTGGAGAATGTGTAATCCAGGAAATACTCCCCCTCATCCACATGGACCCTCCACAGATTGGACCAGAGCTGTGGGGTGAAGATGGTTGCCTTGGGTTAGAATGAGTTCGCTGTCTGGATGATGAAGGTTTGACGAGGAAGAAGCGGATCCAGGCTCTCTGTGCTGGATTGACTCCAATTTAGCTGAAGCACCAGTTCCACCCCAGTCCACAAGATGGAGACAATCAGCGAGTCTCCGAAGAAAGTGAGGCCTGGCACACAAAGCTGATTTTGCAATCACTTTTATCACTACTCTGGCTAAATTGACGAACGGATCAGAAATTGGGAGATCTCTCCACTTGGTGATCAGCCATACATCTGTCTTCACTACGTGCCTCTGTGAAACCAGCCTTTTTGTTTTGTGGTGTACTGTGAGTGTGTTGCTCAAGTGAAATGAAAACCCACCGTGCATGATGCCAACGTCACCAAACCCCCTGTGTTTGAGTCTACTGTGATCCCAGGCTTGTAATGTTTTTCTGTAATGGTAGCCATAATGGTGTACGCCACCCTTGATCACTGGCATTGTAATCAGCATCTCACTTTATGTAGAGTAGTGTGTCCACAAGTTCACCACACCATATTATTAATGTCTGTTTGCCATAGAACAAGTGGGAAAAAACAAACAAAATCACTGTTTGATGCCAAATATGATTGTCTTAGCGAAATATAATAATATAAAACGCTCCGGTGTTCATCCCTGGAGACATTTTATTCCAGCCTGATTTCAGTTAATAAAGCTCGTTGCTAAGATCCTTTTAAGAAGTCAGGACCTCACTTTTAAGTGTCCTGTGTATTATCAGATCGTGTTCTGTGTATACGCTGATATTTTTCTCTCTCAAAGAAATTTAAGATAATTCTGAACTGCACCTGTGTCGAATGGAGCCTTGAAGTGTACTTGTGATGAAGACTATCATTGTGAAGCTGCCAAGTAGGCCAGTATGTATTAAATAGAATATATAATATGGTACTTGAAGCGTATACATATATATATATATGTGTGTGTGTATGTATCCCAAGGTAATGACTTTGGTACAAGGAGAGGGCGTAATAATGACTGAAATGTATAGCGTACATTAAGCTTTAGAGAATCTTTGTACGGTGTGAGAGCAGCTGAGAATGCTGGGTATTGTAGTGGCACTACAGATGTGAAGAAATAATAGATCTAGTTTTGGACCATCTATTCTTTTGACAATTGAAAGAGTAATAAAAGTGACACAAAAAAATAAACGATATTTTTTCTTAAATCGCTGTTTCTTGTTTATTTTCTACAAAAATAGGTTCAACTGAAGATCATTTGGTATAATCGAAAATAAAATGAAAGTACTTTTTTCACGCTTCCCATGCATGCAAACCAAAACTTCCTGGACCCTTCATCACAAATGTTTACCATGAAACACAACAAATAATAAGCTGGAGGCACGATGCTTGCATTACATGCAAAAGTCTTTCAGGTGAGACTCAATATAAATATCACTTCCCAAAAAAAAAAAAGTTTTCAGTCTTCAACAAGCCTCGTGAGGCCGTGATGGAAAGAGGTTTGAATGAGGCACAAGTGTGGAGTCCCGTCAGGACGGCTGTGACTGGACGCTGCTACGCTTGGTGACGACGTTCTCAAACTCCTCTCTGTTGAGAAGATTTTCCGTTATGCTCTTGCTCTCCTCAAACTTTGGCAGGATGACAGCGATGTATCCTTCCGTGGATGGCTGTTCAGAATTTAAAAAACACAAGTCCAATTAAAACATTTTCCTAAGATTATTAAGATTAAATTGACCTAAATCTAATGTATGATTACAGGCATATGTTGCAGTATATTGATACTAATACAAAAAGCAGCCATGTAGGTACAATACTGATGTTTACAAGAATACTAATTTACAGCCGCGGCAGAAATCTGTGCAAATTGCTGATATTTTACATAAATAGGACACAAGTATAAACCATTAGTAGTTCACATGATTGAATTTCACAGATGGACAAACATATTCACAGTATCTACATGTGTGCATGTCAGTGATCACATTGTGTTTTAGAAATATGTATATTTTACCTTTTCCAGCAAGAGATTTGGAGTTTCTAAAATAGCTTCATTGACCTCTAGAAGACGTCCTCGGATGCAGCTAAAACAAACCAAGAAATAAATAAATAAATAAAAATGCTGGAGTGGTGATGACACACAAACACATGCAGAACATATCTGAAAAACAGAAAAGCTGTTCACTCACCTGTAGATTGTGTACTCGGTCTCATCTGAACACATTATCCTACACAAAGGTGCAAAATCTGTAAGGAACTGTCCCCCCTGTTGAAGAAACAAAACAGGGAAGCTGCATCTTGAGAATGGGAGAACAACAACAACACAAAAACAATTACATACAGACGGACCAACATCATTCTGAGATTAAATTACCCGCTTTGACTTCCCAGACACTTTGTTAGTGAGTCGACTGCAGCCGTTACTGATCTGGTAATTGATGCTTTTGATTGTGCGTCCGTCCTGAAGGATTGGGTGGGTCTCCGCTAAAGTGATGACACATATTCTGAAAAGGAGAAACTTCAAAATCAACAACACGTGGGTTAAATGTAAGTCGACCTGAAGTTTCTGTCTCCCTCACTCATACCAGGTTAGAAATTGATAGTGTGACACAAAATTTTAGGTAATGTAAAAACCTGAATGAATCACAGTCAGAGTTGGACAAAATAAGGTGACAACAAAAACAGAAACCTCAGTTTGCAGTAGTGGGCATTTAATTGCCTTATGATAAATCAACTTATGAAAAAGAGTTCCCAATTCATTTCAGGATACAGGCTATACTACTTGTGTTTTATTTCAATGTGTCATTTTAAATATATCCGATACCATTTAATAATAATAATAATATAACTGTTACCTGTTTGAATGTTGCAGGATGCAATGGTCCTCACATGGTTTTCCCTTCATATCTAAATAAAACAAAGTCGACAACATATAAGTAACACCTTTAATGGATTCACGTTGCCTAAAATAGACATTTGAATGCTCCCGCTGTCCCTGAAGATAAGCTAACGTTAGCTTACTGAACTTAGCTACTGAGAGACATTTGAATTAGACTTTATTTACCGGCTCTGTACCACCGCGTGAAATACCGGTCGATGACTGAAGGCGCCTTTGCGTCCGTGTCCCTCTGCTCCACACAGTCCATCAAATGTAGTCACAGCGTAGTTACTAGCAAAGAAAGGCTAAATTAAAGACACACTTTTGAAGCAATGCACTAGCATGGGCACAGACTGGGTAATAGTTTTCTCCACGGCCAGATTACGGCGTGACACCGAGTGGTCCGTCCTTCGAAATCATCCGAAGGTGTAAAAAGAAAATAAGTTCCGGGTGTTCTTTTTGTCTCCCTGGCGATGAGAAAATGTACATTTAAATAAATATTCAGCATCAACATTAATGAATCTCAAAATCACATTGGACAAACCCTGTATCCGTCCGTCGGCTATGGATTAGAAGATAGAGGAACAACGTTTACCACTCTCACAGATTAACTTCCTCACAATTCAGGTTCATGTGGGCCAGTATTTGCTGGACAGGTAAGAGCACATTTAAACATTTTACACTTCAGTTAATTTCCCTGATCGTGGATATAAACTATAAACTGTCCTAGGGCTCCAGTAGATTATTTACTTGTTGTATGGCATTTGATATGTGACGTTCTGATTCGGATTTGCAAATTAGTTAGGCAGTAGTCAGGCAACAAGCAGTTCCTGAATCATTTACTTGTCCTGTGGAGGAGGCGTGCGTCAAAAACATTAGTTAGTTTTTAAATTACACACACACACACACACACACACACACACACGAAGACACAACCCTTTTTTTAACCTGACTGCCACAGGAAAATAATTCCACCAGGCTCATGCTGTTGCAAAGTTTTCTTTTCACATCTGGAAAACATAGAACTATTTTTCACTTTTACCACTAGATGTCAGCATTTTGCTTACTAGTAGAGTGCCCTACTCTTTTGTGAATTCAAGTCAGTTTACATATTCAAAATACTTTTCATTCAAGCAGCCATCTGCAAAGAAGGTGCATTATTAAAGGCTTTCACATGTCATTAAAATCTATTTGTTTTATGTAATTCCGTTTAATGAGTGTATCATAGTTTCTGCAATGTAAAGAAACTGAATAAATTTACATAAGAATTGTAGTCTGTGCAATTTTAAGACTTGTACTTTAACTAGTATTTCGATTTTCTTTAACACTGACTTCACTATATTTAACATCACTATGGTTCCATACTATGATTTTTGGATACATTTTTAATGATATATGTTAACTAATCTATTAATGTATCTGACAGTATGTCACTTTTGTACAATCAGCTCTAATAATAATTATATATATACACACACATAAACTCAGTAATAAAAAGAACATGTTTTGGGTTTGTAATGAATGCTTTAATGTTTTTATTCTGGTATAACTTTAAATATTTTCTGCTTTCAGTTAAATATAAGAACTGAGTCCTTATTTCCACCACTGATTGTTGTCTCCCAGAGTCAGTTTTGGGCTTCCACACAGTGGACAGAGTTTAACTTCCACACTTTGAACCACGTGTCACATTTCACTGAGCTCTAGTGATTCTCACAGATGGCAGACGAAGCCATAAGTGTGTAGAGCCTGCATCCCAGTGGATTATGTAATGAAGAGGTCTGAGAAAGATCGGACACAAGAATGAAGGAATGCCCCCCCTCACCCCCCCTGGATCTGACAAATAGCCCTTCTCGGACCCAGACCAATCACATTCCGTACACTGCGCACGCTGTGGCTGAGGGAATATTTCTGGGGTACTGGCAACGGCATGAGTCACATTAAGTAATGTTGACTTCATCTTGGGCACATATTTGACAGAAAGAGAGGGCAAGGGCAAGGGAAACTCAGCTGATGTTGCACAATGAGTTTTCCATGTATCTTCTCACCATTACCAGGACTTGGAAAGTTTTGCTGTCAGGACCCATTCTAATGAGTTTTTCCATTACTCCTCCGTCTGTGGCAGGCTGTAGTCTGCAATTAATTTGGAGATGAAACACAAAACCACAGTGGACACAACGGGAGTCTGCAATTTAACGTCACAGTGAAAATGCAGCCGTGGCCATACGTATTATGATTTAACAGCTTTCTTATGATATTAGCCCAGACAGAAAACTGTATTTGCAAAATCAACAGCTATTATAAGGTGAAAGAGTAGATGCCAGATGCAAAAAAAAGAAAAAAAAATGAAGTTGCCACATTACATCATGGATCAGGTACAGTCTGTACAGACGACTTCATCTTAAATTGTTACATCAGAGGTAAAGGGTTCACCATTTCCCATTCCCATGAGGGGATCTGTCTGGATGCTGGAGTGTTTACATGAAGTGTGTACATCTGTTTACCCATCCGTTCATTGCCTATATGTATCTGTCAGTCTGTGTACATTCCCGTCCCTTCACTACTTATTGCTGTAATCAGACGTCGCTCCCCCTCACGCTCTTTAGTTCTCGGCTTTGTGGTTCATGAGCTGGCTGTCACGCAGGCATCTCGAGTGCCTGCAGCTGCACAGACGCGCACGTGTGTGTATGGGATGCACACGGAGCTCCACGTCAGCCACTGCTGCTATAGCGCGCAGCCATTCTTCTCTGGTCTGCTGTGTGTCTGTTAGGCTCCAGCAGTCTTTCCTTCCACATGGAAGTTGTCCAACTTCTTCCTGTGGAGGGTTTCTATGCCAGACAAGAGCCTGATAAGGGAAGAGTGGAGCTCAGGGAATTGATGTGTGCGCGTGTGTGTGTATGGAGACATTGGCGGGTTGGTGGATTTACTTACCAAAGCAAACCAGCAAACTGATGATTTCTGGTTTCCCAGTTATCTGTGTCATTAGAAAAAACAAACTGATGAAAATTGTGTGTGCTCTGACGCAGATGGTTGGAAATGATTGTGGAGGAAGACTGAAGTGCTTTGTGAAGTGCATGAAAGATATCCAGAAAACAAAGCTAAAACCAAGGCATCGTGACCTGTTTTAGAAAGAAAGACTCTAATGTCGTCCGTCTGCTGCCTGTGAATGTGCAGATGCGCGACATCACAGAAATCCCAGCCTCTGATCTCTGCATTGAATCTGAGCCTTACAATCCTTGTGAACTTTGGAAATGTCGTGTCTGCAGAGGAGACACCAGTCATGTGTCGAAGTATTGTTCCTGCAGCTCTTCATGTGGTAATTGTCAGACAAAGGTGCAGTCAGTCATGTCAACGCTCTTTTCCTGTTATTTCTGTGCTTTGTGCAAAAGCTTTAAGGTTTCAGGCGCTGAAAAAAAGTGTGCTGGTGTGTGGATGCGCATGT